>NC_072790.1:50774051-51399051 GCF_028583425.1 Eublepharis macularius
CCTAAGCCTCCCCTTTTTTTTATTCACTTGTCTTGGTGTCTTCTCAATTCTTTCTCTGCTCTTTTGAGGGCTCATACTCTTTGCTGCTTCCAGGAGAAAAAACTGCTGAAGTCTCCCTGAAACTTTGGCATCTCTCTGGGTGAAGGGCACCGTTGAAATGCCCCTGGTTTTGACAAATCACAAAACTAACCAATTGTTTTGTGAAACTGGTCAATTTCGTGAAAATTTGTGGTTTGTGATTTGTGAAACATGACAAAACACGAACCTCTCGTTTCGTCTTTTTCCGTTCCGTGCCCATGTCTACCCTGGAGAGAGGGGAGCGCGCCAAAAATAAATAAAGCAAACGTTCTACAAAATGGCAGAAACACTGCAAAAGCAGGAGCATCCTCATACTCAAAAGCTTCAAAGGAAAATTAAAACCTTGAGGGTCAGTCTAGCCAAGGAAAACAATTCTGAAAACAACGTGGAAAAGATCTTTAAAAGAAATCTTCCCAAAACAGATCTATGGGATATTCTATGTATTTGCAACGGCATCCTCAAAACGGAAGAACTAATACCGGCCACGTACTCTGACAGATTATAAAATTTACCTTCAATTTTGCAAAAGATAGCAGGAATTAGTTTTCATGACTGCAGAGGTTGATTTGGCAATGTGTTCGAAGAAATCAGAGAAAAGAGACCACTGCTGGTCTCTTCGATCCTTCAATTCCTATGCTATCATCTAACATCTCATTCTTGGAAGAAAAAATTATTTTCTTCATTTATACCCCATCTTTCTCCCTGATGGAGACCCAAAGCAGCTTACATAGTTCTGTCGTCTCCATTTTATCCTCACAAAACCCCTGTGAGGTAAGTTAAGCTGATTGTTTGTGCCTGGCCCAAGGGCATCCAGTAAGCTTCTACAATAGTGCGGGGACTCAAACCTGGGTCTCCTAGATCCTAGTCTGATAATCTAACCAGCACACAATACTGTTGTTGTACTGCTGCAGCATGAAGTTAAACTAGCAAGTGTTTCTCTCACTTCTATGTATGTACATGGCAAGAGGAACACCTTTCCTAACACATTTTATCTTTTCACTGTAAATGGAGTTGACTTCCATAGAAAAAGATTTCATGAGATGCTGAAGCTCCAAAGTAAACCGTCAATATAATACTGTATTTTGTACACATATTGATTCAATTAAGGCATCTATATAGAGATTTGCTCCATTACTTTGGAGCGTGCAAAAATCCAGAATATGTGCTAGAAGCACTTCAAAACCCATTTCACTATTTAAAAACTTGGGTTAAGGAATACTGGGTGATTTAAGCTTGGTATTATTGCCACTATAATACGGGCTTTTACTATGTTGAGTATGTCATTTAGAATTTGTTAGTTTTATAACAGACATTTTTGTATTTTAAAGATCTGAGAACATCCATAATTATTTGTCTACAATACAAGTATTGGCCCTGAGAAAGACTTTCTTGACTCAATTCTTATCTTAAGCATTTTTGAGATATCTCCTTTTCATTTCCTGTATCTGAGTCCATTCCTTCCCTATTTCTATTTTATCAAACTCTGCTAAATCTCCAAAAGCAATAGTGTACGTGCTCAGCAGTGAGAGCTCCTGGGTAGGAAGCAAATATAATAACATAAATCCCAGTGTACACACCCATGCACTGTGTACTACAGGTTAAGCAATGGTCTCCAGTTAACATCATAGGATACGATAATGTTCCTATTCAATTACTTAAAGCCCTAAAAAAAAGTTATACTCAAGTGACAATCAACAACTAGAGTTAGTCCTATAGATTTCCATGAGATGGAAATCAAGTTTACACATGCACATTTGCCACTCAAATTGTATAATGCCTTGCACGTATTAAGCATATCTCTACCACCACAATCGAGCTTCTACATCTACAGTAAGTCAGTGCATCTCATTGGAGGCAGCTCACATAGCCAAGACACAGAATACACATGGATGACCAATCTAGACCAAGCTACCCAATCTAGAACTGTCCAGACATAAGTCCTTGCAACTTAAGCTTCAAGTCTAAGGACTACACTCCAAAGTAAATCCCACTAAATTCAATGGTAGTAAATACACCTAGGTTAAGGCTATTAATAACAATTCCAAATTACTTACAGAGCAATAGCCATGTTAAGTCTGTTGCAGCAAAAGCAAATTCCAGTTTATTTGAATCCTAACTATGTTTTCCACCAATGCCAGCAGAAGGTGGTGGAGTGAATTTCACAAATACCTCCCCGCTACAGACCCTCCCAGATGTTATTCCCAGAAATCCAATGACTCCTAAGGCAGGAATTTCAGGGGGCCCGGCAGGCTGCAGCTAGAGGGGGGAGGCTGAAAAGTTCCTTTCCATGGACACTGCTATGCTTGTGTAACAAAGAACCCAAGCCACTCTTTTCTGAAGTTTTCACTGTATAATAATATCAGAAAATACATACACTTTTGTTTCATAGTCTTTCCAAGCTTTATCAAAAGGTTTCTTCAGATCCTGTGAAAATAAAAAAAGATGTTCTAATTATTGAGACATTATGTTCTTCTGATCATCCCAAACCAATGTTGGTAGGGGTCTAGGCAGTAAAGAACACCCTCTCTAAAACCCCAACACAATTGCTAATGAAGTTTCTCTTGGTTTTATTATATGCTTTAATGGAACTTTAAACATTTTGGAGTCCATCAGACAGAACCAGAGCACAACACATGGCTCCAAGCCCTAAATATTTTATCCCAACATAGACTCCACGAAGCTAAAAAATTTAGATCTAACATAGATCCAAAGGAGTTAGCCATGTGTAGTAGCAAAATAGTAAAGAGTCCAGAAGCACCTTTAAGACAAACCAACTTTACTGTAGCATAAGTTTTTGAGAACCTCAGTTCTCTTCATCAGATGCATCTAACAAGGAGAACTGTGGTTCTCGAAAACTTATGCTACAGTAAAGTTGGTTAGTCTTAAAGGTGCTACTGGACTCTTAACTATTTTAGATCTAACAAAGAGCTAATTTACCCATGATAGCTGCCTGTTTACTTGCGCCACACGAAGTCTCCTATACACAAGCTTGAAATAAAGCAGGTCTGCACTAGAGGTGTAAAATTTCCAGAAATGATGATGCCATGGGGGGTGGGGGGGAGCCTTTTCCTGTTCCGTCCACCCCAGGGAAAACAGAAATTTCAGAAAAAAACTGAAATATATGCAGTACTTACTGTCCTATACTAAACCTATACTAATGTTACTGCTTTAACAACATAAAATGCATCCTTTATAACTTACTTAGCATATAAAATTGCAATATTTGACATTTTAATGGAATTATAAATGCCTTTGTTTTATACAAGCAAAACTGCAAGTATACCACAATACTTGAGAGAGATCTGCAAACTGATGGGAGTCTATGCTACCTTAGCACATGTATGTTAATTATTGCTATCTAAAAAGTAGAAAAAACAGGAGTAAAACAGAAAACACAAGCTTCGTGGTAAATAACATAAACTATATTATTTGGTCAGAAAAAAGATCACACGTTTACAATAAGACTAACAGCATATTTTGATATGTAGTTAAACTGCATAACATTCAAGCACTGAACTATTCAGTAATGTATTATTAGCATACACATCATATCATTTGAATGACATACAAAATTAGTCCCATTTAAAAATAAAAGTATTGGCACCTCAAGTCTCTAATCAAAATCAGTTTCTGAAACTTCTAATTTTGAGCCTTCCTTTTTATCCTCAGGCAGCTCTTTAGAAAACTTGAGATTCGGCCAAACTGAAACTGTCTTCTCTACTTTTTTAAAGCTTCTCAGTACAGAAATGCATTTTGGATTTAAGAGCTGTGTATATCTACAGCATGCGCGCCTTGTCTTTGAAAGCACTTCACTCATTCTAAAATAAAATATTTCATAGGAGGGGTTTTTCAATTTTACCCAAATTTGCATTTTTTTCCATCATAAAAATGAAAAAAGGCTTTGATGAAAAACAAATGGAAAAGAATTTTCCAGGTTTCTTCTGGGTTTTTTTTTCTTCAGGGTTGTCATATCTTCAGTCTGCACAATATGATCCAAGAAGCTAGACACAGCCCATCCACTAAGCCTAGGAACCTACCAAGAGCCTGATAGCCACCAAGGGCTTGTGTTTTCCCTGTCTGCCTAGGACTTTGGCCCTTTTCGCACTTACGGTTTAAACCACCATTTATGAGCATTCGCCCCGATTGCAGTGGCTTCGGCACTGCACCTGTTCATTTCACACTGTCCACTGCAATTTCGATTTGGTGTCTGTGCTTCATTTCAAAACCTCGGTGCAATTTTTGGCTTTCGGGGCCTTGCAATTCACGTCACACTTTTTTAAAAAAAATTGAGCATGCGTAGTAACGTTGCAATGTTGGAACCCTCCCCCCCTTTTTGCTGATTGGGCTGTCCCCTGCCCACTGGAGAGGCAATTGGTGGCAGAGTTCTGGGGGGAAACATGTACCACTCTCATTTTTTTTAATCAAGCCAGGAAAGGGTTAAAATGCTGCAGATTCTTCTCCTCCCAGGAAGCAGAGGCTTGTTTCCAAAGGGCTGTGCAAAATGCTTGGGTTTTTTCCCCCTCTTTGGCAAAGTCCGAAACATGCCTGGGAGGGAGGGAAAAGCAGCCATTTAATCCTTTCCTGGCTTTTAAAGCCAGGAAGAAAGTGCAGTAACATTACAATGTTGCAAACCATTCTTGTCTTTAAAAAAAAAAAGAATGTGTGTGCAAACCCTAAGGGAGGAAGGAGAAAGCAGCTATTTAACACTTTCCTTGCTTTTAAAGCTAGCAGGGAATTAGCAGCAAGCTTAGGAATCATTCCTGGCTTTTGAAAAAAAATAAAAGAGCATGCATACCGGGAGGAAGGAAACCAATGAAGAAGCAGCCTTATGACCCTCACCTCGCTTTACTAAAAAAAATGGTGGACAAGGAGTTCAGAGAGCAGAGAGGGTGGGAGTGGTTAATTCTGCACAAACCAATCAGCTCCCAGGGAAAAGGAGAGGGGGGGGAGAGAAGCAAAAAGGAGGGGAAAGTGTTCACATTAGCAAAATGCGGGCCAGCTGCCAGTCAGCAGCGAACTTAAAAAAACATCAGGGTATGTCCGCAGGGGGAAAAATCGGGGATACAGCGGACAAAAAGTGGGACTGCATCCCATGACTGCTTTTAAGTGTGAAAACCTTGCAAACATGGGATGTGGAACAGGTACAAACGCGCTCTAAAAACTGAGTGCGAAAAGTACCTTTGAAACAG
This sequence comes from Eublepharis macularius, assembly GCF_028583425.1. Taxonomy (NCBI): domain Eukaryota; kingdom Metazoa; phylum Chordata; class Lepidosauria; order Squamata; family Eublepharidae; genus Eublepharis; species Eublepharis macularius. The sequence continues at coordinate 50,779,319 of NC_072790.1, forward strand.
GTTGGTTTCTCAAGCTCCTGACAGGCTGGCAAGCTGCTTCTGATTTGGTAAGCCATTAACTTTGCTGGTGGGCCACTGAGAAACCTCAGTGTGAACTGCATTGTAACCAGGAGGGATTCAGAGGGATGGATATTACTCCATCCTACCATTCACTAAGAAAAGTGTGAAGCCTTCCTCTAACATAAGGCACCTTCCTCCAGCTTAAGTGATCTAGCATCACCAGGATCGTCCTCTGTTGCGTCCCTGCTCCAGCTTTTGGGGCCAGTTTTAGGGGGCTGCTTCCAGGGCTGCTGTGTCAAGCTGTTCTCCGTTGCCGAATTAGTGTGCGTATAAGCCCAGTAAGAGGAACAGAACTTTCCTACCTGCTCTCTCCTGCTGCAGCCCATTACATCCCCCCCCCAAAACCCTTGTTCCCATGGGAGGAAGTACACAATTTTTTACAACTAAACTCAAAATGAACTCCTAACAGTGATCATAATGAAAACAATTTTTGTAAAAAAAAACATACCCCTTTAACTCCTTTTAGATCTCCTTTCAGCAAACTGTCCAGTGGAAAGGTTATTATGTTATTCATATTCTGGATCTACAACAAATAAAGAAGGCACATTTTTAACATTTCCACACCCAAGCTCCATTACTTTATCTGACAGAACTAGAAATACTCAAACTTTGAAGGATGAACAAGTCAAGAGATATGGTACTGTAGACTTCAAAGAGTGGGACTTGCCATATCACTATGAAGTATAGCCACAACTGCAACTATGATTCAGTAAACACAGGTTCACTAGGAAACTCTCATGTTCTCTACTCTCTGCTTTCCTCCCCAAGAGGTAAAGACACCAGTATTCACACATGCAGAGAAACAGAAGAGAGTGAGGTAAGATCTTCCTAAACATCTGGAAGCACTTGGGAATGACGCGCTGCCTTATATTTAAGGAGCGGTATTCAAGGTGCGGCTGTGTTATGTTAAATTTTAACTCGGCACAAATAATGAGATAGGTAACAAATGGAGAAGTATATCTGCTATAAAAATTAAAATCTGCCTATAGAATGGAACATTGGACTCTGAAGGTTATTTCAACTTCAGGACAAGAAATCCTACTACAATTGGGTACTCTTTTCTCATAATAGGGCATTCTTTCCGTCTCCAACCAAGGGAGAAGAAACATCCCTCCTTTTCAGTTCGGAGACTTCCGCAGCTGACCTCTTGCTTGCAACACTTTCCACCTGAACACTGATCAGCCATGAGGACAAAATCAATTTTCAAGTGTCCGATAAACATGGATGCTGACATCCAGGTCACTGACTTAGAGATGTCAGTTATGGATTCATTAGTGTGGTTTGGGGGCACTTCTAGTTGAATGGGCCAATGTCCCCTCTGTATGCCTGAGACTGAGAAATACATGCCAGAGAAATATACTATTTGAACCACTTGTTGGGTACTGCTTTCAAAACCTCCCCCCCCGCCCTTAACTGGGCTATAATTTTCTGATAGGCTTAGTCTATCTAATACAGATTAGCAGCATCCTGTAGATATCTCAAGTTCAAGTTAAGTTTATTCAAATTTAAGAGCCCATAGGCCATACACTATAAAAACAAAATTTAAGAATTGAAAATCACAGTAAAACAAAAGTTTGCAATATCCACAATGCAGCTTTTGCAGAAGGCTACTCAGAAGTAATCTTAATCTTGAAGTGTCAGGCAAATCTCTCTCTGGCCGTTGCATACTTTGGACAGTAGGAAAAGGTACGGGACAATGAATCAAGCACTGCCAAAGGACAGTCACAGAAGCACTTATTTGGAGGTGTCTTAAGGAAATGGCCTTTCATCCGGGCTGTTTTCATGCAGCATCTTTTTGAAGGGAGTCCCGGTCCTGTTTAAGCAGCTTCTGTATACATAATGACTGTGGATATCTAAATTATTTATTTATTTTATTCGTAACAAAGCCTGTTGTGGGGAAAAATACAACGGGCTCCAGAAAGGGGAGGGCAGGCGGGTGGGCACGGCACGCTCTCAGAGGGACAAGCTGCCTCTTCTGGGCTTTCCTCCACAGCAGCACCCTCTGGAGGTGCACCAGGGTAGGAAGTGAGTTGTCTGGAACATGGTTAGCCTTTTATATAGTGGTGTTTACGTCATTTATAGTCTGCCTTTCTCACTGAGATTCAAGGTGGATTACACACATTTGCCTGTTTGGTAGATCTGTATCCTTTCTGTACTTGGCCCAGGGTGACCTCTTATAGTTATCCCCAAACCTAAGAGCATCCTGTTGGTATGAAAGGACTGCTGTAGGCAGCATTTTTGACATCTGTCCTCTGGCTTGCTGACAAAAGCATAACTTTTTTCTTTCCTTTGTTTTGATCAGAATGCCATCCAAGTTATCTGCAGATAGCTTGTCCCAAGGAAAGACCAGGATGCCAGACTGGATTACGATAAGGAATCTACGGCCACAGATTTCTGTGTGACACCATGATTGAGTCCATAGCCTGAGTCCAGGCATCCAGAAGTATCCCCAAGCTCCATGCTTACTCCTTCAGGAATATTGTTACGCTTGCCTAGCACCCTTTCCCCCATCACCCCAAACCACAGAAGGCCCGGGTTTTTTCAGTTTCGATTTGTTCATCCTCATCCAGTCTTTTATGACTTTAGATACTGATATACTGAACGTCCTCCATTTCCTCAGAATTAGAGAAAAGAAACGATAGAGTTGCATGTCATCCGTATATGGATGCCAGTGAACTCCATTAAGCTGCAGGGAGAGATGACCTGGAGCTATCTTTTGTGGTATACAGGAGGCTCAACATGAGGATGCTACTTGCCAGTAAACCAGGGAAGATCATGTATTAGAGGCTAGCCTTCTCCTCCCTGACATTCTTGTTTTCTACATGCAGGGAGTCTTTTTGTGTGGAGCATTCAATCATGTCAGCCTGCTTCTACAGTCTGAAGCGATTCACCCCAGGCACAGGTTTACCACTTCAGTAAGCCCTATAGGGTAACCCCTGAGACAACATATTCACCTAACAAATGCAGTGGTACTTACTTTAATAATCAGATCCAGAGGAGTTAGCCGTGTTAGTCTGCAGGAGCAAAATAGAAAAGAGCCCAGTAGCACCTTTAAGACTAACCAACTTTACTGTGGCATAAGCTTTCGAGAATCACAGTTCTCATCTGACGAAGAGAACTGTGATTCTCGAAAGCTTATGCTACAGTAAAGTTGGTTAGTCTTTAAGGTGCTACTGGACTCTTTTCTAATCAGATGATTCTCTTATTCAAAAAATAACGAGGCCAAAGGAAATATTTAAAATTGATTAACTATAGGTTTGTGTTTGGTTGTTTTTTTAAAACCCACCAGTATCAGTCAACCCACCCTGGACTATGCTGAGAACATTCTTAGCTTAACTAGCTTCAATTTCCATAATTATATAAGCACCAGAGAAATGAAAAAGGTGTCTAAACAACACATATTCCAACAGCACAATTAACATCTGCAGGCAATAAATAGAATTCAATCTAGTGCTATTGTTGAGAAGGGAAAGTTCATGTTGGAGGGGGAGATACTAAAGCCAAAACAACACGAAAGTAGATCAGGCTTGTTTCAAGGTTTTCCTACTGCCACATTCCGGATGAGCCAGGGCCCAGCCCTGATTCATGACTCACAAACTTTGGACAGTCCACCAAGCAAAGGCTGAAGCCATCCTCCAGCCTAATAAGAGGCTTCTTCCAACGGAAGAGTCATTTCTGTTGGATGAATCTTCTCCAGTCTCAGGTAAAAGACTGACCAACTATTCTGCCGCAAGCCAAGGACACTATGCTATGCTCCAAAGACACATGTGGGTCCCTGTCTTGAGAAAATCAGTCTTACATAAAGTTATTTCAGTGCCACAAGCACTCGGGTAAGCTCCACGCAGATGGTAAAGACCTAGTATGTGGCTAGTATCCATATACTATGAAGGACAGGACCACACAGAACTAATTCTCATTTGGACTCTGTGTGCAAGGGCAAAAGACAGAGACTTTTCCTGCCCTCGTTGTGAGCATTAAAGGAGGTTAAAAAGTAATTTTATGGCTTTAAGTGAAGTCGTCTACCTATCCTTAAGGAAATTAAGCACCCTGAAACTGTCCTCATGACACATTTGACCTAAATATATCTGCAAGCTATTGACACTACTCTGTTTAAAGATCAGTGCCAAAGGAACAGAAACTCTGGCAAGGAACATCATGGTGCATGCCAAGCAAAGCGTTTAAATGTTTGTTTTTAAATGCCCCAGGAATCCATATCAATGCAAGCAATGAAACAGATTTCAGAAAGTCCTTTGCTAATTCAAAGAAAGTATCAGGGAATACTATAGCCCATAATAGTTTTAGAAAAAGTCTTAAAAGAGCTTCTACATATAGTAAAACTACAAATTGTATTCAAACTGCAATCCTAAACCAAGTCCTTGAAGTGTTTCAGATGTTAGCTAACCCAGTTCTTAGGTATGGGCGACATGTTGTTTAAGCGGCACAATTTTGTTTAAAATCTGTTTTAAAATTTTATAACCTAACTAATATTACAAAGCAGCAACAACAGAAAAAAATTACAAAGAAGGAAAAGGGTATAAATGAAGAAAATACACAAATGCAAAAAAGGATAGTGCAATTTAAGTCTTAGAATGCTACCACATGAGAAGCACGTAATTTTAGAATACACAAATACCACTCAACATTTCAAATGGAAAAATTTTAACCAGATGCCCATATAGCTAAAAATAAATAATTTTAGAAGAGTTTTAAACCAATCTCTGCAAAGATCAAAAGGGAGGATTGATGCAAAAAAGTATCCAAACACCTCCCATCTACCAAATATTAGACAACTCATAGCAATGTTTGCAAAATACTATTACTGAAAAGGTTGCCAACTTTGTCAGGGGTGCAACAGTTGTCCCACACATACAGTTTGTCATGTGATGCTGCCATCATCAAGAGATGAATATGAACAGGGCTTTTTTTCAGGGGGAACGCGGGGGAACGGAGTTCCAGAACCTCTTGAAAATGGTCATATGGCTGGTGGCCCCACCCCCTGATCTCCAGACAGAGGGGAGTTTAGATTGCCCTTGGGCAATCTAAACTCCCCTCTGTCTGGAGATCAGGGGGTGGGGCCACCAGCCATATGACCATTTTCTCCGAGGGCAACCCTCTGAATTCCACCACCTCTTTTCCTAGAAAAAAGCCCTGAATATGAACATATGAATGCAGCTTGGACAAATACCAAGGCCTGCTGTGGCAGTGAATACAGGCACATGCCTAGCAGTGTGCTGCTGCAAGTCATTTTGTTACTCCAGCTTTACAGTGATGTTGCATTAGCACTACAGGCAGATATGCTGGCATACATCCAGGTCAGGATGTTAATGGAAAAGACACTATTCAAACATTTTAAAACATACACACACAAAACAAAGCAACACAGGAAAAAAGACCTTACTACACATAAGGGGCAACGGGTTTTTTAAATCCTTTAATGTTTGGAAGGGAAGGGGCTTTGGAAATGCTTTATTTTTTTATTGTATTTCTTCCACTTTCAGTACAAGCACTATCCATATCATACTGTGATGCAACATGAAGTCAGGGCAAAATAACTCATTCTCTCCCCCTCTTTCATTCCCAACCCCATGAGAGGGTTAAGTCAGAGGACAGCAATTAGCGTTATAAATGGTTTAGAAAGAAACCAATTATACAAGGCTGGAAGCCTCTCCTGAAGAGAGCTGGATAACAAAAGTTGTCTTTACAGTCATTTACAATATCCATTGCATAGGTACATGAAACATTCCCTTGAGATAATCACATTTTATCTTCTAGACAACCACATTTTCCATTTCAAGAACTGTTAAGTTAAGCATCAGAAGCAACTACTCAGTTTTAAAAAAATTAAGTTGGTTGAAATGTATACTAATGCACTTCCTTATATTTCATGAACTGTAAAAATTAGAATAGCTAAGCTTAAAGCCTATCTGAACTTATAGGTCATGTTAAAGATTAAATGTATTCCACTTTGAAAGCTACACTATTCTAATTCAGTAAAATGCAGTTTTAGAGAGGGATAAATTATTTCCTACCAGGTTTTTGAAAAGTGCAGTCAACTCCTTTGTAAATACAGCAAATTTTAAAAATGCTGTTCCTAAGTCTGGATCATCCCTACAGACGCAATTGCCTCCGAATTTCTCCAAAGCTTGAGTGTACTGTTCTTCATTTTCCACATGAGCTTTAAAAAGAATAAATATTGCATTAGATTACTGTAAAGTCTTCACAAAAGGAAAACGAACATCCCCCTAAAATTATTTTACAAGCTGATTTGAACAGATCCACATTTTTGAATTTCCATTTTAACCACTTAATTAAAAAAAATCGAAGTTAAACAGAGAATAAAGATTCAGCAAACATGCACAAGAAACTTAACTAGACTTCAACTGTAAAAATCAGAGTATATAAATATTTGGTAAGTATCCACAATACACAAAAAGGAAAATAAAACTATTATTTCGCTCCTTGTTAAATAAACTATTGAATAAGTTTATCTTCTTCTAAATTTCTAACCCAATTAAATTAGCAAAAATGCTTAATTGAGATGTACCGAAACAATGTTTCCAAAGGTTTTTTTTAAAAAAAATCTCAAAAAAAGAGAGACTGCCTCACTTCAGCTGTTCATTTCCTGAAGAAAACTGAAGACTCTCAATTAATACCACACTGCATTCCCCTGTGGGTACTTCAGCATGTACACAAAGCAGTTTCCTCCATGCCATACTAACAAAAGGTTCTCCATTCATTTCAGTGAGAACTGCCCTTATTCACAGAACAGAAAGCTGTGTGCACAAATATTTCAATCAGCCAATGGATCAGGGGAAAGGACAGACAATATTTTTATTTTATGTCATTTAAACCCCGCCTTTCACCACAATGAGGATCCAAAGCAGCTTCCATCATTCTCCTCTCCACAATTTTTCCTCACAACCTAGTGAGATAGGTTAGGATGACAGTATGCTATTGGCCAAGATCACAAATCAAGGATCCATGGCAGAGCAGGGATTCAAACCTCAGTCACTCAGAGCCGAATTACATGAGACGAGTTACTAGAGTTCTACACATGTCTGCTTACCTCAAGGTTTGATAGGAAGTGTAGGAAGTGTAGGCGTCCTTGCAGTTTTAAGTTTAACATTTACAGAGCAGCAAGGAGGGGAGTACCAGCGTTGGGCTCTTGCTGGGCACGCCCCTTCCCCTCCGCTGGGTGTGTGGGGAGGTTTTGGGGGCCCTCTCCTGCTCCCCCTTTCCCAGCACAGCAGATAGGGCACCTGGCTGCTGCTGGCTGCTAGCGCGGCTTTGGGTGCAGAGCGGGTGAAGAGGTCAGCAGGCAGAGCGCCCAGAGCATCGCTGCATCTCCCCTTCCCACTTGCCCAGCCCCTGCCTGAAGCCGCACAACCCAGAGCTGCATAGCCTAGCGGCGCTTTGCAGGGGCCAGGCAAGCAGAGGGGGCAGATGCAACGACGCAGCACGTGCACCTGGGCTGGCGCAGTGTCGGGTCGTAGCATTGCTGCCTTTCCCCCCCACTCGCCCAGCTCCTGCCCAAAGCCGCACCGCACCGCACAGCCCGGAGCTACACAGCCTGGTGGCACTCTGTGGGCAAGCAGGGAGGGAAATGCAGCGATGCTCTGGGCACCCTGTCAGGCAGTGGCCAGGCACCCTATCTGCTGTGCAGGGAAGGGGGGGGGGCAGGAGAGGGCCCCAAAAACCCCACACACACTCAGCGAGGGGAAGGGGGGCACCCACCTGCACTGACACCTGCACTCTCCTCCCTGCTGCTCTGTAAATGTTAAACTTAAAGCTGCAAGGACGCCTACCCTACACTTCCCATCAAACCTTGAGGTAAGCAGACACATGTACAGCTCTAGTAACTCATCTCATGTAGTTCTGCTCTTAGACCCAAGTCTGTCACTCTAACCACTATACCATGCTGGCTCATCAAAAATGTCAAGCCAGGATTGGACAAGGCCAAAGTATATAAATGCACACACAAAAAACACATATGCAAAAGAAAACCTAAATTACCCAAAGATATATCCTTTTTGTGTAGAGGTGTAAGGAGCTTTACAAGCTCGTGTAAGGAAGGGGAGCAGAATGTCACCCATCAGCCCTGCACCCTATATTTCCTGATGAGTTTATTTCTAGTCTTGGAGCCCATCTGGGGAAAAACCAAATGAAAAGTAACCTAGAGAATGTGCACCCTGACCTGGATAGCCCAGGTGAGCCTGATCTCATCGATCTCAGAAGCTAAGCAGGGTTGGCCTTGGTTAGTAATTGGATGGGAGACCTCCAACGAAGACCAGGATTGCAGAGCCAGGCAATGGCAAACCACCTCTGCTAGACTCCTGCCATGAAAACCCCACCAGGGATCACCATAAGTCAGCTATGACTTGAGGGCCCTCTCCACCCATCACCAGGGAATGTGCACATAAAGGGAGAATCAGCAGACAGAAGTCTGAAGCATTCCTTCCCACTTGCCAATTCTCCCATGATCAGTTCAACTCCCCATGCACATCTCTTCCTTAGTGTTACAAACTTGCATAAGGATGAGGAGCAGAATAGCTTCACACAGCTCCAGTGTATATCAATGCCTTTGCCTTGCTACCAGCTCTGTCTTTTTTAATCCCTTCCCAGCTAATATTGCATCTCCCAAGCCCGGTTCTGGAAGGCAGCTCCAGCCCAGTTATATTCCTCACTGCCCTTTGGTTGCAATCCCACACAGTTTTAGACTAGAGAGGGGAAATCGACAGAGCCTTGGGGAGGTGAAGAGGAAATTAACAAACCCTCTGAGGAGCAATTGCTGCTGGCTGTCTTTTAAAACTATGCTTCCTTGCTAACATTGCTTCTCCCTACACTTGACAAACACACACCAATGCATCTCATACAGAGAGACTGAGTTTACACCAAAATAGCAAAAAGGGTTTTTTCAGGTATCTACTCAAACTGGATATATCTGAGCTCACATCTCTTGTTCCTCATCATGGAGAGACAGTACACAATTATGGCCCATGCCAACATTCGGATGAGTTTTCAAAGGCAAAAGACAGAGCTAGCAGGGGGTATCCTGCTCTGTCTGTGCACAGTTTTGTTGTGTGTACAGCATGACTGGATCTTCAAGAATTATAATTTGCAAACTAGAACCTAGTCTTGTAAATACATCCCCTCCCCCGAACAATTTCCTTTACCTTTTTGGAGGTTTTCAATACCCATATGTAAGAAAAAAGGCACAAGGAAAAGAGGCTACAGACTTGCTTTTTAAAATGAAAGCTGGCAATTCAGAGAATCAAACAGATTGTCATAATATGATAACACTATCACAATGTGTCAATTATAATTTTTTTGATAAACAAAAAAGCCTTCCAACAGTGCAGAAAAATGTTTGCCACAGGGCCCTGGGACAGTTAAAATGGAGCACATGCGGGTGGGTCTGGGAAGATGCAGGCTTGCCAAATTCCTTTCCCATAACAACACAGCAACATCACAGGAAAAACCAGAAAAACCCAGGATGTCTAAGGGAACACCAGGCTGCTGTGGAGAAGTAGGGAAAAAAATCTTACTTCCCAAGGTCATCCAAGGAAAAGCAAACAACCCATGTGTAAGTGAAGCTGATGTTAACTATGGCTTTGTGTTACATTTTCACTAATGTAAGCCATGCTTAGTACCCCTTGGAAACATGGTTTGCAAACTCACTTCAAACCATGTTTTTGACTGTTTTCAGAGGGAAAAACAGGTTTTACTTACCATAACTGTTGTTCATCTAGGTCTTCCGTGCAGGCACACATGGGACTGCGCACGCGCAGGCCTGCCGATACCGGAGATTTTAATAGCTAAACACCACCAGGGGGCGCTCCCGCCTCTCAGCGCGCATGCGCGGCCGCTTTCCCGCCGAAACGGACCTTAAGAGGCGGAGCGCCCCTCACATACCCTCAGTTCCTCTTTCGCCGCCCCCTGCAAGGTAAGTACCAAGAGAGTTAGCGGGGAAGGAGGGAGGGCATGTGTGCCTGCACGGAAGACCTAGATGAACAACAGTTATGGTAAGTAAAACCTGTTTTTCATCTACGGTCTTCCTGTGCAGTCCCACATGGGAAGATTCCAAAGCTAAATACCTGGGTGGAGGTGACGCCAAAGCATCACTCAAAGATGGAGTGCAGAACTGCTGTGCCCACCGCTGTCTCCTTTCTATCTAGGATGTCCAGCGCATAATGCTTCACAAAGGTATCCGCCGAGGCCCACGTCGCCGCCCTGCAGATGTCCTGGAGTGGAACACCTCTGAAGAGAGCCGCTGACGACGCCTGGGACCTGGTGGAGTGGGCATGCACTTGCAAAGGACAAGGTAAGTTAGCAGCAGAATAACAGGTCAGTATAGCCTGGACCACCCATCTAGAGATAGTCTGAGCCGAAGCCCGGTTACCCTTCTTCGGTCCAGCAAAACAAATAAACAAATTAGAGTCAATCCTAAATGGTTTTACCCTATCTAAATAAAATAAAATGGCCCTGCGAACATCCAAAGAATGAAGGGCCGCCTCTGCCTCAGAGGCCGGAGTCGGAAAGAAAACCGGCAGAACCAATTCCTGAGATAAATGAAAACGGGATACTACTTTAGGTAAAAACTCAACCTTTGTACGAAGAACGACCTTCTCAGGGTGAAATTTCAAATAAGGGGGCTCGCAAGATAACGCTGCTAGCTCCCCAACCCTCCTGGCTGAAGTAGCCGCAACCAAAAAGGCCACTTTCATGGACAAAAAACGAAGCGGACAGGAAGCCAAGGGTTCAAACGGCTTAGACATCAAACGAGTCAGAACCAGGGGCAACGACCACTGAGGGACCAAAGCCCGCACAGGGGGAAACAAATTATTCAATCCCCTCAAAAATAGTTTGGCAGAATAGTGGGAAAAAACAGACTTTCTATCCACTGGAGGGTGAAAAGCAGAGATGGCTGCCAGATAAACCTTGACTGAGGAGTTGGCCAAACCCTCCTGCTTTACCTCCCACAAAAAGTCCAAAATCTCAGAAAGGGTGGACTCAAAAGGATCCAAACCCCTGCGACTACACCACACAGAAAATTTGTCCCACTTAAGGGCATAAGACTGCCTGGTAGACAAACGTCTAGCATTTAAGAGAACATTAGTCACAGCCTCGGAGAAGGCAGCCCCGGCCTGATCAACCACGCTGTGAGTTTGAGTCTCCTGATGTCGTGGTGAAGAACCCCCCCGCAGGTCAGGAGATCGGGAACCACCGGGAGACGGATCGATTGAGTCTGTAGACTCAGAAGGGAGTGAAACCATGGTTGCCTCGGCCAATACGGGGTCACCAGGATGACGGACGCTCTGTCCCTCTGGATCTTGCTGAGGACCCGTGCCAGAAGCGGGAACGGAGGGAAGGCATAACACAGGGGACCTGACCAACTTAACTGAAACGCGTCCCCACTTGATTCTGGGCCTACTCCTCCTCTGGAACAATAAGCTAGGACCTTGCGATTTTCCACAGACGCAAACAGGTCCAACTCCGGAGTCCCCCATTCCGAGAAGATAGGGGCGAGATACTTGTCCTGGAGGGACCACTCGTAGTTTTCCCTGTGGAGCCTGCTCAGGTGGTCCGCCATGGAATTCTGCACCCCCGGGATGTGAACTGCATGCAGCCAGACAGCATGATCTATGGCCCACTTCCAGAGTCTCATCGCCTCTGTGCAGAGAGCCACAGACGCCGTGCCACCTTGCTTGTTGATGTAAAACATCGCCGTCGTGTTGTCGGTCAGGACCTGAACGGACTTGTTCCGCACGACATCTGTAAAGGAGATCAATGCATATAAAATTGCCCGTAACTCAAGAACATTAATATGTTCCTCACGTTCAGATTCAGACCATAACCCATGGGCATAAAGGCCAGCACAGTGAGCCCCCCAACCGAAAAGGGAAGCATCGGAAGTAACTGACAGATGAGTTTGGTGAAAACCAAACTCCATCCCTTTAAATAAATTAGCATCATCCAGCCACCACTCCAGGGAGGACAGCACCCCCCTAGGGACAGAAAGTCTCCTATTTTGAGAATCACGGGCCGGTGAGAATACTGAATTGAACCACAATTGGAAGGGTCGCATAAATAACCTGGCCAGCGGAACCACAGCCGTAGTAGAAGCCATGCAACCCAAAAGGGTCTGGATAAAGCGAACAGATTGGAAACGACACCTCTGAAGGGTCGAAATAAGCCTCTTAATTTTTGCAGCACGCTCTGAAGGCAAGAAGCCTGCATCCCGAACACCATCCAAAACCACTCCAATAAATTGGATGGAGCGCACCGGGGTCAACTTGGACTTCTTCTGATTAACAAAAAGACCCAGGCGTAAACATAAATTCAAGGTGAGATACACCTGATTGGACACAGAGTCAGCAGAATCACCAACCAAGAGCCAGTCATCCAGATAAGGAAAGATCTGGCAGCCCTGGAGGCGTAAATGAGCCACCACTACTGCCACACACTTGGTGAACACCCTAGGTGCAGTGGCCAACCCAAAGGGTAAAACATTGTATTGAAAGACACGTTGCCCATAGACAAAACGTAAAAACTTCCTGTGTTCAGGGAAAATTGAAATATGAAAATACGCATCCTTCAGATCCAGGACTGCAAACCACGACTGTTGGGGCAACAAGGTCAAAACCATCTGTAAAGTAACCATTTTGAATTTACGAACTCGTATAAATTTATTCAAACCCCTAAGATCCAGGATAGGCCGAAGCCCACCATCCTTCTTCTCCACTAAAAACAGGTTGGAATAGAACCCCAAACCAGCTGAAGCAACCGGAATCTCCTCTATAGCCCCTTTCTGCAATAGGGCTGAGAGCTCTCCCAGGATCTCTGAACGAGGGGGGTCAGAAGAAAACACAGGGAGACGTAGGTAAGGTAAACCAAGAAATTCAACTTTATAACCAAACTGGATAATAGACAAAACCCAAACATCGGAACAAATTGAACACCAGGCATCCAAAAAAGCATTAAGCCTGTCCCCAAATGTGGGGTCAGGTCCCTGTGATTGTCAGAATTGCTTATGCAATTGGTCCTGGTCCTTGGCCTGATGCTGTTGGGAACCAGGCTTGGGACGTTGGCCCTGCCTTCGTCTGGGAAAGGCAGATTGTGGGCTCTGGTAGCTCCTGCGCTGCTGGTAAGCATACCCTTGATAGGGCTGATAGCGGTGTTGTCTGCCACGCTGGAAGGAGCGATAGTATGGGCGAGAAGGCTGCTGCGACGGCTGGTGTAGAACCCCATACGAGCGGGCTGTCAAACGGTCAGTCCTCTTCTTAGAGAGGAACTCGTCAGTTTTCTCTGAAAACAGAGTGGTGCCCTCGAACGGCAGGTCCTCAACCCTGTTCCTTGTCTCAACTGGCAGGGCGGTCGTGCGAAGCCATGCGTACCTGCGCAGTACCACCGAGGAGAGAAGTGATCGAGACGCAGTGTCAGCCATACTTCTCCCAACATTAATTTGGTGTCTGGATAGACGAACAGCCTCCTCCTGAATGACCCGAAGCAGAGTGCGCTGATCTTCGGGAAGCTTAGGAAGAAAAGACGCCACCTTCTTCCATAAAAACAGCTGATAAGCCGCCATCATTGCGGCATAATTCGCCACTTTGATGCCAAACGTAGCCGAAGTATACAACTTCCTACCCAAGGCATCGATCTTTCTACTATCCTTGTCAGTTGGAGCCGATAGCGAGCCCTGGCGAGGCCGAGCTTGCATCTCCTCGGTGACAAGTGAGGATGGAGGAGGGTGAACGGCCAGGAACGGATGAGCATCGTCCTTGGTTCTGTACAAGCTCTCCACTTTCCGATTAGTGGCGGTAGCAGACGCAGGTCGAGACTGCAGCTTCTTCCATAGATCAGCAAACCCCTCAATAAGGGGAAAGGCAATCGAGGGAGTAGAACCCGAATAGATATGTTGCAATATCTTATCAGTAAATTTAGATTCAGTGGAAGTCACTTCAAGGTCCAGGGCTTTCGCCATTCTTTGGAGCAACTCGTTGTAGGCCCGAAAATCATCAGTGGGCGAGGCCTCATCAGATGGCCCAATCTCCTTTTCAGGTGACTCCGACAGAGGAGAAACACTGTAACGGGCCCGGGGTCGTGGAGAGACCCGATCCGACGGGAGGCGGGACGGGTCATAGCCAACATCGGAACCGACTCGAAATGAGGGAGACAACGAAGCACCTCTATAATGCCGGTCCGAGTAGTATGAACTCTCCCTACTAAAGTAACGAGGGACAGGATCATCCCGACGTCGACTCTCCCTGGATCGGCTCCGATAGGACCGTGGGGTCCGACAGCTAGAGCGACGGGCAGACCGACTCCGTCGACTCCGAGCCGACTGAATAGAGTCCGATTCGTACGAGGCCGATCGAGCCCGACCGGAAGGGGTAAGAGGCTTCTCGAGGAGAATGACATCGTCCTCCTGAGCCACCCGGTCCGGAGGAGTCTTGGACTGCGGACGATCACTCGCCTCTGCCTGCTGCTCCACTTGGACGGGAGCGGAGTCGACCGGAACCGACGGGGAAGAGGTGAGTAAGCCTTCCAACACTGCCTTATCATGCTTACTGGAATGCTTATGCTTCTTCTTTTTCTTTTCAGGAACGGCCTTCGGTCTCACAGAAGGATCCGAAGTCATCGGAACCGTAGAGGTGGTCTGAGTTGGCGGAGTCGACCTCGGAACCGACGGAGTCGAACTTCTATGGGCGCCACGAGCAGGTGAAGCCGAGACAGCCGACGAGATCGAAGGAGGTCGACTTGCTAGATGTCTCGGAACCGAAGCGGTCGGTTCCGACAAACTCCGACCCGAAGGGATCCTCTCGGACCTCGACTCCGAGCGACTCGGAGACGGCTGAGAACGAGGAGTCTTGGAACCCGAAGGTACAGGAGGACGAGAGGACGCAGACGGAGCAGACGAAGACTTCGGTGGAGGGTCCTCGACCGACATCGCACGCTGCCAGAGAAAGGCATGCAAACGATCCGTCCGTTCCGCCCTGGCCTTTGGGGTAAACGCGCGGCAATGCTTGCACGCCTGAGTGTTGTGAGTTTCCCCAAGGCAATATAAACAAATGGAATGGCCATCCGACCTTGTCATCTTACGATTGCAGGTCTCGCAACGCTTAAACAGGGCCTTCTCAGACATCGCGAACGAAGAAAGCTGTAAACCTCAACGATCGGCGGCGAAAGAGAAACTGAGGGTATGTGAGGGGCGCTCCGCCTCTTAAGGTCCGTTTCGGCGGGAAAGCGGCCGCGCATGCGCGCTGAGAGGCGGGAGCGCCCCCTGGTGGTGTTTAGCTATTAAAATCTCCGGTATCGGCAGGCCTGCGCGTGCGCAGTCCCATGTGGGACTGCACAGGAAGACCGTAGATGAACCATGAATTATGTTCACCATAGTTATGTATAAACAACACAAACAATGGTTAATTTACTGCAAAGAGGTAAAGAGCAACGAGAGCCCATTCATAAAGCTGGTTCCTGGTTTGTAAACCAGCACACAGCAGAAGCCAGCATTACATATACAACTGGAATAACATATACAATACTTTCTCAGGTATTTCTGTATCTCCAAACTTAAAATACATATTTAGCTATACACATAGTAATCAGACTACATACATACCTAAACCAGAAATATTTATTGCCTTTACAGATTTTTTCATTTTATAAAGAACAGTTCTGTCAACATCCAGTGCCTAAAAATTAAAAAAAGTTCAAGTCATATTTTAATTTCATAAATAAAACTCATGTGAACATTTAAGAGAAAAATGTAGAAAGACCTATGAAACAGCATTTTGGACAACTATACTTTAAGACACTTTGAATACAGAATTTTCATTGCAGGATCATTATAAGCTCTAATTAGCATGCTTTATATTACTTTCCATTTTCTTCAATAATCAGACGATTGTCAACTCTGCAAAACCAATTTGTTCTCATTGCTGATATTAGCTTAATATTCCCAACAACAACATTGTTAGTTTTTACAATACTGAAGTGACGTGGAAATTTCCAATAAATCTTGGGTTTCTCTCCTGTTAATGCAGCTAAAAAAGCTACTGTATCAGCAGCATTAACAAGAGACTTTCCTTTGATTTCGTTGGGTTCTTTTATTAGGACATGTCACTGTATTAATTTTCTGCCTATTATGACTCCATACAGCAGATGCAGACTTCAACCATTCAACTTTTTCATCCAAGAGAAACATCAAAATTATATTCATGAGCTTCATGAACGCCCTCTCACAGAAATCAGAAGATGCTATGATGACTGCACATCTCTGCATGAATAGTAACATTAAGCAAGCCTTTACCCAGTGAACAGATCCAAAGCACATTTATTCTACAGATCCAAAGCACATCTTTTCTATATTAAAAATATTTCTTTTATTGTATTGTTAAAATATTCACATCCTGCTTTTAGGGATATATAGCAAGGATTTTGTCCAATTGTCCCTCCTTGCTAAAGCCTCCTTATGCCCAAGGTATATTGTTCAGGATTCCCTAATCCTCAGCAAAGGCTTTTTGGGGAGCACAGCAAAGGGAAAGATCCATTTCTACGACTTCTGTTTGTGGAAGATTTGATCCAAGCCACAGTTATTCTAAAAGCCAAGAGGCTTTCAGAAGGTACCAGGCATGTCTAGTTGGGAAGGACGTTCCACAATCTTGATACTGCCAACAAAAAAGCTTCATATACTGACACCTACTAAACATGTGAAGATGATAACACAACTTCATGTGGTCTGGAAGCTTGGTACTTAATCAACTGTCCATCCAAAAACAATGCTAATTTTGCGTCCCAAAAGTTCCTTTTGTGTGTCAAAAACTATTAGATGAAATATCTTTCAAGTGAGCACATCTACTGCCTTATGAACACTATTTTTTAATTCATATACTAAAAGTGATGGGGGGAATTGCTGGTAAAATATAGCAAATACTTCTAGCAAACCTCTAGCTGCAATCTAATACGATTTCCACCTTTTAAATATGCATTAAAAGGTAGGGTTGCCCTGTGTCTGTTTTTCACTCAGACATTCCAGAATTTTCTTGGATTGTGCAAGGGAAATGGAATGAAAATACGGGACACGCTCCTGCCTCCTTCCCCTTGGGCTTTTAGCAGCCAGCCTCTGTGGCTGCTGCTGCTAGAGAAAGCAAGAGCCCCCAAGGAGAGAGGGGGCTCATGCTCTGCCTCTTTGCCTCTTCTCCTCCTGTGCAAAGCATGGGAGCACTCCCATGGGTGCCAAGGCCAGGAGCGCACAAAGATCCCTCCTTGGGTGAGTAGGGTGTGCGGGCAGGATGTGTCTCATATTTTTAATGGAACCATCTGGCAATCCTATTAAAAAAGTTCATCTCAAAAACTTAAGATGTCTACAAGAATTACCTATAAATCAAGACATCTATCAATATATACTACTGTCACAGAATTTTAAAAATGGTGAAGATATAATTTTGCCTGGATTAAAATTCAATGCTTTAGGATTTAGACTTTTTAAAAAAAGCACAGGAGTGACAGGCTACACATATTCTCATATATTTACAATATATAACATCCTTGTAACTATCAACATTCATGTCAAGCTGTCATGGATGACAACGTTCTGCGTGTTTTGTTTTGTTCTTCCCAGGAAGCATTACGCATTTAAATTGTGCAGAAACCCTGCTGGGTTATGTATTCCTATATACTGAATAATTAAGTCATTACAAGAACAAAACACAACAAAGCTGGGATTTTCAATATAGCTAATCAGGCACATTTATAAGCATGCCTTGCTCTCTTTGTCTGCCCTCATCGCTGGTTTAAAACTAAAAACATTCAAAATAATGCTTGCATTATAGATTTCCTTCCTGTATTTCTATGGAATAATTCCTTGGTAGTACCAGAGTAATTGTATGGTGAATCACAAAGTCTTTTTAAATCTTAACAGGGTTTGCTTTTTATTTATTTACTTACTTACTTCACTTATATCCTGCCTATTTCCCCAATGGGGACCCAAAGCATTTTACATGATTCTCCTCTCATCCATTTTTGTTTTTCTCTTTTATTGTGTGAAGATGATTCCCCTTCTGTTCTTTTTATGCCTCTGCCTCCCTTTCAGCACCTGCAAATTATTTTAAAGTAAAGCTGATGCCCTTTCTTCCTGGAACTGAATTCTAAAAGCATACGGATGCATTACATATATAAAACATGCCAAAATGCACTTCAGTTTCCATCTTCTTCACCATTCATTCTTCTATTTTTTTGCTCTCCAGCAAGAGTCAGAAGCAATGATACTTAAAATTGCTTCTGATGCTTGTTACACCTTCTGGCATCACAATTCCACCATGTCCAAGTACTTCTAGGATGCTAAGATATAGCCATGTAAGTACAGTAGGTAAAGGTAAAGGTAGTCCCCTGTGCAAGCACTGAGTCATTACTGACCCATGGGGGGACGTCGCATCACATTTTCTTGGCAGACTTTTTTTTACAGGGTGGTTTGCCATTGCCTTCCCCAGTCATCGACACTTTACCCCCAGGAAACTGGGTACTCATTTTACTGACCTCGGAAAGATGGAAGGCTGAGTCAATCTTGAGCTGGCTACCTGAACCCAGCTTCCACCGGGATCGAACTCAGGTCGTGAGCAGAGCTTGGACTGCAGTACTGCAGCTTACCACTCTGCGCCACAGGGCTAGCAGTATATTTAACATCTACATTGATTTTTGCCATTTTGAACGCGTAATCAAATGTTGCTGTTGCTTTAGCACAACAAATAATTCTTGTGTCACCTGCTGTAACAAGATTGGTTTACAAAGGTTGGTTACGCTTCACAGTCAAACAAGTGTAGTACTAAAAACACTCTTCAATTTTGTAAAACTTTTCTTGTGCTTGTTCCCCTTTCCTGCAAAAATAATGCTTTTACATAGCATTTTTAAAGCTTTGAGTCCAGACTCTGAGCAAGAAGGCCAGTTTAACTGATGTATCAAGCAAGTCCTAAATGTTCCATACTCATAACCAAAAATCAGTTTGGAGAACCTTGGAGGGGGTATCTTTAAAATATTAATTATATTATACTAGGTGACCAACAGTGATAGAGTGATTCTCAAGTCACTGATTCAAAAAGTGGTATTATTTTAGACTGTAAGCTTCCCAAGGCATAAAAATGATAAAACTAAAACGGTTCCATCAAATCAATTCATAAACAACCTCAGGGACTATAAAACATTAAGCACTATCAGATTTACTTGGTTTAGTTCAAAGCCATTCCAGAGTAAGAGAGTCTTCAGCATGCTACAGAAAGCCCTGTCAACACAGCATTAACCTCACTAGAGAATATTCTACAATTTGAGGAAAGCAGTTGAAGAAGTCCCTCCCCACCACCAATATATCATAGCCAGTCTAATTTCACTGTGTTCCCACAAAAAGGAACTATCTATTGACTTCAGTGTGATAAAAATATGTTAAGGATTATATCATTAATAAAGAGTTAATGTTTGAAGAAAAGGCTGTCTACACCCTGCTGAAGTCTGGGAGGAAAAACCAGGAGTACAGGTTTTAAGATGTCTGCTGGGATGACTGCATTTTAGGGCCTCTACGCCAAAGTTATATAACTGAGTTTCTTTATGAAAGGAGACTGGGGAACCCAGTAGACCATTCTACATCTCCCACTGCAACACTCACAATTTAGGAGGATTGATACAAATCAATGTGCTCCTTAAGCACCTCTGAACCCAAACCACATAGAACTTTAACTATCAACTAAAAGTATAAGGAATGCAAAGTTAAAAAGTAATCCTATCAACACGTAATGTGCCAAATATCAGTTAATAAAAGTATTACTTTTTCCTTATTCTAGAATTCTAGAACCTCCCTCTCTCACTTATCCAAACCTCCGTTCATGAAAAAAATCTCATACACCACCTAATCTTCTACCCCACCCCAATGTCACTGGGCAGTCTATACCATGTATAAACTAAACAGCTGGCAAACAAGCTACTACAAGGTATCACCATATTTTGCTATTTCTTTAATTGATCAATTTGATACAATTTTCCCAGCAGTCAGTATAACCATTCAGGCTCCGTCTTCTCAGCTTCATTCTAATCTGCGAGACACTTCAAACAAACCTAGAAAATAATCATTAGGGTACAATAAAACACACAGATTGGCACAGGCAGGCAGGCATAGTAATTTATTTTTAGTTGCCAATTAAGTGGCTATACTTCAGGTTGATGGTGTTCCTGTAAGTGGTTGTGGTTAATTAGCCATAATTAGAACTTATAGTTTCCACAGCAACCTTAGCTCTGGCACACATTACAAAGTTATTTTAAGTCATCAGTGGGGTAGGGTATTCCAAGTGTGAAATACTGAAACTCAAAGTAGTAAGCACAGCTTTAAAACTATATTCTGATAATTTCTGACATATTCAACTGATTGTTTTGAACCCAAGTAATTTAACGTTCATTTTCTTGCTCTTTCTATTATATACCCTTTCTATTACACACACACACCTTTCCTTGATCTAGCCTCCAACTACAGCCAGTTTGGTGTAGTGGTTAAGAGCGCAGGACTCTAATCTGGAGAGCTGGGTTTGATTCCCCACTCCTCCACTTGAAACCAGCTGGGTAACCTTGAGGTAGTCACAGCTCTCTCAGAGCTCTCTCAGCCCCACCCACCTCACAGGGTGTTTTGTTGTGGGGATAATAATGGCATACTTTGTAAACCACTCTGAGTGGACATTAAGTTGTCCTGAAGGGCGGTATATAAATTGAATGTTGTCCAACTTGAAGTTTTCCTTCAATCCTTTCCCTGTCCTCCCTGGTTTCCAAGACCTCAGCACCACCGCAACGCAAGAGACTTTCCTGTTCTTCTGGTCCATATGATGTTTCTTGCTACCAATTTTCCAGCAGCTGCACCACCACTGACATTCGGAGCCATATTTTGTGAAGCTCAGTGGAGAAATCAGTGAAGCCACCCACCCTTTCTGCTAGCCAAAATTACTTTTTGCCTGAAGAAAGATCCCTGACAAGTTCCACAAGACCAACTGCTGAGCTGCATGCAACTCCTTCTGTTAAAACCAAGTGGACATAGGCCCATTTTATAGTGCTCTTTTTACTGAGCCTAGACCAATACTAAGCAAATCAGTTCAAATGAAATAGAAAATGTATCCCAGTATTTGCTTCCAATGGGCAAGTTCTTGTTAGATGCAATATAGTCTCGTTAATACTAGGCCCCCAAGACGCACCACAGAAAAGCATTTGCAATACCCTTATCTGCCAACCTCAACAGAAAAGCTAGATTTGTCAATGGTATATAAGGTAGCTTCAAATGTGCACATGGAGTACAATGGATGTAGTGCCCCGGATAATAAAATTCAAGGGGAAAATTGCCAATGTTTAAACAAGAAACGTCAATTGACCTCCAGAGTACTGGAGTAAGATGAAGTGGAATCCCAGATTTGGAACATGGGCCTTTAAATCTCACATCTGCTTGAAATTTTAAATGGTTTTCCAAGTAACAGATTTCAATGAATGTTACTGAATATTCTAAGAAACAAAAATATAATGAAGTTAAAATAAGAATTGCAGCAGCAATAGGAGTCAGTTTCCCGAGAAATGTAATTTAAATGGAAACTAGGACCTTTCAGTTCAGCCAATCACACTGAAGAAGCTGCTTCTCATGTTACTAAAGTCATAATTCTAAGGATCATGTGGGAATTAGAATATACTGGAAAGCTGCAGCCAATCACAGCTCAAAAAAGTATTGCAGGATATGTACACATTTATAATATTGTTTTTCATATTTAGTATATTTGTAGGAATCTGTCAAGGTTTGAAGCAGTCCTACCAAAACCGCATTATTTGACTCCTTGTACAGAGATGGAAAAGCCATGAGCACTTCTGCTACCTATATGCAACAAATTGAGCATTTTAATCCAATGTAATTAACCTAGCGCAACAAAATTTCCAAATTAACATGCTGTCTTTCTCCTATGTTACACAGTCTGTGTACCTTCAACATGTTTCCACTTCTGCTATCATACCTTTTGCTATGGACAATTTAGCTTTTCTATAATCTTTCAAAAGATTATAAAGCGCAAAATAGGACTAAAACTCAGGAGCTTATTATTGCCTGCAACAGAAAGAAGGCTATGGATTTGATTTGTCATTTATCAATAAATATTTATCATTGTTTCATTTATCAATGATCATCCTACCACTACATGCATGCACATCATTTGAAAAAATGTATTCCACAGACACAAGAAGCTCTTGTATTGGTGGAATGCAAGTTGCAGAGATGTACTGTGCTGCTTTAATAGGCATAGTGCAACAGGATACTACCCATGTTTCTCTACTTTCAACTGATAACATATATACCAAACATCCGTATAACCAGGGCTTTTTTTCTGGGAAAAGAGGTGGTGGAACTCAGTGGGTTGCCCTCAGAGAAAATGGTCACATGGCTGGTGGCCCCGCCCCCTGATCTCCAGACAGAGGGGAGTTTAGATTGCCCTCCACGCCACCTGTCTGGAGATCAGGGGGCGGGGCCACCAGTCATGTGACTATTTTCAAGAGGTTCCGGAACTCCGTTCCACAGCATTCCTGCTGAAAAAAAGCCCTGCGTATAACTATTTTGGTGTCATCTGCCATCTTTGTGCCCTTCCCATTTTATTTTTGGGCCTGCCCTTTCCCCTACAAAACCTGTTTGCTAACCATTTAAAATATGTCTAAGAGATCTGAGCTCATGCATATGAGTCATGTTTATGCACTGCCTACAAATAACACGTCTAGCCACACAGAAAAGAAGCTACGTACTTAAGAGACTGAAAAAGCAAGCCAAAGATGCCAAAATGTAGCCCTGGCTTGGCAGTAAAAAAACCAGCAACACTACATCACCATATCATCCTTAAATTACCAAATTCTCCGCAAACAAAACACCATGCCAATAAAGAAGCATCACTACCAGCCTAATAAATGCATCTTTATATATCTCATTCTCTGGGACGTAACATGCCTAGGCATGACTGCCACTGTTGTGAGCAGTAGATTTCATCCAGCTTGAACCTTCTTTTCTAAGAGGGAGTTACTCACCTCTGTTCTGCTCCAAGTCAAAAAGGTGCTACAATCCCCATCTAACCATGGCATAAATAAGAGTACACTCATTCCATCCCAGAGAATTATTCATCCTGGACATGGAATTTGGGGGAATCTTCCTCACTCCAGACAGACAGGCCAAGATCAGAGCCACTGGCAGCCTAAATGTGATCAACCCCTCACCTACCTCAGATGTGATGCTCCTGGCCAAGCTATGTGACCTCATGACAGCACCCATTGCCTCAGCCCCCTGGGTCAGGCTCCACACCAAGTCACTACAGTGGCTCCTCCTACCCTGCATGAACATCACATCAACCACTCCCACCGTCAAATCAGAGTTCTCTCTCAGATGTGTCAGTTCCTGCAGTGGTTAGAGGACCCAACCCACTTGCCTGGCGGAAGCCCCTGCGGGAGGCTTACTATATACACCAACATGACAGGGTGGGGTGCCTTTTGTAGCTGTTCACTTGAGTACTTTGTCTGAGGAGGACACGGATAACATAAATGCATAATTTATAACTTGGTCAGCATATAAAATTGTACCATTTTGCATATTTATGAAATTTAAAAGTATAACGCCTTAATTTCCTGCAAGTAAAATTACAAATATGCTCAATACTAGAAAGCAAGAGAGATGCAAACTGCTTTATCTGATGCTCGTATTGGGCATATTTGTAATTTTACTTGCAGGAAGTTAAGGGGTTACGCATTTATCTTCTGTTACTTGAAAAGAAGGGGAAAATAAAAGCTGAAAGCAGAATGCCCATATTTTGTAGTAAACACAAATAAGTTTATTATGGATAGAAATACTTGCATTCAGTCAGAACAGGATTAGAAGCATATTTGTATATCGATGTAATCTTTATAGCAATGAAATCTTAAGACAGTGCATTATCATCATACATATTACAGAACATTTACTGCTGACAAAATTAGTCAATTTTAAACAATAAATGTCCTTGAAAATACTGTCTATTTTCTGGTTGCCAACAACCTGGCAAAAATTGCCCTCTCTTTAAAAGAGGCTTAATATTTGGAAATGAGCAGGTGAAGACTTTCATGGCACGGAAGAAAATAACATCACCTGCTAAATAACATCCCATTAAGCTTCTATTAAGCAGGCAGCACATAATTTGTCCAAGTTGTTGACAACCTTAGTATATGTCTACAACATACATAGGAAGTCTTACTTGCTAATGCTATACATTGTCTTACATAAAAATCTTTGAACTACACATTTGGAGTAAGTAAAAGCAGGTAATAAAAAACTTTCACTTAATCCAAAAGGGTTTTTTTTCTTCCAGATCTCTAAAAAAATTCATTTTTTTTCCAAATGGAAAACATTGGAGAGAAATCAACAGGGGAAAAGACTAAGAAAATTTGATTTAAAAAAATCCTTTCTCCCCCCCACCCAAAGCTTCATATATTTCAGTTTTTAAAAAAGTCCACAACCACCTTCTTGCCTAAATGGCTACGGCCCCACATACATGATCAAGAACATGCCAGGAGCAGCTCTTTAGGCAGCCACTCACCAATTAGTGTTGACATTCTATATCACAAACAAGCATAAATCAATCACTGAGTATACTGCTGCTTTGTGAGCAAAGTTTTAATGGAAACAGCCTTGAGCACCTGGGACAAATTTATCACTGGCTTGTCCACATAGATTCTTTCTAGTCATCAATCTCCCACCTTTATGTTTCATTGGCTTCCTGGTTTCTTCTGCCTCTTAGCACTGACCTTTGGAACCCTGCATGGCCTAAGATTAAGATATGAAAGTTCACTCTGACTTCTCACCTCGACTGTTTGGTCTTACTGTTTCAGAAGTCACACATTCCGACAAACTAAGAGCAGAACCACAAGTGACAAAAGGCACAGATTGGACACTTGTCTGCTTCCCTCAAGTTTTGATGGGAAATGTAGGCAGCTTGGCGGAATGTTGGACAAGTGACAGTTGAAAAGTCCATTGGACAGCAGTCAGAGAGCGAAGCTGCGAGACCAGGATGCCTACATTTCCCATCAAAACTTGAGGGAAGCAGACAAGTGTCCAATCTGTGCCTTTTGTCACTTGTGGTTCTGCTCTAAGAAAGCAGGAAATTGTCAGCTCTTGGGGGAAGAGGGGATAATACATATACAAGACACCTTTCTTACTTAGCATTTGACTCAGTGTTTGGGTTAGGAATTACTGATGACTAATTAATGCTTGTTGCAGCATCAACACTTGGCATTTTTCAACTTCTATTAGTCTCAGGAATTAATTCAGTAGTAAGAGAAAACTGATACAAGCTTC
The DNA here is from genome assembly GCF_028583425.1 of Eublepharis macularius. Lineage (NCBI taxonomy): Eukaryota > Metazoa > Chordata > Lepidosauria > Squamata > Eublepharidae > Eublepharis > Eublepharis macularius. The sequence continues at coordinate 50,804,736 of NC_072790.1, forward strand.
CTATGGAATCAATTCAGCAAATCATCCATATTAATAATCTGACCAAATTCTGCATTTATATACCCTAGTCTGAACAAATGCAGATGGGGGGAAGTTGTCAGATTTCCAAGGAATAGTCAAAATAAGGAACCAGGCTACATTTGTAACATGTAATATGTGAAGTAGAAGTTCTGGAATGTTCCAGCCAGTCACCGCCTTTGAAAATACCCATAATAAAATTTACAGGAGTCAGTTTAATTTGTGACATATTCTAAATGTGGACTTGACAAATTTTCTTAGGACCTAATAACCAGCCTCAAAATTAAAGAGCCCGTCCATATCAAATATAATTTTTCTCTGCCATAATTAAACAAGTTTAATGTTACTTGTAAGTTATAAAAGGAGTTACTAACTGGCCTGGACATGGAACATTATTTATCACATGATATTTATTTCCATGCCACAAAAAGCTTCAACAATCTATTTTCAATGGATTCATTTTCAACCCTAAATTCAGGTCCTACTCCCAGAGGTGAGAACATAAGTTAATTGAGAAAAAAAGAGCCTCTACTGTAGTTGGCCCAAGGTTCTGGAATGGCTTCCCAAATAGGAGCAAAGATGCTTCTTCGTCATCTTCTTTCAGATTAGTAAAATTCTTCAGGCACATGATGATGTTTTCTGGAAGAGGCAGTCCTGGAAAAACGTGAAAACTTTCACACAGCCCCTTACAGGACTGTTCCTCTCCCTATGTTCCTCCACATCAGCTTTGATCACCTGAACAGGGTTTCCTGCAGGTACCACCCTGCATATGGGTGAAATCAATAGCAGCCCGTACATGTGCATTCTCTGTGGTGGCTCCCACCCTATGTAATAGCCTGCTTGGGGAGGTCAGGAGAGCCCCCATTCTCCAGGCTTTCTGCAAACAATGCAAAACTGAATAATTCAAAAGAGCTTTTTTACTCGGATAGGAGGTGTTATGTATTGCTTGAGTAGAATGAAGGCTCCTGAGGCCTACAAAGCTATTGGAGTTTGGGTGCCAGCATGGCCAATCAGAACTGTCGCCTTGTAGCCAATTGCTATGCTGAAAAACAGATACTTGTATATAGTTCATGCAAATGAAGGATTCTAGCTGCTTACATTGTATTGGTTGTTGTACAAGTGGGTGTGGTTTCTACAAGTATAAATTGGTTACTGTTGAGCCTGAGGCTTCAGTATGTCTGCTTCCAGTTTTCAATAAAGATGTTTATCATAATAAAGAGCTGTTAATCTCAATATACAATAGGAGAGCTGTATTATAGGGAGATGGTCTCAAAGAGATGCTTCATTAACAAGATTGGGGCAATAGACTTCACAATTATGCTACTTTACGTCCTATCTGCTGCTTTAAGTATGTGCTCCTATGTACTACCTGTTAGTTTAAGTACGATCCTACTGGGTAGTTCTATTTGTTTAATGGAAGTCCTAGAATTGCTTATACTCTGTTTCAGCATTTCTTCAACTCTGTATTGGATTTTTGCTAATGTTATGTCTTTGTAAACTTGCTTTTATTTACCTCATAGCATTGTCTATTGACATGGCCTTGATATTGACTATACTAATCTCACACTACGTAATCTGCTTTGAGTCTCAGTGAGAAAGGTGGACTATAAATGACATAAATAAACAGTTTTCCTCTCCTACAGGAATTAAATCCATGTACATGTCACTGAAATCAACACACATTCTTCTCGTTTTTCCCCACTTTCATTTTCTCACCCTCTTCTTTGTCATCTTCCTTGTTTCAGTTTTTAAATTGTAAGCTCTTTCAGGCAGGGACTTGCTTCCTTGCGGTCTATATGCATATTGACTGTTTGGTGAAACAGAAAAAAACACCAGTTTATGCAGCTGAAGCAAACTGACGCCTAAACTAATGGGTTCCAGTGGGATAACCATGTTAAGTTTGCATCGACAAAAACAAGAACCTTACAGCACCTAAAAGCAGGGCTTTTTTTGAGAGGGAACACTCCGGAACGGTGTTCCGGCAGCTGTAGAATCTGCCCATGTGATTCCTTCCTCCTTCGGCCCCATGGGCACTGCAAAGGAGGCTAAGCTGCTTTGAGTTCATTCTGCTTTCTTGAGTGAATGAGAGAGAGTACTCGGACCTGGCGTGGGCTCTGCAGGGGAGGCTCAGCTGCTTTGAGTTCATTCTTTCTTTTCATTCCTCTGTGAGAGACAGAGCAAGCTGGGGCCCAGCACAGGCTCTGCAGAGGAGGCCAAGCTGCTTTGAGTTCATTCTGCTTTTGTTTCATTCAGGGGTTTCTGTGTATATGTGTGCTGCTTTGAGTTCATTCTGTTTTATTCAGAGGTGGGTGGGTGGAGCTGTCCGTGTGTGTGTGTGTGCTGCTTTGAGTTCATTCTGCTTTCATTTCATTCAGGGGTTTCTGTGTATGCGTGTGTATGCTTTGAGTTCATTCTGCTTTCTTTTCATGGGGGTGGGGCTGTGCATCTGTGTGTGTGTGTGTGTGTGTGTGTGTGTGTGTGTGTTGCTTTCATTCTTTTGTTGACTGAAGTTGATATTGTTATGCAGATTGGTTGACTGAAGTTGACATTTTGAATGCAGACTGGTTCTGTGTTAGTTAAAAATATCAGTTATGGTTATTTGTATTAATTAAAATATCAGTTATGGTTATTCCAGTTTTATGCTAGGAATGGATAGCTGTGTCCGTCACAGAAGGCTTTCATCAATATATTCATCAGCATATAGGTGTTCTTATGTCTTAATAGCTGTAACTCAAATGGTTCTCCCCACCCTCAGCTGATTAACATCACTTAAATTGCAGAGGGTATATGGGTGTTAAGGAAGTTTTTATGAATATTGTTTGTCTGGGACACTGGAATATTTATGAGCATTTCACAATGTCACAACAGCTTAGCCATTGGTAAGGTAGAGTTGGCAGGCAACAAAAAAAAAAGCCATTTTTAACTAAGTATAAATCTACTGCAGCTAAAGTTGAGTATGTAATTTTGAATTGCTCCAGTAAAGCAAAACCCTCCCTGAAAATCTGAAAATTCAATATTCATTAGATTAGGAATTTCAGACTCTGGAATTCTGAGAAAGAATTTTGGATTTTTAGAGGCCCCCTCCTTGCATATTTTAAAATATGATTCCAAAGAAATGAAATGTTTGGGAAAGGGAATGGAAGATTTCACTTTTTGTAGAGGATACAGAAAGGAAACAACCCCTTTCTCATAATAGCGTAATTTTCCAAGCTTACTAACATTTATCTAGTCGTAATGCATTGTCCTGGGTTCTGGTAAGCAGCGTCTTTTCCAGGGAGCAGCGTCACTTCCGGGAAGAGACGGCACTTCCGGGAGTGACGCCATCACACATTTCTGGGAGCGCATGTGATAACAGAGAGTTCCATCACCTCTTTTCCCAGAAACAAAGCCCTGCCTAAAAGACATGTATTTTGCAGACTCAAAACTTTTTTTTAGCTAATGTTGTAAGGCAGGCCAACTGCTACCACTAGAATGTACCTCTAGAATGATACTATAAATATTTGGGTCTAGTTTTCCATTTTAAAACTAGGTAACTCTACTTATCATGGGCAAAATAGAAAATCTGAAAAACAGATGAAAGCTCTTCATCAGGCTCTAATCAACGTTTATTGTAACACTGCACTTTTATATCCTGATTGCTTCACCTCACCCACCTCCTGACTGGGATACGAGGGCTCAGGGATCTCCACTTTTCATTGTATCTGAAGAAGGGAGCTCTGACTCTCAAAAGCTAATACCCTGAAAATCTTGTTGGTCTCTAAGGTGCCACTGGACTCAAATCGTGCCATTATTGGACTGCAATCACAAAAAGACTTTCCTATGAGTAGGTTCTACTAAATAAAATGAGGTTTACTTCTGGGTAGACTTAGGATTGCTCCCACAGAACTATAAACTAAAGTTCTAAACTATAGTTTATAGCTCAACTATAAAGAGAGTTGAACTTAGCAATGAACCAGGTAAAAAATAAATGAATTTGGCAAGAGGAATGAATTTGTTATTTTTATCATGCATTGATCTAAATCCATAAATAAATAACCCCAATTTATTAACAAAAAAATTCAAAGCCGCTTACAAACACAATAAAATGCAATGATAGCAACAAATATTAACAGGGCAGTTTAAAACAACCAATAAAAAAGAGGAACAGATCATAAAAATGGCAAAGCACATTAAAAAGAAGTGGAAACTTAATTAAAAACTTAGGTAAATTTTTAAAAAGTTCTGACCTGGTTCCTAAAACGTAGTAATGAACGTTCAAGCTAACCTCTCCGAAGAAGATATTCCATAACTGGGGTGTTAATAGAGCAGGCCACATCCCCTGTCACCACCTGTCTATTCTCAGAAATGGGAAGCACCTATGCAGGCTCCAGAAAGTGTCAAAGACGGAGCAGGTTTATGGGGTTACTGGAGACCTTTTAAATGCCCTGGTCCCAAGCCATTTAGGGCTTCATAGATTAAGGACAGCACTCTGAACTGTGCCCAGCCCCAGAAACAGATTGGGAGCCAGTAGATTTTAAACTACAAGATCATATTACCATAAAATGACTTGATTTGATTTTTTAAGATCACCGTTACACAAATGAAAGAAATGGGAACACACTACCTTCAGTTTTATTATGTGAAACAGGCATATAGAATATTCACCAAGCAAAATAAAATGAAAATGAAAACTCTGCTTTTGGAGAAAGGATGACAATAAAGGCTATTAAATAAATAAATTACATGCAGGTTAGCAGACAGGAACCAAAGCAGGGAGCTGATTTTCCTAAGGAAATTTCCACTCTTCTGCCTTTGTTCAAATGGGTAATCCTGCCTGATTGATAGGGATTAAGATGATTAGCAAATGTATGTTGCTTCCTAAATGGCTTTTCTTCAAATAGATTTCACCAAGACTTTATATTTTTTTTTTAAAGAAAAGAGGTCTTCGCTAAAAATGAACTACAGCAAATAAAGCACACTAGAAGTTCACTTTGCTTTCACACTGCCTTCTTTTCCTCAGTGTGTCTTTTAAAATCTGTAACAAAAGCTTTTGAAGAATGCTCAACTAATTTGTTCCACTATAATCTCTTCAGCTGTTTCGAGGTAGTCACATACATACTTAACATAATGCCTAGACAAAATTATAGACTTCCAAGAGAAAAAAAACTAGTGATAATCTACCCTTTACTCTGGCGTAAAAAGGGGTCTCTGCACAGCAGGTGGTTTTCTGCAGCACATTGCAATTCCTAGACAATGCTGAGGATTAAAGATCCAAGTCACAGCCTATTCTCTAATTTCTAGCTTTTGTTGGTTTAAAGTCAGATGCTAACATTGAGGATGCAGCTGTAGGAACTGACATTAAGGGAACATGACTGCTAAGAGGAACAGCTGTAACATTTGCACTATACGCCACTCGTAATTCTTAGGAAAACAACTACTAGACGTTCATTCAAAAATATTTTTTGGGCGGGCTCAGTGGGAGGACCAAGTTTACAACAACAACAACAACAAGAAGGAATAGAACAGCCACTGAACAGTTTCTTCTAAATCTGACTTCACCAGAAATTTCTACCTGCAGCTTATGAATTCTTAACACAGGTTCCATTAACTATTGAACAATCACATACTGAGTGAGTAATGTTCATTCTGTTGCCTATACTGACCTCCAGACTCCCTAAGGAATTTCTCTGGAAATTCTGGATTCGTCCTTGCATCATCCTCAGACCTCTGCACACATGGCATCACTAGCTTTCCAGAAAATGTACAAAATCCATTGTAAGAAAAATCCATTCAAGGAGCCACTTATCAATTTTGCTAGCAAATTCGAAAGCAAAACCCGCTCAAAAAGCACTACACCTCAACAAACCAAGAGTGTGTGTGGCAAAGAGACACTCAATACTACACAGGTACAGAAGTAGGATGTCAACCTGCATCTTTAAGCATAACTGGTTTATGGGTGAGAGCCACATCATGTATCAGCATGTATGGCTAATACATACCAAAGAGGAGAAAGTTCAGGGGACTTGGACACAACACTTGACCAATGCAAACCCCACTCCATGTTCAGAAATGTTCATCCCAGTCATGGAAACAGGGCTGATATATTTGTTCAACGTATCCATGGGTGTTGTGCTTACATGAAAGCCCGGCACACTCAGGTGCAAGCAGAGGCAAAGTCAGCATGCTTGGTTGCATCCCCCCTCAGCACATGGACCAGGATTTTGATATGATGTATGTACAGGGATAATGTAATAACATTCTGGTAAACTATCTTTGCAAAACATGAGTTTTGCATTAAGTGATGTCATCCAAAATACTGATGGATACGATGGCTGTGTTCAAAGAAAGTATGAACTTTCATAGTGAAACATACTTATGACATCCTTACAGCAACCCACACTTCAGGTTGCACAGCTGCAATGTGCACACTCTAGACTTGACACTGAAAGGGTCATATGTTCCTCCCATCATTAAGACACTGGTTTGGATCCAGAGAGCAGTGAACAGAGCAGTTAAAGATCTTTGTAGAGTCCCTCTTCCCACAGCAGCCCCATTCACCCAACCAAAAAGCTTGCTCCAGCAGGGAACCTCTCCATGTACTAAAAAAAACATACTTTTGCCTTTCAGTAGACAAAGAGCTAGTTCTGAAGAGGCTTCTACTATTTTTTGTTTCTATGTTAGAAAAGAGTACAGAAGTTCTGCACTTCTGTATCAAAAAAAACATACAAAAATCAGAATTGGATTCAAACTTAGCTCTTTGTATACTGATTTTTTGTTTTGTTTTAGGGTTTTTAAAATTTTTGGAAAATGACTAGTTCTGAGTTTATGTTATGTTGCAACATATAGGTTCATACATTCCAGGGACCTCAATCCTCAGGACAGGGTCTTAATTCTTTCCTTTTATCAGTGATCTCCATGGACACCAGTGGAACAGGAAAAAATGTTTGCTGCTTAAGATTCTAGTCCACAAAGGTCCATTCAATTCAAGAGAAGATCATCAGAGTGAAAGCCCTGGATTAAAGATGAAACAAATCCTAACAAGAACAGAGCTGGAGGAATCCACTCATCTTCCCTACATTCAATTTGTAAAGCGGCAGATTCCAACTGGTTTGATACTGGGGAATTTATCTGCAATGCCTTTGTCATGTACCATCCACTGCTTGGTGAAGTTTAAATTCCTGTTAGCTCATAATCCCTGCATTTTTCTGCACCTGCTCTGTGGCAATATTGGTTGAAAAACAGAATTACTTTCTACCACCATCAACTGTGCAGTCCTGGGTAGTGAAGGTGGCTGCTTCACCTGGACCCTGATAAAATAAAACTTGAAATGTTCAGTAGCTTATTATGACATTTTTTGCCAAGTATTTCACAAATGAAACGGCTTATATCCAGCAGACTCCACAAATTCAACAGTACGACCTCAGAATCTTGACTCATCTCAGTTAACTTGGATCAATTTCTGGCCCAAGAATGTGGACAAATTGCTTAAAAGAGTCCAGTCTACTACATCAATGCTTAACCTTTGGTTATGATTTCTTGCTAAAGGGGATTACCTGGGTGAGTCCCAGGAAGTCAGCTGAAAGAGCGAAGGTGGTATCCACCACTTTGAAGAAGGCAAAAATCAAACCTATCTTGAAGAAACCTATCCTGAACCCAAATGATCTCAATACCCATCATCCAAAGCAAATAGTTCCTTCTTCAGGAAAGGTGTCTGAGCCAGTGGTGCTAGACAACTCAAGGTTTACTTGAACCAAAGGGCAGTAGAAAAGAGCAAGAGTCCAGTAGCACCTACAGACTAACAACATTTGTGGTAGGGTATGAGTTTTCTTGAACCAAATGGACTGAATGAACTCATTTTAATCCAGCATTAAGACAGAAACAGTCTTCATCGCCCTGAGGGATGACCTTTGCTGCAAACAACAGAGGCGGAGTGTCACCCTGTTGATTTAGAAATTTCAGTACCATCAAACATGGTATTCATATTGGCTACGATGGGTATCAAGAGCAGTGTAGTCCGGTGGTTCAGTTCCTATTAGCCAATTGACAGAGATCATCCTGGCATTTGAAGTAAGGTGCAGATGACACCTAACTCTACTTCTCGTGTTCAGTAACTTCTGATGAGGCAGCAGATGTACTGGACAAGTGCCTGGAGGTAGTAATGGGCTGGATGAAGACCAAAAAACTGACATTAAAACCAAACAGAGTTTCTGTTTGTTGATAAATTCAACCAAACAGGGATTAAGAAGTCTGCTTGTTCTGGACAGGGTTACATGTTCCCTAAAGGAACAAGTTCACAACTTGACACTGTTAGATTTACAACTACAGACGGAAGCACAGGTTTCCTCTGTGACTTGCAGTGCCTTTGATCAGCTTCAATTGATTCACTAACCAAAACCTCTCCTTTAAAGGCAGTTTCATCTGATCCTATAGAGTGGGGCCATCAGTGAGAGGGGCAATTTGGCCCATTATCCATGCTCGGACTATATCCCAGTTAGATTACTGTAACACACACTACCTGGGGCTGCCTTTGAAAATGGTCTGGATACTTCAACTGGCACAAAAGGCAGCAGAAGAACTGCTGACCGGCATATGCTGCAGGGTCATATTTCACCATTACTGAAACAAGTACACCGGCAGCCAATTTGCTCCTGGACCCCAATTAAAAATGCTGGTTTACTTTTAAAGTCCTAAATAGAATAGGACCATAGCACTTACCACCTTCCATATAAGCCTGTATGGTAACTGAGATCACCTTAGAGATTCCTCCCTGGAACATTTCCACATTCTGAAGCGAAGTGAGGTGGGTAATCACAAGAAACAGGGCCTTCTCTATTGTGGAGACCCTGCTTTGGAATGACCTCACCACAGTCATTAACCTAGCAATTAACTTGACAAGTTTCTGTCAACAAACGTTTTGTCAAAAACATAATTTTTTGTGTCTCCCTTTTTTTTGTATTGCAGAATTTTTATTAGTACCAAAAAAAACCCACATTAAAATGATTGATACCATGTTACAAGTGCAAGTAAAGGGTTGCAGCCATTCTGAAAGCAAAAAGTCACACGTGATCATGTACCAAACGTTCTGTTAAAAACGTAATTTTTAACCCAAACTTTTTATGTCTTCTATGGTTTTTTAAATTTTTCACTCCTCTGCAAGGTTTGATTTTATATTCTACCTAGGTATACCAATATTTTATAGCATTTTTATGCTCTCTCTGTTCTTTTATCCATTTACACGACTATTCCTTTTAATTAAGTTACACTAGTATTTTGGTTTTTAATTGACATTTAATTTCTTTATACTGCTAATGGTCTTTTAAGATAACTGTGGTTAATTAGTATCTTGGTTTTTTTAAATGTTTGCTGTGGTATTTTCATTTAGATGTAATTTGGGTTTGGATTGTGGTTAGCCACCTCAGGCATCAAATGGATTGAGACCGAGGGATATAAATATTTTAAATAATGAACAATAATACCATCTAAGCAAAACTAATTGCACTCTCTTCTCAAGCTTTGACAAATTTTCTTTGGATCTAGAGGTAGCTCAAAAATGTTGCAGCCAGACTAATTTTTCACTCGTATTACATTTGACACAAAAATGCACCATTACAATAAATTTTCATATTCAGCCATAGCCCATTCACTATAGCTCTAAGATTCTTTTCATGGCCATTTTAGTACATAGGTAGGCAGGGAGAAAAGTCTAGGTCATGCTGTCTTTCACCTGTTTAGTCTACTATGAGCCTTCAAATACAAACTGCCCCACAGTTAAGTTCTCTCATCGCAGGATACTATCCTGCCAAATGGCAAAAAAATTTTACCACGTATCAATTGCAGGTATGGCACAATATGTGATAAAATGGCTGTGTCTATGCGGTCTTGATGAGGTCATGAGCACAAGGTGCCAAATGCTCAATTTGACTGTGGTACGCCACTAGTACTAACCTGTATTTAGTATTGCTTATGCTGGGTTCCAAGAAATGAGTTCAGCAAGCGGTAATGCATGCTCACAACCAGCTTGGCACAGTATGAAGGTTGTGGGAGAAAGCACATGATACATCCCTCACATGACAGCCATGTACCAGAACAGTCATGAGATAAGGTTCTGCTTAGTTCAGAAAAAAAGCAAACTGTGCCACTCTTGCAAGAAGAGATAATGATGGGCAGTGCTTTTTTTCTGGGGGGACGCAGGGGTATGCATACCCCTAAACATTTTGTGAATCTAACGGGAGAAAGTAAAAATTTTAAAATGGTGGAATTCCCGCTAAACCAACTCCAAATGTATTATGGATATTTATGTGATTTTTTCAGTTTTATGTAGCGTATGTTGGCAACAAAGATGTTTGGTTATATTTAAACTCACTAGGAGCGCTGTTTGTCTTACAAAAAATGGAACATCTTTGAGCATCAAACACGCCACTGAGATCGCTTGCATAATCGGTGATCGTTAGGGTGCAGACAAATACAAACAAGTCTTCTCTAAGCCACTTGGAGCTCTGGTAGCTGGAATCTAGCACGGTGATTGGTCTGTCTTGTTGCTACCCCCGATGGTGGTGACCAATTTGTTATTTGTGTACGTTTTGCGCAGAGTGCAAAGAGTTTGTCTATACCAAAACTCTTTGGCTGTGCGCACGTGTCACTACAGAGGGGCTTGGTTGGCAATATTGATACCCATAATTCTCATCACTGAGTGTCTTCTGACGTCATTTCCTTTCACAGTGTTTCCTGAGTCTCAGATGGAAGCGAGTGTTTAATCTGGGATAAAATGGTGATTTTCTTGAGTCAAACTGAGAGTACCCCTAAACATTTTTTTAGAAAAAAAGCACTGATGGGCTGAAACAAAAGAAGACATTGCCCTGTTTTCTATCTTTTCCTCCACCATTAAGAATTTTAAAAAATCACTGATTGAACTTAGGCTGTCATAGCCTCACTTTCTAATTGGCCAGGATCCCTTATGTATTAAGGGCTAAGTATTGCTGATTAAATCTCCCCTAGGTCAAGGCCTCTAACAAAAATACTTTAAAATTGCTCTAAGACATGTTCTAGTGATGTGGTTTACCTCACCAAACTTTCCAACTGAAGTCACAGACTTTGATGCATGCATGTCATAATGATTTCTACAAAAGCCATGTATATTGTCGTGGAAGAAGATTATGATTCTTGAAGGGACGCCAGAGCAGAACACACAGCGAATAACATACCTACAAATGTTGAAAGAGTTGGATCCTAAGATCCATTTCTGTTTGCGGAAGGGAATTTCCCAACCTCCCCTGTTTTCTGCAGTCTTCACATCACCCAAAAAACTGAGAGCTGGAGACCCTTCAGAACAGCACGCAATGCAACACAGAAGGCTGCACCATGAGTGTGGATCACACTCTTGTGCTAATGAAAGGGCTTTCCGCTTGCATAACAGCACTTGAGGATCCAACCCAAGTTTTTCACATGCTCACATGTACCAAAATTGTTCAAATTATTGTTATTGTTTATTTTAAAAATGTGTACACTAGCTTTCTGTTTGACAGAGGATCATATGTTTAAGCTTTTTGTAAACAATAACTCTTAACTTTATTGACAAAAACATGCTTTAACTTAAGATACATACATCTAGGATTCAGGCCAACATTTAAGTATACAAAAAAGGTGAGGAGGAAAAAAATTAGAAACTCATTCATAATGTCACCTTTTAATTAGAGATATTTCATGAGATTAAAAATACTCATCAAGAAAAAAGAATGTACTGATTGTTATTTCTAAACTGGGCTTCAAATGTTTAACAGCCTTTATCTGAGATTTAATCTGTTAGTCTTGTTTATGTTTGGAAGAATTACATCACCCTTCCAATTTGGGACCTCCATTCTGCTGACTGGATTGCAGAGTTTTCTTAGCAAAACAGACATCCATTTACTGGAAGTGCCGGAAGTGAGAGAAAATTAGGCCAAACACAATTGATCTTGTCACCATTCTAGATATGCAACGGCTACACAAGCTATTTGTTAGGTAGCTTGAATTAGGTATTCACACTTTGAAATAATTACTGTCAATCATAACCAAGAATAGAGCCACTATAAATGAACATTAATTAATTTGACTTAGTATTAGGCAAGACACCCCATCAACAGATATCTAGGCACTTCATCATCAGAGGTATGGCAAGACATGTACTCAGCATGATGATGAAGACAGCACCAATTTCAGCAAGCCCAGAAGAATAGCCTGTTTTCATCTTCTTGCCTTCCCAAGCCAGTGCAGTTTGTGAGAGCAGGGAAGGCAGGCAGGCACCACAGAGGCAGGTGCTTGGAGGTACTGCTGTGGCAGTGTGGTTAAGTGGTTGGACTGCAAATCAGCATTCTGCTGGTTCAAATCCCGCTACTGCCATGAGCTCTGCAGGTGGCCTTGGGAGGGCTCAGTTCCCTAGCCGTATTGTGGGGGTAATAATACCACTGACTTTGTTCACTGCTCTGAGTGGAGGACTAATCTGCCCAGAAGGGCAGTATATAAGCACGGTGTTGTTATGATTACTGTTCCAAGGAAGAAGCTGTTTCTCCAAGCGCCTGGCTCTCCCAGGCCCAGCGGCATAAACATCTCTAGCCTGAGGCACACTTGGATGGAATGGAAGCCAGGCTATTTCCATCCAACTTGCCTAGAAACAGCTTCATATTCCTCCAAGCATGGAAGTCCCATCATCAGCAGAACCTGTATGCAGCTAGTCTGCTCCAGACAGGCACGAGTACAAAATATTCTCTTAATGAATTCTGCAACAGTGAGGTAATCCTCCTCCATCCTGAGATAGCTTTAATTTATTGAAGAAGAAGTGGGATAGTTTAGGTCCCTACTTGAAGCACTGCATTCAACTATTTTAATGTTCTGGGTTAAAAAAAAAATTCAATCTTCTAAGTCTGTGCAGATTTGGGAAAAGATATAGTCCTATGTACCACCCAAGGTACATTACCATTATGTAACATCTGAACGTATCCTAATGAATAGGTTTCAGGATGCATATTTGTGAAACGTAGTGTTATTAAACAGCCCTGGAATATACAATGGCTTAGACCGATACGGAAGTGCTAAGTATTTCTCAGAGAAAGTTGATGGACAAGTGTTATTTCATGGTCTAAGTGATCATCACATTTTGGATCAGAAAGGAATCTGTTCCAGGTCAAATTCCCTGTTCTTTTTTGCTCACTTGCTCAAACAATCTGGATTTGTTTTTCTAGCTTTGTCCTTTAAACTGCACACCACTCCACTCACTTGGTCCTTCCTGCGCTTTCTCCATAATCTGAATGATATAAGCTGATCGATCTGAATGATATAAGCTGATCGATGAAGTGCTCAGTACAGCAGAACCTGCTTTGAACCAGGGGACAGGAGGACTAGGTGAGATTTTTTTTTCACATTTTTCTCTTTTATCCCATAAATGTAGTGCAAGGTTGTCAAGTTTTCCAAAGATTGCAGAAAAAAGCCATACTTATTTTATATGATTACACTGCTTATACTAATGAGCCTTGAAACGCACTACAAATGTTATGCTACAATCTAGTATGTGGAACCTACACTTGAAACAGTAATTTCAGAAGCCCTGATTGAATTCCAGTTTTCTCTGGTGTCTAGATGCAGGCACTTGCATAAAATGAAGTTTCTTTCCTTCCCAGATTTTCAGCTGGGATTACATGAACTGTGGTTTAGAATCCCATTTTATGGGGCGGCCAGGGGGCAGGGGGAGGACACCAGCTTGCCCAGTGTCTGCATTTAACCATCACTTTTTTAAACCCAGAATTTAACCATTTAACTGCTTTGAATGCTGTAAGCTCCATATAAATATTTAAAATCAATCAATCACAAGAAATTTGGAGTTTGACAGGTGGTTTCTGAAATCAGGAACCCTTTAATGGCACTCTTCGCGCAAGGAGAAACAAAAGGACACATGGGAACATGGGGACAAGCTGTGCTTGTATCTGAATGGAACCTAGATATGCAATATTACATTTGTATATCTCTGTCATGATGGATACACACACAGCCACAAAAAGCACGAAGTCTGGATTTGGAAAGACACTCTTGAAAGTATTAGCATAATTCAAACAGCACACTCCATAACAGTACCCCAAATTCAAAATACTCGCAGCAGTTGTTGAAGTCTACTTGTAGCAATGTTTAGCACCATTTAATACCCATTCCAGCAGTGGATTTTTGCTAATTCCCTAAATGCCCTAAGAAAAGAAGAATATGGGACAGCAAGAAAAAAATGCTTTTAGTTTAATGATTTCTGCACCTGAACAAGCAGCAGTAGATGGACAAGCTAGGACCATTGCTCCAGCAATTTTTAAAAAGTGGTAAAGCAGAAGCTATAATAATATAAAGTCATCAACTCAGAACTAATCACAAGATGGTATCAAATCTCCTTCATGGGTTTCTTTAGTGTTCACTACTATGAGAAATCCACTAAGCAACAGGCTGAAAACTATTTTACCACCCCCGCTTTGAAAACTAGACCTTTAGTCTACTGAACAAATGTACCTAAACTGGTTTCCATTATTTTAAGTGATTCATTATTTTCTGTAGTGGAGTTACTATTTCACTTACTGAACACTTACTGAACTCCCTAGCTTTTCCATAACATGTATATAAAACATTACATAGTACAGATTTTCTGCAAACGTACACACAACATGCTCAGAAAAATTGTTCAGAATCTGACCAACATAATATTCTACCACTGTTATTTCCTCCCAGGACTCAGGAAGCTAGTGGGCTGTTCCTTATCATAGCATTGTGTACAGACCTGAAAAACCAGGCCGTCTACGAAATGTGGTTAGCTTTGCCAAAGCTGTGATCTGTAACACTACACAGCAGAGGCCAAAGGTTGACACTTTGAAAGCAACAGCTATTTAGGCACTCTGGAATATAAGTACTCAGTTTAATTAAATCACTGCAGAAGTTCAATGTGACCAATTCAGAACTACTGATGTTGTGCCAAATTTGCCGAAGAAATTAATTCTGGAAGATGAGCAGAGCTATTGCCAACAGTCTTAATTAATGCATCTTTGCGTTAATTCTACACGCCCTTAGTGAATAATTCTTGACAGAGCTGTAAAATATTAGTTTTATTAGCATTACTCTCTAGTAAAAACGGACAAGGCTGAGATATATGAAAATGAATTATTTATGCATCACTCTTCAACAAGGATCTCTATTTATTGCATTTTTTTAATCCTGCCCTATCTCCAAGAAGTTCAGAGCAGCATACGTGGCTCGCTCCTCTTCCATTTTATCCTCACAACAAACGTGTGAAGTAGGTAGGATGAGACACAGAATGACTCGCCCAAGCTCCCCAGCAAGTTCCATGCCAAATAGGAATTTGAATAATAGTAACAACAACAACAGCACTTATAGACCGCTCTTCTAGACAGATTAGTGCCTCACCTAGAGCAGTGAACAAGTTATGAATCTGGGTCTCTATAGGCCTAGCTGAGCGTCCCACCCATTACATCATGCAGACTTTCAATAATTGGTTCTGTATCCAGTACTGAAAACATCTCTAATTAATTTAAGACACACCGACTCTGCTACTTTGACACAATCCTATGTGTGACCTGTAACAAATGCTGCCAAATTTACAATGCCATCCTAAGCAGAGTTACACCCTTCTAAGTCTATCGAAATCAATGGACTTGGAGGGCTGTGACTCTGCTTAGGACGGCACTAATCAAGCATTTTCCAGTTTTTTAATTAGCCAGTTTTCCCAAGTATAACAGCAACATGCTCTCAGGATCCTTTTTACTGCAATCCTTCTGCACTTGAAAACTCAAATTTATCACCACCAGAAAACTGTGAATGACACTCATTCACAAATCAGGATATTCTGGTCCTTGACTCATATGATTTTTTTAAAAAGGCAATTTCATGATCAAAAGCTATAAAGTGACAATTTGAATGCACTTTTCCCTTTGTCTTAAGCCTTCATGGCTTAACATAATGCTTTTGATTTGCTCTCCTAAATCATAAATATTTAAATCTTTTAAAATTAAAAATAAATTTTCTCTGAAAAACCCAGAAAATATTAGTAAATCACTAATCACATGTGTTGTATAATAAACCAAACTGTGGATTAACCTATAATGTGTTAGTTATAGGGTTGGGAATCGAAGACCTTGTGTTAGGACAGAAGGGTGGAATCAATTTTTTTCTGGAGCCCTTCCAGCCCTGCAATTTAAAGCTCATGAAAAAAAATCTTAAGATTTAAAGGACCATTTCATCACTGGTTCAGACCTGGGCCGATTCCAGACGACTAACCTGAAGGCGCTCCATGCCGCCATGTTCTGGATCGCGACGGGGAAAACGCGCGTTTTCCCCGTCGCGATCCAGAACATGGCGGCATGGAGCGCCTTCAGGTTAGTCGTCTGGAATCGGCCCAGGATTAGATAACAAATGGGCCACAGGTTGCATTAAGCCTCCATGGCCTATCCCCTGGCAATGCACCTCCAGGCTAGTAGATCCCTGTGAAAGAAACAGAGGGAATTCATGGGAGCGGGGGGGGGGGGGGGGGAGGAACCAGAATGGCCATTGGAGACAACCCATAAATCATAGGTTTGCAACCTCTACCGTAAACTCCAATGATCACCCTAACTTTTTGAAAATCATATCATTTACAGAAATTCCACTTTTTTTTGTAAAGGGCTGCTTTGTATTTCTAAAGATTCTAAAAATAAGGTAATTTAAAAACAAATCTGAGTATATGTGTTGAGGAAATTACTGCAACAGCAAAATAATAGTTCTGCAAATCCAAAGAGCAAGTAATCATGAATCTGAGTATTCAAAAAGTGGCAGAAGGAATAATCTAAACCTGCTTTGTAATGCTGTAAGAAGCAGACTAGCCACACCAGTTTACAATAACTATGAACAGTGTTATGAGAGAGACTCAGAAATGCTACAATTCAAATAAAAAATGCAGTCAGTTTACAGATCACATGTGTAAAATGAGATGAATTCGTGCCCTGTTTGGACATGCCCCTAAATCCAGCCCCATGGCAGTGTACGGGGAAGGTAATCCCTTTGGGTGGGGGGAAGCTTTCATTAAGCAGGTTCTGTATTGAATTTAGACAGTTAATAGATCATATTTTCTATTCTGCAAATCCCTATGAAGTCACACGAAGAATCCCCAACTAGAGTTTAAAATCATTTTTGCTGTAGCAAACCAGAAATACTTTTAATGGAAGATGAACAAAAGCAGAGTTCTAATTCCGCACAAATTCCCCGTCTTTAAAACACCAGGCATTAAGAGGAACATGCATTTTTTACTTCTTTTGTGTGAAGGGAATCAGTCTAAAATTCCCATATACTAGGGACTGCTACTGCTCTGAGGAAAGGGGTGTGGGGAATTATGTGGAGTCAGCATAAGGAAGGTCCCGATTGAGTAGAACAAGTCCCAGGATCTGGTCAGGGACTAGCCCCTTTGTTTTGGAAACAGGAGATGGGAAGCAAGACAGAGGTGGAAAACTGCACGGGTCTCCAAGAGGATGGGGGAGGGAGGTGAACATTTGTCACAGATGCAGCATCCATAGCCTTATCTAAGCCTCTAGCACTAAAGCGTTTGATTCCTTTGACCGCTCAGTCCCCAGGCAGAGTGTAACTTAGAAGAGCCTGATCCTCAGCATATTTACGCAGAAGTATGTCCGCTGCTGCTCAAAGGGATTTACCATCCTATGCACACTTTCTAGGGCCACTGGACCCGGTGGGGTTTACTTCCGAGTAAGCAGCGCTGCACAGCTCCGAAATCCCATTGTGCTGTGCTCTGGAACACAGACTCCGTGCAGGGGAAAGGAAGGGGGCTGCAGCTGGTCATCTGGTCAGTCCCCACTTCCCCCAGAAAGGACAGGTACTCTCCCCTAGGTGCTCAGACCTGCGAGGGGGCGCCTGCCCAGGAAAATGTAGTCAAGGGAGGACCAAACGGGTGGCGGTGGCCGAGCAAATACAGGTGGATGCATCCCGCCCCCCTCCTCCCAGGCTGGACAGCCAAGCCCTTTGTGGCTGAAGGGTTATTATTATTGGGGAGAAGGCACCCAAGAAGCATTCTTTGCAAAATAACCTCAAAACACCAAGAGAGAAAGAGGAGAATTCTGTTGCTAAGCAGGGCACAAGCCCCGATATAGGAAGGGAGGGCCGGTGAGGCGGGCACGGAGCCCCCTTTGTGCCCGAAGGACGCGGCTGTGAGGCGAGGAAGGAAGGCTGGGCACGGCCAGGGCGCGGGCGCCCTCCATTCTTCCCGCCTTCCATGAGGCAGAAACCTCGAGGGGTGGGGGGAGCGGCTGCGGGAGCCAGGGCTGGTCGGGGCGGGCGGACAGGCAGGCGAGCCGCCTTCTGCAGGCCGGGCGGCAGCGGCGGCGGGCTGGGCTCTGCCCCCTTTCGGCTGCTCTCCCTCGCTCACCTCCTCGATGGCCGCCACGGTGTTCCGGCACTGCACCAGCCGGGTGGTGAAGTTGGAGGCGGTGGGCGACTTGTAATCCTCATTGGTCTCGGACACGAATTCCGACACGGAGATCTGGTCCGGCATGGCGGGGAGGGAGGGAGGGAAGGAAGGAGGGACGGGACGGGCGAGCGGCGGCGGGGCGGCTCCAGCGGAGGAAAAGGGACGGGGAGGGGGGTGGGAAGGCTTGGGAAGCGAGAAGGCGAAGGCGAGGCGAGGGAAGCGTCTCCGCCTCACATCGCTCGGCAACCAGCCGCCGCCGCAGCCAACCAAGCAGGCGCCAAACCGGGTTGGGGGGGGGGGGTGATGGTGCGAGAGATGTGGAGGGAAATGCCCCAATTTTGTGGGGAGGGGAGCGAGGAACTGGAGAGAAAACCAGACACGCAACCCTCCCTCTCACGCACACGGAGGACAGACCAGCCGCACACTCCTCCCACAATGTAACGCGCCCAGGGAGACTCCGAGCACGCCCATTAGCTCAGGAAAGGAGGCCGAGAAGCAAGACACGCCTCCCCGAACACGGGAGGGCAGATGCTGCTCTCACCTCTCCGGGTTCCCCACAGCAAGAGGGAGAGGGAATGGAACAGGAGGCCCCTGACGCCTTACAAAATTAACTTCTGAATCAGCTTTCTCGAGTCAGAGCTCACTTCATCAGACGCAGTGACGTGTAAGTTTGTGAGGTAGATACACCATTCATCTGACAGGAGCTTGACTCTTGACAGTTGATGCTGGAATACGTTTTCTAACCTGTCACTGGTCTTCTTTTTAAATTTGCTGCAACAGACTAACATGGCTGCGCTCCTGCTCCTTTGGAACTACCATCAAGGAGAGAGACAGGCAGGTGGACAGGCTTCATTTACATGACAGGGAAATATCCAAACTAGTCCTTAATTTTTGGAGGCAACTTTGCAAATCTTCCTCCTCAGGGGTTGCTTCCTCTTTTTACATAAAAGCTGCCCTATCTGGTTTGCGCGCGCACACATGGTTTCATTACACTTGATTACTCTAAACTTGTTGGTTTGTGATGACTGTAACATCCACTGATGGCTTGTATGTGTGAATGGGCTGTCTCTGGTATAATTCTTGGGTATCAGGTAAAGCACGATGTTTTTCATGGGAGTCCATTCGCAAATTCAGCTGTGAGGCACCCAGTAGAATGGAGTCAAGTGATGTATGTGCATGTGTGAACCAGACCTAGAGTCTCCACTGAAAAGCAGTGTTTGCAATGATATTAGAGTTATACCTGTGATAGCCATTTCATAGATACAAATCCCCACTTTATGATGCAGTCAATAAGTGGTGAACATGTTTGTGTAAGAAGCAGTTCTATATACACAGCAAATAGATTTTCAGAAAAACCCTCAGAGATTGGGGGCCAAATGAGTTTTTAAAAACCCTCCTTGCATACTTATGCTGCCCAACACATGTGTAAAGTGCTTTTGAGTGTCAGTTCAAAGATTCTTATCCTAAGAAGGTACAAAGGCAGTTCCTAGAAGACTTTTCTCAAAAAGTAAGGAAGGGCCCTGACCTGGCTGGACCAGGCTGTCAGACTGTGGCTTACTAAAAGTTGCAATCCAGCCTATCTCTTGCAATTAGACATGAGTCCATTGGTTTCAAAAGATTTTACTGAATATAAACAACCATTATAGTCCACTGACCAAGATGCAATATCTTGGCTGGTACACGGGTATTGTTACGAATGACAGGCAAAAGTTAAGGTACAGAATAGCAAAGCCCAGCAAGTCCCATCCTCCCCCCATAGTTCATAGAATCATAGAGTTGGAAGGGGCCATACAGACCATCTAGTCCAACCCCCTGCCCAGTGCAGGATCAGCCTAAAGCATCTCTGACAAGTATTCATCCAGCCTCTTCTTGAAAACTGCCAGTGAGGGGGAGCTCACCACAAAAGCTCATCTCAAAACAAACGTCTTGAAGCTGAGAGAGTGAAACTTTCCCAAGGCTGGAAAGGCTGTAGTCATACCATTCCTCTTCTTTGAGATAACTGTTACTGGGCTGCTTGTCACCTGCAAAAGAAGAGCTTAAAACACTGACAGGATTAAAATGGAGTCTGTTAGGTTAGATCATACAAGGAACATAGTCAGACCTGACACAGGCTAGCCTAATCTCATCAGAGATCAGAAGCTAATCAGGGTTGGCCTTGGATAGTACTTGGACGGGAGACCACCAAGAAAGTCCAGAGTCACTGCACAGAGGCAGGCAATGGCAAACCATTTATTTGTCTCTTGCCTTGAAAATTTATGGGGTTGCCATAAGTCGGCTGTAACTTAACGACACTTTACACAAACACAAGGAAGGAAACAGTGATGGTGGTAAATATTGTCTTTCCTTAAGTAATCAGGTCCCATAGCTAGAGGCTGAACTGTATGGAAGGTCCATTTGCACATGCCCAGGGCTCATTTTGAGGGGGAACGCACAGGAATGCAGTTCCGGCAGTTCCCCAAAGAGGTCACATGTCAGGTGGCCCCACCCACCTGACTCTTGGCCATTTGAGACCTGTTTCAGCCTGGATTGGGGCCGAAACTGCCCAGATCGGGCCTCTGACGGGTGGTAGATCACTCTCCCACTCAGCAGCGTCCCGATCCTAACAATTTTTGGCCCCTTTTCAGCCATTTTCAGCCCCATTTTGCCCAGTTTCGGCCCTGAATGGCCAGGATTGGGTCCAAAACAGCCAGGATAGGTGATGTCAGAGTGTGGCATATGCAAATCAGTTATGCTAATGACACACTTGATATCAAGGGGTGCAGTATATACTAATGAGTTATGCTAATGAGTTCCTCCAGCTCTTTTTCTACGAAATGACCCCTGCACATGCCCACAGCTGCTTCCTCATGATGCAGTTCCACAAGCATTAAGCAGGACTGATCTTATTTAGAAGATGCAAGTCCTCCTCAGGGTAAAAGCAAGAGTGGTGACTTGGTAGGGAAGACCCGTGATACTGGCCCATCCATGTCACTCCTTTATCCAAACCATACTACCATAGACACATACTACAAGGATGTGGTTCTCATACTAGTGTGGTGCACCAGCGTCTCTGTAATCCCCAAATCTGCCAACCAACATTCATTCCCAATGTACAGTAGCATATCTGGAGCCTAGACCAGGGCTACCAAGAACATAGCATAGTTCAGGGAAAGGGTAGCTTCGCCACTCTTAGGGCCTATGGAGTCAGGCAAGTCATGTGATTTGTTTTCATATGATTTGGGGTTGAATCTGGGTGATGTTACAGAGACAGAGGGAATCTTTTCTGGGACTTTCAGTGGCCTTGTTTGCCTTACTGAGAATACACCATAATTCCAGAGGGGTAGCTGCATGTTAATCTATTGTAGCAAAATAAAACAGAAATCTAGTGGCTCCTTAAAGGCTGATGACATTTATTCCAGCTGAAAGAGTTCAGGTAGGCAGCACTCTATCTTATGCATCTGATGAAGCAAGCTCTGACACACAAAAACTTAAGCTTATCTTAACTTTATTAATCTTTCAGATCCCACAGGACTTCTGTTTTAGAAGGCACAAATAAGACAAAGTAGGCATACTGCCTACTCTGAAAAGACCAGGAGAGAGGACATTTTAAAAGCCTTTTTTTAAGGGGAGAGGGCATGTGGCAAAGTCTTTAGTCCACATCTGCACTTGTTTTTGTCTTACTCTCCTAAAAGTCAATGTAGTGCATGTTTGCACAGTGAGCTTTTACTCTACCAGGTTGGGCACAGGATAGAATGTAGCAATCTCTTGCGTCAGTCCAAAGGAACAAATGTACATTGTATAATTTCTTGAGTGTTGGAATTGGGGTCCACTCAGAGTACCAAAAAAGTTATTTATCCTTTTTTTCTGTATCAGGTCTCAGTCATGGAAACATGAAATAATCATTCTGAAAAGAGCAGTTCTGAGCATGTACAAAATGCATTCAGATCTCTACTGAATAGCCACTGCCTGCCCATGAACTTTTGGGCAGAACGTTCGGCCACTGAGACACTGTTATAGTATAGCTTCCCTGTCCCCCACAATAAATATTCTTCTCACCTGGATGGCGTTGTGCACTCATTAAGCTGACAGCAGTGTGTTGTTTTGTGATGCAGCCCGCTGCTCTTGCCTTGGTGTGCACTTGTTCAAAAAGAGGAAAGACATCCCAGGGTCCTTTGTAACATGAGGCCTTGGGGACACGCTTTCATTTCCACTGACTGCTTGCCAAATTGGAAACCGCACTGACTGAAAGGTCACTTCAGACCTAGCAGGTGCCTTCTATTAAGAATCAGGTCTCCTCCAGAAACCTTTGCAGTAACATAGAGGCCTCTGAAGAATCACATGAACACACTAAGCTGCCTAATACTAGTCCTTTTCACATGTTACAGTGAATACATGTACATCCTGCCTGAACAGGTGTACATCTGTTTGTAAGAAAGAGCCAACGTGCATTCACTTTACAAACGAAACCCTAGATAAATGTGGGGTTTGTATCACATGTTCAACTGTACATGCATTGCTGTAACATGAGAATTACTCAACACACATACAAACAACCAGGGCTTTTTTTCAGCAGGAACGTGGTGGAACAGAATTCTGGCACCTCTTGAAAATAGTCACATGGCCGGTGGCCCCACCCTCTGATCTCCAGACAGAGGGGAGTTTAGATTGCCCTCCGCACCATGCGGCACGGAGGGCAATCTAAACTCCCCTTTGTCTGGAGATCAGGGGGCGGGGCCACCAGCCATGTGACCATTTTCTCCAAGGGCTATTTAAACTTAAAAACCTCCCCCCTTGTTCCAGCTGACCCAAAGTGACATCATTGTGCGGTCCTGAGTTCCATCAGTGAGTTCCACCACCTCTTTTCCCAGAAAAAAGCCCTGAAAAGAACAATCAAGAGTACACTGTACACATATTGTATGTGCGTTCACTATAATTGAGTCAGACCATTGGTCTATCAAAGTGAGTATTATCTACTTTGACTAAAAGTGACTCTCCAGAGTTTCACATCACCTGATCCATTTAAACGGGAAACTTCAGGGACTGAACTTGAGACCTTTGGTATGCAAAGCACATACATTACCACTGAGCCGCTGTCCCTCCCCTGTCCTTTCTCCTTAAGTGCAGAGCACATGCCATGTCAGAAGAGGTTCCTCAGTTGGTGTTTGTAATGGATAAATTACCATTTTCAATCCAGGAGGTGACCTATGCAAAATTAAAAGATATCCCAGAAGGCCTTCTATGACAGACACTCCGTGGACATCCAGTCACTTCATATGAGGCACCCATTGAGTTGCAAGCAGTGCCTACTTGTGCTATGACTGAACAAACTGATGCCTTATAAAAGAGAAAAAAAGCCAGCTTCTTTCATATTGTGGGCTGGAATCTCCCCAATAGTAGTGACATCTACTATAGATCTTGCCCCTTAAAGAGCCTTAATGAGAAGATCCCAACCCAGAGGTTGAAGAAGATGACCACTGATTTATGGAAACTTGAACTCTTTTGTTTGATGTTAAGCTTTGATGCCAACCTAATTCTAATGTGGGACTATGATAACGTGCTACCATTATTGGGTCTGATTGCCCTCAGGTGAGATTTCTATTTTTTTATAATTTCTATAACTTCCATGAGCACAAAGTCAGCAATTACAAGAAACAGGATAACATTCTTCCCATGCAAATTTCTCATGCTGGTTTTCAAATCTTCCTGAAACTAGAAGATGGCATGAGCTGCGTTGCCTTGAGAAATAATTTCTGAACGAAAAAAGGAAACATACACATGGCCATTCATGCAGTACAATGCTACACTAATAGTTGACTTCCCCAAAAAGTGAATGGCTGTTACCCCACTGGACAGAGATGCTGTCTTAAATGCATAGTCCATACTGTGAAGAATATGACAGACATACGTTTTTTAAAAAAAATTAGCCTTACAAGAGTATGTTGGTTTTTATGCCTTTGGTTAAAGAGGGCAAGCTGTGTGGGAGTAATATCCATGGGCCGTACAGACGCTAGCGGGAAGGAGGATTGTATGAGAGAGCTGTCTGGAGGTTATGGGAAGACCTTGCTTGTCTCTGGCAGAAGGGCAAGGTTTTGAGTCCTCAAAACTTTCAGAAGGACTCTGCCCAGCTCTGAGCTGAAGAAAGCTAACCATGCCATGTCATTGGTTACAAAACTAATGATCTGACTTTTCTGTTTAAAGTTCTGTAATTATAAGTAGTGGCATGTATATTACCTGAGGCTGGATAGAGTTCCTTCAGCCTAAGGAACATTCTTTAAACTTAAGTGGCTCTTCCGCCAATGGAAGATAAGAGACTCTTAAGCTGGAGGAAGTTTCTTTAGGCTAGAGGGAGGCTTCAGTGCAGTAATACCATTATAACCATTTATGTCCCTGCAGCTTATTTCCTAATGTACATAATTAGAAAATTATATATGTATAATTGAATAAGTTGACCACATCTATGTACGATTGTTGTCAACCACATGTAAGCCTTGGCCTTCCACAGAGAATGATCTGGCATGAGATAAAACATCTATTCCAGCTTTTCAGAGTGACCACAGTAAAATAACTGCTTTGAAATCTTGTGGGTCTCTGTTCCGGTGCCAGAAACAATGCACTTTTAAAAGGCAAATCCAGTTTAAAAGTTACTTTTCATGTTCACCCAGAGTTTATTAAGAAACTCATTAATCACAGTCATTGGTAGAACTGATGCACATTACATGAAATAAATAAATCAGGCACCACTAATCTCACTTTACTTATTTGCAGATTGAGTCTTTGTAAACAGATGAAAGAAAACAATTTAACAACCATGGGAGTCCTGCTGCATTCTTTAACTGAAGTAGTTTTCAATTAGATTTCTACATATCTCATGTCAGGTCCACCTATCATAAAATGATATATACATAGAACAAGTGAGACAATAACATCATTTATAACATTTACCATAGTTGATAATTTAACATTCCAATTCCAAGCAGCATCACACCCTTATAAATCCAAGTCAGTGAGTATAACTCTGTTTAGGATTGCAGT
The DNA here is from genome assembly GCF_028583425.1 of Eublepharis macularius. Classification (NCBI taxonomy): domain Eukaryota; kingdom Metazoa; phylum Chordata; class Lepidosauria; order Squamata; family Eublepharidae; genus Eublepharis; species Eublepharis macularius. The sequence goes on from NC_072790.1 coordinate 50,830,207, forward strand.
GTAAATGTCTGCTAAGGATAGGCTTTGGTAGGAGTCTTTTCTCCTCCTGCAGGTAATCGCTATGAAACAAACTACTGGTGCATGTTTTATTTTATGATAGAAACATGAATTTTCTTGCCCATTTTAGGATTTTCAAAGATACTATTGTGCACTTAATTAAAGGTTCTACCCACCTCCATCAAAGACATTTGATCCAAGGGAATTCAACCAGCAGGTGGTTCACATAAAATCTCATTAACCTCATTGATTGCCTTCAGCATTTTTGAGAGAGATGATGTTGCACTCACGCAAATACTGTTGGCTCATTTTACAGCTAATTATTATATGGCATAATATAGAGACTAGTAAATGTTACATTCAAAGATTAATATAGCATATTTGGTATAAATCAGCTCAGGCAGTGCAAATATTAATTATACTAAATAATATTTCTGTAGTACTAATTGTGTTATTTTATAATTATAATACTGGGACTTTGCCACCTGATCATCTCATTTTCCCTATTTGTTTTGAGTTGCAAATTTAAGTCAGTGTCGTAATTTAAATTACTTTTTGCATTTAGATTTGCAAATAGGGGATCCATGCTTAAGTTTGAAAACTACATGAATAGTAGATGAGGGAGCACTAGCAGTTTCTCCTGCCCATTCCTTTATTGGTCCTTTCATTCACCCCTGTGCATTTCCCCCCACCGGCCAGGTGAGTGGAGCTGGGGGGGGCAGGGGGGGCAGGGGATGACAAACCTAGAGGGAGGGTTTTCACACCCTGGAGCCAAGCAGTGGTGAGGGGAGGGAGTTGATCCCTCACCCATAGTGGGCTGAATCTGGCCAACTGGGATCAGGTAGTGAAGTACAGAAGGGACTAAGGAAAGCAGTAGTATCAGGGAGCTTTGTTATTTTCTGGCCAGCTTCTTTCTCTGTGAGTTTAGCCCTGTATATATTTTGCCCCATTTTTATAACTGTTTTTCTACTTACTCACTTCTTTTCACATTTGTTAATAAAACATTTCTTGTTAACTCTGACTGGATTCTTCACGCCTTAAATTCAGCCATATATTAGGGCATGTCCTGACTAAAGCGAGGTTGCTTGGTGGCAGAGAAGATGTTCTGGGCTCTCTCTAGTAAAGCCCTGGAACCAGAGCGGTGGCAATCAGTTAAGGCCCTTGCCTATTCCAACCTGGGTCAAATCCACATTACTCAATCTAAGTCGCATGTTCCCCGCATTCCCCACGCAATCCCGAGTGCCGGTCACATTACCTCATTAAACAGACGCATTTCATTCGCATTTCTCCCGAATATGTGGTCACAGGTTTTCAACGGGAGTTTCACAGTGGCCGTGAACGGGCCAATGCGCAATTTACATGTTTTTTTTAAAAACCACCCCCCTTCCTGTCTCTCCAGACGTTCCGAGAGTTCCTATTGGCTGATTCAACTTGCAAGTGCTCCGTAGTCTGCAAAAGACTGTTTTTGACTTCATAGCATTGGATTTATTGATTATGCTGTTTCTGAATCAAATCTGGTAGTTTGAAAAATCACCCTCAGAACGGACTCGCGAAACTTCCTTTTTAACTGTTTTTTATTTTTTTTATTTTATATTACTGTAATATTGAAATTATGAAATATCAAAATAATGACACTCCAAGGAAGTGAAACTTCAGTAAAATTCAGGCACTGAACTGTGCTGCATAGGAAATGCCCACAAAAGCTTCCAACATGCTTCCAAATTTCCAAAAAAGAAACGGGAGAGAGCCATCAGTGCTGTCAGTGGGGGAAAGGGAGGCATCATTATCTTCAATGATGTTTCTTTATAAGGCAAGATCGAAATAACGGAAAAGTGCGCTCAAAAAAATAAAAAAAATAGGCGGGGAAAAAGGTCCCACCCAAAAAAGCGGTTTTCGAGCAGCCATGTGACCGGAGGGATGCGCGAGAAAGACGGATTGGAAGCAGGAATGTGAACGAAAAGGAAAAAATCGCGGCTTGGAGGCAAACGGAAGATATCCGATAAACATGCAAGTAATGGGTGAATGTGGATTTGACCCTGGGTGGCAGGACTGAAGTGATTTGGGGGGGAAGTGTAAATCCGTCAAAGGGATATCCTGTCTCTGGCGCACCTGTACAGCTACTCCCCTGCTCCATGACATGGGAGCAGAGAAAAAAGGTTGTAAAATGAAATCCTCCATGTTCTTTGAGAGGTGGCTTTGGACATTTATAATAATTTGGGGTTTTCTGAAAGTGTGGTATTAAACTAAGAATACTTAGTTTGCTCCCTAAAAATAATACTGGACATGTCTGAAGAATATTGCATGCCTAAGAAAAATGAATCATTGGAAAGAAATAAGTATCTGATGTGAATGCAAAAAGCAGATCAAACTATGGATCAATATGTAAGAGAATTAAGAAGGCACAGTAAAGGAACAGAAAGGTATGCAGCAACCACGCTGGATCAGGGTCTGGACCCAGAGTTGCCAACCTCCAGATGGGACCTTGAACTCTCCTGGAATTACAACTGTTTCCCAAACAATAGAGACCAGATTCCCTGGAGGAAATGGCTGCTTTGGAAGGTGGGCTCTATAGAATTATTCCCTGCTGAGGTACCTCTTCTACCCTCGCCAGGCTCCACCCACCAAAATCTCCAGGAATTTCCCAACATGGAGTTGGCAACCCTACCTGGACCAATAGTCTTCCAGGATCCTGTCCCATCTGGCAGGAATAGTGGAGGCATCAAACTTGCATACATGTAGCTAAGAGAAGATTTGGTGCCAGGCAAGCAGCCCATGCTCCAGCCAGTGGGCTTCTCTTGCTTTTCACAGCATACCAAGCAAGTCACATGCACCATACGATAATTCCTAGTTTGTACACAATGTCCTTTCAGATTGTGTACAGATGAGGGTGCACATGGTTGTTTTGCCCAACAGCCCCCTCAAAGTTTGGAGCGGTCACTAACAGTGGGGAATGTGGACAATTACACAAAATAAAGATGAGGGAAACATCTACTGGGTGGCTATGTTGTTTCTGTTGCTATTGTTTCAGCTCAAGAGAAGTTATGTCATAGAAACAACGAAGTGGGCAGAATGCAGATCTGAGCCCCAAGATTTCCATTCACTGCAGATTCTTTGGGATTAACCAGTGCACTCAAATGATGTCATTGTAACTGGGGATAGTAGGCAGGGAAGTGTGGCAATCCCCATCCCACATGCATCTGGGTTGTTGATCCTCCAACAGAACCTTTAAATCAACCGTGGGTATTCCAAATTATGGAAACAAGTTCTGAGGCAAGCTGGAAGTCTGCCATGTGTATTTGAAAACCAACAGCTGGATTCTGAAGGGAGAAGTAAACAAAAAATATCAAATAGGTCACCGGATGAAAGTAATAAAAACAGGAACTCCTGCAGTTGATCGAGGCAGCTGTGGAACTAATTAACAGCAACGCCTAAAGTATTCGGCAAAGAGGATTCAAATTAGGTATGAATTTGTAAATGCTTACAAATGTAGCTTCAAAACATTTAAATGAAATCAATCATATGCACATATATTTGCAGAATACGAGTTTTATTACATAACTGCATGACCTTCATAAGACTCATTAGTTAAGTCTGATGACCCTTGCATACATTATACTGCTACAGAAGGCATTGTTAAGAGCTGCTGACAACCAGATGCAATATTCAGCACCTTTTTAACATATTACTGAAAAACTCTATTGAATGTGTTATAAAATTAGTGGGTTCCTGTTGTTGGTCTCTCAGGTGGTACTGGACTCCAATCCTGGAGATAAACGTCATTTCAGAGCCAAAACTACATTACTCACCATGGATGTGATTAAAATAGAAAGTTGCAGGAAATTAAAGCATAGACTGCTGGGAGAGGGGGGCAGGAGTTTCAAGAAAAGAGGCTGTCATGTCTATTCCTTTCTTCTGTTGGTTGCATTAAATTCTGCAGATTCTCTGTTTTTGCAGGTGTAACTGCTTTTTAATAGTTAATACTATTAATGGTAATGAGCCCAGTTGAGGTACTTTGTTATATGTAGAAATTTCCATGCTTGGTAGACTACTTGCGTATGTGATGCTATTCCCTTTACAATGGTAATAATATCTTCAAACATAGAAACACTAACAAAGACTCCATGATAGCAATGACTACTACTAATATACCTACTCCACTGCTTTGCCGCACTGATACTTCTAAAGGTGGAATATTGTGAGCGAATAGGACCTGGAAAAGACAGGGTAAAGCTTCCATCATTGCTATACGAAAGACATCTGCAGTTTGGGCTGTTAAAACTGGTGGAATATTGCAGCCTTTCTTTCTTAATGATATAATCCCGCTGCTCTCATAACTGAATGTTCTCCTCCTGTTTATTTCTTCTCTTTTTCTGTTAATGTTATAAGAAACTCCTTCTGGCCTCATTTTTCTTTCTCATTTCCTAAAGGAAATTGTTTTTGTGTATTGTTAGTTTTTAAATGAAGTGTGGGTGTGGGTGTCGTGACCAGGCTTTGTCACTGCCAGCCCCCCCCCCCACCTCAAGCAGCAGGGGCATGGGGTTGGCCAGGGCTTGGGCTCAACCCTGGGGCACCCCACCTGGGCATACTTTGTAGGTCAGTGGGAAGCAAGAAGCTCTCTAGAGCGCCCTGGAGGATGGGTCACCTCAGGGAAGCCACCATCAAGACAAGGGTGGCCAGCTGTTGCAGGAGCTGTGCTTATTGGGAGGGGCATGACATTGGGCTGGAAGGGCCAGACTGGAGAAAGTCTGGAGGGGGTGGTGCTCCTGGCTGTGGCAGGATTTAAAGGCAGTTCTACACTACAGTTGGGGATGGCTGGAATTGGCGGATGAGGGGACTAGGCCATGGGGCAGGTTCAGTGAAGTTAACTGCTTGTAGTGCTGAATAACAGTGGACATTGATGATGCTTGTGGACTCCAAGAGCTTCTTTCCAGCAAGGGCACATGAAGGGTTGCCCACTCCCCAGCTTGTTGTGAACTCCTATGCTTCCTGCCCCTTGGATGGTTGAACAACAAGTGGTCAGGGCAACTGAGACCAGGTATGATATAGATATAGATATAGATATAGATATAGATATAGATATAGATATAGATATAGATATAGATATAGATATAGATATAGATATAGATATAGACAGGGCATTTTTTCTGGGAAAAGAGGTGGTGGAACTCAGTGGGTTGCCCTCAGAGAAAATGGTCACATGGCTGGTGGCCCCACCCCCTGATCTCCAGACAGAGGGGAGTTTAGATTGCCCTCCGCGCCACCTGTCTGGAGATCAGGGGGCGGGGCCACCAGTCATGTGACTATTTTCAAGAGGTTCCGGAACTCCGTTCCCCCGCGTTTCCCCTGAAAAAAAGCCCTGGATATAGATATAGATATAGATATAGATATAGATATAGATATAGATATAGATATAGATATAGATATAGATATAATCATATCATATATAACTCACATTTTCTGGTTTTTTCGTATGAAAACTTCTCAGGTTTTCCTCATTTCTTAACTTTCCCCCACTGTACTTTCTACCACTGTGTTTAATTTCCAAAGTGTGGCATAAGCAATTTTACAAGCTACCAGCACATTCATTGTATTTTTTTTCTTTTTATGTTAATGTCCTGTAACAAATCTAATAAGGTATTTTGCACTTTTGGTGTCTGGTCAACAATTTCAAAGAGAGTTTGATCATGCTCCAATTATCTGATGACTTTAGAACAAATCAACAATTTATGTATAAAATCAGCACTTCCACCATCCCTATGAATTTGTGGATCCTATTAACTTCTGTTGAGTCACATATCACTAATAAATAATCTTAAGCCAGACTTCTTTTTAATTTAAATATGAAGAAAATTTATCACCTGTCTGAAATATCAGTTTCCAATCTTCTGGTGACAATTCATGCCCAACTGCCCTAAGCCATTGGTACTATAAATAATCTAGCTCATTATAAATCAGACATGGTAATATATAATGCACTTTTCTCCTTTTGGTTTACTACTGACTTTTCCCATATCTCTACTTTTTCTAGTATAACCTTTACAAAACACCTAATTTGTAAGCGATAACTATGACGTAACATTTTTTAGAAAATGTTACTTTACGGAACTACCCTTCCATTCTTAACAAAATATATAAAACTTAATCGGGTGTGCTGCATTCATATTTTGAACATCCTAAAGGTTAGTTTATCCCCAACTACAGATACTGATGCTGAAAATGTGAAAGCTTTTATGCAAATGTCCAGGAAGGGATTGATCAGACGCCTAAACAAAATGCACTAATAATGACTGGAATGCAAAAGTAGGAAATAAAGCAGAATCAAATGTTGGACAATTTGGACTAGGACTACAAAATGAAGCAAGAGAGTGACTCATAGAATTTTGTGAAGCCAACAATTTGTTCATTGCAAACAAATACTTCAGGTAACCAAATAGACGATAGTGTATGTAGAAATCACTGAATGGCCAATACGGGAATCAAATAGATTACATAACTGGAAGATGGAGAAGTTTTATTCTCTCTGCTAAAACAAGACCAGTAGCTGGTTGTGGTGCAGATCATGAATTGTTAATGTAAAACACTAGAATAAAGCTGAAGAGAAATACTAAAAGAATCATAGTTCCAAAATACAATCTAAAAAATATTCCTGAAGAATTTAAAGACCAGGGCCGAATCCACATGTCTCAAGTTTTCCACTTTTTTTCTGCCCATTATTCGCTTCTCAGAGGGCTGTTCACATACTCTTACCTCAATCCCGCCATTCTCTCGCGTCTTTCATGTTGCGCCTCAGATGAATTTGTCATGCGTTCAAATGCTTCTCTCTCGCAGTTCTCACCGTGGATGTGGACAAATAGAAGTGTTTCACAAGGAGACCGCCCCCTTCAAACCACCCCACTTCCGTGTTTGCAGCCTTTCCGGAACACCATCCCTCTTTGCCGTGCAATTATCAAGCTTTTCCACTCTCTCTCCACAGCATGCCTGCCCGCCCGCCCTTTCCTTTCCTTTTTTTTAAAAAGGGGACTTTCCCAGCATTGTTGCACAATCCCAGCCATAAATCTTAATCGGGGTGCTCCAAAATCCCCGCGGAGACATCAAGGGGTGGTGTCATTTCCATTTCTGTGTCATTTTAGGATGCCGAACAATCAGAAATATCAGTGGCTGTTAAAATTATTATTTTTTAACTGTTGAAATTACCGTTATAGCGGAAATCCATCATTCTAACATTACATTCAAACATGAAATAATTAGTCTGCCCGTTTGGAGAGTTTGGATCACCCCCACCTTAAATATCAGTTCAAATTAGCCCGCCAGAATAATGGTCCAATGGATTTCAAAGAAGAAGGCATAGAATAACATTAACCAATCACAGGTATCATAGGGGTGTGGCCTCACCTTAGCAATTTAGCAAAAAACCACTATAGCGGAAATCTGATGGGGGAAAAAAATGAACGTGATGTCATTGGCGACGTCGGATCTAAACCCGCCCCATATTGCGTGATTCTACCAGGGATGTGGATGAAGTATAGCGCAAGGCAGCGGCAGTAAGAGAAGGGATGTGAACACAGACTGGGACATTGCGGGATAGAATCCAGCGCGATTAATGCACATGAAAAGCGGAAGGTAGGGAAGTGTGGATTCGGCCCAGGTAAGGAACAGATTTGCAATACTAAGTTTAATTGATCATGAACCAGAGGAGCTGTGGTCTGAAACCAGAAACATTATTAAGGAAGAATGTGCAAAGACCATTCCTGTAGCCAAAATAAAGGATAATCGTGGAAGAATAACTGAAGAATTTTAAAAAATTGCTAAAGATAGATGAGAAGCAAAAGTAAAAAGTGACAGAAATAAGGTGAGAATTCTAATTGCAGCTTTTCAACAACGTGCACACAGAGGCAAAGAAAGCTATTATAATAACCAGTGCAGTGAAACACAAGAGAACAACCACAAAGGAAGAACAAGAGATCTGTTCCACAAGATCTAGGAAATCAAATGAAAATTCAAGCCACAGCTACTGATGCTGAAAGATCAACATAGAAATATAGTATCTGATCAGGACAAAACAAAGGAAAGATGGAAACAATATGCTGAAGAATTATACAGAAGAGATAAAAAAGATGAGAGATTCCTTCAATAAACAATCTTTTGATGAAGAGCCTACAGTTTTAGAAAGTGAAGTGAAAAATTGCACTTAAAGCAATTGGGAAGAAACAAATCACCTAGAGTAGATGGGATATATCAACAGTGCTATTTCAAGCTTCAGGTGAGTCAATCAAAATCATAACAAGAATATGTCAACAAATAGAGAAAACAAAACAATGGTCCACAGACTGGAAACGTTCAATATACATTCCAATTCTGAAAAAGGAGATGCCAAAGACTGCAGCAGCTGTTGGAAAATTGCATTAATTTCCCACACAAAGTGATGCTCAAAATTTTACAACAAAGACTCTCACTATATATGGAATGAAAAATGCCAGATGTTTGACCAGGATTCAGAAAAGGAAGAAATACTAGAGATCATATTGCAAATTTACAATGCTTAATAGAGCATACCAGAGAATTTCAGAAGAAAATATCCTGTTTTTTATAGATTACAGCAAAGCTTTCGTCAATTTGGATCATGAAAAGCTTAAAAGAAATGGGCATGCCACAACATCTGATTGTGTTGATGAGCAACGTGTACTATAGACAAGAGGCTTCTGTTAGGATAGAATATGGAGAAAGAATGGTTTCCAGTTGGCAAAGGTGTCGAACAAGGATATATATTATCTCCCTATCTGTTCAACCTACATGCAGAATGTATCATAAGGAAAGCTGGATTAGATGAAGGTGGAGTGAAAATTGGTGGAAGAAACATATTAATTGTTAATTGTTAAATTTGTTAATTGTTAAATTTGAGATATGCAAATAGCACCACATTACTGGTAGAAAATAGTGAAGACTTGAAATGAGTACTAATGAAGGTTAAGGAGGAAAGTGCCAAAGCAGGATAACATAATTTAAAGATAATTCCAGAAAGTATTGACTGCAGTAGGACAGCAGGATTTGAGTCAAGTGGCACCTTACAGACCAACCTAAGGTGATTTCTAAAGTGCCACTGGAGTCAAATCCCACAGTTTTAAGGTTAACAATTAAGAAATTGAAATTGTATATGATTTTCTATTCCTTGGTTCTATCATCAACCAAAAGGGAGACTGCACCCAAGACATCAGAAGGAGATTGAGATACGGAAGGGCAATCATGAAGAAACTAGAAAAAAATCCTTAAGGATAAGGATGTGTTGCTGGGGACCAAGATCAAGAAAATTTACACTTTGGTATTCCCCATCACTATGTATGAATGTGAAAGTTGGACAATGAAGAAAACTGACAAGAAGAAAATTGATTCAAAGATGCTGGAGGAAAGTTTTATGGATACCATGGATGGCCAAAAAGGACAAATAAGTGGACTGTAGATCAAATCAAGCCTGAATTCTCCCTAGAAGCTAAAATGACGAAATTAAGGCAATCATACTTTGGTCACACCATGAGAAGACAAGACTCACTGGAAAAGACAATAATGCTAGGAAAGCTGGAAGGCAGTAGGAAAAGAGGAAGATCCGACATGAGATGGATGGACCCAATAAAGGAAACCACAGCATCCAGTTTGCAAGATCTGAGCAAGGCAATTATACAACATTTTGGATATCATTAATTTATAGGGTCGCTATAGTTGGGAAGCAACTTGACGGCGCATAACACACACACACATGCAAAGGTTAGTTAGAGATTACTACTACTACTACTACTACTACTACTACTACTACTACTACTACTACTACTACTAATGAGAACAGGTTGGTGCTCTTCTGCTCAGAAGAATCTTCCAATCCTAAAAGGACACCTTCCATTGATAGCGCCCTTCCATCTCCTTCCAAAATAGGAGACTGTGTCTGAGAAAGGAAGATTCCTCTGGAGGGAGACAAATATCTTTTCATTCAGTCCCATGTCCATTCATATTTATCATACATTTCATGACTTGGGAAGGTAGCATATTTTTTGTACAATCTTTCCCCCCCTCATCCTCATAAATCACATGACTTCTTCTGGCAGGACCTGTCTATCTTCACCTTATCCACTCATAATTGTTCTTGTTATGCCTTGTAATTTAATAATGATGAAATCACACATGGATGATTCTCTATTGTGAACTCTGTGCAGGGTCCATACAGGGTCTTCACTGTGGTGTCCCCTCATGTCTAACTCCCTGCCTCCTTCACCACCTGAGTGCTTTTTGCTGCCTTAAAACAAATTAGTAGTTGGTATACCACTATAGGGCTAAACTAGGTGTTATGTCTGCCACGATGCAGCCATTCCAGCTTGGGAAAATGGTATGGCAGGAAAAATGAAAATCTTCCTCCCCCCACATTGAGCTCCCAGAGTACTTGGGAATGATACTTCCCCACTGTCATTTCTGTCTGTAAAAATGGGTTCAGAATTCTGAGCCAACTCATGGCAGTTGTAATTTATAATTTTGCCCTGACTATCTTTATTCTTTCTGGGAAGTTCGAATTGTTCTGCAATATGTCCGTATTACCAGGTTTTCTGTTTGCTTTCTAAACTCCACTTCTATGTTGGTGGTGGAGGAGTGCCCCCCAGACATAGCTGACTTATGGTGACCCCTGCTGGGGTTTCATGGCAAGAGACTAACAGAGGTGGTTTGCCATTGCCTGACTCTACAACCCTGGTCTTCATTGGAGGTCTCCCATCCAATTACTAATCAAGACTGACTCTGCTTAGCTTCTGCGCTCTGAAGAGATCAGGCTCACCTGGGCTATCCAGGTGAGGGCTCTCTACTTCCATAACCAGTGCTTTATGTTCCAAAAACCTTATTTCCTCTAAAAAGCAGAAATGAATGTAAACTGTCCCCTGTGACTCCAAATATGCTTTCCGTGCCATTTTAATATTTATATATAATTTAAACATTGTATTTTAAAATGTTTAGCCTTACAGTTGCCAGAAGGATAAAGTCATATGCAGAATATTTTGAACAAATTAAAGAGACAGAGCATGCTAGAACATGTCAATCACTGGATCAAATACATCCCAAGAGAATACATTTCAATTTTACTTAAGCTTAAAATATTTTATTTATTTATTTTCTAATATGACAAAAAATGGGCATGTTAGAGTGTATGTGACCGGACTTGAAAGATATATTATCTAGATTTACAGACAGATTTTCTGGAGACTAGAGTTTTTACATTTCTTAAACAGATGTTTATGTAAGCTTCAAAAATGAGTGTACATTGGATGCTACTTCTCTTCAATACGGCTCTAATCATTGATGCATGTGAAACAAATGGCACCATGGCTTGGTTCCAAAACCTTTCTTCTATTTCCACAGACCTGTCCTCCTTTGCAGAGGCTTTCTGAAGCATGAGCAAAAAAGTGTCAACCCCTGGAACACACTCCACAACAGAGCATCGCCTCCCCAGTGGAGAACACCATTTCCTGAAACAGCAAAAACGGTTAGGACCCAAACCACAGTTCAGTTTATTGTGCTCATGCTGTTTTTGTTTGCTGGATTGCCTGCTATAAATTTGGATAAATCCAGCTGATTAATCTTGAAATACCAAATAATGTTCTAAGCAATGATTTGTATTTTCCAGAGTGTTTCCATGGACAGAATGACTTCCACCCACGGAGTGCAATATTCTTGTGGAGCCGGATGGGGGGGGTGCATTTTGGGCACTAGCAGGCCAAGGAAGTGAGAAAGACGCACATTCCATGGGCAGAAATTGTTGCAGAAATGCTCCAGTGGATCCAAGCCAATACATGAACTGAACCTGCTTGAACCATAATGCAGACAAAAGGCCCTTAAGCAACTGAAGTTGGTAATTTAGACATGATCCATTAATGGATCTTTTTAGCATTTAAAAAAAAGATGCACAGACATGCAGGGCTGGATTTGGATTGGGGTCACAGTATGGAGGAGAAAGGTAATCCTCCTCCTGTACAGTTTCACTGTTCAAAATTGACTCCCTCCCCTCACATACACAGACTCAAACGCTGATCCTAGAAAAAGGAAGAGCCAGACAAAGAGAAGAAAATTCTCTGAAGATAAAGGAACAGTGCAAAGTGCAGTGATTAAAGCTGCCGGCGGGCCTGCCTGGATCTAGAAAAGAGTTGTGCAGGTTGCGGACGTGAATGCATCTCAGCATCTGGATGCACATCCAGCATGTATTGAACTGGTTGGATACATCTTTTGATGTTAATGGAGATAGACGTATACCTCGAGGTGCATCAGTTGTTTCACTAAAACAGCTAGATTGGGGCCACTGAATATGTTTTATTTTAAGCAACGTTGTTGCTGTTTTTTTTAATCGCTTCTGCTCTGATGATATATTCCAGCATGCTCCTGGGAAGTAATCCAATGTTTTAAGCAATCTGTTGTACATAAAACCAATTACCGTAATGTCTCTAATGTCTAAGTGGTATTGTTGAGAATGTCATTTTACTGTGGTCCAAAGCAAAGATAATATCTATGAAACGATCTAGCGGCTATTCAAATTGATTGTGCTTCTGTTCCCAGAATGCTTTCTTTACAGGGTCACATTAACATTCTTAAACCTGAGAGCTAGATTTTTAAGCAACTCCAAATATAAAATAAACAACAAGATGGAAGTAAGCAGTCTTTTCTTTCAGCCAGTCTATCTTATGTAACACAAAGGGAATTGTAATGTGTCTTACAATGCAATCCTAAAAAGAGTAACTGTGTTTAGGATTGTGCTAATGACTGTCAATATGTCTACAGTTGGTCTTAATTATTAGGAAACAGCCTGTTCAAGCCTGACCCTCCTCTCTTTGCAAGAGGAGTGGGCAGATGTGAGTATGTGTGAAAAGGAAGCACAGTTTTAGATTCTGAAAGGGACACAGAGAAAAGCATACAGACCCTGCTAGAGTTGGCTGAAGCACCTTGGGGGTGTAGGATCACTTTCTTTCTAGGGATTGGACATAGGGTAGCAGATCTGCTGCCCTGTAGGAATGTTTCTGTTCCTCCACCTTAGCTCTTACTTGCATATTTGTAAATAAAGCAAAATACAAAATAATCACATTTCCGCTGTTCTCTTCTCCAAAGAGAACCAGCGAGTAAGCACTAACTCCTGAAGTGGAATACATATAACAGTATTACAAACTCACATGTTAGTGTGTAAGTAGGTGTTTTCCAGGTACCAGACCAGGAAGAATCAAGGCTATCAGAAACAAGAAAATATACCTAAACGGGTCATTTTGTAGAGGAACTCATTAGCATAACTGATTTGCATATGCCATGCCCCTTGCCATCGCCAGGAATGTGTCATTAGTATAACTGATTTGCATATGCCACACCCCCTGACATCATCTATCCTGGCTGTTTTGGACCCAATCCTGGCCATTTAGGGCCGAAATTGGGCCCCAAATGGCAAAATGGGGCTGAAAATGGCTGAAAAGGGGCCCAAAATGGTCAGGATCGGGCCACTGCTGAGTGGAATAGTGATCCACCACCCGCCAGAGGCCCAATCCAGGCCATTTTGGCCCCAATCCAGGCTGAAATGGGCCCCAAATTGCCGAGAGTCAGGTGGGCGGGGCCACCTGACATGTGACCTCTTTGGGGAACTGCCGGAATTGCATTCCTGTGTGTTCCCCCTTGAAATGAGCCCTGTACCTAAATGATCTATTGTGAGTCAAAAGTAGGCTTCTACAACCTAGGACTATCAAGTGCATGTTGGCCTGCCAGATGCTTCAGTATCTCGATACAACCCTCTCCCAGTTTTGTAGACCAAGAAAATGAGGCTTGGTTTCATTGATACAAGATATCCCAGTTCATTCTAAGGACCCTACTGAAACCCACTTTTCAACAGTATTTTCTCTGCATTTGTAGTCTGTTTCTTGGACGTTCAAACTATGGCTGGATCCATGTTTGTCAGTGGAACCGTTGGATGCCCCTCTCTGATGGCAGTCCCCTGACTCCCCCTACCCCCTAGGAATGGCATTTCGGGAGCATTTGGGGATGCAACAAGAGAGGGGCCAAGAAAGTCAAGGTCTGCAGGTGGAAATCCTACTTCCTGTGGGATCTAAGCCAATACCTAGGGCAGTGTCTTTTCGAATCTTTTAACTTTATAGGAGCTTTATGCAAATGTTGTACCAGGCATGCAGTCTTATCTCCTGAGAATCTCAGTTGTCATTAATTGCATTGGCAGAATGATTGATCTTAAGAGAGACAGAAACTAATAAATAATAATAAGTCCAGGCATGGTAGAGAGACCAGGTAGAGCCTGTTCTCTTTAAAATGTCTACCTCAGCTTGCACAGAGAAACATGCAGGATTCGAAAGCACGCAATCATCCAGTTTTATTACTCCCACCAAGCCAATAAAAATTGATTAAAAATAAACCCTAGAGAAAATGAAATGATTGAGTCTGGAACAGCTGAATGCTATAACAAAACAAGGGAACTGAAAGGGAACTGAATGCCTCCTGGTGGATTCCCGATGTTGTTTATGCCAGCCTTGTAAATAGTCCAAGATTTGGTTTGAGAACTCATTCTCCAGCTGCCTAGAGGTCCTGTGGTACAGTATGTAAATGAAAGCAGGCAACATGTTGGATCCAAAGTACCTCTGCTGTGAACAAAAAAGAACCTCCACTTATACAATGGAGTCATTATTTTCACCAATTCCCCCTTCCTACTGAAGACTCCCCACACTATTGCTGAGGGTCCCCCCTCCCATTTCCAGAGTCACATTTCAAGACATGCAGGGGCTGTTCCAAGAAAGCGCAGGAGTGAAAGTCTTGAGTCCTTTGGACTGAACTCAGTTAATCTGGAAATAAGAACATGTATCGACAGAGAAAAGTGTGTGTAGAGCTTCTAGTGTTTTTAAAAAGGAAGGGTCTATTCAAATGAAGACAGCAGTTACCAGAAAAGCATCCAGTTCCTCAAGGGATTAAGGTTTATTTATCATTCATCTCTATCTCTGAATTAAGCCAGTTTATGCTTCATGACATTTGGCAGTGGAAAATGAGCAATATGAACTTTTTCAGTCTTTCTTATCTCTAGGGGATAAGTCTTGCTTGACTCATGATCTGAGGCAGCTGCAAAAACTTGGGCAGAGTCGTCTGAGAACTAACCCTCAAAACCGTGGTGCACTTTAGACCTCTTTACACAAGCTAAACGATGAGATATTAATGAAGTCTAACATGGGCATCAGGGTGAGTTGGGGGCTTTGCAAGAAAGCTAGGCTCATAGTCGCACCTTCCAGGGAATCTTTGATCTACCATTGCTACTTTTCAACAGTTCTGCTGCTGGGAGAGTATTGATTGAAAAGTGCCAGAACGATATCTGAGTTTGCATGTACGGATCTCTGCATAATGGGGATCAATATGCAGGTGCCCCCCTCCAGCTTCTATAGTTATAGCAACTTAGGCAAATCTGTTCGTCCTCTCTGTCTCTATATCCTCATCTCTTTAATTGGATTAATCATGCTAACCTGAAAGAATGTGGGATTAGCCCACTTTCTAAAGACCTGCCCAATTATCACTTTATCTATAGAGAAATCAACTCTGGGTGGGGAAATTTCTGGAGATTTGGAGGTGGAGCCTGGGCAGGGCAGAGTTTGGGGAGGGAGGGACCTCAGTGGGGTACAATACCATGGAATCCACCCTCCAAAGTAGCCATTTCCTCCAGGGGATCTGGTCTATGTGCTCTCAAGATCAGTTGTAATTCTGTAAGATTTCCAGGCCCTATCTGGAGATTGACAATGTTATATATGCATGGTATTGCTGATTTAGTGGCCAAGGCCTAAAATGTATTCTATTTTAATTCTGCTACTAATACAGTGTCTTAGCTAGACTTTTATTTATTTATTTATTTTATTTCAATTTCTATTCCGCCCTCCCTGCAGCAGCAGGCTCAGGGCAGATTACATTCATAAACGTCAAAAATTCACAGTTTCTCAGTTTAAAAGCACAATAATTACATTAAAATGTTTAAATTTAAAATTACAGGCACAATTCTTTTTTATTAACTATCCAAGAAGGGCATATTTTAATACACCTATAAGCAGTTGGGTATTTGTGGAAGCGTCTTCCTGGAGCAAAATATCAAAAGCCACAGCTGAGCCCTGAGTTGCTTATAAAGAATGCCTGATCTTGTGTCCACCTACCCCTTGACAGTCTGGCATTGGAGAGAGGGAGCTCTTGGGAGCAAAATGTGACTCTCTGACTATAAATACTCTGTGACCTATAAGGATGAGTTCCTTTAAAGAGCACTGTTTCGTTAAAAGAAATCATTCAGCATTGGAAGCTTATGCATGCTAACTTTTGCTGGCATTGCTTTTTCTTCTATGTTTTCTTTTGCTATGAACCGTCTAACCATTTTATTTATTTCAAAAATGTACATCCTTTCCTTCTACCATCAGATCTGTACTGGGTTTTTTAGAAAATTAAAAGATTTAAAGTACATATATTTGAAATCTAATGCAAGAGCAGTCTAAAAACATTAAAACATGGTTTTCCTACATGCATTGTACACTTGTGCACAATTACTCGGAAGTAAGTTCTACTCAATGGCAGTGAAGAGATGGAGAAGGGGAGAATATTGTAAGCTACTTGAGGCTCTATGGGGGGAAGTGGGGTATAAATAAAATAAATAAATGAATTGCCCTGTAATTATGCATAGGAATAAATGTTAGAATGGCAATCTAATCTGCAGAAATAATACAGATCAAGCTTACCCAACTACCATATTGCAATGCCAGGAAAAACTTCACCTGGTTTGCTCTGTGTCAGGCTGATATTCAAACCAAAGTTTGGAGTGGTTAGTGAAAAATATGTGGCAGTCCTTGGATTCCTGGCTAACATTACGTCTCTCTTCACTCGAGCATCCTCGTGTAAGATGCCTTGTCTATAGAGACTCTGAGATGAAATGATTTGAAGTAAATTATTTAAAGTAAAGTAGTCAAGCTGCCCCACACTGAAGCTTGCCTAATACTATTTGGCTTTACAGACTCCAGGGGATGTGTTTGGAGTTAGATAAACTAGCACTAAACAGATCTGAATTTATACCACCGTATCTGCTGTTATCCTTTACTACTATGGACACTGTGTATCTCTTGGCCTCATTTCCCCCTTGTAATTACTGTCTCAGGTTGCGTGAGGTGAAGTAGCTTGTGTGTCACATTTATATCTAAAGCATTCACAAGATGAATCCCACCTAACATTTCCATTGACAGAAAGGGCGGGATATTTGAATATTCTCCCTGCTGCAGACCTCTGTCTGTCTCCTCTTGCTGTTCATAGAGCCCTGGTGTCCAGGAGCAACTTTTGAGTGACATTTTAGCAAGCCCAGCCCAAGAGCTTTCTGCAGCAGAAGCCACCATATCTCCTGCCCCCTTCCAGCTATGGCATGTTCCTCTGAGCCATGCATGGTTGCCAGCCTCCAAGTGGTAGCTGGACATTTCCCAAAATTACAACTGATCTCCTTGCCATAGAGATCAGTTCCCATGGAGAAAATGACTGCTTTGGAGGGTTAATTGTATGGCATTATATCCTGCTGAGGTCCGTCCCCTCCCCAAACCCGTCCTTCTTCAGGGTCCACCCTGAAAATCTCCAGGAATTTCCCAATCTGCAGCTGGCAACTCTACTGCAAAGCAGGGAGAGAGCAGAGCTAATTGGCAAAGCTGGCAGTCACCTACTTCCTTTGTGGGGGTTAGCCTGGGGTTGATGAACAGAGCAACTTCAGCCTTGGGACTGGGGCTCTTGCTTGCTACCTGTGGTTCCCTCCTGTCCTCTGGCGCCCCAGGCAAAAACTTAGCAGTCTGTCTAGCAGGTGGGCCGGCCCTGCATTTTTGACTGCAGCAGGAGTGAGAAAGTTGTGCTCTGCTGACAGAAATCCTTCCAACACTGATAATTTTTGGCAGGATCCAAGCCAATATATCATCCTGGAATTATTAGCCAATGTAGTGCAGTGGTTAGATTGTCAGACTAGAATCTCAAAGAGACCAAAGCCTCTTCTGCATCGGGACATCACTCCTCTCTTTCCTGGAAGTCAAGCCTAAAGACATGGAATCAGCTTATATTGGCTGTTCACAGCTCTCAAGTTTGGTTGGCGAGGTCCTCTTTTTTTCAGCTCGCACCATGCCAAATGAGTCAGGATCATGAGTGCTTGTGTTGTCATCACCAACGCATCACTGCACCAGCCCTTTCTTCCTTCTTTTTTTTTTGCACATGCGCTGAATCGATGCATTGCAGGAGCACTGGATCAACCTATTTCCTGGATTTCAGCCTCACCACTAGGGTTGCCAATTCCCTATACCCTCCTGCTGGGAGGGGGGGGGAACCTGGCACTTACCTTGTGCCAGCAGTGAGATCCTCTTCGCGCATGCACTCTGGTGCCTGCGCGATGACATCACTGCCAGAAGTGATGTTGCTGTGCCAGTCACAGGAGCGCTCCCGCACCCTGTGTGGGCCCGATTCGGCCCCAAATGAAGCACAGGAATGCTCCTGCAGCCAGCGCGACGTCACTTCCAGAAGTGACATTGCTGTGCCTGTTGGGAGTGCACACATGGCATGCATTCCTGAAGTTCCTGCCGGTGTCAGGCAGCCTCCAGGAGCTTGACACCTCCCGCCAACCACTGGCAGGTTGGTGAGAAAGGTGGCAAATCCCTGGGAGTTTGCCCACCACTGGTGGGTGCCTGGGAACCCTATTCGCCACCTCTCCACCCCTCCCTTTGTTAATCCCAATTGGATGATTCGCCTGTGCTCCTCTTTTTCCTTTTAAGGAACTCCTCATGTGATCAGCTGTGAGAATCGCCTATTGACCAGCCAAACAGTAAAAACAATAGAGGGGAGAGAATTCGTGCATGTGCTTGAATCACTCACTCAAGCAAGGAAAGTTCTTTCTCAGAAACGAATTCCTTTTTAAAAAGTAATTTTATTTTGAAGTGATCATCTCATTGGAGCAACGATGCATTGCTGGCAAAGTTCCATTCCTGCCTCCTCTGTTGTCACCAAGCATCTGTTTCTCCACCACAAGGTAAAAAGACAATCTAAAACTTGATATAAAAATCTTTATTTCTGATATCTATATATTTCTCCCCCTATACAATATTCCCACCCATGCTATAGCAAAAAGAATAAAAAGCGAACTTCTGTCTGCCTGCTTTCAAACCAGTGATTCATCAATCCTGTGCTGGACATTAAAAAAAAGAGGAAAGAAGGGAGGGAGGGAGGATAGAAAGGAGGGGAGGGGTGGAAAGGAGGGGAGAGGGAATGGCTGGATAGATTAGAGTAGCCAATCACAATGCAGTGGGGCAGGAGAGGGGAGGAAGAGAGTGGAACACTAAAAACGGAATAAAAAATATGCACAGGGAAACAGCCAACCGCAAAATGGATTTTTTAAAAAGTTGGGATATACATGCTCCCAGGAAAGCTGTGGAAAAGCTGCATAGTGGCCGGAGTGACTACTCATGGCAGCAAATCGGGTCACCCAAAAAACGCTGCAGCATGGAAACTGAACCAGCGAAATTGGCCCATGCAGAAGGGGTTCAAGTTCAAATCCCCATTCTGCCACAAAAGCTCACTGGGTGACCTTGCGCCACTCTCTCTCAGCCTAACCTACCTCACAGGGTTGTTGCTGAGAGGATAAAATGGAGGAGTTGAAAACAATGTTGTAAGTGGTTTTGAGTCCACACTGGAAAAAAACAGGGCATGAATATCTAAATAAATACATCTTTAAAACAACAGAGGAAACCTAGCTTTCAGCAACTCTGTGGATTCTAACCCACATGGGTCCCAGTAAACCAGTTAAAAGTGCCATAAAACTGTTGGGTTGTGCTGAGAAGTTTGTCATACAGCTGCTCCTCTGGAATTTCTTCCTTTTTTAGAAGCTCCCTCCTGCCTCCTCCACACCCATCACCCTGCATACGTTTGGCTGTATATGCCTGAAGGTACGCAGGATGTAGGAGGAGAGGTCTCTGAACTGTGCACCAGTGTTGGTTTGTAGCTGTAGTCTTCCAAAATACATCTTTGATTTTTTAAAAACCAGTTTCATCGTAAGTAGAAACGTGAGAGGATTCCTGCTTTCATAGGCTAATGTTTTAAGGCTCCCCTCCCCACTAAAATATTATTACTGAGGCAGTCCTTTTGTATGCCTGCACGAAAGCGGGGTGGTGCTGCTGGAAACCGTTTTCATTCACAAGGCAGCTTGATTAACCTGGGGGAAGGAGCAGGGAATTCTGGAAAAACTTGTTCTGTGTGCGCAATTCTTTGCACAGTTAAAAAAAACAAAGCAAAAGTCTCACATAAATTATACTGAGGGGGGACTTTCAATTATGAATTGAGATATTCTGTTTGAAGAGTCATGCTGTTTCAAATACCGTTGGGAGATTCCAATGGGTAAGGGTGAACGAGATGCCTTTAAATGGTTTCTTTTGTATAGTACTCTTCAGTATTAAACATTGCCTTAGTCATGAAAATGGGAATGAGTGACTTGCCTTGAACTCTGCAACTTATGACAGACATGATTCATTTTACAGGAGGCTGAGGCAGTGACGGCTAAAACTCCTGGGAAATCCAAGTAGTTATGTGAATACTGTCTACTGACCATCAATTCATTATTATTGAAAACTCTTTGTGCCAAAGCCCTTGTATTGACAAATACATAAATCCTTAAACAAGCAAAGATGGAGGGATACAGCTATGGCTTTTGTCTTTAAAGGAATTCCACATAATTGGAACCAATCCGAAAGATTCAGAACTCAAAAGATTTACCTTTGCTTTTGGGTTGTTATCACTTCAAGGTGATTTGCTGTCAGTGTATAATCTGTGTTGCTAAAATGAACAGAACATTTTACCCCAGGAAAAGGGGATACTTGCTTGTATTGCAAGCTTAACAAATGCTTACTGTGTAGAAAGCAATTGTCTATAGGCTTTCTGTAAGTGAATTCAACAACATTAGTTAATCTTTATTCTATCCAATGTGCAGACATCCATTTCAGATTAAAAATGGTTTACTCTAGATTAGTTTATGCTGTAACAGGGTTAAATGAATATGCCACAATCCACTCTTAAGCATAAATAAGAGACCACATGGGAGACTTGGTGTGGATTAACTGGTATATTTAAATTCACATCCCTACTTAATCTGTAGTGGCTTTTCTTACTCAACAGAGGGAATCAGCCTTTGCTATCTTTAATTCCCTAACCCCAACCCAAGTTTTTGTGTCATTTATGTTTTGCCTTTCTCCGAACATGATTTTTGAGCCACTTCTGTAAGACAAATTGTTGTTTTGCTTTGGCTACTTGTTCCAATGTACTCCATCTTCTCAGTCAAAATCTTGCAGGGTGCTCTCCAGCTGGCTGTATAACTTGACTGATGCTATACAGCCAAATGCTAAATGGAATACGTTTCACTATATTCACTTGAATAACATGTAAAATAATTGTTTTAATCCCAGAGAGTTCCTCGTAGCAAGTTGGTTCAATAAGCAGCTAAGGAAGCTCTTTATCCCAAAACTCAGACGAGAATAATACTTTAATACGCATGCCATCTGAGCCTGCTTGAGCTAAAGAGGCTGAACTTTATATAGAAATATCACAGCCTTGAACACACGAAGCTGCCTTATACTCAGATCAGTGGTCCATCAAGGTCAGTATTGTCTGTTCGGACTGGGAGCTGCTCTCCAGGGTCTCAGGTAGAGGCCTTTCACCTGTTGCCTGAGCCTTTTAACTATAGATATTGAGTATTTCACCTGGAACCAGGGCTCATTTCGAGGGGGAACGCGCAGGAACGCCTGCAGTGTGGCCCGTAATATTTATTTATTTAGAATATTTCTATGGAGCTTCTTCAGAATCCTGCTAAAGGTGTCTTACAATTAAAAAACATGGTATAAAACATTAAAAAACAAACCATTAGACATAAATGGCATAAAAACTATCCATAAAACAAAATTAGACCATTAAAAACCTGATAAGATAAAAACTCCTAATTAAAAGCTTAGTAAAAAGATCTACTTTAACCTGGTGCCTAAAAGAAAGTCAAGTAGGTGCCAGGCAAAGCACATGGGGGAGGGCATTCCAAAAGCACCCCAGCAAATCCCCTGTCTCCAGCCACCACCCAACTCACCTTTGAAGGTAAACAGGCAGGATTAAGCCAGGATGTCTGCATTCATACATCACACAAAACCATACACAATACTTAACAATGCCTTACTAAGCGGAGTTACACCCATCAAAGTCAATGGGTGTAGAAGGGTGTAACCCTACTTATGAAGACACTGTTAACTATGGTTAACAAACCAGCTTCAAAAACCAAGATTTCAGATTGTAGTTTAATGGAGCCCATAAATTACCATATGTAATTGACTGGCTCAGTGTGTTTGCTTGTAATGGCCTTTGGCTACATACAATAAAGGCTTCTGTCTGTCTGCCTACTTGAGTGGTGTGTAGTTGGACAGTCACACCAACCAGAGGTAGCTTAATCAAGCCATGGTTTCAAGCAATGTCTGAAATAAGCCATGCTCTACCATGGCCTGCTTCCACGAGATAACTCCACATGCTTTGCTTGAAGGTCCTTTCTTTCTACACCACTTTTTTCCACAATGGGGAACCAAAGCAGCTTACATCATCATTCTTCCCTCTTCCATTTTTTCCTCACGCAACAACTGTGAGGTAGGTTAGACTGAGAGAACGAGTGACTGGCCTGAGGTCACCCAGTGAGCTTCATGGCAGAGGGGAGATTTGAACCTGGATTTCTCATGTCTGGCACTACACCATGCTGCCTCTTATTGCTTTAATTTATTACTTTTATTTAAATCAACTGATTCACACTGATTGCTTATCAGTCAATGAGCTGGTACTTTTTCTCATTTGAGTGGGGAATGTTTGACTTTGCCTTTGTGTTGTCTCCTCTTATTTGGTTAGGCTTCAGTTTAAAGTTCAAGCACCATACCTCATATGTGCATTTGTTCAATAACTCCACAGAAAGGACTCTTGTAATTCTTAGCTGTATTAAACCCTTCTAAATCCAGTGAAGTCAGTGGATTTAGGATTGCACTGTTGACCACACAGTCTCCTTCTTGCACTGTAACTTAAGCACATCAGTTAGAAAAATGGGGTGAAAATGTGGCAACCTGCTGAAATTAATGTTAGAAATTCTCCAAATGAAATTGGAAAGCAGAGGCTGAGCAGAACAAACCCACAGAACTACAGAGAATAGGAATGGTCATTCTTTTTCATAACAGATTTTATATCAAGTACATGTTAAATGCAGCTTCCCCTTGGCTTTACCTATGTATGCAGTAATGAGGCCATGCTGATGTGATACTGCACTGCCTCTTAGTGGTAGAAATACATTCTGCATCTTTTAATTCTTCCAGTTCGATTTTTTGGGACACTAGTATAAGCTTTTCTTTTTCAACTTTTTCATAGGTTCTAAAACTGGCTGCATAGGATATGGTCTGTAGGAGACGACATAATTCAGACTAAAAATAGCATAAAATGTGTTAACTTGTGGTGCTGGATGCCACGCTAATGTCAACATAGAAATAAAGATGTGACTATTTCACATTCCTGGTTGAAACGTTTCCATGTTTGTTTCTAAGCTCATTGTAGAACATTTTCACGGTTGGTACTCCTTAGAGGTAATGAGCAGGGGGGTAGGAGAAGAGACTGTGCTGGTTGTATTGCACATTGTTCAATGTACTTAGGTTACCTTAGCCTTCGCGAAACCAAGTAATATGTAAAGCTATAACTAGAGGGAATGTAAGTATCAGGCTATAAGGCAGTTCTCTCCTTCTAATCTTATATACGAATAGCCATGTGCCCCAATTTGTGGATACTTAAATCCAGACACTGGAATCATGAACAGACAAGACAGATCTTCCTACACAGCTGAAAAATGCCCCAGGTTTTGCAGAAAAATCTTAAATCTTTTTTAAAAATCTGGAGGGGAGTTTTTTTTAAAAAACAAACAAACAAATGATTAAAGGAGCACATATAGCTTTAACCAAATGCCTCCAGTGGCTATTGCTAGACAACCATAATAGTTTAACCAGTATTCCTGGCTTGGTTTCTGTCTGTAAATGCCGAGGGACAAGGCAGAGCTCTTTCCAGAGCTGTTGTGGTCTTGGGGGGGGATCATTGGGGCCAGGTCCAGAAGCAACCACCGGTGACTTGATACCACATGACTTGAATGTCTCACCCAGGCCTGGCTGATGGCTATTGTCCAATAGCACACGCATGCATGCACACGCATGCATGCACACACCCCATTAGCAAAATAGCTTAGTCAGCATGGCCAAGCATGTGAATGTATGATCTTGAGATGATAAACTACATGGAACCTGCTTTACTTTAGTAAGGAAAGGAGTCCTTTTATTTTAGGAACTCCACTTAGGATAGGAAAGAGGATAAGATCTAATCTAACTATCTAAACTAGGATGCCAGTGGGTGCAGGAAGCATGTTTTGAATCTTCCATGGTGGCAAGATAGAGAAATATGCAAGAAAGATATCACAGAGATAGCTCAAATAGGAAGGTAAGATGCACAGCACTGACCTTGAGGTGGGCACGAACTGAAATACGAACCATGTTCAAATCACCACTCTGCGGTGGGAGACTTTTATTCAGTCACACACTCTCAACTTGCCTCTCAGGGTTGTTGTGAGGATAATATGCAGGCAAGGAAAATGATGTAAACTGTTTTAGCTCCCCATTGTGGTGAAAGGCAGTATATAAATGTAGTAATTTAATAAATATAGGTAAAGATAAAAGGAAAGTTGTTTAGTGGGTTTGAAGGAGAGAAAGACATACGGAAAGGTAAGCATATGCAGGTTGCCAGGAGGAGGAAAAGAGAAAATAACGTGGGAAAGGGAATACAGGGAAAAGTGAAGTACCCACTATAATTCTTCGTAGGTTCCCTATCTTGCAACTGGGCTCAGCTTAGCTTGGCACCACACAACTGGGCCACAGGACCACAGGGGAGAGGTTGCCTGAGGAGGGGGAAAGGTGAAGACAGGGGACAGGTTGGTGGGAAGGAGAGATGGAAACAGGAAAAGGGGGAGGGGCTATGGGGACAGGGAAGGAGAAGATGACATAATGGGGGAGGGAGGAATGAGACGTCCCCTGTAAGTCCTTAAAGATCCCCCACTTGTTCCCATCTAATTTCTTCATGTCATGCTAGACCCATACAATACAAAGAACAGATAAGACAGCTTGTTCCCCCATATAATTGTATTAGCCAAGCTATGAGACGTTTGAAATGGACAACATCCCTTCATGGTAATATTGAGATCTATTCCATGTTTTAGAATAGTTCCAGGGTACCAAAAGCTAGAAGTATTCCAGACCAGATTTTACCTATGTCCCTGGATAGCTGATTCTAGGCAAGCTGCTAGGGAAAGACTGGGATAGGCCTAATTCTTTCCTATTATGTGCTTTCTGTAAAATTATAGTATGTCTACCTAAGACCCTCATATACCTGAGTGACAGCATCTTACAACCATTTGAACAGTAAACTTGGTAATCCAATGGATTTTTACAAGTTTGTTATTATTTACGTGCATGTTTTAAAATATTTGTATCCCACCTTCCCACCAAATTAGAGCCCTCAAGGCAGCGAATGGTTAAAAAGACATTAAAAATCAACTTTAAAAACCGCAAAATACAAATCAACTTTAAAAACAGCAATTAAAACCCAAAAGGAGGAGGATCAGTAAGGGAATGCCAGACTAAATAGAAAAGTCTTCACCCGCTGGTGAAAGACAATGATGAAGAGGGATAGAGAGAGATCTCCCTGGGGAGGGAATTCCATAATTTTGGTGCCAAACTAAGAAAGCCCTTTCCTGGGTTGCCACCCATCTGTTTGTGAGTATCCAATATATTCATATAGTAAAGAGTCCAATAGCACCTTTAAGACTAACCAGCTTGTGAATAATTGATTATGAATGGATAAGCAATTGAACATGGCTGTTGAAGAAGTTATGCAAAATAGGACGTTTTAGTTGCTAGTGTACCCGTTGCCAGCTCTCCTGGATCACTGCTTTCCATCCAGTGAAATCTTGTCCTCCACGACGGCTAATTGCCTGCATAGGAACAGAATGTTATACTGTTAAAAAGGACTACAGAATACCATATTATTGTGCTGTAGAACTTACTCGTACTTATATTGTAGCATTGGTTGAATTATAGATGTCATAAGGGGCTCTCACCATAGTGAATTGAAGGGTGGAGTCAGTATATTCTATAATTATATTTATCCCCTTGCACTTGTAATTATCGCACATTATAAAATCATTATATTGACTGATATATTGGATATATTCATTTGAGTCTCCGTAGAGCAGTGCTCCCCTACAGTTTGCAGTATAATTTGGGGACTCACCCTCGTCTTTTGCTTTTAGTCTTAAAGGTGCTACTGGACTCTTCACTATTTTGCTACTACAGATTAACACAGCTAACTCCTCTCAATATATTTATGTATCTGTCCCAGCCTAGAGAAATCAGGCCATATAGGGAAACCAGCTTCACAGCTAGTGCAAAAGGCTGCTTAGTGTGGCTGTCGTGGGGAAGCAGAGAAATAGACATCTAAGCGTGACTCTGTTTAGACATTTATTCTTCTTCTCTACCATAGCAAGTGTTTAAGGCCGTTCACATCTTCAGAGAGGCTCTAGATCAAATGTGAGTGCACATATTTTTGCTGCCTACAGTTTCCTGAATCAAAACCAATGTGTTTAAGCGCATATACAGGTCCATTTTCTGTTCCCATGTCTACAAAGGTATAATATTTGAATTTGCCCTTAAGACATGATGTAGACAGCTGCCGTAAGATTCCCACACCAGGTTGCCAGCAGTGAGATGTAGCTTTCTGTAGGTTTTTAAATCACTCTCCCAAGGATAGATAATAATAAAATTTGATTTATATACCACAGTTCTGGACAGCTTAATGCCACACTCAGGGCAGTTTACAAAGTGTGTTATTATTCTCACAACAATAATCCTGTGAGGTGGGTGGGTCTGAGAGAGCTCTGGGAGAGCTGTGACTGACCCAAGTCACTAGGGTTACCATTCCCCTGCCGGGGACGGGGATCCCCTGCTCCCACCTTTCCGCCCCCTGTGCCTACTTACTTGGCTGGTGGAGGGTGCACTCCCCCAGGGAGCACCCTCGAGCGGTGGCGTGCACCCCACACTATGCGCTCCTGCACCCACAGCGGGCCCATTTTGGGGAGAATTATACCCCTCAGGGCCCAATCCGGCCTTTGGTGAGTGCGGGAGCACTCCCGCCCAGCCTTTGACCCCCGCACGATGATGTCACTTCTGGAAGTAGTGTCATTGTGCAAGCCCGGAGCAAAAAAGGTAACTCCCTGAGCAGCAGGGTGAGTGCCAGGCTCCCGATCTCCCACCGGGAGAGTAAAGGGACCTGGCAAACCCCCGGTTTGGGCTCCAGGTTACCTGGTAACCCTACAGGTCACCCAGCTGGCTGCAGGCAGAGGAGTGGGGAATCAAACCTAGTTCTCTAGATTAGAGTCCTGCCATTCTTAAACACTACATCAAACTGGCTCATATTTTTGTGCAAACTGCACACAAATTTATTTGCATTGAGTCTTTTTAATCCTTTAAGAATTGTATTCATTTTCTTTATTTTTGTTATTCTATGTTCTATTTTTTATTCTTTACCATTTGTTTCAAATTTGAAACATATTTCTGGCTTTCTTTTCTTTCTTTTTGCTTTTCACTAAATTGGGATAATATTCTCAAGAATTATATCTCTCAGCTATGGGGGTTCTGCATACCAAATTTTAGTTGCATATCAGAAACGATCTCTATTCTATAGGCATTTAAATGTTTGGCTCTCAATCACACATTTTTGGCTCTCAGTCAATGGGAACACGTTTTTTAGGGATTGTTTCCAGAGTTACATAATGGATACCCGTCTGAGCCCGTCTGACGGGGAGGGCGGTCTAGAAATGTGATTAAATAAATAAATACTTGACATCCCAAGGAGATAAGCATTAGCAGTGCCATGCTCATCAGAGGTACACTCTTCTAAACCCACTGATTTCCATGGACTTAGAAGGGTGTAACTGCTTAGGATAGCATGGTTCACCACACTGTCTTGTGCAGAGGACAGAGCAAGCAATAGAGAACCTGTAAAATGCATAGTTCCTCACAAGAAGTACTTGCTTAGACGGGATCCAAGAAGCACTACTTATGTTAGCACTGCTAACATAAATACTCTGCACCTATCAGCCCAATTCTGTCAGGTGGCATGATACATATATACTGCTGGTTGGTCAATAAGCCTGCCATCACTTCCATTACGAGCTGACATGTCCTCTCCCATCCCCATTCTGCATCCAGAGGTACTGAGAGGAGGGGGACTAGGGGACCAAAATTTTGGGAACTATAGTCACATGGCCTAGAAGGCCCAGGAGGTTCCATCAGTCATGCGATTTATTGCTCCATATAATATTTGGGTTATGTCTGGATGATGTGAAAGAGGCCCTGAGGGGACTTTTCTCTGGCTGCTCCTGGTGGTTCAGCAGCCCTGCCTGACTCTCACTGCTCTTAAGGGAAGCTGAAAAAGCAAGGCATCAGAATACACAGGATCTTCCCTCAGTATAATTTAGGTGAGTCAAAATAACAATATTAAAGAATGGGATACATTGGGCTTGGATGTTTATTAATTTATATCTAGAATGCAAATCCCTACAGGGTCCCTGTTAAAATATGAGTCAGCAGGGGTCATTTCATAAAGAAAAGAGCTGCAGGAACTCATTAGCATAACTCATTAGGATATGCCACGCCCTTTGTCATCACCGGAATTGTGTCATTAGCTTTATTGATTTGATTGGGCCCAAAATGGCTGGGATTCGACTGCTGCCAGATGGGTGAGTGTTCCATTTTGGCCCCAATTTGGGACGACTCCCCCCCCCCGATCCAGGATGAAATGGGCCCAAAATGGCTCAAAATGGCCATTTTGGGCACGTTTTGGCCTGGATCAGGCCCCAAATGGCCCAGATTGGGTCGTTGCTGGGCAGGGGAGGGGTACCCTACCAGGCACGGACCCAGTCCTGGTGGTTTTGGCCCTGATCCCGGCCGAAACAGGCCCCAAATGGCCAAAATGGCCGTTTTGGCCCATTTTGGCCCTGATAAGGGCCAAAACAGACCGGATCAGGTTGGTGTCGGGCAGGGGAGGCTTCACCCACCTGGCTCCGACCCAATCTCGGCCGTTTTGGCCCAGATCCCGGCAGAAATTGGCCCAAATGTCCAAAATTGGCCATTTGGGGCCCTTTTGGGTCTGTATCGGGTCGGTGCCAGGTGGGGAAACCATTCCCTGACTGGCACCAACCCAATCCAGGATGTTTCAGCCTCAATCCAGGTCAAAACGGGCCCAAAATGGCCAAAAATGGCCATTATCGGCCCGTTTGGGCCCAGATCGGGGCCAAAGCAGCCGGGACTGGGTCAGTGCCAGGAAGAGCAGGGTTCCCCCACCTGGCACTGACCTGATCCAGGCCATTTCAGCCACAATCTAGGTCAAAACGGGCCCCAAATGGCCAAAAATGGCCATTTTGGGCCCATTTGGGCCCGGATCGGGGCCGAAACGGCTGGGAATGGGTCAGTAATTAACCAAATAGAGAGAACGTGGTACTATAGACAAGCAAAACCAAAAATACCCGTGTCAACTTACTAACTCAATAAAGTAACATATACCACAACCAGTATGTAGAACCACACAGTATTGGAGATCAATGTGCAAACTATACAATTTTAATAACAATCATCCCCAACAGTCGGAATAATATTCATACCAGTGCTAACATCAGGATACTGTACCAATAGATAAAGTGCAAAGTACCCAAAGTGCTATTCATATATTTCACATAAAAATTAAAGTGCAAATGCAAAGGGAGCACCATGTACACAAGTCCTTTCAATAATTGCCAGTTCCAAAGCACCGTGTATCCAACTTGCAGGGAGAAAGAATGTATTCAATGATACTTCTCTCCAGAAGATTGTAGTTCTGTCAAAGCGCAAAGTCCTGTGAGGTCTATATGATGAATAATATTCCTCTTGAGTAATAAGTCCTCAACGGGTTGTCTAGATCCCAATATTGCCCATTTCAAAACATCTTTTTCAAAGAGAACAATAAAATATTCCTTTAAAGTTTATTTTCTCAATATTGTCCCTCACGGGTATCCAATAATACATCCATGTATATAGTAAAATAGTAAAAATACTATTTTCAGAAAACTGAGTAAATAATTCAGCGCAACTGATGTTTATATTGACATTAGGCTCTACTAGCAAAACAGGCATTCTGAAGTAAACATCTGCCCCCTGCAGTGTAACACTAATCTACAGAACAATCATGTTTTCCCCTCCTGCTGTACAAAATGTTGCTTCTGCGAAACTGCTTCCGCGATATCACTCACGTGCTTATTTTGCAACATTGCTTGTGACTCTCTTTAAGCTTGTAAACTCACATTCCATATTTGTAGGCACCTCTCATCAGGGCCAACACTTTTCATCCTTTATATATTTTTGACTAACTGTGAGGACTTGTCATAGAACTAAACTGGCTAAGGAAACAACAGCTCTGTTTCTTATTGATTAAACAAACCCCAATGATTTCCTCGGTCAGCTTAATTTCTTTCCTGTAATGTATTGATGCAGGTTGCAATTGGTCACTACGAAAAGCAGTATGTTTGTTTCTTCTCTTTCCTTATTTTAATAAACTAAAGCATGTGGTATGGATGTAATCTCACTATCCTTCACTCTACTTCATTGGCTATCACTTGCCAGGGATGAGGAAACTCGCAGTATGATTATCAGATCAGTTATGGATTTATCAGAGCCGGATCTAGGAAAGGGGCAGGGTGGTCACCTGACCCGGGTGGTGGGTCAGCCTCTTTGCAACTGGGGTGGCCGCACAGGCCTCTTCCCCAGCAAATAGGTGCTTGTGTGTGCCTCAAGGTGCACCAAAAGGTGGAAAGGCACAGAAAGCATGTGTGTGTGGAGGGGAAGGGGAAGGGCTCCACTGCTACCAGCCCAGCAGGCGCCTCTAATTGATCGGCAGGCCCAGAGCTTTGTCTCCTTCACTTTGCCCGGGCTTCGGTGCTGGGGGGGGGCAGGGTTTGTGGAGTGCTCTCACTCTGTCCCGCAGGCAGCTGCTGCGAAGAGAGTTTCTTGAGAGCTGCGGCGCCCCCCCCCTCTGTCATCCAGAGTCCCTGCCAAGGTGGCATGTTGGATGCCTGCTTCTCCTCTGCTTGCCCTGCAAGTACCTCAGGTGGACCTGCAGGGCACAGAGTTCTGAAAGTGCTTCCATGAGTTCGGCACTGAGATAATTACCAAGGCAGAAAGGTAAGGGGCGGGGAGGCCCTTGGCCAGGCAAAAAACACACATTTTTCACATTGATGAAATTCCCAGAATTTATAGCAAAAGTGTACCATCCCCTAGGTATTTCTCCCTTCAGGATTCCCTAATCTCTCTCAGTCATGACAGTGCAAACCTAAAAATACTTTCCTATGAATAAGCCCCACTGAAGAAAGTGGGACCTATTTAGGATTGATCCCCTTTCCTCCTTTTGATTCTCAGCTGATCTCAGTATTCTGTGCTCTCGCCACCTCTTTAAAGAGGATGTACTAAAAGGAATAACAGGATTGCCCATTGGAAATAATGGGAGAGGCTTGAAGGCCCAGGGGAAATAAGGGGAACCAGGAACGCCAGTTTACTTGCTTGGGCTCCATTGAAATACACTGCAGCAAAAAAAAGTTGCAAAGAAAATGTGAAATGGATTTTACAGAAAGGTCTCTGGGCCCAGATAGATTATTCAAGGACTGGAATGGCATGCCCCAGAGTGGAATGACAGCCCCTGGGAGTATCAGAAGGGCTCTGGGACAGGAATGATAAACCCCTGAGTGGAATGACAGCCCCTGGGTGTAGGAGAAGTACTCTGAGACCGGAATGACAGGCCCCTGAGTGGAATGAGGGGCCCTGGGTGTAGAAGAAGGGCTCCAGGACTGCAAAGAGAGATCCCTGAGTGGAATGACAGCCCCGGGTACTATAATGTATTTCAATGTATTTCAATATAAAATATTATTGCAATATGATACAGAATCAGAGCAAGTAAAAAATTGTATGATAAAATGGATGCAAAACTTTGGAGAAAATATATCCATGAGCCAGTGGGAAAAAATCTATGGACCAAAGAAATTAAATTTACAGAATGTCAAATGTTAAGAAAGAATTGGTATAAAATGTTCTACAGATGGTATATTACTCCCAAAGACATTGCAAAAGCCAATAAGAACTATAATGGAAAGTGCTGGAAATGTCAGAACACAGATGCAACATTTTATCATATGTGGTGTCTTGGAAATACAATGTCTTGTGTACAGAAAAGGCAGAAGACACAGAATACCTGCAGGGGCCAGCAGGTCTGACAGATACATGGCAGAGTGGGAACCTTCTTCCCTTCTCTCTTCTCTCCTTCTTGCACGGTTCCAGATTAGGCTACTTCCTACTTCCTGGAATTTCCTCTTCCAGTTTTGTGAAGTAGTTAGTATCTATTCTGTTTCTCTTCTTTCTATCAAAGCTGTAGTTCCTGAATAAACTCTCTTCATTCACTCCTTAATCAGACTCAAGATCTTTCCTAAGATATACCAGAGACTACATGGTGGGCATGCAAGAAAACAAGAAAATATTAGATAGAAGTACATGAAGAAATGCAAAAGATATTAAAATTGAAGTTTGTGATGAATTCCAAAAATTACATATTTTACCAAGTAATATTACAAAAATGCGTAAGTACATGGTAATGGTGGCAAAGAGTAGAATCTGCAGCAAAATGGAAGGCAGAAAGATGTCCAGATCTGATGGGATGGAAGAATAAGCTATATAAATATGTGTCAATGGCAAAATTAACATCTTGTATACACAATAAGCTGATCTCAGAATTTCAAGAAAAATGGAAAGTATTTTTGATTACATAGTTGAAAATTAAGTATCATTATTATTAGATATGAAGACAAACGGAAAGATATTTAAATAGAAGTGAAAAATTAAGAACATATATAAGCAAGTTCTATAGGTCTATAAAAATCTATAGATATATGATTTAATTGATGACAATACGATTTAAATGATGATGGAGAGTGCCTTCAAGTCATAGCTGACTTATGGCGACACATGGTGGGGTTTTCATGGCAAAAGACTAACAGAGGTGGTTTGCCATTGACTGTCTCTGCAACCCTGCTCTTTGTTGGAGGTCTCCCATCCAATTACTAACCAAGGCTGATCAATTTAAATTATAGTAGTTTATTTATTACAGTGTTTTTATATATGATCCAGATGATGCATTTAGATTTTATGTATGATCTAGATGATTAATGATGACTGTAGTAGTGGATGATTGCAGAGGTATGATTTAGATGATTGTAGCTTATTTCTTATGTGTGTGAGTTTATTAATTTAAATTTAAATTTTTTAAAAAAAGAAACAGACATTTTACTTAACCAGAAACAGAGTTTATTTAGTACGAGTGTACTGGTTTCGGAGTAATTAATAAGTTTAGTTTCAGAATAGTTCACAAGTATGATGATTTCAAAATAGATCAAGATAGGTAGCCGTGTTAGTCTGTAGCAGTAGAAAAGAGCAAGAATCCAGTAGCACCTATAAGACTAACAAAATTTGTTAGAAGTGAGCTGTGGCTCACAATAGTTCATATGCTTTCATACCCTACCACAAATTTTGTTAGTCTTATAGATTTCAAGATAATTACATATCTTCAATCGTTTATGAAAGGACTCAGTCACAAAAACTTATTTTTTATCAGTTGCCACTTAGGCTGATTTCATCCAAAGTCAAACACACATACTTGGAGAAGGCCGAGTGTCGTCCAAGATGGCACCTGCAAAGTTCTGAGGCTCCTGAGTCCTGACCCTTTTCCCCCGACGGAATAGAAACCGCATCAGAAACAGCATCAATAAACGAATGAAATGAAAATTTTAAAAATGAGCAAAGCTACAGAAGCTAAATCTAAGCCCTTGAAATCTGAAGCTATGATGATGAAGACTTTCTTTGCCTCTAAAATTCACAGTAACCCCAAACCTGATTCTGAAGAAGCCGCTAAAGTGGCGGCTGCAGAAGATGCAATGCAAGATAGCTCAGAACCGTTCACAAAAAACAACTTTGTAGACTTGCTAGACCAACTTGTCTTGAGAATTTCAGGTAAAATTCATACTTTTATGGAGGCAGTTCCTGCACAATTTAAGGGATTTAACTAATCCTTAAACAAAACCTCAAAGGCTGCTGAAACAGCTATGGTTAACCCTACAGGAGGAAATGAAACGACTCCAAGGTAATGAAGAACACATGAAAGATAAAATTATCTTTGTGGAAAACACTTTAAAACCAAATAACATTCACTTAGAGGGTTCTCCGAACAAACAGAGGAGAAGGGAGATCTGATCGTTTTCCTATCTTACTGGATGGCGTCTATACTTCACCTTGAAGATGGAGTGCTCTTTTTATAGAAAATGCGATTAGAGAAGGCCTTCCACCATTTCTGAATTCAAAGTGGTACAGTGACATTATTGTAAAATTTGCAGACTTCAGATCTAAGCAGAGAATGTTTAAAAAAGCTTGTTTCAATGGACCATATAAAGAATATAAAATACAAGTATATCCAGACATTTCATTGGAAGTCCTTGCAAGAAGAAAAGAGCTAAAACCCATTACGGAAAACTTACTCGGAGCTAAGATCAGATATAGGTGGGGTTTCCCTTGCAAACTCATAGTGACTTATAATGGATCATGAGTCATGACTGCAAGCTGATTGCTTCGATTCTGACTTTAAAATGTTATCTGAACTTAAGTTGAAACTTCCAGACAGCTTGGAGAGACCCCTTGATTCCAGCCCTAGAAAAACCTCTCCAAACCTTAAATAGAGGGAAATCCCAGGGTTTTTTTTAAACTTTAAAATGGTCTTTGCTACTCTCAGT
This sequence comes from Eublepharis macularius, assembly GCF_028583425.1. Lineage (NCBI taxonomy): Eukaryota > Metazoa > Chordata > Lepidosauria > Squamata > Eublepharidae > Eublepharis > Eublepharis macularius. The sequence goes on from NC_072790.1 coordinate 50,865,218, forward strand.
TCTTTTAATACCCATTCTGTTTGCCTTTTAGATAGTTCTCATTATTATCATTGATAATATTTTGTTTCATTATAACTTGCTACAGAGATCTATTGGGAGGGGGAGTTTCATTACTTGTCACATCCCACATTCTAGATTTTCCCAGGAAATGAGTAGGTTTTTTCTCCTCTGGTTCTAGTATTTTTGGTTTATTTTCTTTTTTTTCTTGTGCCTCAGGATGGAAGCTAAAAAAAGGTGCTATTTCACCCCTTTTTTCATTTCAGGTTGGGTGATGGTTCTTTATGAGAAGTAGAAAAGTTATGTTTTTTTATAAAAGGTTTGTGGTTGCTGTTAGCTTTTATTATTTTTCAGGGAACAGTAAAATGGTGATTTTTGTAAATAGTTCTATAGAACATAATGTGACAAAGGAGCCTTCTTTGAGGTTCAGAACAAGCTGTATGGAGAAATGGTGATTCAGAATTACTTATTGGCTACTGGTTATAGGGTTATATAAAGGTGATTTTAAACCTTTATAATTTTTTTTGTTAAAAACTCCATGGGTATTTATTACAAGGTGTTAAATTTAAATTGTAGGGGGGTTGAATCAGCTATGACTAAAGAACTGGGGGTCATCCTGTATCTCCAGGAAACTCACTATAAAGCCTCTGTGAAACAGGTATTGAAGAATCAGTGGTTCCTTCATCAGTTTCAAGCTCCAAAATCCAAGGGTGTAGCTTAGAGATGGGCATGAACTGAAAAAAAAACAACCATGCAGTTTGTGGTTCGTTGCATTTCACGAAACACAAACTTTCACGAACCTATCTTAGTTTGCGAACTGGTTCGTTTGGTTCATGAAAATGTCACATTCAGGTGAGCAAATTGGCACTTCCAGGTCAACAGAAGGCCACTTCCGGGCCAGCAGAAGGTCACTTCTGGGCCAGCAGAAAGTCACTTCTGGGCCAGCAGAAGGCCACTTCTGGGTCAGCAGAAGGTCTGCAGGAAGGCCATCCCCTGTTGCCTAGGAAACTGATTGATCGGCGCCAGGCTGTCTGCAGTGACGAACCAAAAAACAAACCAAATGAACCAGCCTAGTTCATGGTAGTTCATCAGAAATGGGCTCTGACAAACTGCCGGTTCACAAACCATGAACTAGCCTGGTTCGTCATGAACTTTGGTTCATATTTTAGTTCATGCCGATCTCTAGTGTAGCTATCCTTATTTCTAGAAATTTGCAATTCAGCTATTTAGATTCTATTATAGATCCTAGAGGAAGATTTATTTTTATAAAAAGTAAAATAAATGGAAGCATGATAACTTTGGTGTCCACGTGGGAAAGCTCAGTGTTTTTTAGACTCAAGCTATAGATTGGAACAAACTAAGGGCAGCATAGCAAAATGGCAAGTTGGGAGCCTGTGGAATAGGGAAACAATTGGGAATCCTACCCAAGTAGTAATATTGTGAACTTTGGGGATAGTTTTTTTCCTGTCAAGTCACAGCCAATTTATGACATAGGGTTTTCAAGGCAAGAGACATTCACAGGTGGTTTGCCATTGCCTGCTTCTGTGTAGTGACCCTGGACTTCCTTGGTGGTCTCCCATCCAAGAACTAACCAGGGCTGACCATGCTTAGCTTTTGAAACCTGATGAGATCAGGCTAGCCTGGACTATCCAGATCAGGGTACTTTCTGCTTACCGAGTCCCACAGCAGTTTCTAAGCTATACTAAGCACAACAGCCCTGTATCTCTGACTGCTGACATTCGGTAGTAAATAACCAGTCCCCAACACACGCTATTTTCCTTTCCCTTTTAACTTGTGTTCAGCTGCCCTCTGTTTATTCCATGGCTCTTGGAGACTACTGAGCATGCCTTCCTTTTGAAGGGTGGATGCTTCTTTCTCAGCTTACAAAGTCATATAATGGAGAACTTTGAGTGTGCTGAAACCTGTAACCCTCTCTGAGTGGTCTTGTTTCACTGCTCTCCTGATAGGTATTTGATGTCAAGATAAATAAGCTCTCATGGAAAATTTCACCATCTCCCTCTGTGTTCCTTCCTGTCTTTTAACTCAATCACACTCAACATTTCAGAGTTATTAAAGCATGCTCATCAGGCCATTTTTGGATTTCTTTTTTTTTAAATTTACCAAGTCTTTTCCTCTTTTTATTCTCTGATCTTATGACTACAGTCTTGAGCATCAACAATAGAAAAGAACAAAAAATTATAATGATAACAACAAATAATGATGATGGATATAGCCAACATGGCTGGAACACCGAGTTGTCCGGATCTGGCTATATATTAGATTTGATTACATAGGAAAAGAATTTGGCTACTGCCAAAGTAATATTATGATCACTTCCAGCCAAAACTGTAACTTGTGGTGGGCTTGGGCACAGACCAGATCCTTCTCAAAGGGAGAGACAAACATAGTCCTATATCTATGGAATTCTGGACAATCCAATAAACAATAGGGCAAGGTGTCAAGGCTTCCTGTGTCACAGCTGCAACACCTATCAGCTAATGGTATCCTTCCAAAATGGCCAGATAGTTCTGCCGTTGGGATTGAATTAAGACAGGACCATCAAGTAGTCAAGGTATGCTAGGCTAGATTTTGCATAAACAAATCTCAAGTAGAGAGGGGAACAAAACTATATGAGCATGGGTTCAAGTGCTGAACTCTTCTAAAGCATAAAGACATCTCAAAATCAAATTTCTAATAAAAGTCAGATTGGAGCAGTCAATATCATTAGGGGAAATCCCCAGCCAGTCCAGGCAGGAGTTTACCAGTTTCTGCCAGGTTGTTTAAAAGGCATCCATTCTCAATTTTTTTTAAAAAAGCTCACCTGTTCCCAGGGAGGCATAAGTTAGCTTCAATCAAAATCTAAAAGCAGATGTCCAGACCCTTGTTTCTAGGAAGTGCACACCTAACTCAGCTCTCAGTACAGTTCCTGTCACTAGAGATGGGCATGAACAGAAAAAAATGAACATGATGTTCATTGTTCATTGTCATCCACGAACAGGGATTCACAAACAACCACAAACATGGCCCTGTTTACGAACATGTTTGTGGTTGGCTGTTCATGGGGCCAGCAGGCTCTCCTCCAGCCATCATCCAAGTCAAGATCCCTACTGCACCACTCCTAGAAACCTTACCTGAGCAGGCAGCAGGAAAGGTACCAATAGTAAATAATAGCTTGGCCCCAGAGCCTGGCAGCAGCCCTGCAACCTGCAAAGACTAGCCAGAGCTGTCAGCCTCCCCCCTCCCCCATGGTCTTTGCTTTCTTGTAACAAATTTGGAGCTCCACACTTGAAGGGAAAACCTGCCTATCAAGATAATTGGGTTTAGATTGGGGTTTCCAGGGCAACATCAGGAGTTCAGACAGAGTTCAGACAATCCCTGCCCAAGTTGCCAAGGGAATTGATTGCAGGTGCCAGACTGTCTGGCTTGACGAACAACAACGAACGAGGCTTACAACGACCACCTGTTCATTTAGAATGGGGCCTCATGAACAGCTTGTTCGCGAACAGTAGATTGGGTTGTTTGTGGCTTTTTTTTGTTCATATTGCTGTTCGTGCCCATCTCTACCTGCCACACAGCATGATTCTTCAAAAGAATCTAGCAGGAAATGTGTCGAGCTGATCATGGCAATCAGAAATCCAGTTTTAGTCACCATATAACAACTGAGCTCCCACCTTAGAATTATACATTCAGTGTGCTGCAGGTATATTTTGGCCTCCTTTAGAAAAAATATAGCAAGTTATTGCGTCAGTCATTAGAACAGCTAACTGTTGGGCTGCCTCAATATCTTTTTTCCATGACAAGTTATATTGAAAAAGTAGTCTCAAATATCTAAATTGTTTAACATGTTCTAACTTATGCCCATTAATATCCCAGTAATAGACGGGAGGTTGCTGTCGCTTAGGAAAAATCATAACCTTGGCCTTATTATTACTGATTTTGTATTTTCCCCCAATGCAGTATTGAGAAAAGGATTTCAACAAATGCTGGAGGCCAACAGGTGTACAGGAAAGAAGAAGAGTATCATCAGCATAGAACAGTACAGGAATTTCAACATTAGCTAGGGAAGGAGAGTGATGGTCAGGTGATTTTAACTTTGCAAACAAGTTGCTCATATACAAATTAAACAATAAAGGAGACAAAACATATCCCTGATGGACCTCTCTCTGCAGAGGGAAGGGTCTAGAAAAATGACCCAAGTTGCTACAACGAACAAGTACATAAGAGGACTCATATAGTCTTTTGATTAACCACAACAGTCTGCAATCAAGGGAGGTGGTTCCCAACTTATTTACCAAGTCATATTCTTCTGCCTCCCTGAGAAGTTCAAATATATGGGGGAAATCCTATTTTGTCGGTAGGCAGCCTGGTGTTGCTGTTTGTGTGATTGTTGTAATCCTTTCATTTTAATATTCAGGCCAAAAGATATATGATTGTCTAATTTAGCCTCAAAAAGAAACTGCATTAATACGGATCAATGCCATGGTGCTCAAGATGGGAGGTTAACTCCTCACTTCATTCTATGGACTTCCTTGAAATTGCCCTCAAGCTGCTTCCAGTTTAGTAACAACTTTTTGAGGAGAACAATGCAATCCTAAACAGTGTTACACCTTTCTAAGACCATTTAATTCAATAGATTTAGAAGGGTGAAACTCTGCTTGGATGGCATTGTAAATTACCAGTATCACATGTAGTCATAATGATGAAATGACTATGGCAACTATTCTGAATGGTTTTAATTTCTGATTTTTTACAACATTTGGACATTTTTACAATATTTGGGAGATTTAAATCCTTTCAAAAAAGAAGACAAGATGGCAGGGCCCGTGTCAACATAATCGGAGTTGAAGCTGCTGCTGGGGCTCTGGACTTCTGGCAGGGTCTGCTGCTGTTGAGGCCCCTTGCTCACTTGCCACCTGTGCTTCCAACTTCATACACTGCCTAGTGCCACCAGGTAAGGGATTGCATGCTGTGCAGGTGGCTCTCAGCACAGGCAGTAGGAGGAGACACAAGCATGGGAGTGGCTGGGAAGGAAGGAGGCCATGAGCAGGGAGCTTGTAATGGACAGTGGAGGGGAGGGGGGGGGGCTTGTGAACACTTTGCCTGCCTCCCCCTGCAAGGTGGCCTGTCTGTAGTATTTACCATGGGCATTATATACAGAACGCACTGTGGTGTATCCTAAGCTATTTATTCCTATTTGGGAGATGGGTGGGTGGAGGGTGGTATGGTAAAAGCTTCCTCAAATTGCTCTGCCAGAAGCCAATGTTAAAAAATACTGAAAGGGTGCTAGAAAAAAAATGAAAGGACTGTTTATTAGATTATTTCCGGAGGCAGAAACTCTGGTTTGTTCTCCTAATAAAACTTTTTTTTTTTGAGAAAAGGATTTAACAGTGCAAGAAAAAAAAATGCTGACCTGCAAACCTGAGTTTCCAGCAACTATGCAATCATCATGACCTGGATAGAAAAGTTCCAGTCAGCACCTTCTGTTCTGTATGGATTCCATTTTTGCTCTTCCTTTCAAAATTGTTCATTTTTCTTTTGAACTGCTTGGTGAGTTATTCCATAGGTGCCAGAAATCAGGAGAAAAGGCAGATAAAAGAGCTGAATATTCCTTTCACCTCTCCTTTTTAGAGCCTCTTTTACAGAGACCATAAAGCTGCTCCTTACCATATGAAAGAGCAGATATACTTTCAGATCTTTCCAGTGCTACTGAAGTTGTAACCAGACATTATGTTTATGGTATAGTGGAAAGTGTTGAGTTTTTTTAAAAAAAAAAACAACATAGTGGCAATGCTTTGATGCAATGCCGCAAGGGATCCTAATCCATATCAAAGCAGCACATTGTCAAAGATCCCCCTTCCATATCACCAAGCAAAGGAGGAACAGCGGCATGATTTCATGGGCATTCCGACAAAAAAGTGCAAAAAGTGGCATTAAACATTTATTCTGGCCCTATGGCTTCCTAATAAAGTCTTTGTTGGTTGTTGTGGGTTTTCCGGGCTGTATTGCCGTGGTCTTGGCATTGTAGTTCCTGACGTTTCGCCAGCAGCTGTGGCTGGCATCTTCAGAGGTGTAGCACCAAAAGACAGAGATCTCTCAGTGTCACAGTGTGGAAAAGATGTTGGCAGGTCATTTGTATCTACTCAGGAGGGGTGGGGTTGAGCTCAGTCATCCTGTAAGAGTTTCCCAGGGTGTGTGGAATGCTAATGGCGGGAGGCTTCACTGTATCCTGAGGAGGTTCTTTTGCATATGTATTGGTGCTTGATGTGCTAATCTTCTCTGCAGGGCTATTGTCGAGTATAGAGTGTTTTGTTAGCCTGGTGTTTTTCAGAACTGGAAACCATGCTCTGTTCATTCTTAAGGTTTCTTCTTTCCTGTTGAAGTTTTGCTTATGCTTGTGAATTTCAATGGCTTCCCTGTGCAGTCTGACAAAGTAGTTGGAAGTGTTGTCCAGTATTTTGGTGTCCTGGAATAAGATACTGTGCCCTGTTTGAGTTAGACTATGTTCAGCCACTGCTGATTTTTCAGGTTGTCCAAGTCTGCAGTGTCTTTCGTGTTCTTTTATTCTTTTCTGGATGCTACGCTTTGTGGTCCCGATGTAAACTTGTCCACAGCTGCAGGGTATACGGTATACTCCTGCAGAGGTGAGGGGGTCTCTACTGTCTTTTGCTGATCGTAGCATCTGTTGTATTTTCGTGTGGGTCTGAATACTGCTTGAAGGTTATGCTTTTTCATAAGCTTTCCCATCTGATCAGTAATTCCTTTGATATATGGCAAAAACATGATATATGGCAGACTTAACTCTGTCACCCCCACGAATAGAAACTGGACTGCCAGTGATGTTATCAGTGTTTTTAAGGGGAAAGGATATCCTTTAAAACCCTGTCTTTTCTCCTTTTATATCCATATACATAATCTCCATAGCTGTAAAGATAGCTGAATTTTGCCCCTTCTTAGGGCTGTTGTTTCTTGGGGCAGATCCCACAACGTTACTGTTCCTGATACATTATTTGTCTTATCAAGTCAGGCTCTCTAAGGTTTCCCTTTCTAAAAGTTGTGTAGTTGGTTGAAGATGTTATCAAAGGATTATCTTTGTTGTACATATATGAGATCCCAGGGAGGATGTCTTGTGCCAACATTTTCCTTTAAGAAAATGAACCTGCTCTTTGATCCTCTAGAGTTGGTTCAACTGCTGCCGGTACACCATCACTAATATTCCCCTGGATGCAAAAGCTCCTTCCGCTGAATACTAATGTATGAACTAGTGAGTTTTAAGGTTATTTGCATAGCAGACCTATGCAGTTACCCTAGTCAAGCCCGCTGAAATCAATTGTCTTAGATTACAATAATTCTGCAGAGAGTCTTGCCCTGATGTGTCTACCGAAGAAAGGAAAAACCCAGGCCTCTTAGTTTGGCATCTAGTACAGTAGCCTTTGAACTGTGTCAGACTTTGTTTTTACTTGTGATGAAGGATGCTTCATCACACAGCCCCCCCCAAGTTCAGCTTGCAGCCTGCTCGGCTGGAATCCAAACTGCTCAAACTTGTTCAGTTATTAAAAAAAGGATGCCCTACATGTGCAACTACATAATGCTTTGCCACCAAGTCTGTTATTGCTACATGTTAAGAGTTGAAAATAAAATTGCTAAATGCAAGCACACTCACACATTAAGATTACACTTGCTGCTTAGATGGTGTCTCTGTATCCCTTAATGTTTGTTAATGGCTGCCCAGTTATTCAGATCCTTATAACTTTGCATATGTGTTCTCTCAGTGTAATTTCTCCATCATGCAGCAGCTAAATTTTTGTTTTTTAAAATTTTAGACTAAAAAAAGAAGTGCCTTATATTTTTGTGTATTATTATTAGTACACAGTACCTACACTGAAAACTAAAAAGGGAAAGCAGACAAACTGTTCAGATTAGGATAAATTTGAGCTTGCATATTCTCGCAGGCCATGTGTCCTCTGTAGGTCAATTAAATGAAAGTATTGCAGAGGTGCAAAGGGGGAGGGGAATTGCCAGTGATTGCCAAGTAGATCACTATGACCCAGCAATGATCCTATGGGATATATGCCCCCTTCTCCAGTGACTCAGAGCCTCGCTACAAGTGACATCTTCCACGCGAACGGCACTTGATCATTTTCGCAAGTCTTTCTGGGTACTGAAGTCCCTCTCCCACACCCCTTTTCCTTCTGTTCCTTCCCCTCTCCGTTAGCACGGCTGCCTGAAGAGACGGAGAAAGCCTACGACAGCAGCTTTTGCAAATCGTCTTGCTGGGGGGTGGGGAATGGTCTAGAGAAAGCTGACATGTCGGTGAAGTCCTCCCCTCTCTGTTAGAACTGTTAGGATCGCTGCCTTAAAAGCCTGCGTTTGCAAATCGTTTCTCTAGTCGCAAGCCTGCTCTCAATGATCTTTGGGGGCGGGCAGCTGCAACTTTCTTAGCTTTCTCTAGAGTATTCCCCCCCCCCGAGCTGCCCGCTGCAGCTTTGCTAATCATCTTGCTCGGGGAGGGGGGAAAATACTCTAGAGAAAGCTAAGAAAGTTGCAGCTGCCCGCCCCCAAAGATCATTGAGAGCAGGCTTGCGACTAGAGAAACGATTTGCAAACGCAGGCTTTCTCTGACTTTTAAGGCAGCGATCCTAACAGTTCTAACAGAGAGGGGAGGACTTCACCGACATGTCAGCTTTCTCTAGACCATTCCCCACCCCCCAGCAAGACGATTTGCAAAAGCTGCTGTCGTAGGCTTTCTCCGTCTCTTCAGGCAGCCGTGCTAACGGAGAGGGGAAGGAACAGAAGGAAAAGGGGTGTGGGAGAGGGACTTCAGTACCCAGAAAGACTTGCGAAAATGATCAAGTGCCGTTCGCGTGGAAGATGTCACTTGTAGCGAGGCTCTGAGATTTAATTTGCTGACTGTACAGGTGCAAGCCCAACTAGAATCTGCAATACATAAGCTTATTTACTAAGGCACAACCCAGCCATGACCCTAAACCATAAGAAGATACTACGCAGGCATAAAACTGCTCAACATGCTGTCCAAGTCAAACTCTGAATACCAGCAGCAAGGTGGGGCTTGGCTTGCATCTAAATGAGGAGTTTGATGAGCTGTCAACCATGTGCTCACCATGGCATTCCCAGTAGCCCAAACTGTGACTGTTAGTTGCTCTATGCGCTGTACTCTTCATAGAGTCTTTGAATATATGAATACATGAAGCTGCCTTACACCAAATCAAACCACTGGTTCCTCTAATTAGGGCAGGCCCAAAGGTTTTCAACAGCCTAGGCCAGCCACTAGTGAAGCACGCTTCACCACAGGTGTCTCCCCACTGCAGCCTAAACTTGTGTACAGCTGCTGCACCCCAAGTCCAGGCCCCAGGCCCCAAGGCAGATACACTCTTAGAGCTAGTGGGGAGTGGAGCGCAAGTGAATGGCAAGTGAACAGGGAGTAATACACTTGAGTCTGTTCACTTGCCAGGCAAGTGTAATTCATCACTTGTAGCTTGGCTTTTAGACACTGCATTTGAACTGGGATTGCATGGACCTGGGCATGCCCCAAGTCACTGCACAAGGACCTGGGCAAGGAAGAAGGAGCTGCTACCACCCTGTAAGATGGATAAGTGGAGAGAGTTTGACAGCAGCACAGCTGGCATCTGCCTGCTTTTCCTTGCTTGCTTCCTCCATGCTGGCACAGGTGGGGTCAGGTGGGGGAAGGCAGACTGGGAAAACAGGCCCCAGCCAGCGGGCCTTGAACCTAGGCAGAAGTACTGGAGTATTGCTGTTCAGGGTTGCCACTTGCTGCCTCTGGTGCCCACACATCTGGTGCCCTCGGCAATCTCCTAGGTCCACCAAATTGGAGGGCCAGGCCTGCCTCTAGTTCGTAGCTTTCTGCTCCTACTGACATCAGCTTTTCAAGTCTCAGGAGAGAAAAGTATTTCCTAACTTCTGCTTTCTTGACGTCCTTTAACTGGAGATACTAGGCACTGAATCTGGTAAAGCATGTGAAAAGCATGTGTTCTACTGCTACAGTACAGCTCCTCCCTATGTACAACTGGGTATTTGAACTGTCCTGCTTAAGAATTCTGCTCCTGCAGGGCACCACCTTCATGTTGTTAAGTGTGTACACTGCATGTATTGGAGTGTCCTGATCCCCAAGAAAGAACAAAGCCAGAATGAGATCAAGATATGACCTGTTGCAAGATAAGTCAAAGAACAACAATAGAACACCAGGGATTAGGGTTGCCAACCTCCAGGTAGTGGCTGGAGATCTCCTGGAATTACAACTGATCTCCAGGCCACAGCGATCAGTTCACCTGGAGAAAATGGCTCCATTTGGGGGTTAACTCTATGGAATTATGCCATGCCAATGTCCTTTCCCTCCCCCAAACCCACTTTCTCCAGGTTTCACCCCCCCCCCCAGATCTCCAGGAATTTCCCAACTTGGAGCTGGCAACCCTTCCACGGGTAGTCACATAGTTTCCCACTCCAGCCAATTCAACAAATCATTAATGACCTGCAACCTATGCTGGACAACGAAACTTGATACTGGTCTCTCACAGGCCACAGACAGCCCCCCAACCTTTAACAACTACTAGGCCCAAATCTTTTCTGCTACAGCTACCCACCTCAAATGATCCCCAAGAAGTTTCTCATATGGCCAAAGACATTTTTGTCCATATATAATGAAGCTGTACTAACATTTTTATGTATTTTCCTTTATGTAGGGAAGTAACCTCTACATTCCCAAGGTCAGGTCTCTAAGCCAATAACTGTATGAAGGTTATATCGTAGAACTATTGAATCCTGGTGGAATATTTGGCAATTCTGCTTCAGGAAAATAAATTGGAAATTGGACAAGGTATGGACAGCCATAACAGTGACATAAGACTATGCAAGTGGTTTTGAAGTAAGACTAATAAGAATATTTGTTAAATCAAAGATCAGATCCATGTTTTATAGGTTTTGCATACGTTTATACGGCCAAAATCACTGATGCTACAAAGAAATAATAGACTCATTAGCTACAGATCTCATCTAATTGGACTTTGTGCACTAATACTGTCACTACACTTAGCTAAAGTAATCAAAATCACTTGCTGTGACAGTTAGTGTATTTCAAGGCAACAAAAAAACCACTACCAAATATATTAATTTCAGGTTCCAAGTGACACAGATACCTTTATAGAAGATGTTTAGAAAATTGCCAAGACATGTTTCAAAGACAACCCCCTCCCCCATAGGTTTCCCATATTGTTAATAAATTAACCAAAATATCCTTGTCCAATAGATATCCTGTTCAATGGTGTTCTGGAAACCAGCCAATGATTCAGTACATGGAATTAAACCAATCTCTAGGCACCAATTACATTTCATGTGCACTGATCTTAAAATTGTCCACCTGAGCCAACAGTGTTTGGTAGAGTTGGGTGTGAACTAATAAACAGGACTGTAGACGATGGATGCACTGCCCCATCCCGGGCCCTGATTCGGACTTTTTGTTCTTCTCTTTATGGCATGACATATTCCATTTAAAGGATGAGAGAGCTTGTTTTCAGAATAGGATTTTTAAAAAAAATATCACTGGCAAAGGGTTTCCCTAAGTAAAAAATGTTCCAGTCTCTTCAGCCCACCCAGCCCTCATTCCTTCTGCCTCAGGATTACCATCACTCTTACACTCAAGCAATCCTGAAAACAAATCTGCTTTCACTATTATAACTAACGATGGCAAGGCACTTAAAGTTATTATTACTTATTAAGGAAAGTAATAATTATCAGCAGGCAAAAGCTACTGTTCTCAAAAAATAATTTGTTCTTGGTTCAGATTTCACTGGGCTGGATGTGACAAGCATTTCAGCTCAGTCTCTTCCAGTTCTCCTCATCAGTGCAGCCACAGTTCCAGGAGGCTTTTGCTGAGGTGGGTTTCACAACCCCCATCATAACCTTTTCAATGGGGAACAGAGGCCCAATCCTCCCTCATTTTCCAGCGGAAAAATTGGTATGACACCACCCTGTGTTTCTGACTCTAACAATTCACAGGTACTAAATACAGTATTTGTCAGATTATGGATGATAAGATATGGCAGACAGATCCCGGGATCATTTCAGCAAGACACAGGTCCTTGGTTAAATGACTTTTATTCAGAAATCAGATCTTTTCCATATGCACAGGCCCATACATTTACTTAGAGCCAAAGAAGCATCCAAGCAGTACAGTTTCTTTGAAAGGAGTAGAGGCTTGAGGAAAGTACAGATCTAAAATACCCATTTCCCTCCTCCCTAGCTCACAGTTTTGAGTGGGAAAAGTCTGGGAAACTTTTGTTCCTACATCAGCTAGACAAGACAGAGAGGGATGTTAACATTTCAGACATCCAAGGTCATTTCTGTGAGTTTCAGAGAAATACATAGATTACCAGCTGCAGTCCAAGGCAGGGAAGAAGATAAACGAAAGTGATGCATCTAACATTTGTAATATGAAAGCAAACCACAGGATTGGCACTCAGCATCCTTTAGAGCAATGACAATTGTAATATGAAATCAAACCATAGTATTTTTTTTAAAATAAACTTTTTATTAACTTTAAAAACAACAAACCATAGTATTGACAATTAGCATTTGCTAGAAACATGACATGGATGGAGGGGTACAGACATACATGACAGTATTAGCCATTTTGGCTTAGTGATGGGGTTCTAGAGATTTGTTCATTATAAAGCTATCGCTGCTTCTTCATTCGTTTGACTATTTCCACCTGGAATTATGGCAGTCAGGCCCAGCAATGAAGTCTGACCTACATCTTGTTAGCAAAGAGACTTAGGACTCAGGAGCTGAGCTGAATATATTTGAATACTATGTGATATTAGGAATAGGAAGACATGCCCATAAACGAATGAGGCATGTGAGCACAAGTACGGCATATAGCACAAAGAGTTTCCTTTTATTTGTTTTAACAACTAGAACCCCACCTTTCTACTCAAAGATTATGTCTATTTTATATTGATTTTTTTTGAGGTGGTTAAAAAAAAGTACATTGCAGAATAAATAAAGCAGAATTAGTGCATTGTGCATGGGCTTGTTGTTAATTGTTAAAATTTCTTTCCAGGGTTTGTACAATCTAAACAGCCATCTAGCACCACCCAAAAGATTCTTTAAGCATTATCGAACCACTTTTTAAAGTTCAGCTGTCAGTTTACTTTTACCTGCTAATAAATTTGGCAGTACAATTGTAAGCAAGAGTTACACTCTTTATTGAAGTCAATGTTTAAACAGAAGGGTGTGATTCTGTTTAGGAATTCACTAACAGCAATTCATATAACAGGGTTTAAAGTTGAGAAAAAGGTAAAATACTTGGGTATTACTTTGTCAAATATGAACTGTATGTTATTCCAAAATAATTATATTAAGACTTGGAAAGAAATTAAAAGGGATATGCTAAGATGGGATAAAATTCAATTATCGCTGTTGGGAAGAATAGCTACAATTAAAATGAATGTCTTACCTAGAATGTTATTCCTATTTCAGACAATTCCTGTATTGATAACAGAGACACCATTTAAGCAATGGCAGAAGGATATATCGAGATTTATATGGCAAGACAAAAAGCCAAGGGTTAAATTTAAGGTTCTACAGGATGCAAAAGAAAGAGGAGGTTTGGGCCTCCCAGATTTGAGATTATATTTTGTGGCTAACCGTTTGGTTTGGATGAAGGAATGGATACTGTTAAAAAATAGAAGATTACTGGACCTCGAAGGGCATGATCTAAAATCTGGATGGCATGGGTATCTATGGTATGACAAAGTTAAAGCCAACGCAGAGTTTAATAATCATTATGTGTGTGCAATCCTGAGAGTATGGAATAAATACAAACTTAGGTTTTGTTCGAAAATACCTCTCTGGCTGTCATTGCAATTAGCTCATTTTAGAAGGAAAATAGTTAGTCTACCTAATTTATCAGGATTTATTGGAATTCTCTCAGGACCAAGTTAAAATTAAATCAAGAGAGGACTTAGCAGCAGAAGGGCACGCCTGTCAGTGGTTTCCATATATGCAAATTTTGGAGAGATTCAAACTAGTCAAAAGTCATTATGACTTTGAGAAATCTAAAACTGAATTTGAAATAGCCCTTTGTACAAATGATGAACATGTAATTTCTAAAATGTATAAACTTTTGTTGAGGTCTGAGATGGAAGAAGAGCAAGTAAAATAATGTATGATTAAATGGGCAAAAAATTGTGGACACAATATATTAATGGAGCAATGGAAAAATATGTTGGCAAGAGGGCTGAAATGTACATTAAGTTCCAGTATTAAAGAAAATTTTTACAAAATGATGTATCGTTGGTATATGACTCCTAAAAAATGGCTAGAATGTATAAGGGAGCGTTGAATGTATGTTGGAAATGTGCTAAACAAGAACGGACATTTTTTCATATGTGGTGGACATGTAAAAAAGCAAAGAGTTTTTGGTTGCAGATACAATCATCAATTCAGAAGATTTTGAAGATTAAACTTCAGCTGAAACCAGAGACTTTTCTGTTGGGAATAATGGCCAGCCAGTTGGAAAAAAAGTTTTAGAACACTGTTTTTATACTTTATTACAGCAGCAAGAGTACTTTATGCACAAAAGTGGAAAACTACAACATGGCCTACAGTGGAGGAATGGTTGACAAAGGTTTTAGAGTTTGTGTTAATGGCAAAACTTACTGCATTAATTAGAGAAAGGACATTAGTTAACTTCTTGACTGAATGGAAACTGTTAATAGACATTTTGCATGAAATGGATAAGGATTTGATGACATCTGGATTTATGGATTAAGAAACAGGAACAATAGAAAAAAGAGGGTTTTTTGTGACTAACTTAGAATAAGTGGGTCTCTAGAAATGATATATACTTGTGGAGAAAATCGGAACTCAATTTGTAGTGTAATTTAGGGGGGGTTTGTTTTCTTTTTTCTTTTCCTCTTAATTTTATAGAGATATATGTATTGTTAGTGTGTTATGTTTAGAATTGTGTGTTTTTTCTTGTTCTCTATGTTTGTTGTTTATTGTGTTGTGGTGTGTAGTTAATAGTTTAAATAAAGAAAATTTTAATACCAAAAAAAAAAGGAATTCACTAACAGTGCAATCCTAAACAAAGTTACTCCAGTCTAAGCCCATTGATTTCAATCATCTTAGACCGGAGTAACTCTGTTTAGGATTGCCTTGTAAGAGTTAAGGTCGAAAAAAGGTAACAGAATGCCCCAATGATTAATATTCAATATTGTATATCTGTCAGTCTGAGTGTTGTGGTACCACTAATGAATATAAAATTTTCTGTGTTTCCTGTACAAAATGTCCGTCTATATACCTCATATTGGTCAGAAGATAATTTCATTCTTATTGCCAAGGTTAGCATGCACACACAATACATTACAAACAGTGACATTTCAGTGTGTTGATTGGCTGAAGTGTTCTGGAGGGAAACTGTAAAATATTAGGGATTCAAGGCTCTCTGCAGAGTTTTTCTGTTGCAAATCATTTATTTTTTTAATTTTAAAAAAGGGAGTTGATTGCTGTTCGACCAATCAGGACGAAGAGGAGGAGGGCAAAAGGCAGGACCAGGCCTCACACTGAAGAAAGCATTCCATACTTTAAAAAAAGCTACAGTTTGACTTTGCTTTAAAAAAATCCATCAGATTATGCATGTTGGGAGAAAAGCCACAGAGAAGACGGGAAAGATCAGTTCTATGGCGGATGCAGCCTTTCTGCAAGCGTAACAAAAAAGTCTGAGAAGCAGTTTGGAGACTGAATCAGGGTATTTTGACTGCGTGTGCAGAACTCTGGAGATAAATCGATGTTGTATGGCACCAGAACCGATGAAAAAGCCCAGTGTGGAAAAGAGCAGGATCTTACCAGTGGTGGTAGTTTGCCTTTGGGATGCCTTCTTCTTGAGGCTTACTTGGCACCTTCCTTACTGTCCTTTTGGGCACTAGGCCAAACTTTTTATATTCAGGCTTTTAACTGAAGGTTTTGAACTTTTTAAGCTATTTGTATGGCCTACTTCTAGCTGCAGGACTGTTTTATACATGTCATTTTAGGCTACTGAATTTTGTTCTATGCTGTGTTTTCTGCCACCAGCTTGTTTTTATGGCCTGTTCTTGTGGCTTATTATTGATATTTCTTATGCTGTTTTTATGATTTTATTGTATTGTCTTAGCTTTTTGAGCCATCACAAGCTGGTCTTTGGGAAGTCAGCATATATATTTTCTGAAAAAATAAAACAAATTTAAGATTAAGTGAAAGGAAATAAGTAGTAGTATCATGTAAAATAACTGCTTTTTCTAGAATAAATCTTTCAGAGAACCTAACATTCTGTTTAAAGATGTGAATTTGCTCTTATTGATCTAGTTCTAAGACAATTCTCCCCTTCTCCCCCAGAAACATATGACTATGTATTTTATATCCTTATTAGTCAATTAATTTTATATATGTATCCACATGGGTTCATGGGGCAGTTCATAATCTTTAAAACATAGTGATGCAATAAAAGACTGAGAAATATAAAAATCAATTAATAGCAGGCCAGACAAAAACCTGAGTCAATGGGCACATACTCTTGGGGGAAAAGAAATATTTTGGCCTCGTGCCTAGGAGGAAGGCTAGGAGCCAAGTCAATCTCCATCAGGAAGGCATTTCATAAATGATGTACCGCCATGGAAAAGGCCTTTTCCCTTATAGTTATATGGCTTACTATGGAAGGTGGGGGCACCTGAATAAAGCCTTTCCAGAGGATCTAGAAAACTGGACAAGAACTTGTGGAAGAAGATGGCCTTTAATGGTTCCTATTTATTAATGTATTCTTTAAAAATTATTTATTTACAATATTTATATTGGCCTTTCTGGCCAATCATGCCCACCAAAGTAGCTAACAGTTAAAATGAAGTATTAAAAAAAATTATTAAAAAAACCAATTCATAAAAACCCAAAATACATATTAAAATACATGAAACAGTAATACAATCATAGGAGAGGAAGGAAGGAAAGATCATTGAGGGAATATCAGAAGAAACAAAAAAAGTCTTCACCTGCTGACAGAAGACAGTGACAGAAGGGGATAGATGAATATCCTTGGGAAGAGAGGTCCAGAGTTTCCGTGCCACAGCCTAGAAGGCTCTCTACTGGCCATCTGCCTAATAGCAGAATGTGGAGGTGTGACGAACTCAGCTTTACGCTGAGATTCCCAGTCAGAGGGTTATGATGATTGACAGGTTTCCTCCCCCCTGGTGGCTGGCCTGGAATGGCAGTTGGGGATGGAATGTTGGGGGCAGCTGTCAGTTGGGAGTAGGAGAGGAAAACTGCTGAGTGAGAAGTTGGAGCCTGGCTTTTGACCAGTGAGGGTCAGCCAGAAAGTCCTCTGTGATATGTGAAGCACTGTTAGTCCTAGGACTAAAGTGGGGAAAACCAGTACTAATCCCTTCTGAGACTAAATAGATCTGGGAAGTATAAAGGGCCAAGGAAAGAGGTAGCAAGGAGTCTCCCCTTCAGTGCCAGGACCAGGATTATAGTTCACAGCTATAACACCTGCCCAGGATCTGGGCAGGGTCTGTCTCTGTGGAGCGATCCTAAGTCTGGAGAGGAGGGGAAAGTGTGCTGTGTTTGTGTTGAAGGATATAAAGTGAAACATCCGTGAAGCAGTGTGTGCCTCTAAAAGCAGCCAGTAACCGAATGTTTTGTGCCTCACACCAGTGAAGTTGTTATACCAAAACCTTTGTCATTTCGTTCAAACGCCTGCCTACCTGCCTTTAAGTTCAACTTCTGTTAATAAACCTTCAATTACATTTTTGAATCTCCCCAAGCCTCGTGTGCCAGTTTCTGATAAAGGGAAGCGCAAACCCCTGATCTGTCCCCTATAAAAACTTGGCTGGGTAACCAATTGTAATATTCATAAGGGTGGGACAAAGAAGAACGTCTGAAGCCTAAAATCAAACACGCTACCAAAGGTTGTCCAGCCCAGTATACAGCTTCATAGGCTTACAGAGGAGAAGGTGTTACCTCGGGGAAGGGGGAAGCTCAGTCCAAGCCTGAATTTGACATGGGTTTGTGGCAGGAGGCATCTGAAGCAGAGCCTCGGAAGATGACATGAGCAGTTGGGTAGGTTATGTGGGTGGGCATGGGCAGTTCTTCGTCTCCTGGTCCCAAGCTGTATAGGCCTTTGAAAGTTAATATCAGCACCTTGAATTGGGTTTGGAAACAAATTAGGAGAAGTATAGATGGAGTGATATGGTCACAATGATCCACTCTAGTCAGTATTCTGGCTGCAGCATTCTGTACCAATTGAAATTTCAGGGCAGCCACACAGAGTGCATTGCAGTACTCTAAACCAGGATGTGCATCACAGTGGTTAGATCTTTTCTGCACAGGAGAGGGCTCGGATAGGCTTACCATGTGTCTGCTTATGGTGCACAGTCTCCTGGTGATTTGCAATATTGCCTGTCACCACTCAGAGTGATGGAGGGAGAAAACTAGAGGGGGGAAAAAAGACTTTGACCAGCCTAGGCACTGGTATGTCACTTGTAGATACAACCCAGAAGTGACAATGGGTAGCTCTAGGAATAGTCAGAAACTTTGTGGCAACCATGTAGTTGTGGTGATTCCTGGAGCTACCCATTGTCACTTCCAGAAGTGATGTGGTATAGTCAGTGATGTCATCTACATCATTCCTCAACCCTAGCCACAGCTGGCTAACCAGTCAAAGCAGGTAAAAGGCAGTCGCAGCTGCCATCTGCTTATCTAGAAGTAGGCCCAGGTCCAGGGGCACTCCCAATCTATGAACCTAATCCTTCAAGGGGAAGACAATGACATTCAAAACACCAGTAGCACTTCCAACGCCTTGGGATTAAGTTTCAAGACAGCCCTCCTATTTATGTAGGGCAGTTCTAATTTTATATCTTAGGTACATTACCCTGGAAAAGTTATTGGTTTTCCTCAGTCCCAGAAAAGCCTCGGACAGGCTTTCCCATCTTTCTTTTTTCACTTCTTGTACATATCATGTACATGAAGGGGATATACGCACAGGTGAGTGTCATGAAGGACTAGATGTAAAGCCCTTTGCCCCCTGGCACACTCTATCCCCACATATAGATGGAATATGTAGCTGAGACCTTCTCTTGTTTCCTGAGTGGAAACATTTGCAAGAAGACCATGTCAAACTTTGAGTTCATTCCATTTCAATTACTAGAGCAACAGAAGTGTATTTAATGTGAGCCAGACAAAAGGCAGCCAAGGTAACATTCTTGAAAACAGAGTTGCGCTTACCGTAACTACTGTTCATTGACGTCTTCTGTGCAGACACACATGGGACTGCGCCTGCGCAGGCCTGCCGACCGGATTTTTCTTTCTAGCAAACGTCCACTAGGGGGCGCACGTCCGACCCAATGCACATGCACGGCCGTTTCCCGCCCGAGCGACATTGGGCGACGTCGCCCCCTTTCCCCTCAGTTTCTCCTTTGCCGCCGAATGCCTTCACATTATCTGGAAGAACACAGCGGGGTAGGAGGGAGGGTTGTGTGTCTGCACAGAAGACGTCAATGAACAGTAGTTACAGTAAGCGCAACTCTGTTTTCACTGTCCGTCTTCTGTGCAGCCCCACATGGGAGACTCACAAGCCACTTACCCAGGAGGCGGGCATGTGTTCTCACCGAAAAAGAGACTGAAGCACTGCTTGACCCACAGCAGCCTCTTTCCTTTCCCACACATCTAGTGCGTAATGTTTAGCGAACGTGTCAGAAGACGACCACGTTGCAGCCCTGCAGATGTCATGCAAGGGCATGCCCCTAAAGAAAGCCGCCGAAGCAGCCTGTGCTCTGGTGGAATGAGCTTTTAGTTCCAAGGGGCAAGGTAACTGAGCATGCGAGTAGCAGGCTCTAACAGCTTGAGTGACCCAACGTGAAATTGACTGGGCTGTAGCAGCCTTTCCCTTCCTGGGCCCATAATAGCACACAAACAGTTGTTTGGCACTCCTAAACTGTGATGTACGTTGGAGGTAAAATAAAATAGCCCTTCTCACATCCAAAGAATGTAAGGCCCTTTCAGAGTTATCAGAAGGGTCAGGAAAAAAGATAGGTAGGACAATGTCCTGTGAGGTGTGAAATTGCGTGGACACTTTGGGTCTAAAACGAAGGTCAGGTCTCAGCACCACCTTATTCTGATGGACCTTCAAAAAGGGAGGGTCCCACCTCAGTGCAGCCAGCTCGCTAACCCTACGGGCAGACGTAATGGCTATCAAAAAGGCCACCTTACAGAATAACCATTTCAAATCACAGGTGGCCAGTGGTTCAAAAGGTGATTTCATAAGCCCCGCCAATACTACTTGTAGTGACCATTGGGGAACAATTTCCTTGACCTGTGGAAACATATTGTACAACCCTTTCAAAAAAGACTTCAACAAACTGTGGGAGAACACCGTCTTCCCATCTATTTTAGGGTGGAAGGCCGAAATGGCAGCCAAATAAACTTTAATAGAGGAATTAGAGAGTCCCCCGTCTTTTAGGGACAGGAGGAACTCAAACACAGAAGACAACTGGCAATCCCAAACATTAACTTCGTTGTCAGCAGCCCAGGCCTCAAAACGCTTCCATTTAGCTGCGTATGACCTGCGAGTGGTGTCCCTACGGGCATTCAGCAAAATTTCAGCTACCCTGTCAGACATCCCCTCCGTCCCTGAATATGCCAAGCAGTGAGGTTGAGTTTGGGTAGGTCGTGATACCAAACCCCTTTGTCGGACAGAAGGTCCGGGTTCAGTGCGAACCGATAATATGACCCCTGCGAAAGCTGCATGACATGTTGGAACCATGCTTGTCTGGGCCAGAAGGGGGCCACTAGAATTAAGTGCAGCCCATCCCTCTGGATTTTGCTGACGACCCGAGACAGCAGTGGGAACGGAGGGAAGGCATAAAACAGGTGCCCTGTCCAGCGTATCTGGAACGCGTCCCCTAGGGAGCGGTAACCTAGCCCTCCCCTGGAGCAGAATTGCGGGGCCTTCTTGTTGGCCTCTGCCGCAAAGAGGTCTACGTCTGGGAACCCCCAGTCCAAAAAGATGGTGTTCAGGTAATTGTCTGCTACGGTCCATTCGTAGCTGTCGAATCGCATCCGACTCAGCGTGTCCGCGATGACATTGGTGGTGCCGGGAATATGGACTGCCTGAATGAACACGCCTCTGTCCATGGCCCAGTTCCAGATCCGAATGGCCTCGTCGCAGAGGGCCTTGGATGTAGTGCCCCCTTGTTTGTTCAGGTAGAACATCGTGGTGCAATTGTCTGTGAGCACCTGAACTGCTTTCTGCTGCAGCGTGTCTGCGAAGGCGATAAGGGCATAACGGACCGCTCTCAATTCTAGCAGGTTAATGTGATCTTCCCGTTCCTGCTCTGACCAAACCCCATGTGCCCTAAGGGCTCCACACTGGGCCCCCCATCCTATCGTGGAGGCATCAGTCGAGATTGTGATCTCGGTTTGGACGGACCCAAATGCAACACCCCCAAGGAGGTTAGTGTCATCAAGCCACCATCGTAAGGCACGGATAATCCCTCTGGGGATGGAATATCGTTTATTCAGGGACTCGTGTTCAAAATCATGAACCGACAGGAACCACAGCTGGAGAGGTCGCATGTGCAACCGGGCCATAGGGGTGACAGCTGTAGAAGAGGCCATGAGGCCCAGCAGCCTCTGAATTGCTGTCACTGATTGGAACCTGCACTTGGAAAAAATGTTCACCATCCTGCCAATTCTTAATGCACGCTCTCTGGGCAGAAAACCTGTTTACAGCACCATCCAGTTCCATACCGATAAACAGTATTCTTCTGGACGGGGTAAGGTTAGACTTTTGCAAATTGACCAAAAGCCCTAACCGGGAGCAGGTGAGCATCACTGTACTAATCTGGGCCATGAGTGCATCAGCAGAGGGAGCTGCTAGAAGCCAATCGTCAAGGTAGGGATAGATGGTACAACCCCGTTCCCTCAAATAAGCCACTACCACAGCCATACACTTAGAAAAAACCCGTGGGGCTGTTGAGAGACCAAAGGGAAGCACTCGGTAATGGTAGGCCTTATTGTTACATAGAAACCTAAGGTACCTCCAATGATTAGGATGGATGGCAATATGAAAATATGCATCCTTGAGGTCCAGGACAGCGAACCACATGTCCTCAGGCATTAACTGGAGGACCGTGTTCAAACGAATTTATTCAGTTCCCGTAGGTCTAAGATGGGTCGTACCCCTCCATCCTTCTTGTCTACCAGGAACATCCTGGAGTAAAAGCCTAAAGGGGGGTCCTGAGGGAGCACCTCCTGCACAGCCCCCTTTTCAAGCAATGCTACAACCTCAGCCTGTAAGTTATGAGAAGAGGATTGCATTGAGCGGTCAGGAAGAGACAACACTGGGTAAACATCAAACTGAATTTTATATCCAACATTAACGATGTTAAGAACCCAACTATCGGATGTAATTTCTGCCCATGCAGAGGCAAACTGAACCAATCTGTTCCCAAACACGACAGACTGTTCGAATTCTAGTCAGAACTGCTTTGGCTGCGTTGCTGACTCTTTGGCATCGTGGGCTTGGGGACCGCGACGAGGGCGGTAGTTAGGCCTCCGGCGTTGGTAAGAACTTGCAGGCTGCTGGAATTGCCTGTAGGACCCATAACGAGGATACGGCTGGTATCGTTGCTGCCGTCCACGAAAGCCCTGTGAACGGCGATACTGGAACCGATTCTCGGTGGATGGTCTGGTCGGAAGAATGCCGTAGGAACGGGCTGTCATCCGATCTTTGTGCTTCTGCGATAAGTAGTCGTCTGTTTTGGAGGAAAACAGGGATTGACCCTCAAAGGGCAGATTCTCAACTTTATTACGTGTCTCGACCGGCAATGCAGTTGTGCGGAGCCATGAGTGCCTGCGGAGGACAACGGAGGATGCTAACGCCCTCGCAGAGGTATCAACTGTGTCACGGCCTGCATTTATTTGTTGCCGAGACAGCCGCAGGGCCTCATCGAGAATCACCTTTGCCAACACTCTCTGGTCTGCCGGGAGTTTTTCCAGGAAGACCGCCATGCGGTTCCAAAGGAATATTTGATACGCCCCCATGATGGCTGAATAGTTGGAGATCTTCAGCGTCAGGGCGGCAGAGGAGTATAACTTCTTGCCCAAGGAATCCAGCTTCCTGCTCTCCTTGTCAATGGGCACCGCATAAGACCCCTGGCGTTGGCGGGTCTGCATTTCCTCCGTAATGAGGGAAGAGGGAGGCGGATGTGCAAAGAGGTATGCACAAACATCATCCCGTGTCTTGTACAGGGCCTCCAGCTTGCGGGATGTCGGATACACAGAAGCCGGCTTCTCACAGATGTCGTGGATGATTTCCACCAAGCCCTCGGTGAACGGGAAAGCAATAGTTGGAGGGTTCCCGGACTGGACATATTGCAGAATTTTGTCCTTCGGCTTAGGATCCACAGCGGATATCTCGATGTCGAGAGAACGGGCCATCCTGACCATCTGCTTAGAATAAAGCCGGTAGTCCTCAGACGGTGACACACGACCGGTCCCAATGATGATCTCGTCAGGTGACGGGTCAGATGGAGGGCTGGGACTCGGGCCCTGATAAGGCTCTGCAGGATGGTAAGGCGAAACGTGCCTCGGAGAACCATAGTGGGAGAACTCACTCCGAGGGTCACCCCAATACTCCCTTCCAAATGATGGAGAGCTGGCATACAGGGAGCCCTCTCTGTCATAGCCACTCCGAGGGAGGCGATAAGGCCGGTCCTCCCTTCCCATATAATCATCAGCATGCCACGTCTCGGCAGCCCGAGTCGGAGCGTCGGGTAGGTCACCATTGTCATCAGTGGAGTGGTGTAACGGAGGTGACAGGTGTGGCGACGGGGTCGAGGGCTTCTCCCAGAGGACTTCATCCGTCTGAACCGAAGTCGACTGCTGGTGCTTAGATTTTTTCTTCGACTTCTTTCCGCCCTTGGAGCCTGAAGTTGGATCGGAGCTTCGGTTCCGATCAATCGGAGCCGGTGATATAGACAACGGATCCGAAACCTTCGGATCCGATCGAGGGCCTGCCTTCGAAACACGACCAGTGCGAACCGATTCAGCGGGCTTCGGAGCTGACGCCGTCGGAGTCAGAGTCGGATCCGATGGCTTGGGAACCGACCCAGCCGAAATGTTCGGAGCTGACGAAGTCCTCGGCACCTTCGGAGCCGATGTGGCGGTCGGTTCCGACCTCGATGGGGACCTGGAACGGCGCCGCTTCCGAGTCGGATCCGACTGCGGAGTGGAGTGCTTGCGACCCGACGCGGAACTCGCAGCCTCCTTCGGATCCGGGGTCGAGTGTTGGGCTTGTCGGCGATCCGGCGAGCGGGAACGCGAAGTGGAAGCGGCTCTTCGGACAGATTCCGTCTCAGGGGGGGTGTCAACCGTCCCACCAGCCGGTGGCGGCCCCCCCGGGGTACCCGGGGCCCCCGACGCCCGCATCGCCCGTCTCCACAGCAGGGCGTTCAGCCTATTCGCCCTCTCAGCCCTTGCCTTCGGGGTGAACCGTTGGCAGTGCTCACATTTCCCGACGATGTGCCCTTCGCCCAGGCACTCGAGGCACACGGAGTGACCGTCCATCCTCGACATCTTCGTGGAGCAGGTGGAACAGCGCTTAAAAAGTGACTTCTCAGACATCTCACGATCAGAAAAAGTTTCCTCAGAAAAAGTTTCCTCAGAAAAGCGGACAGCTAGATCTTCACCGGTCGGCGGCAAAGAAGAAACTGAGGGGAAAGGGGGCGACGTCGCCCAATGTCGCTCGGGCGGGAAACGGCCGCGCATGCGCATTGGGTCGGACGTGCGCCCCCTAGTGGACGTTTGCTAGAAAGAAAAATCCAGTCGGCAGGCCTGCGCAGGCGCAGTCCCATGTGGGGCTGCACAGAAGACGGACAGTGAACAATTCCTTTTCTCTTTTGTCTGCTCTTTCAGTTATCCAGAGAAACTATTGTTTTATTTTGCACGAATCCTTAAACTTAGCTGAACAGGTTTTGTGACAAATACAATTTAATCTTGCTGGAATTTAATTCTGGGATAAAGGCAGTGACAATTAATAGTGTGTTCCTGACAGCATGTATTCTATGTGGTACTCTGCATCTAGGCTCTACAATTCACACTCATAAAAAGTGAGTGGGCTGCAACAGGGAATGTATTAAAAGTGGAATCTTAACCACATGAAGTCTTAGTCATGTTGGCAGTCATACCCCTTCTCCTTACTGAAAGGGCAGTTTATGAGAATGGAATATCATGCCTACATGCATACCTGCAGGACCGCCTCTCCCATTATGTCCCCTGCAGGGCGTTGCACTCTGAAGACAAGCAACTCCTGGTGGTCCCCGGCCCAAAGGACATCCATCTGGCCTTGACCAGGGCCAGGGCTTTTTCTACTGGGCCCCAGCCTGATGGAATGCTCTCCCGCTGGAGATCCAGGCCCAGTGGGACCTGTTACAGTTCCGCAGGGCCAGTAAAACAGAGATGTTCCGCTGGGCCTTGGCTGAGGACCAGCGGATGTCCCCCCTCTTCCACCTAAGACCACCACTTTTTCTGGGACTGCCCTCAGCCATGTGCCATGCCCATATGTATGCCTATATATGGAGTCCCGACTGTTTATTTAAGTAGCCAATGGATGCAGCGTCTGGACTAGAGATGGGCACGATCTGCATTACGATAAAAAAAACTCCACGATAATGGCGATCACGTGATCATGACCCGACGGATCGTGATTGTCCACGGCCAACGATCCAGCGGTCAGGAGAGGCCTGGATCGGGGCGATCGGGCTCGGTTTGGGGATCCAGATACTCAGGTGCCAGCAATCTATTCCCCTGGCAACGGAGCCAGGGGAATGCCTGAGCTCTGTTTGCCCTCCTTCTGTTGCCCTGGAAACCCGAATGGAAGCCCAGCTTTCCTTGATCAGCAGGGCTTCCTTTCAACCAGCAAAGCAGTCACAAGTTGGGAGAAGACACCCAGGGGAGGGAGGGGGAAGGGGTGTTCTGTAGCCATGGGCACTCCAATCTCATCCCTGCAAACCCTGATAGGCAGCTCTGATGGCCAAACACAGACCTCCTGTGTTGCTGAATGGGACCCATGCCATGGGCTCACAGGCTGGGTTTCACTTTCTGCGAGCAGCGGAGTGGGACAGAGCTCTTGCTTCCTACTTGCTAGCCTTTGGAGAGAGAGAGAGAGAGACTGAGAGAGTCGGCTGCCGCCACAACCCACCTTCCCACATAGCTGGGAATACCAGCGTGCCCCGCTTTGGCATCCATGATCCACGATCCACGGTTCGGGAACGGGAGATGATCGGTGTGGATCGTTAATTCGGGATTGGTGCCGGCGCCAATCCACAATCAGCTGGGTCATTAATTTTTTTTGGATTGTGCCCATCTCTAGTCTGGACTATTTTAATGACTGTTTTCAGATTATTACTGATTTTATAGTTATATGATTAATTTATTGTATTTTATGAATGTTGTAAGCCGCCCTGAGCCCATTTGTGGGGAGGGCGGGGTATAAATCAAAATAAATAAATAAACCCCCATTCCCCCACATGCCTTAAGCAGAGCACACTGCCTGGTCAGAAAGAACAGATGCCAACCCCGGCTGGAGTTGGAAAATTATCAGGTGTGTCAGATTGACTAACTGCCCCTCCACCTCCCAGAGAATTGCTTAAGTAAAACAAAGAGGTGCTTTATATCCTCAACACCCTCCTGTACCTTCCCTCACCCACCTTCCCAATTAGGGCTATTCAGGGACCTGATGAGCCCTTCCCATCGGCAGTTGCAGGACATAAAGAACCCTTCTCACCTAGGCCATTTCCACACACATTGAATAATGCACTTTCAATGCACTTTTGCAATCCTTTTGAAGTGGATTTTTTGTTCCACACATGGAAAATCAGTTTCAAATGTTCACTAAAGAGTATTGAAAGTGGATTATCCAACGTGTGTGGAAGCAGCCCTTTACTTCCTCCCAGGTATGTATAATCAAGCCTTTCCCACTTTATTGTTTTACCTCTGGACAAGCCATAAAGCTATTGTTTCAGGAGGAGATGTAATTCTGCCCCAGGGTATGGTTTGCACTCTGTGTGTGTTCCTTGGATTCATATGCACACCCTCAGATGAGTGCCTGAATCGCCTTCTTCTTGCCGCAAAGCACTGGTTGCAGTGGTCACCCATGCTGCTGCCTCTACAGCTGTCCTCCCTCTCCCTCCCTCTCCACTAGACTGGTAAATATTGCCCTACACTGAATTTCTCTTCCTCTTCTTTCTGATTTCCTAGTTAGCCCTGTGTGATTTTCTGTGTGTCTGCCTTTTATTGCTCTGTTAATAAAGAAATCTTTCCTTTAGAACACTTGCCTGTTCATTTAAGAGTCTCTTTGAGGGAACTATCCTCTCTGAGGGAACTGTCCTGGTATATATTTGGTGGAGATCCCCGTCACCCCTTCTTGCTGCGTCTCCTTGAATGCTAATTCTCCAAATGGGGAGACCCACCCATTTGGGTAACAGTCACTGAATTCAACAGAAGGGTGTAGCATACAACCACACTATAAATTCACGAGTTTTGTTGGATCTAATGGCTTACATTGTGACATCAACACTGTGGAATTCTCTTCCTAGGGAGATTTGTTGGCCCCCCATCTGTCAGCGGATGAAGAACTGTTTTGTTTAGCATTCCCTTATTAACCCTTCTTCCTATTTATGTTTTCAATTGTTTATATATGTGTGTCTATGTATTATCAATTGTTTCTAAAGTTGGTTTTTAATATTTTTTAAACTGTTCCTTGACTTGAAGTCCCTAATAGGATGAAAAAGCAGGATAAAAATGCTTTAAATAAATACATAAATAAAAAACATTGCAGTTAGAGATGCTTGCTGCTGCTGAAAGGTTTAAAATCCACCCTCTCATGCTTCTAACTAACAATGAGTATTGTAAAGTTCGAGAGCTTGATCCAGTGCATCGCTCTACTTATTTTGCAAACTATTGGCATTTACTCTTTAGTTCTCTTACCATTCAAGTCCTACTGAAAAGCATATGACTTCTGCCAGTCCAGGCTTTGGTGGATCAGGATTATTATGGCCATTGCTTTCTTGGGGTCCATTTCATGGGGTGGCCTTAACTGTAGTGCTCAATACTTACCATGTCAACCGAGAACAGAATAAGAACGCTGCTAGATCAGACCAGTCGTTCATGTAGCCCAGCATCCTGTCTTACACACTGCTCAACAAGTTGCCCTTAAGGGCCAACCAACTGGGCCTTCCCTGCTGTTGCCACCTGGCACTGGTGTTCAGAGGTTAACTGCCTCTGAATGTGGAGGTTCCTTTTAGTCACCATGGCTGGTAGCTATTGATGAACCTCTTCTCCATGAAAATCTGTCTTAAAGCCATCTATGCTCATGGCCATAACTACATCTACTTGCAATTAATTGCATAATTTTATTACTCATTGAGTAAAGAAGTATTTCTTTTTTGTCTGTCCTGAATCTATTGCCCATTGACTATATTGGGTGCCCGTGGGCTCTACTATTATTTTCTGAACTGAAAAGTCCCATAGAAAAGGTGCTCCAACTCCTTCATGATCTTGATTGTCCTCTTTTACACTTCTGCTGGAGTGACACCTGTTGAATTTCTGCCTGCCAAGAAGCTGTTAGAGCTCAGAAACCCTGACTTAGCAACTCTTCTGAGCCCCCCCAAAAAAGGTATTTTGAGAAAGAATGGGCATAAGTTTGCAGTTGCTTTTGAGAAACTCTTCTCATTAGAAGGAAGTTATTTGCAAAAGAGAAGCTATAAAATTGCTTTGACACCCACTCTACTCCAGCTGCTCTGCACTGGCAAAGAAATGATACAATGGTAATGAGGCAGAAAGATGTGAATTATTCATTTGGTAGTAGTCCGGGTGACATATTTTTGAAGATCATCTAGCAGGTTAAAAAAAAGGTGGACATAAGGGTTGCCAAGTTACAAGTTGGAGACTGATAGAAACTAGTTTTTAAGTTCCCCAGTGAAGCAGGAGACTTTTTATGCTCAGTTTCCTCACCTGATGTATTAAGTAGGATTCCAGTTGCGCCACACAGTAGGCAGGAGAGCAGCAGGATGGAAAAGATCAGTTATGGAGGAAGCCACGACTGCCTGACTACATACGATGTGGGAGATCCTTGGATTAACTCTCGATTTATTGTATTTTTTACTAAAATACAGTCATGGAGAGCTGCCAGTCTGATTAGAGTGTGGGTGCGTCAGTCCTTTCCACCTTACTCTGTTGTCCTGATCAACACTGCCCTCCAAGCTATTCTGTGGAGGAAAAACACAGGTGTGGCAACTCTGTTATCACAGAGCAATGTCAGTAGCTCTGGTTTGCACTTAAAATAACTAATCTTACCATTTCAGACATCTAAAGCCGAGGTTCTGGAGATGAAAAGCTCTTGTAAATGTCACTGATTTCATTGGCCTTTGAGATTAATCATTCATTTTAAGACTAAGAAAACAGTGTTGCTGCGAACACATATTTTCGTCAACCTGTATAAACATAGCCCATCCTTTTCCTGGGATTGGCTTGCTCCACAAGAACAATTGAGGTGAGTACAATTGAGGTGAGTCAAGCCAGCACATTCATTCTCCCTGACTTCGAGTCTTTTAAGTATTCCAGGACCATTTCTCCAGATGAACCGTTGCTGGGGAAGCACAGTGGGGGCTCCAATTGCTCCTAGCCACTTGCAGCATTGGAGGTGACTGGCATCCCCTTCTAGGCACATGCCACTCCCAACTGGGTCCAAGACAAACCCCTGTGGCAATCTGGCTGGCTGCAGTGCACACCCAGGAAGACATGGATGTGCCTTGCTTGGGTGGGGGGGGCAAAATACCTTAAACAGGCCCTAAAGTATTCTTACCATGCAACTGCTCAGACTCCATTCAGATGTTCTTTTACTTGGACATTCAACTTTAATATTTCTGATATCAGAGATAGCTCATAAATCAGTTCTTAGATAATGACTTGGTATAAATGGAGCAATTGGCATAGCAGATATCAATGGGAGGAAATGATAATGGTTTTATGTCATCAGTTTTGGAAATACTTAATTGATAAAATTCAATCATTCTGAAACTACCAGGAATGGTATTAGGCTGCCTCAGGGCTTTTTTTCAGCTGGAACGCGGTGGAATGGAGTTCCAGTACCTCTTGAAAATGGTCACATGGCTGGTGGCCCCGCCCCCTGATCTCCAGACAGAGGGGAGTTTAGACTGCCCTCCGCGGCAATCTAAACTCGCCTCTGTCTGGAGATCAGGGGGCGGGGCCAGCAGCTATGTGACCATTTTTGCCGAGGGCAACCCACTGAGTTCCACCACCTCTTTTCCCAGAAAAAAAGCCCTGGGCTGCCTAATTGGAAAATGCTCTTCTGCAGTACAAGCCATAAAGACCAATGCAGGGATCCTATCTACCAAATCAGACTACTTACTCACAAGAGAGCCAAAGTGGTGTAGTGGCTAGATTGATGGACAAGGATCTTGGCAACTCAGGTATCACTGGCCCAGTATTCCACCCCCTCTCATTGGGTATTTCTCAGGAGAGGCGGAGCTGGGACCAGTCCTGCCCATCATACCAGGTTTGATTCGCTGTTCTGCAATAGAAGCCTGCTGGATAACCTTGGGCCAGTCACACTTTCTCAGCCTAACCTACTTTACAGGGTTGTTGGGAGGGAAATGAAGGAGTGGAGAATGATGTTACCATTGGGGGGAAAGGCAGGGTATAAATTAAGTAAAATAAAATAAATAAAAATAAGGGAAGAACTGTGGATCATTCTTAGAAAACATGGGCTTTACAGGCAGAAATCACAGCTCAGTCCCCAGGGAAGACTCTTTTCCTCCTGAGATGGCATAACTTATGGAAGACACTGAATACCTACTGGTGGTGGTAGAATCATCTGCCTTCTCCCCGATACTCTGCAACCTCTAGTGACACTCAGTGCACGAGATGCTGCTTACTCACTGTTTTTTCCCCACTGCCTTGCTCCACATCACTGGCTCACAATGTGATGGTTGCCATATGGAAAGAAGGTAAATGACATCATTGTCATGTGGAGAGAGAATGAGAATCAGTTTGGGGGTGAGGTTTTCCATTTGCCACTTGAGACAGAAAGCTGGTCTTCTGGGAGCAATCTTACATGCAAAGTAAGCACAGACACTTTGCAATTGCACCTGGTCAGCTTTTTGGCAGCCAACGTTCCTCCCCACAAACATTTCATACTATTTCCAAGGAACCAAGTACCTCTTTATGAGATTTTCTTAGTGAGGACCAGTTCTTACTGAGACAATTGCTAGATGTTTATTGACAATGAGATTCTTTGTTTTGTTACTTCTCTGTTATGTGTTGTTCTTCCTTTTATAAAAATTCTAATAAGAAAAAAAAAGACTACGTGATTCTCTCTGCCTCCCTCATTCCTTTGGCCACTGTTCTTTGTAGCATATTTTTAAAGGTCCAAGGTCTGGAGTATTTTAAGAGATACAAAGTTAATGGATTAGATCCAGACTAAACCTTCCACTCAAGCAAGGCACTTTTGTCAGTGGAACAGAACATTCCTGCCTCCCATGTCCTGCTGCACCCATTGACCTTTCCGAAATGCTGCTCCTGGAGGACCTTCAGAACAGCATGAGAGGCAAACTGGGGATCTGTGGCAGGAAGAGGAAATTGGTGGAGATGACCCCATCCCTTCTGTTAGCAAAAAGTTTAGTCCAGATCCAATACAATATCACTAAACAGTTAGCTGTAGCAACAATGTGTGTTAAGGAGAAGTTCCAGTTTCACTGGCTGGAAATAACCTAGAAGAATGGAGAACTAATCAGTAATCCAAATTGTATTTCAAACAGTAGAGAGAGAGAGAGAGAAAAGACAGACGTAACACTTGTGTGTGATGAAATACAGCACAGACATCTGTTCTATGCAAACAAGTGATTATTTCCCAAACCCTCAAAACTGGAGACTTTTCTCCACAACTGGATTGTTACCCGGTAGATTCTGTATGGAAATTACAAGTAGAATTCTGAGAAAGAAATCTGCATCTCCTTCATGATACTGAAAATGTCGAGCCAATTAGGGAAATTATAATAAATTCAAAAGGCTTCTGAGGGATGGGGAAATCAAAGTTCCCAAGGTCTTAAAAACAGCACATGGCCTTCCTTGTAGAAAGAAAACAGCAGAGTATTTTGTTTTATCATCTTTAAAAACAAGTACTAGCAATAAAAAATGCAAAAGTATCCGTAGCAAACTAGTTGGCCAAAATGTTGAGCCATGGAATAGAAACTTTTTTTTAGCTGGAAGGAAAATTATACATATTAGGGTAATAACTGGTTAATGCTAACCTCAGTATCTAGCACATCACGGACTCTGGAAAACCATAATGACACCATCCATATCCTCTGATCACAGTATGCTGATGAGGATGTCTCCATGCACATATAGAATCAGCCAGCCAATGTACACTGATCCCTGCAGGCTCTCATCTTCCCACAAACCACAAGAAGAGAAGAAACAAAGGCAATAAAGCAGCTATCACTGTATAGCGGTCTGTGATGAACCCAGATAGAGCCATGTAACTATAACACTTATGGGAGAACCACAAGGGCTTGAATCTTCTTCTACAAACACATACCCTTGGACAGGTGGACACATCACTTCTTCACCCATGCCATTCAGACACCTCTACAGCTTAGCTGAGAGAGAAAACGCAGGAACTCTGTCTCAGGCAAGGGCTCAAGGGAAGAGATGGGGGAAATGCCCCGAGAAGCAGCTGTTTGCAAGGAATGGGAGACAAAGGCCTTAAAGACAGCAACTAGTGGACACTTATTGTGAATGTTATTCACAGAAAATACAGCTATCGTCTCCTCAATGAGAGCCAGTATGGTATAGTGGCTAGAGTGATGGACTAGTATCTGGGAGAACCAGGTTCAATTTCCCATTCTGCCACGGAAGCTTGCTGAGGGGCCTTGGGCCAGTCACATACTTAGTCTAACCTACCTCACAGGGTTGGTTTTTAAAAATTTTCAAAGCAACTGATAGGGTAACATAGTGGTAAAGTCTATGGTCCATAACTCATTAGTAAAGCATCTCTTTGAGACCAACTTCCTTATAATACAGCCCTCCTACCTTGAGTTATAAATTTTTATTTAAGCAATAAATAGTAAACATGAAAGATAAGAAAAAACACAACAATCTAAAAAACCACACTAACAGTGCATATAAACATGAAATAACAACAGAACAAGCAACTAATAATAATAAAAAGAAAATACAATTGAGAAAGATAGGAAAGAGGAAAAAAACCTAAACTACAAGTTGAGTTCGAATTTTCTCCACGACAAATATATATTGTTTTCAAAGTCTTGCTTATTCTGTGTTAAACATAAGAGCCCTCTTTCTTCTATTGTTCATGATTCTTAAATCCAGATATCATCAAATCACTGTTATCAATTTCATGTAAAAAGTCTATAGACGGTTTCCATTCAGCCAAAAATGTAGATAATGGCTTTTCTCTAATCGGTGAAGGAAGTTTTGCGATTGATGCAAAGTCCAAAGCCCCTCGCAGGGCTGTTGTGAAGGGGGAATGGAGGTGAGGAGAATGATGTAAGCCACTTTGGGTCCCCACTGGGGACAAAGGCAGGCTTTAAAAAAAGTAAAATAAAAGAAATAAAAAACAGCTCACTGGGGGAAAGTACTCATGCTGTAAACAGGAAATCTCACCAAAAGGGAGAGAACAGCAAAGAGTAAGCAACTCATTAGCAAAAGGCCAATTAGCAGCAGAGGCAGTCTCAGTGATTCTCAGGCCCTGGGCAAAGTCAATGATAGAGCCCACCGCCCCTCTTTTGTTCCCACCCAACTCAGTCTGCCAAAGAAAAAAGTGCACAATTTCTGCAAGGCACATTCAGGTAATTTCCCCTCTGCTTTCTTCCTCTTTTTCTGCCCCATTTGGATAATTTTGTTTTATTGCTTCTGGCTGACTTAGCCTAGGCAGGCTATGCATTAGCTAGACGGGTGATGTTCATGCGTCATTTTTGAAAAATAATTATGACCGACAAGTAGCTCTAGCTACATCGATCACATGTGGACATGTGATGGATTGCAAAAAATGCCACCTGCGAGCGCAAGCCGAATAGCTCATTTGCAAAGGGCAAGTAAGCATTTGGAACTAGCTGATGGATTTTTTTTTTTGCTAACAAAGAAAATTGAAATAGATGAAAATTCTACCAGATTTTTCATTCTAGACACCAGGTGATGTTATGGGTAGATTCTTCAGTAGGTCATATAGTATATCACCTGCATTAGTCCTACCTCCTCCAGTGTGGGACCTTGGGCAGTTGGGCTGCCCCATACGTAAGCTCCCCCCATCTGCAGAAAAGTAGAAGGAAGAAACTGGGGTTTTACACACTGCAGAGTACTCCTCTAAGCTCACAGTGAAAAACAAAGTGAGTATTAATGCTCCATATGCAAGAAAACCTCAGCTTGCTGTACTCAGATATTCTAAAGAATTTTCACAAGAGACAGAAAATTTCTTTTTAGTACATTTTGACAACAAGCAGCTGCCACCCATTTAAAGTGAAAGCTGAAATCTCAATGAGTCATAACTGAATGCCCAATTAAGAATGCTCCTCATTTATAACATTGTCAGGAAACAAGCACCATTTTAATTCTAGGGGGAGAAGGAGAGAGAAGGAATGAATGGATGGATGGATGAATTATAGACTGGAACAAGAGAAGGCCAAAGTCCAATTTCACGTGTACTTGTTAAGCAAGTGTAAGTACTGGGTGTGTAAAAATCACATTTATTGCTGTGTTTACAGAACAATTGAGCTCTTTGTTGTATGGATAATGTTAGCTGTAGCCAATCAGAAATCTGTCCTTTACGTATATGAGGGCATTTTGCCTCACATCACTTCCTCTCAGGTTGCAATTTCTCTCAGATTAATGCATTTCACATTCATTTACAGCATTTACAGGTAGAAAGGGGGATTTGATCATTTAACCTTTTGTCCTCACAGAAGACCAATACATAATTTTCTGTGGGGCTGTTCAAGAGTGCTGCTCAGACTGACAAGGGGAAAAGTCAGACGCTGCAGTTTCTAGAGTCACGGTGCAGAAGGGACAGGGGAAGCTGCTTGTGCCAGTGTGACAGTATGGATAATGCTGGCACAAAGGTGCATGCCATTGGGTAGCTGAGTAGTAAATCACCTCTTTACACATTGTGGTTTACATGGGGTACTCACTCTGTGCCCTGAAGTCAGATGTGAGTGGTTCTCCTGAATTCCCACATGCAGATGATGTGATTCAGATATTACTGTAGTGCATGTGGAGAAGGGGCTTTTGTCTACACCTGCGCCAGTGGACTGGGACCAACATATCTATGGGACTCTCTCCCAATAGGCCCCTTGAAGAGGCCTACGCTTCTCTGATCAACATCTGCTGCACAAAGAATGTACGATTGGCCTTAACTAGAGACAGAGCTTTTTCGGCTCTGATGTGGGCCTGGTGGAACACCCTCCTCGGTGAGACCCAGGCCCTGTGGAACTGCATTAAATCCCGCAGTTTAATGCAGTTCTGCAGGGCCTGTAAAACAGAGAAGCTCCACCAAGCCTATGGTTGAGGTGATGGCAATTTGTCTCCGATGGACTCTCCTGTTGTGTTCTTATTTTGTTCCATCTGGCGGATTCTCACCCACTTAATTTTACTATATACTCCATCTACAGCTACCACAAGTAGATTCTGTAGTAAATGCCATCAAATGATTTAGCAATGTTCAGTACTGATTAGTATCTATACTATTCCAGATTTTAAAATTAAAATATTAAATTTAAATATTTAAATTAAAATATTTAAATTTGTGTTATATTTCTATTATGGATTATTTTAGTTATGTTGGGACCTGCCCTGAACCTGCTTGTGAGGAGGATATCAAATAAATAAATAAATAAATAAATAAATACATTTTCCCAAATGGAGACAGTACAAGAGGCAGTGTCTGGGTCATTACAATGGGCCAAATAAGGGCCCCTGGAAAATCTTGGTGGGGGAGGGGGACTGAAGCCTCACAATTTTAATTGGGTCCCATGCACAAGGGAATTGAGAAGGATCTGCAACACATAATCTGACGGTTGCACAGGACACAGGGTAGAAACCCAGAACCCAGCTGTGTGCTCTGAAATGTGTAGTTACTTTTCACATATGCCAAATACATATGCCTTTGTCTCACTGATGACTCATTGACAGGGCGGTCCAGTTGTTCTAAGATATGGGCATGCAATTAACGTTCTGGAGGCCAGTTACTTGTATCTCCTGGTTGAAGGTTACCTTACACAATACATCTGGAGTCCTAGTTCTTTTTGTTGAAGGGGGCTTTCCTTCAAGGTAGAAGTGCCTGTAGTAGGAACACTGTATTTGCCCAACGTCCTGATCAGCCACAAAGTAAACTCATAGATCCAGAGGAGTTAGCCGTGTTAGTCTGTAGTAGCAAAATCAAAAAGAGTTAGCCATTGCACGTCAGCCTCACTTGTGTCCTAGAGTTGTTGCAAGGATAAACTAAGAAAAAAATAGGCTGCCCTAAGGAAAACGTCACAAATATGCAATAATACTAGAATTCCCAGCTGTCTTTACAGATGAAGCTGTGGGAAACTTAACCACCCTTTTCCAGTAACTATCTTACCTGTTTATGCCTCACAGCAGATGCAGGTTAGAATGAGAACAGAAGAGCATGGAAATTGCCTTGTTGGATCAGATGAAAAATCTAGCTAGATGGACTTTTGGTATTATCCAGCAAGGCCATTCTCATGTTCTCGATGTGTCCTTCTGACTGTACAGTTCCGACATACCCTGCTTACCTGATTTTTAAATGAATGTTTTTATTCTTGACAAAACACTTTTACACCTCTCTCCCACATCTTGTTCCTTATGTTTCACCCTAGTAGGCTTTCTGACTGCGTGAAGTCACACAGTCACCATTTGGCTCATTGGCGAATTATATTTATTATCTTGTTAGGAATCTACTAATTTAAGAGCCAACTTTCCCCCTCAAAAATTAACTTTTAGAATGTTTACATTTTTAAAATGAATGGTAGTTTTATTTATAGATTTATTTTATTTCTTAAATATTTTTATCTTGCCTTTCCTTGTGGCTCAAGTCACAGTTAAAACAATACTGTTTAAAATAAATAGAACAAAACACCAGATACCACCTTCACCCCAAAGTGGCCTACAGTCTATACCCCATTAAAAAGCCCTGGCAAATAAAATGGCCGTGCAGCACTTCCTGAAGATTTCTATTGATGGGACCCACCCACCGCCTGCAACTCCTCATAGCAGGAGCCACAATGAAAAAGGAACTTGCTCTAGTTGATACCAGGCAGGCCGCCTCAGCTAGGGAAACATCCAGTAGGGAGAAGCCTAAAGACCACAGTTGGTGCATGGGGACATATGGGAGGAGAGGGTTATGTAGATACAGGGGTCCTAGGCTGTGAAGGGCATTAAAGGTCATAATAACTATTGCTGTGACTTAGACATAGAAATAACTGGCAGCCTATGTAGAAGTTTTAAGGTGGACACAAGGTATATTTCCATTGACTGGCCCCTGACAATAATCAGGCTGCTGCGTTTTTCCAGCAGCAGTTTCAAATTTGTCTTCAAGGGAGACCATGTTACAGTATCATATTACAGTAACCCAGCCTCAAGGTTACAAACGTTTGGATCAACATGGCCAGAGCACTTGAGTCTACCAAAGGAGAGAGCTGGTGAGCCAGGTGCAGATCTTAGCCAGTACATCAGTCTGCCTTTCAGACACCAAAACTAGGTCCATGGGCATCCCCAAGCTCTTAACTTGCCTGGCTAAATACACTCCACTCAATCCAAGTAAATCTAATCCTTGTTTTAAAATATCAGCATTTTTTTTTATTAAATTTTTATTGTTATTGTAACATTAGATGTAACTAATAACCTTCAAGTAACAAACAACATTTCAAATTTGAATGAAACAAAAACCAATATACAATACGCAGTTAGACTTACATCCTTAATAGTTAACATAGAGAAAAAGTAATTCGATGTAATTAAACAGTTATACTATCAGCTTAATAGAAGGAGAGGTATCCATTGTTTGTTACAACTTGTAGTATTTTCGAGTTGGGCTGCATATTGTTCT
Organism: Eublepharis macularius; assembly: GCF_028583425.1. Classification (NCBI taxonomy): domain Eukaryota; kingdom Metazoa; phylum Chordata; class Lepidosauria; order Squamata; family Eublepharidae; genus Eublepharis; species Eublepharis macularius. The sequence goes on from NC_072790.1 coordinate 50,903,421, forward strand.
TTTCTATGTATTCCAGAAATGGGAGCCACTTTTCAATAAAATTAGTATTTTCTGTGAGTTGTACTGCATTTTGCATATCATTGCTTACTTTTTCTAGAATGAAATGGTTCCAAACTTTAGAGAACCAGTTTTCGATTGTTGGTAATTTTTTTGATTTCCATACTGTCGCTATGGCACTCTTAGCTGCTACAAAAAAAGAGGCAATGAGCTCCTTTCTGATTTTGGGGACGTGTGTGTTTTCCCACAAGTCTAAAAAAATCATTTTTGGGTCAAAGGGGAGGTCGTGGTTTGTGATATCTTTAATTTTCAGTAATATCTCTTCCCAAAATCGTCTAATTCCTTTACATCCCCACCAACAGTGGGCGAAGGTTCCCTCCCCGCCACAATTTTTCCAACATTTTGGGGATGATCTAGCTGATATGTGTGCTAATTTTTTGGGTGTTAGGTACCATCTGTGAATCACTTTAAACGTTTGTAATTTAGTTATGTTGACTTTCGAGGTGAATATTCCAGATGTCCATATTTTTTTCCAAATCTCTGGGGACTGTTCAATTGCACAGTCCTTACCCCAACTAGATTGACAACTTAGCTGCTTGTTCTCAGTGATGTTTAGCAGAAGGTTATATAGTTTAGCTATCATGCCTTTTTTTTGTTGTACTGGTGAGTCTAGAAATTGTTCAAATTCTGTCAGAGCTTCTGTCATGATATTCCTTAGCCTTATTTTTTCTGCCATGTGTGAGAGTTGTAAGTAATTAAACCAATGTAGTTTTTGTTCTAATTTATTCTCTATATCTACTTTCTCTAGGAGACCTAATTTTGTGGATATGTCAACTAGTCTAGTTATTTTTGCTTGATGTAATGATAGGATAAGTGATCGATCCCACTCTGGTAAAAACCATTCTTGATTTAGGAACGTAGAGAATCTAGATATTCTGGGAACAATTTTGATCCTGATTTGGTCCCATGTCTTTAAGATAGATGGTATCAGGAAGCTTTTTTTGATGCTTTGTGGCCTATTACTTGGTTTGTTCCAAATTATGTCTGTTATGTCACTGAATTTTGAAGATGGTTGAATGATCATAACCCAATCTGGCTGAGGGGAGTTTGAAGTCATTTGCAAGAGATTAGCCAGTCGTGTCGCTGATTGATATAGGTATAAATCTGGATAATTAAAACCACCGTTTGCTGATTTCCTCCTCATAGTAGTGAATGCAATTCTCGGGTGCTTGTTTTGCCATAGAAATTTATTAATTAATATTTGCCATTGAGCTATTTGTGATCTATTTATAGTAAGAGGGATCGCTCTAAACATAAAAATAAATTTTGGTAATATAAAAGCTTTTATTAAATGAAATCTGTCATACCACGTGAGCTTTAATTTATTCCATTTGATAATATCTAATTTAATTTGATTTATCAATTTGAGGTGATTCAATTTTATGAGGTCTTTCAGGTTGGGGGTGATTTCAACTCCTAGGTATGTAAGATTTGATGGGGACCATTGAAAGCTATATATTGTACTAATTTGTTGGACCGTTTTATTATGGGTGTTGATGGCAAGATAGTAAGATTTTGTTTGGTTAATTAATAGTCCTGATATTGCACCAAATTTTGTAAGTAGAGATGAAAGATGGGACAGTGAACTTAATGGTTTGGTCAAATAAATCATCATATCGTCCGCGAACAAGCTAATTTTAAATTCTGTGGAGTTAACATTTATTCCCTTTATCTGTTTGTGTTCTCTAAGGGCAATCGCAAAGGGTTCTAGGGCGATTGCAAATAGAAGAGGGGATAGGGGGCAACCTTGTCTTGTACCTCTTTTAACGTAAATGTTTTCTGAGTATGTAGCGTTTACTTTGATGTTTGCTATAGGTTGGTGGTATATAGCTTCAATTGTGTTTAAGAATTTTTCTCCAAATTCCATATGCCTCAGTGTTTTTAGTAGGTATGATATTTCTACCGAATCGAAAGCTTTTTCGACGTCTAGTGATAAAAAGATGGCTTCCGTATTGTTTTGGGTGCAATGGTCTATTAAGTTTAATGATTTATAAATGTTATCTGTAATGTCTCTTTTTGGTATAAATCCTGATTGGTCTGTATGAATGTAGTTAGAAATGAATGTATTTAGTCGATTTACCATAATTGAAGCAAAAATTTTATAATCGTGGTTGAGTAATGAAATAGGGCGGTAGGATGCTGCTTTTAGGGGATCTTTTCCCTGTTTATGGATCACTATGATGTCGGCTCTCTCCCATGTGGGTGGCATTACCCCCTTTTCCAGAATCGAGTTGGCTAAATCAGTTAGATGTGTTGCTAACAAGCTCGTAAACTTTTTATAAAATTCTGCCGGGTATCCGTCCGGCCCTGTGGCTTTATTATTTTTAGCTGCTTTTATTGCATCCATTGTTTCTTGGATAGTGATGGGTTTTTCTAGAAATGTTCGGTGTTTTTCCTCTAATTTCTTGAAGTGTTTTAGTGAATTTAAAAAGTGGAATATTTTAGTTTGGTCCGGATTTTTTGATGAGTATAGTTGAGTGTAAAAGTCTTTAAAGACTTTAAGGATTGATTCCGGTTTGTACTGCATTATATTTTTACTGTTATGAATTCTGTTGACTGTGTTTTGTATTCTCTTTTGTTTTACTTTATTTGCCAGAATGCGTAAAGTTTTAGGTGTATTGGTCCAATGTGACTGTTTGATAGCAATCAGGTTTTTGTATATGGTATGACTTTCCAAGGTTTCTAATATTTTCCTTTGTGTTAAGAGATCCCTGTATATTTTTTTGCTGCCTGTTAATTTATGTTTATTTTCTAGTGCTTTTATATTGCTTATTAACTCACATTTTTGTTTCAATTTTTCTTTGTTGATTTTAGCAGTAAGGGCTATTAAATGTCCTCTGGTCACTGTTTTTATCGTATCCCAAAATATGTGTATCCCAATTTCTTTTGAGAAGTTGTCTGTAATAGCTGTTTCAATTATTTTGCCAACTTCTTTAATTGCATATTGATTGTATAATAAGTGTTTCGGTAAGCGCCATTGAGTACTGCTTTGTGTTTTAGCACCGAGATTAAGTGTCATGGATACCCAAGCATGGTCTGAGATTGTGTTACTTCCTATTTCTGTTTTCTCTATTTTATCAATTATGTCATTAGAGCTAAGAAGATAATCAATTCTTGTGTATGTGTTGTGTCTTTGTGAGAAGTATGTGTAATCCTTTTCTCCCTCGTGATAGTGTCTCCATGTGTCAATTAAGTGGTATTTCTGTAGTATAGCTGCTAGTTTTGTTATTTTGGTTTTTTTTGATGTGTGTACTTTGTTAAAATTTGATTTGTCCAGTTGATGGTTTATTATGTAATTTAGGTCTCCTCCAATTATCAAATATCCTTCCTGAAATGAAATCAATTTTTGTATTACTTCCTCTATAAATTCTAATTGGTTTGCGTTTGGAGCATATACTGAGGCTAGTGTGAGCGTGTGCTCCCCTACTTTCCCTTTAACGAAGATAAATCTGCCTTTTTTATCCTTAAATGTTTTTGTTTGTTGAAATTGTAGGTCCTTTGCAATTAGGATGGCTACTCCTCTTGATTTGGAGTTTCCAGTTGCGTGATACTGGGTTTGCAGCCACCTAGCTTTTAGCGAATCTGTATTATTATGTCGTAGATGGGTTTCCTGCAGAAATATAATTTGAGGTCTGGTTTGGGCTAAGTTCGATATCACTCTCTTTCTTTTGATTGGATTACCTAATCCTCTAACATTGAAAGTTAAAACTTTGATTTTAGAGCTCATTGTCTGTTTTGATTATAACAATTACTTGTGCCTTTCTTTTTTTTTTTCCTTTTTCTCCACCTGTATATATTCCGAATTCACTATATATCTTAACTGTTGATTAATATACAATCCTAGTCTAAATTGAGTCCTTACAACTATATGCGATTGTTCATCTCTATACCAGAACTTTTGATTAAGAGACAGCAAGAGAAAGAAAAAAAAAATAGAAATGATAGTATCTGGTTCACTGTTTCTTTCTTTCTTTCTTTTTCTTTTTCTTTTTTTTTCTTTTTTTGAGTGAATTGTATGGTTATAACATCAAACTTATCAAACAATCAGTATTCCAATCTTGTAACTTCTGCTTATAGTTCTCAATTAGGTTTAACAATATAACTATCAATATAGTTGTTTTAATATCACAATAATCTTATTTACTATGTTATTTCTTAATGTCTATATTTAAATTACTCTCTTTAGGTCGATATATAGAAATTAAAGTTGCAAGATTTCTCTTATTTTCTACACGATAAACCTTCCCTGATTTCTTAGAATTCAATCCAGTCAAGTGTTTACCAGTTATACCCCTCTAACTCCTTATGTTGAATTGACTTCTTCCTATGTTTGTACTCTATATTATTGTTCTTTCCCCTCTCTTTCCTTTTCCTGTATATATATATATATATATTTTTTTTCTTTCTATGATATTTAGTCTTTGTTACAAACTGTAAACTACTCCTATTATTTTCCTATTCCCCTCCCACTCCCTATGCTCTCCCTAACCCTCTTCCTTTTTCTTACCCTCCCCTTCCCTTTTTTATACTTATAGATTATAGTAGTAATATATATATAACAATTTTTTGAGATTTTTTAAAATTATTTTATTGTATTTTTTTTATTATTATTATTATTATTATTATTTAATATCCTTTTTCTTTCCTTTTTTTTTTTTACTCCCTCCCTCCCTTACTATCAAGTTTTTTCCCAAAATTTTGTGTAACTATTTACTGAGCTTATATAACTAACTAACTGTCCCTGTACCTTCCCCTTACCACCCTCCCTCCCTCCCCTCAACCACCTTTGTGTCTTAGTAAGCTGTAAATTCCACTTGGATATTATTAGTATTCTATGCTACTGTAATAAAGTGTTCAAGTTTAGCTCTCTCAAACTGCTGAGTTACCTTCACTCACCAGTTGTGGAAGTCTATCTCACTCCCCTTCCACTTATGAGAGCTAAAAAAAACTCACGTGAGCTATGTTGAGAGCCCTTCCCCCCTTCCCCAAAACCTCTATAGTTACATCTCTATTTTCAAGTACTACAACTTGATAAACAGTCAAACCGAAGTATATTTATCCAGATTTACCAGTTTGTGGTGTGGTAAAAATAAGAAGATTTAAGTGTCTCTGATGGGGATCTTACTCCCTTTCTGAGGAGATAGTAAGTCTGAAGATTTTCTTTTCTGATTTTGTTTGCTCATCTCCATTGGTGTTTCTAACCCGACTGCATTCAATAGCTCTAGTCCCGTATCGATATCAGTTGCAATATATCTTTTGCCATGATGGATGACCATAAGTTTGCTTTGATCCTGCCATTTGTATCTCATGTTCGCTTTTTGCAGGGTCTCAGAGATTGGTTTAAGTTCCCTTCTTTTAGCAAGCACTTCTTTTGGGAGATCAGCGAAAATATATATATGTTTGCCTTCGCATTTAAATGATCCCCTTGCTCTAGCTTCTTCCATTATCTTCTTTCTTGTCCTCTGGTCGGGTACCTCTATGATTATATCTCTCGGGCGTTCTTTGTTTTTGTTTTGTTGAAAAGGTCCCACTCGGTAGGCTGTTGTGATGTAAGGGAAGACTCCTTCCTCAAGCCTTAGTTGTTTAGCTAGCCAGTTAGCAATGAAGCTTATGAGATCTATATTGTATGTATACTGTTCGTCTATTCCTCGTATCTTAACGTGATTTTGCCTGGCATTGATTTCTAGCCTTGTTAGTCTGTCTTGCTGCTCCATAATTATTCTTTGCATGTCTGTGACGTTTTGCTGAGCCTGCACACTCACGTCCAGAGCTTTTTCAGCTTTTTGATTAGTTGTTTGTAAGTCACGTTTTATGTCCATGAGTTGTGCAGTGATAGGGTTAATGAGTTTGGCCATTTGATCTACAATGTCTTGTCGTAGTTTTTCGAGTTGGGGATCTAGGTATTTTTCTGTAGCATTTACCTTTCTCACATCGTCGTTTGCAGCGAGTTCCGCCATTTTGTTTCTCTCCACGCCGCTGCGTTCTGTCTCCACCGATCCTCCTGAAGCCGCGAAAAACGTCTGTAAGTTTTTAACTGCCTTTGGATTGTTTTTCTTTTTCTTAGTGGAGTTTGTGTACATTATTTTCCTGCAAATTTTCCTTCGTTGTAGCGAGTTAGGGCGAGATTTGGGTTCGGGGGGATTGGAGCGCTCTCAACATGCGTCCATTCCTCTCCTCTGCGACGCCACGCCCCCCAAAATATCAGCATTTTGGATGCAAGACGGACATAACAAAACAAGTCAACTGGGAGAGACAACAGGGGAAAGACAGGAGGGTCAGGGGAATGATGGGTCCGGTCCGACTATTCCAACTATTTGGTGGAGTGCTATCCTTGTTTGAATTTTAGTTTTTTGAATAAGTCACTTGTGAGTGAAGAAGTGTAACAATATCATTCTGGCCATTACATGTAGGTTTGCCACCACCACCCCGCCTGGGGCGGGGGATCCCCCGATCTCACCCTTCCCACCCTGCTCCCACTTACCCACCTGGTGTGTGTGTGGGGGTGCAGCGTGCTCCCACATCGCGAGAGCAAGCAACAGCGGCAGTGAAAGCAGGCCACTCTCGATGCTGCCGCTGCTGCCGCTTGCTCTTGCGGTGCAGGAGCTGCAGCACTGACAAAAGTGTCTTGCAGTGGTGAAAGCAAGCGGCGGTGGCGGCAGTGAGAGTGGCTCACTGTCGCCAGCGCCAGCGCCTCCTGCTGCCATTGCCGCTTGCTCTCACCGCTGCAGGCTGTGCTGGTGACAGCAAGCCGCTCTTGCTGCTACTGCTGCCACCGCCGCAAGCAACCTGCAGCAGTGGCAGCCGGGAGAAAGGGGACACAAGCACCCTTTCTCCCGCACATGCAATGACACCAGTGCTGGAAGTGCCGTCATCATGCATGCAAGGGAAGGGGCAGGTGCAAGTAATGGTATCATGCAAGGGAAGTTGAAAAAAGAAGAAAAAGGCAGGGTGGGTGCCAGGATCCCAGTCCCCCATCAGGGGACATGAGGGACCTGGCAACCCTAGTTATATGTGGATCAGGCCAATGACTGAACTGTAGGCCAGATAGTAATGGGGAGGAGCAGATGATTGCATGGACATGCTTTTCATAGAAGTTCTTATGTTATTTTGTACAACCATGGGAAGTCTAAGAGATTCTGGGGCCCTGAGCAGAAGTCCAGGATGGGGTTCAGAATCACTCCCCAAGCAAGGGATGGGCCCTGCTCCATGCGATGAACCTTGGACCTGCTGCTGCTGCAGGAAGCCAGCTGCCCAAGCTCTACATGGGGCAGGTGCGAGTGATGGCAGGAGCTTGCTCTTTTCTTTCTTTCCCCCCTCCTGGGTGGGCCATGGGCAGTCAGGGCCCCTCCACCAAGTACAGGGCCTGGGGCAGCTTCCCCCGTTGCCTACTGGCTAAAACCACCCCTGAGTACCACACCATTTGGTACTATGGGTTGTTTGCAAAAAGAAATAACAGAAATACCCACCCTCCAAAATTTTCTGTCTGTCTACCCAAATAACTGTTTGAGAGGGCCTCACTACATGTTTAGTTTTCAATGCGGTGGGTCCAGGATGGAACCAACAGGTTCCCTGCAGCCACACAGATGCTACAGGGAATGGCATTTAAAAAGTAAAGGAGAGTCCAAATAGGCTGGGAATTCTACCATAGGATGAGGAAGGGCTCCTGCCTCTCCCCCCCGCCAGCCATTTTCCAGTGTGGAAATGCACGCAGGAAGTAGTTTTCCCATTTTGCTGAACCTGTACTGGGGTTGCCAACCTCCAGGTGGTGGTTGGAGATCTCCTGGAATTGCAACTGATCTCCAGACGATAGAGATCAATCCCTCTGGAGAAAATGGCTGCCTTGGAAAGTGGAGTCTATGACATTATTTGTTTATTTATTATATTAGCTTTTTAGTCCGCCCTCCCCGCCAGGCAGGCTCAGGGCAGAGTACAACATTTCAATTTACATAAATAACAGTTAAAAACAGATAAAACATTATACATATAACATTAAAACAACTTAATACAATAAATACAATACACATTTGGCTGGTCCAGTGACTTCTTGTCAGGCAAATATGAATTGCTTCCAACTCAGACTAATTTAAAATGTTTTCTGTCGATGATAAGGCTAACAATATTATCACAAGCATTTTGATCTGTGTCAAAGATATATTCAGAGCTGGGAGAAAGGTAAGCCTTTCCTGGAGATTCTTTTGTGTAGGTTTGCTAAAAATACTCCTTAATTTTTAATACAAAATATTAATACATTATAATAAGCACACAGTCTTATGTTTTAAAAATGAAATGCTATATATATAAAACCAGAACTTATATAGGATTTATTTATGCACATCATAATTTGTACAAAAACCATTTATAATAAAGAAAAAAGAACGCAGAGGAAAACCTGTTGTAATAGTGAGACTAATGATTTTCCATAAATTAAATGTTCATGTCCTATCAGCTTCAGAAACAACAAACTGCTTACAGCATCTCCTTACCAGGTAATTTAGATACAAAGTTAATGTAGCATTGTGTTTTTAAATGAGCATGACTGGCTATTATTGGTACCTACCTTAGAAATGAAGATGGTGCATAGGTACTGATTTGTAATAAGATAAATGGTTAACCTGAATGTGCGTGGGAAGCAGAGTTAGCTGACAGAAGTAACATTAGCTAGTGTGAACTTGGAACTAAAATATACTTTTTATCATGAATGGCTGTAATTTGGTGTAAAAGGTATGCAGGCTTTCAAATCTTGGGAGGAATGTGGCTGAAGACAGATGATAGGTTTCTTCATACAGCTGATGTTTACAAGAGGGATTGCTGGGTGAGGTATGTATGCTTGTTCTATTTTTGTCTCTGGTAAACAGGCTTTGCTGAATTCTATGTTGTTTCAGAAACCTACAAAACCTGTTGGGCAAAAAGCAACCATGGAACCACAGAAATACGTCTGCACTGCAATCCTTCTCTCCAACTACTTTCAACTTGGTTTAAAACCCATTGTCTGTTTCTGGCCTGGGAAATCATGGAAATGGATACTGTGGGCAGGGCTTTTTTTCAGCAGGAACGCGGGGGAACAGAGTTCCGGAACCTCTTGAAAATGGTCATATGGCTGGTGGCCCCGCCCCCTGATCTCCAGACAGAGGGGAGTTTAGATTGCCCTCTGTGCTGCCGGCATGGAGGGCAATCTCAACTCCCCTCTGTCTGGAGATCAGGGGGGCAGGGCCACCAGCCATGTGACCATTTTCTCCGAGGGCAACCCACTGAGTTCCACCACTTCTTTTCCCAGAAAAAAAGCCCTGACTGAGGGTATAAATGAACATTACATTTGACATATGAGATGGGACACAGGTGCCTGACCCTACTCATAGTCAAGCGTTAGAGGGAGGACTAACCTTTAACAACAGTTAAAACAGCAGGTGAAGGAAGTCTGAAGCTCCCCACCACCCCAGTTTTTGGAGCTGCTTGAGGCAATGAAACATCTATAAAGATTTATCCCTGGTCTAATGCGTTGGAAGAGGAGGACTCAGCGCTGTGCCTTTCCTCAGGTTTCAGAGGAGGACAAACCAAAGAGTTAGAAAGAGAGGTCAGAGCATTCTGTTTACTGCTCTGACTGTCCCTTTAATATGTAGATTGCTATTCTCAGGACTTACTCCTCCACATCCTCCTTCTCTCCTATTTCCTGGCTTTGTTCCAGACACCATCTCTCCTTCTTGTCCCTCCATCTTGGAACCATGAATGCACAACTTGTCCTAGTATCCATGTCCATCCTTAGACTAGATAAGTAGGTAGGATCGATCTCTCCATTCCTATCAGAGTATGGAGTTCCTACAATAAAGCACTCTTATTTCCTTTCTAAATATAAACAAGTGTATACCTTGTTATTTTCTCTCTTGCACACACACCAGTCGGCAGAACCAGCTCACAATCACCTATAATCACACTTGCATTGCTAAATGATAAACTCTGCTAATGGCCCAAACATGGAATCCTTTAATTAGGTTTCTGGGGCCAACTTATGATTTATTTATCATAACCAAGTCAAGTTAGGCACTCATGTCCCCCTGGCACATGTCAAACGTAACATGTGCTTTGGCCCTCCTTAACAGACCTACTTCTCAGTTGCAGCCAAGAAGCACGGGTGATCCTCTGGTGGCTCTATAACCTCTGAATTCTCTCAGCTTACACAGCACCAGTTTTGTGTGGTTCCTCATTTCCTGAATAATATCTACTTCATTATTAATAACATCAATAGATCCATTGTGCCCCAGTGGATTGCTGAATAAGTACTAGGAAAATCTTAAAAGTTCCAGCTACGTGTACCTTATTCAAGAAGAGTTGCTTTGGTGGGAATGGGAGTAGGTGGAAATCTTTTGCATCTAATGACCCTGGCCAATTCCCCACTCCAAAGAAGAAATGCAAGAGGGCAGCAAAAGGCTGCCTACTCATTTGTTACACAGTCCAAAGTAAGCACCCCTTTAATCTCCTACAATCCTCTGCCCAGTGGAGAAAAATGGGGAACGTCCATTCTTCATCCTTCCTGAAAAATGGGCAAAATATAAGAGTCCTGAGAGAATAATAATTTTATTTCCTGCACAATATAATTTCCCCTCTTACCAGAAGATAATACTCTTTTCTTAATTAGGCAATGCCTATTTGTTTAGATGTGTGTTTAAACAAGTGTTGAAGGCAAGTTCAATATCTGAATAAATGATCAAATAAAGGAAGGCCAAATACTGTGTGAGCATTCATAGAGTGAACCAAAAAAATCATTGTATCATGTCCAAACTCTCTCTCCAGTTAATATCTGGAAAAGTACTTAGAAGGTAAAATTCAATTAAGATTGCTGAAGAATATTATTGTTAGGATCCACTGTCCTTTCTATGAAATAGTGGTTTGATTCAGCATTTTAAGCATTAATATTCAAAAGTGGCCACCTGCAAGAACAGCCATGGCATTTGCACACTGATAGTCAATCTTTAATATTATTCAAGTCAGACTTGACTATCATTCCAGTTAGTACTTGCACCTGAGTGTACCATTAAGTATACAAGCTCTAATTCTAGTCACTTGTAACATTTTTGAGGACATGACTAATGAATATTACTTGCACCTGAGTGTACCATTAAGTATACAAGTATACATTAAGTATAAGTATGTATTGTTAGTACTTGTACCTGAGTGTACCATTAAGTATACAGGCTCTAATTCAAGTCACTTGTAACATCTTTGAGGACATGACTAATGAATACTTGAGTCTCTTTACATGAGATGCCTTGGCACATGTTCATCAAGTGTAGGGAGATGTAATGTTAGCAGGGAAGCATAGTTTAAAAAGACAGAGCCGGCAGAGATTGCTCCTCAGAGAGTTTATTAATTTCATCTTTGCCTCCCCAAAGGCTCTGACAATTTCACCTCTCCAGTCTAAAACGGTGTGCAATTACATGAGAGGGCAGCGAGGAATAGAAATGGGGTGGAGCTGCCTTCCAGAGTTGGGCTTGGACCTGGAGAGGTTATAATGGGCTGAAGTTTCCCTCCTGGTATTTCACAGTTCCAGTGTATAGCAAAGCCTTTGCCCTGCTACTGGCTCTGTCTTTTTAAACTACCCTTCCCGACTAACATTGCATCACATGTCCCATGTCGAGAGACTAGACTCTAAAGTGTTTAACAATTACTATTATCTCCTCCCTAAATATTTATCCAAATAATGAAGTCATTAAGAACGGAGGGGCCACACTCTCTCTCAAGTGTTTCTGAGCTCTTAATATAACTAGAGCCTTATGTAAATTCTGTTATTGCAGAATAGACTGAAGAACTGAGGTTAATTTCAGCAAATGATAACTTAGGCACAAAACCCAATCCTTACACTGCATTCCTAAACACCCTTCTAAATCAGTGGGCTTTGAGGGTGTAACTGTGCTTAGGGTGGTACTTAAAATTTTGCATGAAGGACACAAGTTTTAATAATAAAAGTTTAGTTTACTGTAATCCCAACAATATTTCATTTATGCATGTTTTCAGACTTCTTTTTTAAATACTGATTTTCTCTTATTGATTTTTACAAACATCTGTCTACTCAAATAATTAACTACCTGGCAAGCATGCAAAACTTTGGCAAGCACAAAACTCTCTCACGGTGAAGTATGCTCAACAACAATAAACACATCTGATGCCAAAAGAGATGATATATCATAGCTAAGTAAATGCTCTCACGCCCTACAGTTTAGTGGCAGAGCACTGATCTATCTTTCATTTAAATGCCGGTGTGGCCAGTTCTTGGCTCCTATGCTATGATTCCTGCTACAATACAAACACGTTAAGATGTAGCATTTATTTACACTTTCGATTATTTATTTAAATATTTATACCTCACCACATCTCCTCAGACTCAAGACAATAAAGCAGCAAAAGGCAGCAAAGACCCCCAAACATCATATGTACCCAGCAACATTAAAACTCAATTAAGACACACAGTTAGCAATGCAGCCAGATATGCCAAACAGTTTACATTTCAGCAAATACCTTTTGGAATAAAACCATCTTACATGATGTCTTCGATCCAGCAAACAATGGTTCCCTCAACCCCACTCTGGGAGGCCGTTCCAGAGGAATGGACTTAACCACATAAAAAGCCTGCAACCTGTTACAAAATGGAATGGACAATTAGTTGTGCAAGATTAAGCTTCACAAGCCTGGTAAGTCTTGCATGATGGTTTTTCAAATAGAGTGTCAACTTCCCGTATTTTGACTCTGATCTATACTGATCAGCCAGCAAAAATTCTGGTAAACGGTTCTTTAAACATAAAAATAGATAAAAAGAACTTGACAGGGATGCCCAGTATCCCCATTATTGTTTATTATTGCTTTAGAAGTATCGGCAGTGAAAATCAGGCAAGATGCCAGAATTGTTGGAATAAAAGAAAGCAAAAAATAATATAAAATGAAAAGCTATGTTGACAACGTTATATCAGTGACAAAACCAAATGACTCCTTGAGATTTGTAATCCAGCAAGATTTGGATTATATTCTGGATATAAACTGAATTAAAGAAGACAAAGATAATGTTATTATCGATAAATAAAGAAGAACGAAAGGAAATAGAAAAAATAACAGATTGTGTGATTACCAGAAAACCAATAATATATCTGGGAATATATGTGACGAGACAAAACAATAATCTCTATAAAGATAATTATCAAAAAGTTTAGATGGGTGTAATTGAAGATTTACAAAGATGGTAAAAATTGAATATTTCGTGGCGAGGGAGAATCTTTGCTGTTAAAATGAATATATTACCAAAATTGAAATGTTTTGTTTGAAATGCTGCCAGTTTATATAGATGAAAAGATTTTTAAAAGGTGGCAAAAAAGGATAAATGACTTTGTATGGAATGAAAAGTAACCAAGGGGATAAGATTCAAGATGAAAAACGCCAAGGCGGATTGGCGGTACCAAATATCAAATTGTACCACCGAGCAGCAGCATTAGTCTGGATAACAGTGTCAGGGCTTGCCGCAGCTGCCGCTGGGCGTGGCACTGGGCGGTCTGCTCCTGACGTCACAGGGGGGCCAGGGACTCTGCAGGACCCTGCTCTGTGGAAGGAGGGGCGGTATACCTCACCCAGACTCCCTCTCAGTCCACTCGCTGGCCTGCTCAACCTGGCCTGCTTACCCTCTGTGTCCTCCATCTCCTCCTTCCAGAACTCTCCTCCAAGCCTCCACCCTTGCATCCTACTGCTCTCACTCCACATCATCACTCCTCACTCACACCCACCACCGCAGAGCTCTTCCCAGCCACCCTTTATAGGGTTTCCTTTCTCCACCCCGCCCTCCTTCCAGGCTTGTTCCCTCTCCTGACTGGGCCCAGCTGTGCATTCCTCCAGGTGTTTCCCTCCAACCACTAATCCCTCCTGGGCCCTTTTGCCATGCCGGCAGGGTGGGGTTGAGTGCGAGCCATCCCCAGCTGAGGGCTCCTTGGCCTTGCTCACAAGGAGCTGCCCCAGCCAGCCCTTGTGCTATTGGGCTTGCCTGGCCTTGCTCCCGAGGAGCTGCCCCAGCCAGCCTCTGAGCTACTGAGCTTGCCTGGCCCTGCTCACGAGGAGCTGCCCCAGCCAGCCCTTGTGCTATTGAGCTTGCCTGGCCTTGCTCACGAGGAGCTGCCCCAGCCAGCCTCTGTGCTATTGGGCTTGCCTGGCCCTGCTCACGAGGAGCTGCCTTAGCCAGCTTCTGCGCTGCCTGCTCAGCAATGCTGGGCGGGGTTACCCATCTCTTCCCCCAGAATGCCTGTGGCAGCCCCCCCTGGAGAGGCTTGGCTTCTAGCAACTCCTGAGCCAGGCTGCTGTCTTCTAGCCATGGTGTGGCTCTGGGCTGCAGCGGCGGCGTCCTCTCCCTGCCAGGTAAGGGCTCTGCTTGGGTTGCTGCTGCTGCTGCTGGACCCACCTTCTCCCTGCTGTGTCCCTTTCCCTCCGGCCTGCTTAGCCCCCTCTCTTCCCCCTGGAGGGTGGGGCTGGCTGGTTTCTCCTTGCCCCCTCCACCCCTCTGAGGTACTGGCCTTTTGCCCCTTCCCCATGGAGTAGGTAGGTTCTGGCCCTGGTTGCCGGCTTGGGGGGTGGAGTTGCTGCCACCCTTTTGTCCCCTGCTGTTCCCTCTTGTCAAGTCTGGGGGCTGGGGCTCAGACCCCGGACACACCCCCCCGCTTGGCTTTGAGTTGTGGGGGTCTGGCTCAGTCTCAAACATGCGGGACATATAGTCCGCGTCCACATGCCGTGCCCCCCGGCGGTATTTGATGGTAAATTGGAAGGGTAGAAGGGAGAGGTACCAGCGTAGCACCCTGGGGTTGTGCGCCTTCATGCGATGGAGCCACTGCAGGGGTGCATGGTCCGTCAGCAGTATAAAGGGGTTGTTGGCCAGGTAGTACTGCAGGGCCCCCACCGCCCACTTGACCGCTAGGGCCTCCTGCTCCACCGTGGCATAGCGCTTCTCGGCGGGCTGTAGCTTCCGACTCAGGAAGAGAATCGGGACGTCTGCTCCGTCACGTTCCTGGGTCAGCACAGCCCCGAGGCCGGTGTCCGAAGCGTCTGTGGCCAGTGTGAAGGGCCGGTCAAAGTCCGGGTTCCACAGGGCAGTGGCGTTAGAGAGGGCGGAACGCAGGTCTTTGAAAGCTGCCTCTAGTTCTGGGGTCCACCGGACTTGGTTGGGCAGCCCCTTCCTTAAGCTGTCCGTCAGGGGCGCCGCTCGGGAGGCAAAGTGGGGGATGAACCGCCCATAATACCCCAGCAGTCCTAGGAATCTCCGAACCTGCTTCTTGGTCTTGGGCTGTGGGGCGTCAGCTATTGAGGCCACCTTGTCCGGTGGTGGCCTGACTTGTCCTCCCCCGACCACGAAGCCCAGGTATTGGAGTTCCTGGAACCCCAGGTGGCTCTTTTTTGGGTTCGCCCTTAGCCCAGCTCGTTGGAGGGCCCTTAAGACGGCTTCCAGGTGTTGGAGGTGGGTGGGCCAGTCGGGGCTGAAGATAATAATATCATCAATGTATGCCATGGCATACGCCCGGCACTCTCCCAGCACCTGGTCCACCAGCCGCTGAAAGGTGGCCGCCGCCCCATGCAGGCCAAACGGCATCTTCTTGAATTGGAAGAGGCCTTGGGGGGTGGCAAAGGCCGTCTTCTCCCGGTCCTCTAGCCGTATGGGCACCTGCCAGTAGCCCTTTGTTAAGTCCAGGGCCGACAGGTAGCGGGCAGACCCCAGGTGGTCCACCAGCACGTCTGCTCGGGGCATGGGGTAGGCGTCGAACTGGGCCACCTTATTCAGTTCGCGATAGTCAATGCAAAACCGGGTGGTCCCGTCTGGCTTGGGAACCAGGACTATCGGGCTCCTCCAGGCACTCCGTGAGGGTTCGATTACACCCAGCCGGAGCATCTCATTTGTCTCCTTCTCCACTGCCTCCCACCGCTTCCTGGGGATGGGGCGCCAGGTAGCCCGGGCTGTCTGCCCCGGGCTGGTTGGGATGGCATGTTGAATCAGGCTGGTGCTGCCTGGCCTGCGGGAGAAGACCCCGGGAACCCGTGCGCAGAGGTCTCGTAGCTGGGCCCGTTGAGCTGGATCAAGCTGGGGGTCCACCTTGGGCGCCTCAAACTCCGGGGCTTCAGAGGTCCACGGCAGCTCACTGTCAGGAAGCTCCAATGGGTCCTCAGCCATGCCACACTCCTCTTCGGGGCGCTCGTGCCACTGCTTCAGGAGGTTCACATGCAGGGTCTTCCGCCGACGTCGGCCGACCCCGCACTGGACTTCATAGGTAGTGGGGCCCAGCACACTTCGAATCGGGTAGGGGCCCCTCCAAGCGTCCCCTCCCTCTCTGGGAAATACCGAGTGGTGCACCAGGACCTTCTCTCCAGCCTGGAAAGTCCTCATCCGTGCACCCCGGTCGTAGGCGGCTTTCTGCTTCGCCTGGGTGCGAGTCAGTCTGCGGTTCGCCTCGGCTTGGGACTGTTGCACCCGATCACGGAGCTGGCTCACGTACTCCTGTGGGGTGGGCGCAGGGTTGCTGGCCTGGGGCCCCCAGCGTTCTGTCAGCCGGGAGAGCATCCCTCGTGGCTTGCGCCCATATAGCAGCTCGAATGGGCTGAAGCCAGTGGAGGCCTGCGGGGTCTCCCTGAGGGCGAACATGAGCGGGTCGATGTACAGGTCCCACTGGTGAGGCTTGTCCCGTGTCATCTTCTTCAGGGCCTCCTTGACAGTCTGGTTCAGCCGCTCTGCCAAACCATCTGTTTGAGGGTGGTAAGCCGAGGTGAACACCTGCCGGATCCCCAAATTCCGGCAGAGTTGGCGCATGGCTGTGGCACGGAACGGGCCCCCTCGATCCGTCAGGATTTCATCTGGCAGCCCCACCATCGCGAAAAACTTGGACAGGGCCCGGACCACCCCCGGGGTCTGCATGGTTTTCAGCGGGATGACCTCGGGGAACCGCGTGGCATAGTCCACAATCACCAGGGCAAAGCGATGGCCCCGGGGTGTGCGTGGCAGCGGTCCAATGAAGTCCATCGCGATCCGTTGGAAGGGTGTCTCCATGACGGGTAGCGGGGAGAGGGGGGCCTTCGGTGGGCGGCGGGCTGCCACCCGCTGGCAGGTGGGACACGAGCGGCAGTGGGCCTTCACATCTGCATTCACGGAGGGCCAGAAGAACTGTTCAAGGATCTTCTTCAGGGTCTTGTGGTGCCCCAGATGCCCGGCCCACGCATGCTCATGGGCCGTGCGGAGGACTTCGGCCCGGTAGGCCGCCGGCACCAATAGCTGGCGGACCTCCCCCTGGCCACTTGGGGCACGAGCTAGGTGAACCCAAACCCCTCCTTGCTTCTCGATGCGAGGGAGCCGCTGGGACCTCCGTTCATCCCGCACCTGCTCCTCCTCACGAGCGGCTGTCTCTCGCAAGCGCTGCAAGGACTCATCTGCCCCTTGGGCATCGCGGAATGGGCGGTCTGCCGGGGGTCCCGTTGGGTCTTCAACCTGTGGTTCTGCCCCTGGTCTGACAGAGGGACCCTCGCCCGGGTCGTTGGCCTCCTCCACTTGCAGAGCGGTGGCAACTTGAGGGCCTGCCAATTCCCCTGCCGCCTCCAACAGCAGCCCGGCATTCCCGGGGGCGTCTCTTCCCAATTTCTCCATTGCCTGCTTGAGGAGCCTGAAGAACCCTGGGGCGTCTCTTCCCAGCAGCACTGGCACGGGTAGGTGGGCTACCCGGGCAACTTCCATTTGGTGGCAGACCCCTAGGTACTCTATTGTGATTAGGGCCGTAGGGTACGGCTGGGTGCGGCCCATCACGTCCGTCACCGGGATCCAGCGGTGCACTGGGGTGGCAGCTGGGAGAAGCTGGGGTTGAATTGCTGAGACTGCACTCCCGGAGTCCAATAGGGCTTGTAGGATCAGCCGGCCTATCCTCACGGTGGCGCATAGACTCTGCACCTGCTTGCCAGGCGGTGGGTTATTTTCCCAAACGAAGGCGCAAACCCTTGGCAAGGCCTCTGTGAGCGCGCCGGCTTGCATCTGCGTCTCTGCTGTCAGTGTTAGTTCCGCTGGAGCAGCTGGGTAGGCTGCCTCCAGCCTTCCCCACATCCTATCCTGGCGTTCCTCCAGCCACAGTCCGAGCTCCACTGGGGTGGCGGCCTTGGGAGGCCGCCCCTTGACTGGCGCCTGCGTCGGAACGTCTCTCCCCGTACGGGCCACCAACTTGTCAGGGCTTGCCGCAGCTGCCGCTGGGCGTGGCACTGGGCGGTCTGCTCCTGACGTCACAGGGGGGCCAGGGACTCTGCAGGACCCTGCTCTGTGGAAGGAGGGGCGGTATACCTCACCCAGACTCCCTCTCAGTCCACTCGCTGGCCTGCTCAACCTGGCCTGCTTACCCTCTGTGTCCTCCATCTCCTCCTTCCAGAACTCTCCTCCAAGCCTCCACCCTTGCATCCTACTGCTCTCACTCCACATCATCACTCCTCACTCACACCCACCACCGCAGAGCTCTTCCCAGCCACCCTTTATAGGGTTTCCTTTCTCCACCCCGCCCTCCTTCCAGGCTTGTTCCCTCTCCTGACTGGGCCCAGCTGTGCATTCCTCCAGGTGTTTCCCTCCAACCACTAATCCCTCCTGGGCCCTTTTGCCATGCCGGCAGGGTGGGGTTGAGTGCGAGCCATCCCCAGCTGAGGGCTCCTTGGCCTTGCTCACAAGGAGCTGCCCCAGCCAGCCCTTGTGCTATTGGGCTTGCCTGGCCTTGCTCCCGAGGAGCTGCCCCAGCCAGCCTCTGAGCTACTGAGCTTGCCTGGCCCTGCTCACGAGGAGCTGCCCCAGCCAGCCCTTGTGCTATTGAGCTTGCCTGGCCTTGCTCACGAGGAGCTGCCCCAGCCAGCCTCTGTGCTATTGGGCTTGCCTGGCCCTGCTCACGAGGAGCTGCCTTAGCCAGCTTCTGCGCTGCCTGCTCAGCAATGCTGGGCGGGGTTACCCATCTCTTCCCCCAGAATGCCTGTGGCAGCCCCCCCTGGAGAGGCTTGGCTTCTAGCAACTCCTGAGCCAGGCTGCTGTCTTCTAGCCATGGTGTGGCTCTGGGCTGCAGCGGCGGCGTCCTCTCCCTGCCAGGTAAGGGCTCTGCTTGGGTTGCTGCTGCTGCTGCTGGACCCACCTTCTCCCTGCTGTGTCCCTTTCCCTCCGGCCTGCTTAGCCCCCTCTCTTCCCCCTGGAGGGTGGGGCTGGCTGGTTTCTCCTTGCCCCCTCCACCCCTCTGAGGTACTGGCCTTTTGCCCCTTCCCCATGGAGTAGGTAGGTTCTGGCCCTGGTTGCCGGCTTGGGGGGTGGAGTTGCTGCCACCCTTTTGTCCCCTGCTGTTCCCTCTTGTCAAGTCTGGGGGCTGGGGCTCAGACCCCGGACAAACAGATTGGATTCTAAATCAGAACAGAAAACAGAACATTGGAGACAATTGATAACAAGGAAGGAATTCATAACTGTTTATGGGTTAAGAAATCACTAAAAACGATTCAAAGACAAAACGGCACTTATGTCTTGAGAGATGGACTATTAAGAATATGGTTTCAATATAGAAACAGACAAGTCCACCAACTTCACCAATGACATCACCAATAGACGCCTACTATGATATGACTACAAGAAATAGAATTGATCATATAAATTATGAATATATGATAAGACAAGAATGGAAAAATAAAAACATGGCAAGAAATTCAAGCTCAAGGGGAAAACACCCCATGGTTGATCAAGTGGTGTCCAAATTTAAAGAGCAACTATACAAAGAAGGTGGTCAACTAAGATTAAAAGCAGTATTTGAACAACTAATCAGCAGTGATCCAAAACACTTGTTATGAAAAGTATATAAAATCTTGTTGCAGTATGAAACACAATCAGAGCAAAATAAGAACTGTATGATAAAATGGATGCAAAACTTTGAAGAAAATATATCTATGAGCCAATAGGAATCTTTATGGACAAAAGAAATTAAATTTATGGATTGTCAAATATTAAGGGAGAATTGGTATGTTTTTTAGATAGTATATTACTCATAAGGAAATTGGAAAAACCAATAAGGACTATAGTGGAAAGTGCTGGTAATGTCAATGTATGGATGCAACATTCAATCACATGTGGTGGACATGTAAGAAAGCGAGAAGATATTGAATAAAAATACATGAAGAGATGCAAAAGTTCTTAAAGCTCCACTTCGTGCTAGACCCCCAAAATATGTTATTAAATATTTTACTAAGTTATATTGCAAAAGAACACAGTGAACTCTTTAAATATACAGTTACAACAGCAAGAGTAGTATATACAACAAAATGGAAGGCAGAATTTTGTACAGACATGATTGAATGGATGAATAAATTGTATGTTTATGTTATAATGTCTAAATTATATGCTTAACAGGCCAATTTCAGGAAAAATGGAAAGTCTTTTTTGACTATGTGGCTAAAAGATAAGTTTTTTCTTAATATTTTAACATAAATAAGCAAAGGAATGGAGAAATGTTATGCAGTTTTAATAATCTGCTACACATTGTTTTTGATATTATGTCTATTCTTTAATGTTACTTTCTGTTATATTTTGTAGTTATAATATTTGTTACATATTTTGTTTTGATATTATGTTCACTGTCTGTTACTTTCTGTTATATAATCTGCTTTTGATATTGTTTCTACAGTCCAATGCTATTTTCTGTTTTAATAAAATATATTTTTGAAAAAAATATATTTTGATATTGGACTCAGAAATGAAAACTCCATGCACAAACACCGCCCGAGTCCTGACTCACTTCCAAGCAGCTATTCACAAGCTGTGGCTGGAGCTGATCAGCAGGAAGCAGACACAAAGGATCCCTGGGCCTTGTAGTTTAAATACTTCACTGAAACACAATAATGCAAACAGAAATAGCCATGAATACCACAGAGAAGTTCAGCACGGTGTCCACTCTTCACAAAACTCTCCATTTCTGTTATTGCTTCAGTTAAAACTTTTCACATTTGTAGTAGCATAAAAATAAAATTGGTTATTTCTCTATTTAAATACCCTATAAGATACAGCAGCCCTATAAGACAGGCTGGTATCAGTCTCATACTGGAAATGGTGGGCTTCAGTTCAGCAAATAGTTACTTGACTATGGCCATCTAGTGCACTGGTGGCTGAAGTGATATTTGAATGAGGCACTTCTATCTTCCTCTTAGAGACAATGAATTGTGGTGATACTTCTTTCCCCTTATATCTCCAGAACAAAAGGGCTAGCGGATTGTTTTTTTTAAAAAAGAGAGCTGGGAAATTAGAACAACTAGTACACTTTGGCTATAGGTTGTAATAACATTTTAGAAATGTAACAAATACTAATTTTTTTAAACCTAAAAAAGCCCTCTGGTGGCATGGGGGTAAATGGTAGCCACAGTGGGGGGGGCTGAAGCAAGGAAATGGTGCCAATATGGATGGGACGTTCAAAAATATGTACCTTCCATAGCGTGTGCAAACGTGCTTTGACTGCAATCTTTATGGAACCTACTTTGGGAAAGAGCACAAAGGGGAACCCAGAAAATGTTCAGGTTGTGGATGTCCTCCTCCCTGACTAAATAACAAACCCTGGTTTTGATGCCAAACCAGACTAAAACCTACCTCATAGGGGTTGTTATGAGGATAACATGGGGGAGAATTATGTGAGCCACCTAGGTCTCCATTGGGGAGAAAGTAGGCCATAAATGAAGTAAATAAATCATACAGCAAATCCAAATGCTATATCAGCTGTCACTGATATTATTGCATGGACAGAAAGATGCATAGGATCCATGTTTTATTCCAATTACTAATGTGACTCAAAATCACTGATGCAGTGACATATAACTGATACCCTGTTTCTGGTGAGGCATATAGAAATAAGTGGATATATGAAAGCATCTGTAATGATTTTGCTTTGTTTTTATAACCTTTGTCTTTGGACCTTTAACTCAGCTCCCCTTTATGTTACTTTAAACCTTTACTTTGGGAGGGCTGTGATCACCACCGATACTCTTTTCCACTCACACAGAGCTTCAGGCTTTCTCTACCTTTTACCTTGAGAATACCTTCCCTTATTTGTTTCTGTGACCTATATATTGCTGCTTCCCTGACACCCTCAAAAGGTTTTAGCTGCCACCAAAGACTTTTTTGCCTTAGACCTCCTTGGTTTAACTGGTAATATAGGAAGGCTTGTTATAGATAGTAGTGTGACAAAACAGTGCGTGGAGGTGGATGTGAGACAAAAAAGAAATCCTTTTTTCTTAACCAAAAGTAGAATTTATTTATAAGACAATTAGCATGATGGTTACAGAGTTTTGATAAACATATTGGTTTCAGAATAGGTCTTAAGCTTGGTAGTTTTTTTAAAAAAGTATCTTCTTGAAAGTATTTTCACAGACTCAGTCACACAAAGTAATTTTCCACACAGGTCTTCACTAACAGAATAAACTCTTTTCACAGCCACACAGATAGTTTCACTCAGGCTTTTCTACACAGCTTGCCTGACCTAGATAGAGTAAGCCAGTTTGGTGTAGTGGTTAAGAGCGCAGGACTCTAATCTGGAGAGCCGAGTGTGATTCCTTACTCCTCCACGTGAAGCCAGCTGGGTGACCTTGGGTCAGTCACGGCTCTCTGGAGCTCTCTCAGCCCTACCCACCTCACAATGTGTTTTGTTGTGGGGATAATAATGACATACTTTGTGAACTGCTATGAGTGGGCATTAAGTTGTCCTGAAGGGCGGTATATAAATCAAATGTTGTTGTTGTTATTCTCTCTCGCTCAGATATACAGATTGCCCCAGGCACACACAGTTTGTCTGAAAGACAGAATTAGGCTGTCAGACTTCCATACCGTTTATCTGATTTAGCCAGGATAAAATCCCTTTCAGGCTTCCTCATAGGGTCAAGCTGAAAGAGACACCGGGCATGGGTTCAAACCTGTGGCTGATGATGCAATTTTACCTGGGAACTGTAGTTTTCAAAGACAGAGCCACATGCTGGCGGACAGGAGAGGAATTCCCACATAAGCTAGTAGAGGCAGCAGCCAAGCAGAGGGTTGTGAGGAAATCCCTCCCCTGACCCCAGCAAAACTATCCTAACCCCTAAGAGTTCCAGTGGTGCAGGATACCAATCTGAGCATATATAACATGTATTAATGGGAAACATGATGATCCAATGTCATTTCTATATTAATGGAATCCCTATTTAAATAATCCTTTTTACAGTCTGAATTTATTGGCATGCAAAATTGCCTAATACGTGGGCTATTTGTGACTTTCTGTACCATAGACTGATGATTCTGTGTGTGATATAATAATTAACAATCTAGTTTGATCAGAATGATTGAAAAGTATATTTAAACCTGGTTTCAGAATGTTGTGCTCTGAGGGCTGTTCAGAGAGATGTATTAAAAAAAGGATAGGGATTGCACACGATACTACTATGAACTGACTGCTGCTGTAATCTACTGCATCGTTTATAGGAAGTTTCAACCATAATTCATATTAATTTACACTATGTAATCTGTCTTGAATCTCACTGAGAAAGGTGGACTATAAATTAAAGTTTATAAAAATGCAAGAAATCATTGCCATTTTTAAAAAAATGCCATGAATGGTAATTTGTCTATGTTACTATGTATGTCACTTCTGTGTACTACAAGTATTATGTAGGACAGAATTTGTATATAGGACAAAACTAGAGAGCCAGTTTGGTATAGTGGTTAAGAGCAGCAGGACTCTAATCTGGAGAACTGGGTTTGATTTCCTGCTCCTCTGCTTGAAGCCAACTGAGTGACCATGGGTCAGTCACAGCTTCTAGGAGCTCTTAGCCCCACTCACCTCACAGGATGATTATTGTGGAGATAATAATAACCAGGGCTTTTTTTCAGGGGGAAAGCAGGGGAACAGAGTTCCGGAACCTCTTGAAAATGCTCACATGGCTGGTGGCCCCGCCCCCTGATCTCCAGACAGAGGGGAGTTTAGATTCCCCTCCAGGCTGCAGCAATCTAAACTCCCCTCTGTCTGGAGATCAGGGGGTGGGGCCACCAGCCATGTGACCATTTTCTCCAAGGGCAACCCACTGAGTTCCACCACCTCTTTTCCCAGAAAAAAGCCCTGATAATAACATACTTTGTAAACCACTCTGAGTGGGTGTAAAGCATATAAATTGAATGTTATATTATTATTACAGAGTTCCAAGGAGTATTCCAAATACAGTCCTCTGTTCTAAGTCATATCTCCCTAAGCACCCTTTCTCTTTAATAATGTGTGAAGTTTCTTTCATGTATTTTTACATGTAAAATTTAATTAAGACATTAACACCTGGAAGCAACCACACGTGAAGTTGCCATACGAGATATACCATATCAAGGTCTACATTGCCTCCTCTGCAGAGTCTCAGACAAAGAGAGGTCTTCCACATCACCTAATACCTGATCCTTTTAACAGCAGATGCTTGGCAGTGAATCTGTGACTTCTCTGTACAAGTATGTATTGCCATTGAGCCACCCCTCAGTATACCTCTCTGAAACAACCCTATTCCCTGGCAGATGTCGAGCTATGTTTCTGAGAACTTACAAGGTCACTTCAATATACGCATCATCAACTCACAGTGAAATTCTAAGCAGAGTTACTCCAGTCCAAATTTCAATGGACTTAGACTGGAGTAACTCTTCTTAGGATTTCACTGTCAGTCACCCTTAAAAAAAGATATATGGTGATGAGGATCAGAGAAGCATCAAGGTTCCATATATATAAATACGTGCATGACAACCGCAGAACCGTGAGATATTTATTTGGAAGGAAGTTGCACAGAATCCACGGGGGCTTACTCTCACGTAAATATACAGGCTTTGCCAGTGCAATCCTAAGGAAAGTTACTCCAGCCCAAGCCTATTGGGACAAGGGACAGACTATCTGAAAGAAAGACTGGTCGAATACCTCAAACTACTCTCGGCTTCTTCCAAAATGCACAATATTGAACATTTTAAGATCATTTCGCGCGCTCACTCGGTTGTAAATGATGCTGCTGAAAATGCACGCAGGCATCAAGCGGCGGGACAAAACTGTATACGGTTACAGGCATAGGAACGGTCCAGAGACATTTTTTTAAAAAAATTGAAGCCCCCAAACCCACCTTTTCTTCCCCTCTGCACCCCCCTCGGGAAACTGTCGCTGACACCCTCATCACCTCAGCCGCCTTCCCCGAGCCGCCCCAGCTCCACACCGAGAACGCGGGCCGCCACCTCAGCCGGGGCCGGCCGGCGATCTGCGCCCCTCCCTTCCCCTCTCGCCCGCCCCGGCCCAGCTTCGGCGGCGGCCTCAGTGGCCCCGCGATTGGGCTTTCCCCGCTTGTCACTCAGCGGCCGGAGGCGAGCGCCAATTGGGCAGGGCGGCTGTCGCTCACCGGGCCTCCTTGTTGTCACGACGCCGCGCAGGGCTGGGCTCCCCCCCCCCCTCCCAGCCGCCGCGGCCGCCGCCGCCGCTGCTGTGACTGATGCGCTGGGCATAAGGGCGGGCGAGCGGGAGGCGGCGGTGGCGGCTGGCCTCTCCCCGCTTTCCTCCTCCCCCCCATCCTCCTGGGCCGGCTCCAGAGTTGGGGAAGCGACTTCTTCGCCATGGCCACCAGCACCACCGGCTCCACGCTGCTGCAGCCCCTCAGCAACGCCGTGCGGCTGCCGATAGACCAGGTAGGAGCCCGGGGCGCCCGCAGCAGCCGCCCCTGCAATTGCGGAGAGGGGGGAGGAAGGAAGAGAGGGCGAGCGAGAAAAAGAACCGGGGGGGGGGCCTTCCTCGTGCCCTCTCTTATCCCCTCCCCCCTTCCGAGCAAGCGTCCCCTCCTCCCTGCCACCTCCTCACGACCCCACCCCACGATGCATCTGGAACATTTAATCCGCGGATTTGATGGGGGGGGGGAAGAAATGTGTGTGCAGAACTAGTTCTCGAGGGTGCGCGCGCGCTGAGGGGCTACCTTCTGCACAAAGGTCTGAGGAGGGCGTGTGTGGATGAACGGCAGGCGGTGGGGCTTTTCGCATCCACCCTTTTCTACGGGCGGTCATGTTCGTGAGGGTGTGTGTGTGTGGTGGCGTGCCTGTGAGCAGCCACCGGGGCTGAAAAACGCTATGTGGCAAGCGAGTGTGCTTTGAAACGTGCATTTGAGCACCTCGAGAGGCTATTGTGGCTTTTAAAAAATGGTAACAGGTGTGTTATAGTAATAAACAGTATATGTATATATATATATATATATATATATATATATATATATATATATAATATGCTGTTTCAGAAATCACAGTCAAGGTGTATGCAGACTTAAAGTAGTTAAAGTGCAAGCCAGTGCTTGCTCACAAGGAAGTATCATTTTATTTAGTGGGGCTTGCTCCTGGGTAAGTGGTTTTAGGATCGTGGCCTTAGTTGCTTCCTTTGTGCCTATCGTTTTAGAGTAGAAAATAGATTGGTAGCTAGAATCTCTGCCTGTAGTGAAATCTCTGGGTGAAACTCTTATCGATCTCCCTGGGGGACAAGGATTTCCTCTTTTCCAGTGTATCTTCAGGAAGGTGTAATACTGTCACCCTTTTTTTGCTAGCTGTAGGAGGGATTTTGGTATGCAGCGAAGCTTTAACAGTTTGCAGTTAATAGGTGAGGTATGCTGTGGACCAATAGCAAGTATTTATTTTATCTCTGTGTCTTAGTGAATACTGTGTATCGGGATAACTTTGTCTAAAAACAGTGTAGTACACAGCATTGTGTCTTGCCAGTAAAGCTGAAACTATTTTGAGTTATGTGAATGTTGTAAGTAAGGTACATATAACAGGAAGGTGCACAGTGCCTATGTAGAACCTTAAGTGTACAAATTAAATTATTTGCCTGCTATTTCTATATATAAAATATGAGTGGCAATATGGCTTCAGTGTACCAGCTGCCTGGTGAACATGCTTTCCTATATGTAACAATGTTAAAGACTTATTCAAACGGTACATCCCATCATACAGTAGGTGGATGAAGGCTTGGAACTAACTTGGTTGTTAGCCCCACCTAAGTGCCTTCAACATGCATCCCATTAAAATGCTGTAAGCAGGCTGTATAAACTTGCTTTTAATAGAAAATTAAGAAATAAAAAACTACCCAGTGCTGAAGTCAAGTCTTCACTATTACAGGGAAGTACCCCCCCCCCCCAGTGTTATAATATTTACTGAAGAGCAGTAGTAGTTTAAAACAACTTTTTATGATATCTTCTCTGTAGAGTTTCAGTAATTTGTAAATTCAATATAGGAGTAGGTCAGCATGATTACAAACAACATTTAATTAAGAGATCAAAGCTGGTGCTGTGAGCCTGATCCTATTATATGCAGCTCCTGCTTTGCTGGAAGGTGTTTGGATAGATCGAGGGCTTTGTATGGCTTTTTTGAATACTGCTCCCTCCTTTAGGGTCAGAGTAATTCTGTTCTGTGCTTGCATTATGGTTTTGCAAGGTCTTTTTAATTTCTGTTAATTTCAGTGGAAAAGAATTTTTTGCACTGGAACCAATGAGGCACAGGTGAATTAATTTATACCCCTGTCCTTCTCCTCAGTGGACACCCACAGTGGCTTATGTGGTTCTTCCCTTCTTCATTTTATCCTTACAACAACCCTGTGTGGTAGATTGGGCTGAGTGTGTCTGACTGGTCCAAGGTCACCCAGCAATCTTCTATGGCAGAGAGGGGATTCACCTGCCTCTCCCAGATATTACTTCAAGCACTCTTACTATTATGTATTGTCGAAGGCTTTCATGGCCAGAAAGTTTCTTGTCCAAGTTTCTTGGACTGGTGGCAAGTTACATCACTCTGGAATTGAATGGGGAACTTGGCAGTACTTAACTTTGTGTGAGTTGATATCACTAGGTGTAAGCTACAGTCCATTAACCCCCTTCAATAGTACTGGTGTTTAAGCAGCTGAATGCATATGGTCACTTCTCACTTTGTGCTGTGGGTATGTTAGTATTACACCAATGTGTTCTGAAGCAAACACATCAGTATAAAGGGCAAAATCCTGGTTGGCTGTTCTAACCTGTGCCTATTGAATGTTTAGGAGCATTTTTGCTGCAATAAATACTGGTGTAGCATATGTGTACCCACAGCAAATGTGGCTGCTATGTAGAAGTATGAAATCATTCCATCTGTGAAAGACAAGGAGGTTTCTTAGCAGAGGAGAGAAGGCTGGGCTTGTGACCTGTCATACTTCTGCATGAGAAATGCATAAGAAGTGCTAGTTCTGTTTTGTTTTTAAACTGAGGGCACAACTGTTTTCAGTCAAGAATTGTCAGCATAGCATTTTGAAATATTTACAGAGCGTACACAATTTCCCCCCCTGTTATTTGGACCATTCAGAAACATATTTCTTTTGTATTGGTGGTTGAGACAGAATTGTGCTCTTTGGATGCTGAGTGCAATACAGTACAGACAGAAGATTATCCAATTGAAACAGCTTTATTTTCAGAGTACCTCTAAAAGAAAACACTTAGAAGAGAAGATCTTACAGATAACTCTTGGATGGCAGAGTGCTGCAGATTTGGAACTATAAAAATAGAACTGAGTATGCTTGTAAATGGAAGTTCCTGAAGCATATTCCGCCTGCTTGGACTTTCATTGATAAATTGGTGCTCTGAGTGGATTAATAAGACAGCATAATGTTGTCCTGATGTTTCTTGGACTGGTGGCAAGTTTCATCTGTACCACAAGCCTTTGAATTAAGAGTGTGAAAGCTTTGCTGAATCAGACCATAGTCTATCTAGTCCAGTATCCCATTTCACATGCCCCAAGGCTAGGCAAAAAGGCAATGGCTGTCCCACCAGCGGGTGACCAGTAGCATAGTGCCTTTGAGCAAGTCCCCTACACTTCACTTCATTTTTGGTTCATCCAGGCCCCCCTATGGTGGTATCTGAGGGCCAAGCTACAAGTGATGAATGACACAAGTTGGACACTTGTCAGCTTCCCTCAAGTTTTGATGGGAAATGTAGGTGTCCTGGTCTTGCAGCTTGGCTCTCCGACTGCTGTCCAATGGACTTTTCAACTGTCACTTGTCCAACATTCCGCCAAGCTGCCTACATTTCCCATCAAAACTTGAGGGAAGCTGACAAGTGTCCAACTAGTGTCAGGCGTCACTTGTAGTTTGGCCCTCAGGCTCTTTTCTGGGGTCTTTCTATGAAATCATCCTTTACTGATTTCTATATGAACCTTAGATCCGGAGGAATTAGCTGTGTTAGTCTGTAGTAGCAAAATAGTAAAGAGTCCAGTAGAAACTTTAAGACTAACCGACTTGTGAACCTTGTGCCTCTGTGTGTGGGTGAGCAGCGGAGGCCCATACTTCAGACCCCTGATCTTGGGCCCACAGAACTTGGTCCGCATATCCTGCTTCAGGGAATCTCTTGAGTGTTGTGTGTTTACTCTTTGCTTTCCTTCTTATGAACAATTTCTTCACTATTTTTCTCTCCCTGCCTTCTCTGTTCTTAAGAATCAGAATCTCATGTATTGATGGAGTGATTGCAGCTGGTGTTGTAACTTGGGTGGTTGTGATTATTCTAGTCATATACTATAAAGTAAGAAAAGGACTTGTGTTGCTATTTCACATTCATCTCCAGATAGATAAAAATAACTTTTGCCATTCATTTGGTGAAAAACAAAGGTGTGTGCCTTATTATATTGTTTTCTGTGTTGTTTGACATATCATATCTTTTTTTTTTTGCTTTGTTTGTAATCCTAGTCTTACTACATTGCTGGTTCAATGCCTCATCCTGTCAATTGCATTGATTTATACTGTGTGATCCCCTTGAGCCTCAGTGAGAAAAGTGGACTATAAAATAAATTATGTTTAACCAGATGATTTTGGATGCCAGGACCATTCTGTGAATTCATATTTCCATTAAAAAAACCCTTTTCAACCCGTTTGGTTAGAGAACTCTAAAAATGCAGACAACATTGTATGCAGTTTGTCACAAATATGTAAACTTGTTCCTGCTTTTGATTGGCCAGTGAGTTCTGAGGCACACTTGGCACTTAATTTTTAACATTACTGCAATAAAATGTGGTTTGGGTGTTTTGTGTTAATTTGGTGTGTCCTCCATGTTAAAATTTCCAGCTACAACCCTGGGGCTTGAATTCATTGGCTGAAAATCAGAGCCCAGTAACACCTTAAAAGACCAACAAAATTTTCCATAGTAAGAGCTTTCCAGAGTAAAAGCTTGATTCATCATTGAGGAAAACAGCAGAAATACGAAAGTTTGTTAGAGTTGGTTTTGGAATGTGCATGGAATTGAAACAAGTTCTGAATTCATATTCCTCTTCCGCTATGAACTTCAGTTAGTACATTGCAATCTCACTAAAATGCAAATAAGAACAAATGACCACCTTTTCTAGGAGACTATGTGGATAGACAAAGTAAAGATTATAAAGCATATTTGCACACTAATAGCACTATATGGAACAGTCATCATATTGACCAGCAGTAAAGACACTGAAATTTTCATTGAATTGTTGGAATATAGTTTGAAGCGGGCACCTGAAATAATTTTTAATTCATATGGAACTGAATTGTCTGAAATTTCTTTTATTTGTATTGGTGACCAAGGGTCACATTCAAGAGTTGTCGCAGTGGCTAATTTTTTTAATACATGAACTGACTTGTCTTGGGTGTTGACTATTGGGAAATTTCCCACCTAGTATTCAGAGTTATCTCTGTTTGTTTTTTGCCCTCTTCCTGCCTTTTTCCTTTGGGTGGGGCTTCCCTGTTTGTTCAGAAGGATCCATAGCTTTTTGCTTTGCTCATGCTTAGTCTGACCATGATATCTGTGGAAGATGGAAATCCTTTTCAGTACTGCTCTTTTATGGTTGGCATAGAAATGGGCAACTAGTTGATATACAAGAGGTGTTGTATGGCTTCTAAGTGGAGAAGAAAAGCTGCCATGTTAGACTCAAGAGACCAGGCCAAAGTGGAGAGCAGTCTAAATCTTCAGCATCATGCCTGGAACAAATTGTTTTAATTCCATATCTGGAGACTTGGGAAAGCTTCCAGCCCCAGGTGACAGCAGCTGGCAATAACCAGGTGTAATAGCAGTCACTGGAGGGACAATTCTGTAAGGAATAAACATATCCCCTGTAATTAAAGGATTGAGCCTTCACTTTGGTAGATGCAAAGCAATAATAGGTGTATAAATACAGATGTGTGGTATGCCTGCAAGGAGGAGACAATTCAGAATGTAGGTTACTCAATGAAACATAGTAGATAGTTGTGATAACATATGCAAGATGCAAACTGTGTTGTAAGTTGGGTGTTTTTGTGGACCGCCTTCAATTTAATCGCTCTTTCTCTACTGAAAACAGATGAAAATCTCTGGCTATGTCCAAATGGCAGCCACTGCTGAGTTAAAACACAGTTGCTAATCCTGAACAGGGTCATCATGGAAGAAATGTAGTACAAAAGACAATGTCC
The DNA here is from genome assembly GCF_028583425.1 of Eublepharis macularius. Classification (NCBI taxonomy): domain Eukaryota; kingdom Metazoa; phylum Chordata; class Lepidosauria; order Squamata; family Eublepharidae; genus Eublepharis; species Eublepharis macularius. Next base: position 50,934,938 of record NC_072790.1, read on the forward strand.
CAACTGTCACAGTTTTGCGCCATCATATGGCCTTGCCTGTTTCACTTCACATTGCCACAATCCCCGAGTGACTTGCGGGTGCTGGGCTCATTGAACTGGCATGCCTGCTGCTCAAGAAGTCTGGCAGCACCTGTCTGGCTTTCCATTTGAAGGTCATATGTTCTGTTTATCTAAAGCCTAACAAGAGTCTCTTGAACCTCACTCAAGTGCATGGAATGTTGATCACTTAAGTGTTGGAAATCCTACCTTTCTTGCCATTCTAAGACATGCATTGTGATGCTGCGTGCAGCAGCCTATGCATCTTCTAAAAACATGTCTCATTGCTCGGCTGGGTGGCAATTCTTTTTCAAATACTTTTAAGTGCTGCCCTTTATATGGTGCCAACAACATGCAGTTTACAGAAGTATCATGATGGTGGTGGGGAGAGACTGACGCATAGGATGATGTGGATAATATGTTGAATGCTAACTTTTGCTGAAAACTGGCCATCGTTTTTTTTTTAATTGAAAGTAGTTTGAGAAGCTTTACATGGTGTGTTTATGTGTATTTCTTCCATTCTAAAGATGGCTTGGGTCAGGCAGGTTTTTGAAAGAATATGGGAACCTGCAGGGACTGTTCACTCTTTTAAATAGCCAGACTGAGTTTGGGAAGGGAGCGTAACAGATTCTGTGGAGCTGTTCTTCAATATAATATAAATCTGTTTTTGTACATTTTAAAGTTCAAAATAGGCAGCAACAAATTAGCATAGCATATTTAATTTACTTAATTCTTTGGTAACCATAGCAGTTCAGGAAGCAAGTTGAAATTTCAAAATTTAACACTGCTGCCCATTGTTATGAACTTATTTTGGGGGCTTATATGAAACCATTTAAAAGTTGCATTGGAAGGAAATATGGTGCTTAAAAATATTAGAATTGCGTAGTCTTCCAACGTCTAAAGCTCATTTTAAAATCTTTATCCTAATGAAATTTTATTTTCAAAAGCATATTTTTATTAATGTATCCTTAGAGAAGTTTAGAGACTGATGTCTTTGAGTTTGTCTTGAGAATGTTATCTACTACTTGGAGAAACAGTGAAGTATTCACTGCTTTGTGTATGAGGAAGACATGGAATGTGTTGGAGGCATGTCAATCCAAGAACTCAGAAAATGAGAAATTAAAAAACAACAACAACCCCACCTGTTCTAGGTAACACATAGTAAAACATTCCAAAATACATGGCACATGATAACAAATGCTGCTTTATGGGATTATTCAATGATTACATTATAATTGCACAATTTAAAAGTAAGGTGCAATCCTAGTTCACATGCCATCTGTGGTTTTGAATTGGAGGTCCAGGAATCAAGCAGGGTCTTGCATAGCAATCAATACTTTGGCTTATTTATTTATTGTCCCTAATTTTATATTTCACCTGTCTCCTCAGTGGGGATCTGGGGTGGCTTTTTCTTTTCCTCCAGTTTATCATTGTAACAATATTGTGAAGTAGCTTAGGCTGGCATTGTGTGATGACCCCAGGATCATCCAGCACTCTTCTGTGACAGAGTGGGCAATTCAAATCTGGGTCTTCCAGATCCTAGTCTTACTCTTTAACCACTTCACAATGCTGTCTTATGGTTCACTCTGTCGCATCAGTGGGCGTGAGTGTCAGTTATTTATTACGATATTTATAGTCTGCCTTTTTCTTCTTAACTTCAGTGTAACAACAGACCTCAGTCTAGCTGGACCCAAACTGTTCAGCTGCCTTCTTTGCTAATTCTGACTACATTTGTTACCTTTGTGAAGATTGCTCTTCCATTTTTTTTTCTGTTTAGATTATACTTACTGGAGGAAAGTAAAGGTTCAAAAGAAGGCAATTGAGAAGACCTATGTAGAGATATAGAGAGAGTCAGTTGTACATTCTCTGGGCTTGTTAATGAAGGGCACTGTTTGGTAGTAGATCCAGAGGAGCTAGCCATGTTAGTGTGTAGTAGCAAAATAGTAGAGTCCAGTAGCACCTTTAGAACCAACTTTATTGTAGCATACGTTTTTGAGAGCCACAGCTCTCTTCATCAGATGCATCTGACGAAGAGAGCTGTGGTTCTTGAAAACTTATGCTATAATAAAGTTGGTTAGTCTTAAAGGTGCTATTGAACTCTACTGTTTGGTAGTCAGCTTCTTGAGTTTGAAACTGCCATATTGCAATGCAGTTTATTGTGAAGTATGCATCTTGCATCACTTTTCTTCACAATGTTAAGGAACAGATGCCTGATTTCTCCCCCAGTGCCAGAATCCACAAGTGTGCGCTTTTCGTAATTGACAGATAAAATAATCGGTCAGGAACAACTCTAAGAAGCTCTGAGGACAGAAGCAAACTAGACTGCGGAGACAGAAGGCATACTTTAGTGCCCCCCCCCGCCGAACAGTTGTGAAGGTGGAATCTGGATTAATGTGGGCATATATATTTTAAAAAGCAAAATCATCTCAGTGGTTTGATCCAAAAGCAGTGTAGTAATAAACATGTACACAGACCTTGTAGTTTAAAGGGTCATATTTTTTCTTGTGCAAATAACACAGAATGTTGGTAGGGAATACACTTTGTCATTGCTTTTTTTAAACAAGTGCAGATGAGCGGTATTCAAATGGGTAGTACTACACTGCAGTCATTTAAGCTTAATATAATACACGTGCTTTTATGATGTTGCTGAACAGAGGAATGTTTTTGCACGGCAAGGTTTTCTCTCTGCAGCTTTTTTTATGTGCATGTGCACAAAAAATTCCAGTGCACCTGGTTATATGGGTGCTTAAAAATTTGTTGCTAGCCTAGAGGAACCTGGAAACACAGTCCCCCACTTTTTCACATATATTCAGACTTGTAAGGAACTGTACCAGTTCATTATAGGTAGTAAATTAGAGAGTGCAGTTGCAGCAGCAGATGTTGAAATGTACCTTGAAGCATGGGTGGCTGCTTGTTCTGTGGCTAGAGAATGGAATATTAAAACTACTTTGTGATTAGAAGAACATGTTGGACTTCAGTCTGAGATTGACTTGGGCATTCAGGAAATTAACATTTGAATTGAAACTAGAAAAGAGAAATAAAGCGCATTCGCTCTTCAGGACTGTGAAGCTCTGCAAATTCGTAACAAATATAGCCAGAGCAGTTTTACACTTTCCATAAACTGGGTTGATTTCATTGGGCAAGGTTGCCCCACTCCATCTAACTTGTGAATTTTTGCAAGAAGGATCAGTCTGTTTTAGAGTTTGGGCACAGCAGAGCTCCTGAATTGAGAGACTCAGTAGAGGAGAATGGCAAAGATTTGTACATGTTTGTAGAAGTTCATTGAACTCCAAAACTTAATCTTGGATGTATTCATGGTTAAGTAGCAAAAACTCCCACCTTTTAAAAATAATAAAACCATTTTTAAAAACTTAGCATTAAGAACACAAGAAAAGCATGCATATTGCCTCTTTTTTATTTTAAGAAAAGGGTTTTGTGTCCAGGCACATACCTTATAGAACCAGAGGAGTTAGCTGTGTTAGTCTGTAGTAGCGAAATCAAAAAGAGTCTAGTAGCACCTTTAAGATGAACCAATTTTATTGTAGCATAAGCTTTTGAGAATCATAGTTCTTTTCGTCAAATGAGAATGGTTACAGTAACTACTCAGTCACTACCATGCGGAAGCCAGTCAGAGAGATGTAAGGGACTCTGGATAGTACACATGCATTCATGCAACCCTTGTAATTGTGCATAAGTCTGTCCTGATTCATAATGTATTAATGATCTGAATTAAGGCGGGCTGATGTGTATGCCATTGGATATTTGGGGCCCTTTTAATGCAAGAAATGTCAACAGAATTATGATCTTTGTTTTACTAAGTCAAAATTTCTTCCTTTCCCCCTTCGCTTTGAGAATAAGAAGCAACCCTGTGGGAAATGGAATTGCTCTTATAAAATAGTTGTATTTTGATATCTGAATTTCCCCTCCTCGTACGGAAGTTCTGTGGATGTTCTCTGTCTTAAGCCAGTAGGAGGCAAAAGAGGAAGAGTTAGAAGGAAAACAGTGAGCTAGAGGATATCACCCCTTTCCTGTCTTAGATTCAGCCTGTATAAGAGAAGGAAGCAGACGTTATTCTGATCTACTATCCAGTTAACAAGAAGGCTTAGGGCTTTCATTGAGGAGGACAACCTACTTCACTTCCTGGTTTCATGATTTTTTTTCTAAAGGTTTCTTGGGGTTTTTTCATGGGCTGCGAGAGCAAACTCTGGGAGGAGAGGAGCTTTGAGAGTGCGGAGTAGTAGTGGTATAGCAGCATCGTGTTCACTTAATCAACAGGCCTATGTTCTAGCTTCAGGTCCTGCTTTTATTTTTCAATAACATTTTCAGTATTGGGTGTCCAATGGTGACACCCAATGGTTATTTTAAACAAGCTTTATGAATACGGATTCTTATCTATGACATAAATATGGCTTTGATTGCACTGATTAGTATTACTCGTGATGACTGTATAATCTGTTTTATAGTCCATGGATGCTGTCTCATGTACCATTTCTTGTGCAAGTAGTTCTTCTGAAACTACTGGAGCCATTTTAGTCAATTAACCACTGCAACATTTAATTTTATATAAACATCCAGCTAGGCATGTCAGTTTTAGAATTTTCAGATTTGTCAAGCTGAAGTCCATGAAGGTTCTCCAGGGGGTCCACAGGTCTCTTGGAAGGACAAGGGTGAGCCCTTTTCACATCCATTTAGCTAATGTGATTTTCTAGGAATAGTGGCAGGTACACCACTCTGCTGCAAGGGGCAGATTCTCTTTCCTCTAGTTTTGAAGGCTTGAAGGTCACAGAGTTGCTGCCCATAATCAGCTAGCTTCCAGATCACTTCATAGTACTAGCTGGGGAATGCACTGATTTATCACTGGGAAGCAAGAACTGCCTTCTAGAAAATCTGGCTAAGTGGCACAAAAGAGGTACAATCCTAATGCAGTCATTACTTCCAGTATAAAATTGAACTAATTTTCACCCTTTTTTCCAGCGCATGAGATTTTAGCCTAGATAATCACCATTCTTGGCAGGATCTTTTATAAATTGTTTTTACAATCTGGTTCTAGCCTGAGGACTGTTGAAGTTGCCAAATGCTTTATGACTGAGTTTAACTGGTTGGTGTTTAATGGCTATTAATTTGAATGATTTTATCTTGATCTGTGAACTGCCTTGAGCAGGTCTCTGGAGAGGCGGCATATAGACTCCGATTTCAAAGACAGTAATAACTAATCAGTTCTAAATTGAATATTAGAAATCCAGGATTTGTGTGACGTTTCTCTTTCGGTTTCTTTTGTTTTGAGTGCACAGGACTCCCTGCAGCGTGCCTTGCTTGTGGAAGGAGGGGTGGGTTTTGAAGTCCATGAAAAAGTAGGATGGGAGTGGGTGGGTTTCCTTAGGTTGCTAAAGTTTCCGAATCGCTCGTACTAATTCTGAATCACATGGGTACTGAACAAAGTATTTGGATAAAATGCACTTGAACAACAAAGTATAATTAATGTCATAGTTAAGCTATTTCAATAAACAGTAAATTCTAAATGTGTTACTCCTAGTCCTATTTCATTGCTGAGGCTTATGCTCTCCATTTTCTATATTATTTATAGTTTACCTGCCGTAGTTGTTTGGATTTTTCCTAGGCCTATTGCATTGTTCATTGGTTGTCTCATGCTGTCAATCATGCTGATTGTACTGTTTTTATCCTTTAATCCTTCATGAGTCTCACTGAGAAATGTGGACTATAAATAAAGTAATAATAATGATTTGAAGAAAACTTTCTTTTGCCAAGCAAAATACATAAAACAGCCTCAACAGAAGGGGGAAGAACTACAAAAGCGCAGAATAAAGACATTTATATCATTCCATTTTGAAACTTCCTTGAATGTAAACAGTGGGGTGAGAATTGTCTTAACGAGAATTGTCTTAACGAAAGTGAATCATCTTAGACAAAAACTAAATAAGGTAGCAGGAGATTTGCGATCAATCTTCAGGCTTTTTATGGGTGTCTGTATGCCCCCCTCAGCAAATGGCCCCTTTTGTGGAGGTGATAAAGATAGCAAAGAGAGGCAGAGAGAGATTTCTTTCATGTTACCAGTCTGATTTGTACCCGTTTAACTTTAAAAAGTAGCTTCAAACTCAGGTATTCTCTTGTCATCTAATTTAACCCTTAGAAAGGAGGCGGAGAAATAAATCATCTAATTTAGCTCTTAGGAAAGATGAGAAACAGAAGCTGGGTTGAGTGAAGTATGTCACTGTAATCCCTTAGATCTAGTAGAGAAAACTGCTTAACAGGTTTAGTCCCTGAGGGTGTTCAGACTATTTTGTCCTCATGATGTTTACCTTCAGAAAGGGCTAGTTAATTCTCTTCATTTGAAGGGCAGTAATTAGCTTCTCCACTGCTTTTTTTTTTAAAGTTTACTTTTGTAAGGTGCTGAGGACATGTAAGAAATTTGACTTTCATGGCAGCAACTGTCTTCCCCAATAGAAAAGCCTCCTTAAAAAAAAACTGTTAAAGTCTTTGTTTTCTGGCCTAAGGTGATAAAACATACAGAAGAAAAATAAAATTGACAACATAGGGGGAAATGCTGTGATTTTGAAGTTCAAAAGGTTCCTTTTCCTTCAGTATTTTTTAAAAAGTGGCTCTGGTTCAAGTCATTGGCCTGTAACCTGCTCAGACTAATCCAACCTGGGATTAAGGATTGTGCAACAGTTCCCCTGCCTTGAGGTCTTCAGGTACAGAACAAGTGACTCTATACAAAGTCAGTCTATGGGTCCATTTAGCTCAGTGCTGTCTATTTCTAGTGGCAATGACTTTTGAAAGAAGAGCTTCCCAGTACCCGCCACCAGAGGTTTTTTTAAATCACTAACAACAGAGATTGATTGTGGAGGGGAGGCTTTCAAATTAAAAGTTTGTATATTCCTGAGCCTCTGCCTTCCCTCCTAAACTCTAATCCAGCATTTCATGGCTAGTAAAATAACTGAAAATGCTCCTGCTGGCATGGAATATTAAAAGAGAAAGAGTTGAATGAGAAAGCTACCTGCTCAAATTCACAAGAGTTCAAAGAATTATTTCCAAGGTGCCTTTCTAATTGGTTCCCCCATTCTGCAGTTCCTTTTGGTTCTCTAGCTTGTAATATATGAGAGAAAAAATCCTTTTGGAAATCCTGTTGGTAAAAATGGTATGGAGCCAGTATGGTATTACCATTTGTGCTCCCTGTATGGCACAAATTTATATACGACCTTAGTAGAGCTGTAGCAGAACTGGGTCAAGTCTGGAATTAATGTCTTCCTATCCTACAGTTCGGCTTGAGATGGGAAAAGCACCTGGTGTATGGATTTGGGAGCAATTCTGAAGGGAACTTCTGTTCTTATTAATGGGAAAGCTATAGGAGTAAAGGCCAAAATCTAAGTATGTATTCAATGGTAAAATAATATAGCATTGTCATGAGAAGGTTTTATTTTTTATCTTACATTTTTTTAATTGATGGATGTAAAATTTCCCTATTGAGATGAGGTGGTCTTTTTAATATACTTATATTTTCTATCTCTGATTTCAGAGAATTTTTATTAGGAAGTCATATGTGGTTTTTCTTTGGCAGCTAGCATTTTACGAGGCTTCTCATTCAGTATCCTCAGTAAGTGTCATCTTTGAATTTTGCTGCTTTGCATATGTTTGTGCCACTGGAGATGCAAAAACAAGAACTGTCAAGATACCTGGGCTCAGTGGGATGTGATTAATTAAACAAGTTTCGTAAGAACAGCACTTGTTCTAGGAAACTGCTAGAATAGTTTTCTCACATTTATTAGGCAGACTGCTTTTGCAAGTAATTTGCAAACTATGTACAGCTTCATTTAAAGCAGACTTGGAATGTGCCAGACAAATTGGATTCAGTAGTTACAGCAGCCAATATTTCTGCTTCTATGCATAACACAGAAGTTTAAATAATGTATAATGTCTTTATTTTGATGCTGCATTTCTACAAAGGAGGTACTCCTTTGCTTGGTGCTCCTCTAATGCCACATTTCTGCCTTGTATTGTCGCTCTTAAGAGCACATGCAGTTTCCTCTGTGCTGCCTCTTCCAGTCTAGTTTATTGTGGATACCTTTAGGAAGTGAAATGGGTATCCATGGCACTGTTGGGATGGTAACTGAGGGTGCTATGCTAGTGTGATCCTCTGTCATCATTCACTGACATTTTGTTTCCTTCTAGACCTTAAAACAGCAGTTAAGAAATGTGGATCTTGGGCTGCAATGCCGGGCAAGGTTTCACATTGTTTTCCCCCTTCATCCTCGCCCACAAACCACTACCAATATAACAATAGTTGGCAAAAGTACAGAGTTTTAAGATGGTATGTACCCTTTCTTGGGTAGGTTGCAGACACTGCAGAAAACACATAAGCAGGATATTTTTTGCAGAAATTCAGTAGGACAAAGGGATGAGAAACCAAAAGCAACCCTTTTTTCCTGTCAAACCAGTTGCAATATTACTCCTTTGCCCAGGAGTTTCAGGGAAAGTGACATTTCTGAGAATTTATTTCCTTCCTCATGCGCCTTAAATAATCAGAATTTTCAAACAAGGGTGCTATCATTGGTGATGTTACAGCACCCCCATTTTTATTTTTTGCATGCTTATACTGCTATATCGATATAGGGCTGAATTTTAAAATAGATAAAAATGAACACACTGCCAGTCTTTTCATGGGGAAGCCTAGAAGGGGAGTGCCTCTGCCAGCCATACATAAGTGCCCCGCCTGCAGTCCAAACTGGAGCGCCCTACCTGGGCTGACTCAGAGCCTGGAGATGGCGGCTGGCACTGGTGGGATAAGCACTCTGTTGGGACAGAGCCTGGAGCAACAATGGCTATGTGCTTTTCAAACAGCACTACTTTTTCTGATGCTAGAAATGGCCACCAACGCTTTTGCATTTTTTAAAAAATTGTCAGTTTCATATCACTATTGCGACCTGCCATTGTAATAATGGGTGCAGCAGGTTCTCAGAATTCTGAGCTTTCATTTAAAAAATAAAGTAAGCCTCTAGCGCTTCCCTTGTGGAGATATAAAGAAAAATGCATATCTCCGCGTAGAAGACTGGAGACTTTTTAAAAAAGAAAGTGGATAATTCAGAGAACCTGCTGCAATTATTGTTACAATGTTAGGTCCATATATTGTTATTGAATTGACAAGTCTAAAAAGAGATCAAAAATGTGAACAGGAGGGAGGGAAATGAAGGTGAGGGAGAGGAGTGGTTCAATGGTGATCAGTATCCAATCATTGAAAAATGGGTTGGAGGTGGGTGGGAGTGAGCAGGACAAACAAAACAGAAATATTATGCCCAAGGGGGGAAAAAAAGTCTCAAAATTGGCTTCCTGAAAGATTGCGGTAAAGGGGAAGACAAGAAAACAAAAAATTGAAGTAAAAACTGACAACACAAAAGTGTGCAGAAATCAGGAAATAAACCGAAGCAGTACGGGGACAAAACTTATGCAGACATCCTGTACATTTCTCTCCCATGTTTTTCCACCTAAATACTTCAGCCCTGTTCACAAGTTACAATGAAGACACATACATCTGTGTACAAGGTACACTTATACGTGTATTGAGTAAGTATCATGTTACATTCAACACATGCACTGCTGAATGTGTTACTTAAACCCCAAATTTATCTAGGTACTGGTTCCAAGTTTCATTGGTCAAGTAAACATGCATTGGCTATTTCATAAAATCAAACGTTCACACAATTCAGCTTGTACGTGTGTAACATGTGAGCAGGAATAGCATCTTACTGATTTCAGTGGGAGAATTAAACATATGCTTAACTTGGTCTTAGAGTGGAACTACACGAGACGCGCAGGCACGTGTTGTCTCCCTCTCCCACGCACCCACCCACCACACAAGAAGGTATCATTTTCAATTTCCTACACTACCCCAACTCATTGCATAAGTTCAAGCCATCTCATTACACGTTTCCTATCTGTTATAAAGATTGCCAGGCTGTGGCTTGCAATCCCAGGAGAAATTGGGGGCAAGGCCTAATGTACTGCTGGCCTACTTACATCACTTCTGGTAAAAATCGAAAGTGATGTTTGTGGATGCTCTAGCACTTACTATGGTTTCATCATAGAGTTTTTGTAAAATGCTAAGGTGTCCCTATGTCACTTGTGCTTTTTAATGGAAGTGACATAAGTGTGTGCTGGCATGCAGTCCACTCTCCCATTTCCTCACTAGTTCCTGAGGTAGTGGTGGAAAGAGGTGGGAGGCCTGCTGTTTGTATCATCTATGTCAATGGTATTTGCTGGTAGGAAAACTTGTAACATAATAATCCCGCTTTCACGAGATGGGAAACTCATCATTTTGATGCTGACCTTTGTGGCAACTGTAATGTACAGAGCTGGTCAAAATGAAGGAGTTCTTGAGGGAAGATTTTTAGAAATGGTGACGATAAGCGGTACTCATTAACTAGTCTTTTTGGCAATTCCACCTGCTGTCCAATGTCTTGCTTACTTCAAAATTTGGATTGTAAACTGCATTGCTTCCTTATACAATTGTGTATATCACAGAATCACCGAGTTGGAAGGGGCCATACAGACCTTCTAGTCCAACCCCCTGCCCAATGCAGGATGAGCCTAAAGCATCCCTAACAAATATTCATCTAGCATCTTCTTGAAAACTGCCAGTGAAGGGGAGCTCATCACCTCCTTAGGCAGCTGATTCCACCTTTGAACTACTCTGACCGTGAAAAAGTTTTTCCTAATGTCCAGCCGGTACCTTTCTGCATGTAATTTAAGCCCATTGCTTCGAGTCCTATCCTCTGTTGCCCACTTCTCCAAACTAAACATTACCAAGGCCCTCGGCCTTTCCTCTTAAGGCTCAGTCTCCAGACCCCTGATCTTTCTCATCGCTCTCTTCTGCACCCTGCCAATTTTGTCCACATCCTTTTTGAAGTGAGGCCTCCAGAACTGCACACAGTACTCCAGGTGTGGCCTGACCAAGGCGGTATAGAGAGGGACTATGACCTTCTGCGATTTCGATGCAATGGCCCTTTTGATACAACCCAAGACTGAGTTTGCCTTTTTTTGCCACCACATCACACTGACTGCTCATATTTAGTTTACAGTTCCCTCTTACCCCAAGATCTCTTTTGCATACACTACCACCCAGAAGTGTATCCCCCGTCCTGTATTTGTGCATCACATTTTTGTTGCCCAGATGTAATACTGTGCACTTATCTATGTTGAATTGCATCCTGTTCACAACCATCCACTTCTCCAGAGTATTCAGGACTTGTTGAATTTTAACTCTTATCTTCTTGGGTGTTTGCCACTCCTCCCAATTTGGTATCATCAGCAAATTTAATGAGTAGCCCATTTATCCCTTCATCCAGATCATTGATAAAAATATTGAAAAGTACCGGGCCCGAAACCAAGTCCTGTGGCACCCCACTAGACACTGGACTTCTGATATATATTGACTTCTGATATATATTGACTTCTGAAAGTATTCCTCATCAGTTTATGTGAATTCTTCAGTCATGAAGAGAAAGGGAAAACGTAATTTTCTAAAGTTATACATCTCAAGGGAATTTTTTCTTTAATACAGGCAAAAGAGTTTTTGTGAAAATATACATTGAAACTCCAGTCCCATAAAATCACATTCATCAGCATCTAAAAGAAAGGACAGTTGTTTTCTAGTAATACAGTCTCTCATGTTCTATGTGCCTCTCCTAATTTTCATGTTCAAATGTTATCTTGTTCATCAGTAGATGTTGGTCCATTTAAGTTTATTTACTTTATAGCCTTTTTTTTTTTTTTGCTGAGACTAAAAGTGGATTACAAAACTGCAGTCAGACAGCTTGCAGCATCCGATAAACAGTGCAATAGTATGGTTTTTGTGGGTTTTCCGGGCTGTACTGCCGTGGTCTTGGCATTGTAGTTCCTGACGTTTCGCCAGCAGCTGTGGCTGGCATCTTCAGAGGTATAGCACCTCTGAAGATGCTGGTGCTACACCTCTGAAGATGCCAGCCACAGCTGCTGGCGAAACGTCAGGAACTACAATGCCAAGACCACGGCAATACAGCCCGGAAAACCCACAAAAACCATCGTTCTCGAAAGCCTTCGACAATACATAGTGCAATAGTACTTGGATTACAAAAAATTAGAAAACTGCAAAAATTATACAACATGATACATTAATAATTGAGAAAATAGAATTAAAAAATAGAAGACTATGCCCTAAGAACAAGATAATACATACAACAAACACTGGAATAGACTACAATCCTATTCTTTTCATAAAAGTGCCCTCCTGATTCTACCATCCTATTCTCTTTTATAACAAATTCCTCTTGAACAATTCTGTTTTACACAGTCTATGGGAAAATAGAAGTATAGGAGCCATTCTGACCTCCCGACAGGTCACAGTGGCATAGATCCACATGGCCAGATCAGCTGAGTCAGGGTAGGGGAATCCTTTTCCAAGCTAAATGAAGGTGGAAAACATTTTTTGCAGCTGCATCAACTTCCTTCTCCCGTAATAATACTGGGTTCAGTATAAACACAAGACTCTTAACCAAGTCTGGCGTGGTAAGCTTGCTCCCATCAAATGTGGAAAGCACATTGTCCTTCAAGACTCAAATCTTCCCAACCGACATTTCTTCTGTCTTGTCAGGATTCAGTTTCAACTTGTTCATTCCTAGCCATGGAAGCACAGACAGTGATTCAAGGTCTCTGCAGCGTCAGCGGGCAAGTTGGATAAAGAAATGTTGCCAGTAGTTCTCATAAGGGTTTAACAAACAGAATAACATGCGGGCTAGGACTAAGCCTTGTGGAACCTCACAGGACGAGTTCCACACAGATGATACATGCTGTTGGCTTACGCCTTTTGTAGATATTTGAGTTTCTAGCCTTTCCTACCGTGGATAGTGACGGCATATTACTAAAATTAATCATTGTGAATGAAAAGAAGCCCCTGTTACACCAGCTGGCAAATATATGTAGAAAGATAACTTTTCCACTTGTTTTGAAGCCTAGACCAGCTGTTCTCAAACAAAGGATCCCAGTTTTGATTTAACAAGTTTGGGATACCCTCTTTTAGGATGTTCACAGGAAGAAATGCGTGTGCCACATGGAGGCTTCCGTTCTCTCATGTGCTCCAAACAATACAACAGTAGCGGTTCCATTTCATCATCATCATTTTTATTACAGTACCAAGACCAATATACAAAAATTATGTTACCAAACCACTTGTCGAGCGGTTCCATTTGAAAAGCAAGTTTTAAGTAAAATGTTGGTATTTTCTGTATTTGGAAGTTACTTTGTGTGGCAGCAGTTCTGTGAGTTCCTGTCTTTCAAAAGAGGGAGATTTCTGTCTCTTTGCCCTAAGACAGACTAAAAATATATTTTTCAAGCTTTTGTCAACTTCAATGAACACCCTTTTAATACTAAAAAATGTATGTGGAAGAATACTTTTATATATGAATTAACTTTATTGTCAGTGATAGGTGACAGGGAAGGTAGTCGCCAAATGCCATATAATGAAATACTCCGCATTCTTCATACATTGTTGAGGAATGCAGAATTTTTTCAATAGGTATTAAGCGATGGAGGAATTGTAACTCTTCCTTTTTGATTTACTTTAGGGCTTTGCTGTTGTAAATTCCATTGTCTTGAAATAAATAGCAGCTTACAGTATTGCACTCACATTGAGCCAGCGCTAGCACTAAGTAGCATTTAGTCTTAGCCAGTGCCATTTCCGTGTGGTATCCTGAGCTTGGAAGGACAGGAATTTGTTTCTACCCTTAAACACTTTGCAAGAATAGATGCCACAGGAAATACTGTCTGTAGTTCTTTTAATGTAATTTAGAAATTATGTTGCTTGAGCATGTTGTTAGTCCTGAAAGAGGATATTAAAATAAAATGGTATAGGTAGTTTAAAAAGTGTTGTCTGTTTCTGCATCTAAATCAGTGGGAGAAAATAATTTGGCTGGAATCATTCTTGGGAAAATAGCTTCCTTTGGGTACAAAATTGTCTAGAGGATCAACAAATTCAGCTACCGCCCTGCAGTACTGAACAAGATGTTGAGTTCCACCTTGACACACCTAGGGATTACGGTTTTGGCTTCTTGTAGTCTTAGATGAATCATTTAAGAGGAAGAAGAAATCCTAAATAGCTCAATACCTGGGATGGGCCATAGGCTTATTCGGTTATCAGAGCAAGACATCAGTGTCATCCCGGGTAGGCTGTAGCGATTTTGATGTTTTTTCTGGATGCTCAGACTAGGAACTTTCATTCTTGTTTGTCCATATAGGTGGCAGTTGCAAGAGCTCATTGCTGAAATGCCTGACTCAGCAATGGGCCACTAGGGTACACATTATCTTTTTAATGCAACACCAGTTTACCACAGGTGACAATACGGTTAGTGTACACACCCCAAGCAACCGTCTCTTTCTGATTGCTTCCAACTCTTTGCAGGGTCAAATCCACATTCACCCATTACCTGCATGTTTATCGGATACCTTCCGTTTGCCTCCAATCTGCAATTTTTTCCTCTTCGTTCACACTCCTGCTTCCAATCTGTCTTTCTCACGCGTCCCTCCGGTCACACGGCCACTCGAAAACTGCTTTTTTGGGCGGGACCTTTTTTCCCCGCCCATTTTTTAAAAAAATTTTTGAGCGCACTTTTCCATTATTTCGATCTTGCCTTATAAAGAAACATCATTGAAGATAATGATGCCTCTCTTTCCCCCACTGACAGCACTGATGGCTCTCTCCCGTTTCTTTTTTGGAAATTTGGAAGCATGTGGGAAGCTTTCGTGGACATTTCCTATGCAGGACAGTTCAGTGCCTGAATTTTACTGAAGTTTCACTTCCTTGGAGTGTCATTATTTCGATATTTTGTAATTTTGATACTACAGTAATATAAAATAAAAAAAATAAAAAACAGTTAAAAAGGAAGTTTCGCGAGTCTGTTCTGAGGATGGATTCACCCGAAAATGATTTTTCAAACTACCAGATTTGATTCAGAAACAGCATAATCAATAAATCTAAGCCATGAAGTCAAAAACAGTCTTTTGCAGACTACGGAGCACTTGCAAGTTGAATCAGCCAATAGGAACTCTCGGAACGGCCGGAGAGACAGGAAGGGGGGTGGTTTTTAAAAAAACCGTGTAAATTGCGCATTGGCCCGTTCACGGCCACCGTGAAACTCCCGTTGAATACCTGTGACCACATATTCGGGAGAAATGCAAATGAAATGCGTCTGTTTAATGAGGTAATGTGACCGGCACTCGGGAATGCGGGGAACATGCGACTTAGAATGAGTAATGTGGATTTGCCCCAGAAAGCAAACAGATGACAGAGCTTAATTCTTAAATCTGTTAATTCTTAACAGATGACAGAGCTTAATTCTAGGTTTGTGCAGTACCAACAGGGGGACATTGCTGCTCACATAAGGAAGGGGACCTGTCCTGACCTGGATAGCCCAGGTGAGCCTGATCTCGTCAGATCTCAGAAGCTAAGCAGCGTTGTTGGCCTTGGTTAGTAATTGGATGAGAGACTTCCAACTAAGACCAGGGTTGCAGAGGTAGGCAATGGCAAACCACCTCTGTTAGTCTTTTGCCATGAAAACCCCACCAGGGTCGCCATAAGTCAGCTATGACTTGAGGGCACTCTCCACCAAGGAAGGGGACAATTTCTGGGCGTCATCCTGTATACAAATTTGGTAGCCAAGAGACAAAGCAGGCTCTTGAAGATTTCCTCCCAAATAGTTGGGCAAGGATAAATGGATCTAATCATGTTAGCTCATTTTCTGGGCCAAGATAAGGTGTATGTAGTAGTCCAAGTTTCATGCTGGGCTACAACAGAAGCTTTTCAAGAGAGATAAGTTTCTGGTACAGATTCCACCTATCACCTCTGCATGTCAAGATAGTACTTTGGTGGACTGCTTCTCACAAGGCACTTATAGGGAATCCTCCCAGGGTTCTTCTAAGTGCCACATCCAGGAAGGTCTAAAACCACTGTGGGTTAGCTTGAACCATCATATTTGGCTGAGACAGAGTGGGCCTTGCTTGTAAATTTCCTGTGTTTACTCATGGATATAGAGCAATCTGCACCACTTAGGGTATAGAATACTTGAGGAGCTATACTGATTCGGCGTGATCTAGGTATATGAGGCCACTCCTTGAAAATCCTTTTGTGGGCTGATTTCAATGAGCAGGCTACTTGATATCATGCCAGAAAGAAAAAGAAATCTACAGGTGAGGCCAGATTTCTAATATTGAAAAGGTGTCCTATCCTTTCTTGGAGATGTGGATATGAAGCAGTTCCCGTGTGTGTGCTTATGGAGGCACATTTATTTTTTTCTTGAGCTGAAATTTTCTCAGTAGAGGGAAGGTAGTCTAAGCAAATCACAACCACGTTAATTTGAACTGGGCTTTCTATAGTGCAACTGCTGTAGTCAATGCTAAAGTATTACTCCAGTGAATAAGATGCTGTTGTTAATTATGTCTGCTGTCATTAAGGAAAAGGGGAAGCAGAGGAGGCTGGAAAGAAACATTGCTCTTTTAAAACTCTCTTCTTCGGAGTCAAATGTGGCATTTATCTAAATTGGATGATTTATAGTGACTGGCACAGAACAATAGATAACTTTTTGTGAAGAAGGGAAGGAGATCTGGACTCAAATAATGATCTTAATCTCATGTTCATATTATTTTTTCCAATTTAGAACTCTCAGATTTTAAAATCCTAAGGAATGCCTTGTGTTTGTTCTAGAGTAGTAGCCATGTTATCATATTGTAAATGTATGAATCGGCTATAATTCATTGATTGCCAGCTGTTTTCATGAGTGACTGCGTATGCCTTTGCATCTTGATTCAGTACTGATGTGGGAGCCTAATCCAGAGCCTGGTGTTACTATCAGTGCACAGTTCAACTTTTTATCCTGCTCACTCAAGGACAAATTTTTGTGTGTGCTTGCAACTCCAGAAGCAGCTTCAGATTTAACTATTCAATTGTGTATGTCTAAATCAATATGTGCACTTAGCAGGATTTGTCAGAAATTATTTTGGCTTGCATACACAGTATATCTTGGACACAAGCTTTATATTTATCCAGTTTTGGAAATATTCCATATGCAGGTTGCAAGTGTTTCTCTACTGTCTAGATCTTAATTGCCCTTCAAAGGAAAGCTATTACTAGCAATCATTTTTATTACACTTCATATAAAGGTCTCTTCATTTGCACAATGTTTATCCTGTTTTGCCCTTACAAATAGCCCTGTGTGGGAAGTCCCTGTTAGCACTTTAGAATATGCATTTACTCATTCTTTCATGTATTTGTTTATGATAAATACGGGGGCATGCCACTAAATCTGTTGAACTGTGCAGGGTTTCCTTTCCTTGCTTCTTGCATTGCAGTATGCTAAAAGAAAACTTTACATTCTTTAGGTTTTGAGGTATTCTAATCATTTGAACCTCCTGTCAGTGTTCTTCCAGTTGTTTTTTTCTTAAAATGTTAGATTGTCATCCATTAGCTGAGGGGAATATTTTTTGAAGTGTTAAAGAGGTAATGGACATGTGATGGTTATGGATTATACCAGGGCTTTTTTTCTGGGAAAAGAGGTGGCGGAACTCAGTGGGTTGCCCTCGGAGAACATGATCACATGGCTGGTGGCCCCGCCCCCTGATCTCCAGACAGAGGGGAGTTTAGATTGCCCTCCATGCCACTCAGCGGCGCGGAGGGCAATCTAAACTCCCCTCTGTCTGGAGATCAGGGGGCGGGGCCTCCAGCCATGTGACCATTTTCAAGAGGTTCCGTAACTCCGTTCCCCCTGAAAAAAATCCCTGGATTATACCAACTTCCATGGCTCTCATGGTTGATTTTTAAAATGCTGAGGGCTCAGTTGGCTTACTGCCAAGCAAATGGAGAGAATGAAGCAAGTGAACATGATGTTGTATGGGGTGAGAATCTTACCTATCATGTGAATAATAGATTCTTCTTTCTCTACAGGTCAACTTTGTAGTGTGCCAACTGTTTGCCTTGCTTGCTGCTGTTTGGTTTCGAACTTATCTTCGTTCAAGCAAAGCTAGTCCATTTATAAGGCATGTTGTTGCCACCCTTTTGGGCCTTTATCTTGCACTTTTTTGTTTCGGATGGTAAGTAATTTGACACACACACCCCAGCAATATACAGCTTTTTTTCCCTCAAGTCAATTTGACCACTGAATTTTTATTACTACAGTGTTAGTAGATATATTTCTTGTTTAAGGAGTAGGTGGGTGTAGGGAGTATTTGAAGCCCTCAAATTACCACATTCAGAAGAATGATATGATGGATTCCAAACTGTAAAACAAATAAAGCCTTGAGTGTTTCTGTTACCTCATGCATCTGACGAAGAGAACTGTGGTTCTCGAATGCTTATGCTACATTAAAGTTGGTTAGTCTTAAAGGTGCTACTGGACCCTTTTCTGCTACTACAGACTAATGTGGCTAACTCCTCTGGATCTGTCACCTCAGCATACTGTAGGTAAAGGCATAAAATTATCCAAGCTGAAATGCAACATTTATTCATTCATGTTTTCTCTTGATCTCATTCCCCGCCCCCTTTCATTCAGAGATCTCAGTGCAGCATGGATAATACTCCTCTTCATTCTGTCCTCACAAAAGCCCTATAATGTAGATTCTCTGAGAGATATTAGTGTCTGGCTTGATAACTTTATGGCTGAATTGGAAATGTGAGCTATGAACAGAGATTACATGCTTTTAGTAAATTAGCATTTGGCTTCCTGGTCTGAAAGCGATTGTCTTCCATCTCTCTGCCCCTCACCTTTAGCAATGTGCTATCAGCCGTAGAGGTGTTTGTGCTTTCTCATAAATCTTGGTCCCTCATCCCTGCCCCCAGTGCAATATGAGGATGGTAATACTAACTTAAGGACTTGCACTCCTATTTTTAGTTCCCTAAAAACTTGCATGACATCATTTTACACATAATTACTGCTGCAAGAATAATTTTTGCAAGACATTGGAAACAAGGAATATTTCCTTGAGCTCAAGAATGGATTGATCAAAGTAAGGAGACTTATAAATTGATCCAATTTACAGGATTAAGAAATTGAAAAGATGTGCAGCAAATAGAGATGTTGTGGCAACCAGTTATTCAAAGATTGACTTAATATGCTGGTTAGGGCCATTTTTTCTGCATGTATAATCAGTGATAGAAATAAAAAATAATATTAAATACGTTAGTCCTTGTTAAAAGTGTAAATAAAAAGATAAAATGGGGGAAGAATAGCAGCTTGGACCCATTGGAACATGTCTGAGAATAGGATGAGTTCTGCTTGTAGAAAATGATTTCCTTAGAGCCGGTTTGGTGTAGTGATTAAGAACAGCAGGACTCTAATCTGGAGAGCCAGGTTTGATTCCAGACTCCTCCACTTGAAGCCAGCTGGGTGATCTTGGGTCAGTCACAGCTTTCTCAGAGCACTCTCAGCCCCACCCACAGGGTGATTGTTGTGGGGATAATAATAACACACTTTGTAAACCTCTCTGTGTGGCATTAAGTTGTCCTGAAGGGTGATATATAAATCAAATGTTGTTGTTGTTACCTTTCCCTTCCTGCTGAATCCCAAAATGTGCCCCCCCCGCAAGGCTGGGGGCCCTGTCCCCTTAGGAGCTGAGCTGAATTTTTGGGGTGGGCATTTTGCAGTTTGAGAGTGGAGGCAAGAAAATCACACTCTGCTAGTCAATGGAAACATTCCATTGGGTCCAAGACCCTAAAAGAACTCTTTTCCCCAATAGGCTGGATCTCCACATACATGATGTTCTTAATGTTTGAAAGTATTCAAATGTTTGTCTTAGTTTGCATGCTGAAGTGGTAGAATCTTGCTTATAGGACAAACTATATATTATATGAAAATGAGAGCTAACATTCCCCTGACTCTCTGGATAGCTGTGCTGGAAGCAGCTTTTTTTATGAGAGAGGTGGCGGAGTGTGGGGGTACTTAATTCTCTACCCACTCTAAATCACCCTATGTTGCTTTATCCCTGTGGAGTTCAAAGTGTGTGTGTGCCAGTTTGCCTGAATTTGGAACTCTGTGAGAAAAGCCCCTAGTGAGAGGAAATGAACTAATTATTCCCCTCCCACCCCCTTCTCCATTCCAAATTCACACACACTCATAGAACGCATGGATATGATTATTATATATAGTTTGGATCTTATCACACATAAACACAAGAAACTGCTTTGTGATTCACACCACTGATCCCTCAAGATCAGTATTGTCTGCTCAGACAGGTAGTGGCTCTCCAGAGTCTCTACCTTATCCTTTTAACTGGGAATGTTGGAAATTCCTGGGCTACATGCCAAGCAGGTGCTCTACCACTGAGACACACTTGATCCCTGTCAGTTTCCTCTCTGGTTTCTGGCATAAGTGGGGGTACACCTGAAAAGGCTATGCAAGGAACTGTGGGGCCCAAGTGCACAAAAAGCCACACAGAATGGTGATACAGTGAGACAGGGAATTGAGAGAGGGCTTCCTTTCTCCTTCTTGTGCCAACAGAAGGGCTAACAGGATCCAATGCTGCCTAACCAAAAGAGAGAGATCTCCGATACGCATTGTGCATAACATGTACTTACGTTACATACCTCGCACCTAGCAAGTAAACAAGCTACCCTGTTAAGGTGCTACAGACAGATGGTGCTAAACCTTGCTCAGAGCAGGCTAAAATGACATAATTAATACAGTGATTTATTCTCCAGAGCAGCATTTCTGATGCTGCTGTTGCTTAAGAAGCTACATGCATCTCAGCAGTGTAGAAAGGTTGGAATAAAAGCCTTGAATATAGAACTAAAAAGTTGTTTCCTTGCTTTTTTGTGGTCTAGAAGTTCATTTTTTTTTTAAACAAAGCTATCATCTGAAAATAGAGCTGCTTTCTCATATTGGGGTCATTGAGTCCACAAGTCCTTTGTAAGAATAGGGGACGATTCCTTTTCATGGCCCTCTGGCTAACGTGAAAATGGAGCCCAGGGGCTCTTTGCTTCAAGGAAAAGGGACAGAAACATCCTCCCCTTCTCTTTATTCATTAATTTATACCAAAGTGGACTGATTGGTTGCTGGGATTCAGTGGCTCAGAACTTGGAACTTCTAATTGGCTGACTGGCCAGTGCTCTAATTTTCAGTGGCAAGGACTTCACCATAGTGACAGACAGTAAAAGCCAATGGCTATTTTCAGTTAAATACCAGAAGTTGCTGTTTTGTAAAGCGCCGGTCTCTTTCTGTTTCCATAAGAAATTCTGATTTCCCCCCCCCCCCAAGCCTCATTTCCCCTTGTTTAGCTGCCCTTTAGACATTATTTATTTATCAATAAGAATATTTCTCCCTGTGCTTGGTGCAAAGTCTGTTCCAGTTTCAGGATGGGTTTGATTAGACCTTAGATCTTTTGTAGTACCTGGGCTCATAGTCTACATACAGACGACACACATGAATTCAGTTGTTTAAAATATAGTTCTTACTGTGTTTTATTTAAGGATAATGGAGGAAAGAGTCCTCCATAGGGTATGCACACAAACTTTGACAGGGTAGTAGTGAGGAAGGAGGGGGATGGGGAAAAAATCAAACTGTACATGGTTCCTCAACTTTCATTACGGGTCAGTGGAGTGATAAAATTGATGGACTAATTTTCAAGTAGCTTCTGGTTTTGGCAGTTCCACTAGAGAGGGAGGATTTTTTTAAAGGGACAGTATTTATGGAAAGAAACCATTTCTTCGTGTTCTTGAAACATGTTGTTGTTAAAAAAAAAACTTTTCAAAGAGTGTAGTGTGTGGGGGATGTTACCATGGGTGCTGTGCAATAGATATACAGAATCACAGAGATCTTTCTAACAGTACTGGTTGCAGTTTCAGCCTGGCCAGGATATGATTTGAATTATTACAAACATGGAAAACATGGAGTGTAACCAAGTACTGTGGCAAGGTACAGAATAAACCCGGGGCCTATAAAAGTTCAAAGCTGTATGGCACCTAGGGCTGCCAGACCCCCGGTGGGGGCGGTGGATCCCCCGCCCCTACTCTCCCACCCCCGCCCCCACTTACCTGGCCAGCGGAGGGGCGCGCACCTTCCATGCGCCCTTCCATGCGCTCCGCAGGGGCCCACAACGGGCCCAATCCACGCCCGTTTTGGCATGGATCGGGTCCGTTTTGGCGCGGATTGGGCCCGTTGTGGGCTCCTGTGGAGCACAGGAACGCTCCACAGGGGTCCAAAATGGGCCCAATCCGCATCAAAACAGACCCAATCCGTGCCAAAACGGGCACGGATTGGGCCTGTTTTGCCGCGGATTGGGCTTGTTGTTGGCCCCTCTGGGGCGTGGGAGCGTTCCTGCGCTCTGCAGGGGCCCACAACGGGCCCGATCAGCGCCCAAAAGGGGGCTGCATGATGACGTCACTCCCAGAAGTGACGTCATCACGCTTGCAGGAGCACGCGCGCACATGAACTCCTCCAAGGTAAGAGCCAGGCCCCAGTCTCCTGCTGGCAGATCAAGGGGGCCTGGCAACCCTAGTGGCACCACCTCCAAGTATCTAAAACTTTATACACAGACTTTGTAGAAATTAATGAATGAAGAGAATTTTACCATTTAGGAATGAATTAATCAGGAAAATATATTTTTATTGTTGAAAACCGAAGGACTACGTGTTCTAACAATATGTAACATTTTTGTCCCCTTTAGGTATGCCTTACATTTTGTTATACAAAGTGGAATTTCCTACTATATCATGATCATTATAGGAGTGGAAAATATGCACAAGTGAGTATGAGACTGCAATAAGTGTTCTAAGTGAACTTTACAGACAAACAAGTGGATCAAACTTTAGAAGATCAAATTGTCCGAATTGAGTGAAATAGTGTGACTGAAAGATGAGAGTCTTCTAGACCTGTTTTTCCAAGGAGTTGGAAAAGCCTTTGCTGACTTTTTTGGATGATAATGCTTTGTCTAAATAGAGAGATTCATAATTAATTTAGTGAAAATATGATTTGTTGTGATATTTATAGAAATGTATGGTCTAATTTGCATGTCTTGCATTAAGAAAGCCAATTGAATGAGATAAAATGGTAAATAGGTTTATCCTGGTACTCCACCAGTGTAATCCTAAACAGAGTTACATCCATTGAAGTCAGTGGGTTTATAGGAGTGTAACTCTGTGTAGCATTGCGCCATACAGATTTTATATCAAACTGAATATATTTTATTAAGTACCTTTTAGGATCGTTTCCAGTGTCTCAACTCACCTGAAGAGGGTAGTATCTGTATAAAAAACCCCGACCTAATACAATAAGTCTTCTCTACTGTTCAAAGTACCAAGGCTTGTTGCACCTATTGTTTACAAGAATGAGCCTTGGGGAGGATGCTGTAATTCTTAATATTTAGTGCTTAACATGTTTCCATTGCTTCATCATAAATTGTTTGATTTGAATGTTGTAATACATCTGAGTGCAGAGTTCTGTGACAGGTGAGCATGTAGTATTTTGTTTCCCTATCATGTTTTAAAGGAATAAAAAAAATTATAAGGCACTTCTCTTTATCCTTGAATAGTCATGGCATGCATGCTTTGATTTAACTGGGTTTGTTTTTATTCAGCCTGTTTGATACCATCAAGGGAATTCGTCGTGTGTGCTTGTCTTTTCCTTCCATTCTTTTTGTCACACTAGAATATGTATTGTCAGATCCTGGACTGTGTGCTTATATATGGCTGGATATGATTATGAACATTTGGGGGAAGCTGTCCTTGTGGAAGAGGATGTTTGAGGGTTCTGTATGCGGAGGGGAGAGGCAGGATGACACAGTCAATAAAAAAAAAACTGTAAATGTAGCATTATGTAGCTTTTGCCCATAATGGAGAGAATATTTACAGGAGAAATCACTTTTCTTTAAAAAATAAAATGGTTGATACTGGTCTGTAAAATCCACTAAATGGTTTTGGCTTGTCTGTTTACAGCAGATTTCTACAGTTATTGGTCTGAACAAAAATAATTGGTTTGAACAATTAGAACTATAAATGATATGGATGTTGAAGAAATTTTTAGGTAGTATAAATGTCAAACTATGTGGTTAAATATTTTTGTCTTGGCATGATTTCAGCATGCGAAGTCTAATTGCCAATTTGAACCTTAATTTTGCATGTTTTTGTGAGCCTGTAGGACAACACCATATGGACAAGATGCTAGACTACATCAGGGTCTTCTTAGACTGCTAGCTTGATTTTGTGGTGTTCAGAAACTTGTGCTTCTGTCTGTTAAAAACCCCAGGACCTATGTTAATCCCTAGATCATAGCATGGGAACTGCAACCACATGACAGGAAGTTGAGGAATTTGAGTCATATGACAGGAAGTGTGGAATACAGAGTTATAACCTCAGTTGTTTCAAGACTAGAACTGGGGGTATCAGACCAAGATGTCCAAAGACAGAAAGCACCAGAAAGAGCAAACCAAGGAGCGGAGCCATGGAAGAAATACTGTCCATCGGTGTGCTTCTTTCATCCTCCTCAGCATATCTGCAGGAAGAGGCAGGAGGCTCTGTGTATGCAGAGCAGAACCAGGGTTTTCCCCGTGTGTGTGTGTTGTGTGTGTTGTGGCATGAGGACCCACAGCTATGGAGAGCCCGTGGTGTAGGGCCATGGAAATTAATTCTGCTCATCTTAGAAGCCTCTGGCAGTCTGATGCTGCTAATTTTGCTGGCACAGCATTGCACCAATCCTGCAGAAATGGTTTTTCTGACTTTTGGAATACAACACGAGGCTTGTTTTTGTTTGCGTAATATTTTCTGGGATGGTTTTTATAACCATGGGAAAAAGCAATTAATCCTAGCCTAAGATATTAATACTTGCTTCAGTTGCGTTGCAAGTTGCAACATCATCACTGCATGATGGCAGTACTTTATGTGTAGTTTGTTGGAGAAGCCGAGTGAGAGATTTATGTGGGCTTGAAAGAAAGCAAGGAAGTATTGTCAACTTGCTGTGTATGAAAGGCCTGTCACGTGATGAGAGTTGGTATGCACAGTCATTGAAAGCAGCTTTCATATGGCAGCTTTGACATGTAGGTCAATTTTTAATAGAGTTTTTAACTTGGATGTACTCTGGGTATGTTTCACAGCACTGGCACCCAGTTTCATTGTGTCTTTTATTCTTATGTTAAATCCTGATAAGTTTTCTCTCTCTTCTGTCAAACTAATAGCGCTTGAAAGGTTGCAATTAACTTAAGAACGTTGCAAAAACATGAAGCTGCCATAATGGGGAGTAATTTTATATATTGTATTGATGCAAACCAACTTTCCTCCTAAACCATAGCTTGCATATCCAGTTAATGCTATGTTTGCTTTGACAAGGGAACTGACTTGGCCTCTTTACTATGATTAATATCTGAGAGGGTGAGAAATCATTTGGGAAAACGGAAGGGGAGGCAAGTCCCTCTAGTCATTTCTGATCCATTAAGTATAGTTTGTAGGGAGTGTTGTGTCTGCACTGGACCCAAGTAAGAGTAATTGAGACTGTGAGCAGAACCACAAGTGACAAAAGGCACAGATTGGACACTTTTCCGCTTCCCTCAAGTTTTGATGGGAAATGTAGGCATCCTGGTCTGGTGGCTTGGCTCTCTGACTGCTGTCCAATGGACTTTTCAACTGTCACTTGTCCAACATTCCGCCAAGCTGCCTACATTTCCCATCAAAACTTGAGGGAAGCTGACAAGTGTCCAATCTGTGCCTTTTGTCACTTGTGGTTCTGCTCTGTATTATGTGCAAACTATATTGACACCAGTAAGAGCCCCATGGTGCAGACTGGTAAGCTGCAGCACTGCAGCCCAAGCTCTGCTCATGATGACCTGAGTTCGATCCTGGTGGAAGCCGGGTTCAGGTAGCTGGCTCAAGGTTGACTCAGCCTTCTATCCCTCTGAGGTCGGTAAAATGAGTACCCACTTTCCTGGGGGTAAAGTGTAGATGACTGGGGAAGGCAATGGCAAACCACCCTGTAAAAAGTCTGCCAAGAAAACGTCGTGATGCAATGTCCCCCCATGGGTCAGTAATGACTCGGTACTTGCACCTTTACCTTTTTCAGCTGTGTGAAGATTTGGTATGCTTCATGGGGGTGGTGGAACGTTGATTGCCAATGCTGAAATGTGCACAGTTCTGATCTCTCACCTCCCTCCAATTTTTAATTCCTACATAGGAAAAACAAATTTGTAGCCACATAAAGTTTCCTAGGCAACTTTGCTTTCTTAATAATTATTCAGTTGGTGGTCACACTGCCTATTTCTGAGTAAAAGTGGTATTTTTTACTGCATAGGATCTGCTCTGTAAAAGACAAACAGTGACTGATGCTTATTTCAGTTTGGCCTTAGTGCTTTCTTGAAACGTATCATGTGAATTTGACTTGGAGTGGTCTTTAAAACTAAAAGTGCATTTTATTGATGAAGCTACACATTCAAAGTGGTGCTAGAAATAAGATTGCTAATAGTCATGTTATCTATGGATGCCAGATTTGCTGAGGTTTGATTTTGGCTGCTTGCTGTTCATGTATTCAGCCTTGCATTAAAAAGCAAAGCACAGCCCATGTAATGCCTTTACTGGGACCAGCTGCAATGACACAACAGTGTGTGCAAACTTTTGCGTGCACTTCCTCAGGCTAGACATTACAAAATAAAAAGGCACTGATGTATTTTTTTTCTAGCCCCAGCATTCAGCACAAAGATGCCATGGAACAAGGCTTTTAAAATCATGGCCCAGAATATCTTTTTCTTTCTCGCCTTCATTTTTATTTTGTAACATCTAGCCTGAGAAAGAGTTCTGCTGAACTTGAAAGTTTGCACATTCTTTTGTGTCATTGTAGCTGGTCCTAATAAAGATATTATGTGGATAGTGGTTTTTACTGGATTTTTGATTGCATGCCAGAATTTGGGTATGCTGTGTGAAATGTTGGACTATACCTGTCCAGGGTTACCATTTGGAACAAGTTAAAACCTTATTTGTCAGTTTTAGCAAAGCTCCCACTAAAGCGCTTTATTATATGTTGTGAGCTCAACAGTACAGAACTTTTAACAGTCCAGCAAAATGGAATTAGATGGCTGTGAAAGTCTGCTTGAGAATATTAATGATTGTTCAAAGGCGCTGCAGAATAGGTGATGCAAGCTTTCTTTTGGGAAATTAGAAACCACTCAACAAAATTGCTGACAACAAGGGAAACTCCTCTTCCTTAATGATATATATTAAAATCTTTTTTTTTTTGTATAATGTAGATATAACACAGCTAGATTGTGACTCACTCTGCTATGGAAGATTTTTTCAAAGTGTAGCACTTTGTAGATTTTCTGATTGCCTGGGATAAGGTTTGCATTAACATACTTAATGTGAACGCAGTAAATTTTGCTATTGAGTTCCCAGCACGCCATACAGACATGTGTCAAAGATGTCTGTTAAAGAGTGCTGGGGAGACATCCCAGCTTTTTTAAAAATGAAAAACAAGCTTGTGATCTTCAGCTGAGGAGTGAGGGAGGAGAGGCTTAAAGGTGCTTTTCCTTTGTAGAGTTTCCAGGTAACCATTTATAAGGGAAATTACAGATCCGGAACCCTGGGAAAATGGGGAAAGAAGCAGTTGGTAAACAGGTTGTGTGGAAAGGGTTAGCACTCCCAGTCCAGTTTCTCCCAAACCCTTTTCTATGGAGGAACCCCAAAATTCTTCAAATCCCAATGAACCCGTCCCTACAAAAAACGTTTACAGGCCAGAAAAAGTTGATGGCAGGGAGCACAATTCAGTTACTGCTAAATGGTTAAGAAAATTTATTTCTAAAGAGCCTGCCTCATAGACCCTTCATGCCACAGATGCATTAAAGTTCAGGTTGTACCCAGCCTCTCTCCTTGCCAGAATGCAATTGCTGAACTGAAATAAAGGCCATTTGCCTTGCCACTAAGCACAGGGTTCCTGTATGAGGGGAAGGGGAAGACTTCAGCGTCAGCGGATGAGCCGTACAACAGATTTACTGTGGCGGTCATTTTTTGTGTGGAAAAGACCCCACTTGCATCTAGTGAAGCAGGCTGTCGTCCCTGGAAGCTTGAGCCACAATAAATGTGTCTCTTTTTGGAGGCTCCAGAAGACTTTCTCCTATTTTTTGCTGCAACAGACTATCAGGGCTACCACTCTGAAACATGTCACAGGGGTCCCTCTAAGTTATCATTCCTTCTCTTTCTGCTCAAGGCATGACTGACCAAACAGCAGTAGAGGAGGCAGTGGGCTGCAGGTGGTGAGCAGGTGCATAGCCCTGAGGTAGAGCAGTGAAGCCTTGGGCACCTTGGCAGGGCCACCCCAGGCCCAGGTGCATGGCCCCAGAACCACAGCCAGAATGGGTAGAGTATGCAGAAGGGCAGCACGGTACCCCGCAGCAACCACAACCACTGCTAGTAGGGGATCTACACCAGATTGTCTGTGCTCTGGCATTGGCTTCCACTGCCACCATCTTATTTCCAGAAGCCCCTTCCCAGCTTCCACCAGTCAGTGCTGCTTCCAAGGCAGGCAGTGGTGTCGAACTCCTTGAAAGAGTAGGGGGGAGGGAAGGTGGTTGGGAGGCTGTGGGGGGGGGATTCCTATGAAACCCCTGTTTGATGGAACTCCAGGGTTCTGTGGAACACTGTTTTGGAGACTGGTTTTTTTCCAAGTTTTATTACAGTTGTATGGACTATATAGTTTGCTGCTTACTTATACTTGAAAAAATGTTGAAGAAGAATCAAGTACCATCCATTTCCTAATTGCAGGAAGTCTGAAAAGATGCTTCTAATCATTTAAAAGAAGTTGTCAATATTTGCCAAATATTCAGGTCTTTGAAATGATGAATAATAGAAACTTTTTTTTTTTTTTAGTCGAACATGTGAGACTAATAGGCTTCTGTGGCAGATCTCAGATATCCGTGTCACTAAAAGCTCTCAGATTTCCAGCCCTGGGAATTTCTAGACCCTTTTATTAATGGTTTGTATAGTACTACTTTATGGAGTATCACAGGCTTTGATAAACACTGATGGTAATGCTGAACTTTATATAGCAGTTGTGGTCTGCTGTAGGTGCACTGAGTGTTGACCTGAGCAAAAGTGAGAAAGGGAGTACCCTTAAAACCATGGCGAGTGTTGACCAAATTGCACTGGAAGCACCCAGTTGCATCTGCAACACATGTAACCACTGCCTTTATTTGTGCAAGTTCATGAGCATAAACGATGTACTTGAGAATTGACAGCATACGTAGATGTGCTCTCATGCACAGTGTCATTGCACCATCAGTGCTTTTCAGCTGAACCTTAAAATCTAAAATGTGACCTGTGGTTTCTCATAGGATATTCTGATGGAATCAGGGCATTGTTCAAGCTTTTTGGCTGGTGGGAAGCCAGTCGGTAACAGATGTGTGCCAGGTTCTTTAAACCCTGGCCCCAACTGTCAAAAGGAAGCTGGACGGCAAGTAGGAGTGGCGACGGCCTTGCTTTGCCAAGAGGAGGGTATCATGTATGCAAGCATCCATGCCATTGTGTTCTGCATCTTATGCTGAGTGCATCCATGTCATTGTTGTCAGCTTATACTGACAGTGATATAAGCATCAGTGCTTATATCAGTGCCATCATTGTGCTTTGCATCTTACACTACATCTCATTCTTATGCTGATATGATGCCAAAGTTAAATACTGTATTGTATGTATTTTATATAAATCGCCTGAGGGTGTCTACACTACTAATACTAATTTCCAAAGGAGCCAGTGGCCCCTTTGTTATCTCTAAGAAATACGCGCTTTCACTTCTGAGTGTCCTTGGGATGGAGCTGCAGCTGTGTACTGAAATATATCTTTTTTTCCACAGGAGGGAATGATTCCACTTTGTGCTTTGTCTAGACTAAACTAATTTGTTCCCATGTAACTTTTTAGGTTTTTGCGCCTGAATGCAAAGGGCGGGAGAATGTCCCCTATAATCAGTAGCCCTATTGTTTGAATAATCACTTCTGCCAACTTCTACCTATGAGTGAACACCTGAACTGAATAGAGCTCTAAATAAAATTTCTTCATCCATTGCACCTGCCTGCTTGTTGTGAGGGACTTGGGGATCTAACTGCCGGGGACTGCCACCCTAGGACTGACAGAGAGGGTAGGACTGCTGTCTCCTGGCTGGGGGAAACTGATGCCAAAAGGGCCACTCTTCCTTTTCAAAGGCCCATCACCATCAATAGCTGCAGGCAGTGGGATGATGTCACTTTTGGAAGTGATGTCATTGTGCCAGGACCAGGAGTGCATGCATGAAGATTGTTCCTCCTGGGAGTACTAGGGCCTCTCCTCTCCCCTGCCTTCAGTATTTTTCTGGAGATCATCTAGCAATCCTAAATCTGGGTTGGGAAATTCTTGGAGATTTAGGGATGGAGCTTGGAGAGGGAAGGGTTTGGAGGAGGGAAGAAACTTTAGTGGGGTATAATGCCATAGAGTCCCTCCTCCAAAGCAGCCATTTTATTTTTCTGCCTCTGCTGCCAGGCAATAGGACTTGCTAAGGGGGGGGGGCTCTTGCCATAGCAGGAGGCCTGGCAAGCCTAAATAACACCCATCTTGATAGTCTTACGAATATGGTATTTATTTTGTAATGTTTTGGTCACTGAAAAGGGATTGTCCTCTCAATGTCATTTAAAAAATTTCTGGAAGACCAATATGATTGAAAAGATTAGGCCAATTAAAGGTTTGTATTTCTGGCCTTTTCCACTACAAAATCATGAACTAGCATCCCTCCCCTCCTTGAGTTTCTCTTGCAAGTTCACACTTACTAGGCAAGATGGCTAGATGGCTTTAACTGTTCTTGTCCTGTTGTAGAATACCTGCAGTTTTTGACGAGTGCTAGTTTGCTGAAATGTCTTTCAGCTTCTTCCACAGCCACTGACGGTGTGTGAAGAACCTGTAGGGCAATATACACTTTTCTGAAAATTAGTTGCAACAGATTCAGTCTCTATATTAAAGTCATTTTCATCTTGATTTTATTCATCACCTTCCCTAGTTACTGTGTTATTTCCTAACTGCAGAAAGGTTTGAAAAATGGGAGAATAGATTGGTTTCCCTTAGCTTCTTTTTGTTCCTTTTATTTTACCTCCTTAGGTTTCCAACTGCCTAATTTGTATTTATAGCCACCCCCAAATATGTCAGCATGGAGTTTATCCTCAATACATTGTCTATATTTTATCCTCATTCCCCCCCCCCCCACACATGATACTGGGGATTATAGCCTGGATCTGGTCCCTCTAGACCTCTGGGTAGGGTTATCAGGTCTTTTTGGTGACTGGTGTGAGGGCTCAGGGTGTATGTGGGGGAACGGGACATTGCACTTACCTGCACCATCCTTGTGTATGCTCCCGGTCCCACATGATATGATGTCACTTCTGGAATTGACATCATCATGTGAGGCATGGGAGTGCACTTGCCTACTTTGCACAAAGGCCGATTCCAAAATGCTGTATGTGGGGCTTTGTGTAATGACACCACTTCTGGAAGTGACATCATCTCTCATGCCCCCATTTGCCTGGGCTGCCGGCTGGTGATCGCTAGGTGGTCTGCCTCCTCCCACTGATTGACAGCGGGCAAAGGGGAAAACTGCCAGGAGTTTGCCTGTCACTGGTGGCACCTGGCAACCCTACCTTCAGGCCCCAGTAAAGTGTACCCCTCCCCATGTGGGGGCCCTGGATGGAACTTGTGTATAAACAAACTTTTTTCATAGCATGAGTGTTTTTTTCTTTCTTAGCTAATGCTGGAGCATATATTCTACCCCTTTTGACAGGTTTTTTTTTTTAGTTTGTTATCGATGACTGAGATAGGACTTGTTGTCCATAAATAGGTTTTTCTCTCTCCCTCCTACTTCAAGTCTGTGCTTTGCTTTGTGAGGAATTTTGAGAAATGAAATCTGGCAAAACTCATACTACAGGTTTAAGTTGAAAACTACATCACCAGGACACTGAATGTGAATTCAAGGTAATTTCCCACTGTGAGGTATTTCTTTAAGCTCTTAAAATGAGATCCATGCTGAACAGGAAGGCTCAGCATGTTTCTAGTTTTCTTACTCAGTTTTGCTCAGCTTGAATTGGCTGCTTTATGATGCCCAAATCCACTGAGGTTCTAGATACACGAGAGGAAAAAATCATCTTAAAAGAGGGGAAATGGCCTTGTGATAGCTGGTGCTGCCATTACTGAAGCAGATATTGACATCAGTATTTGCCAGGGTTTTTTTGGTTGTTGTTAAATAAAAGAATGCAGTTAAGGACATGCTGGGGTGTGCATTTATTTCTTTAGTGTTTTTGTACACTGCCTTTCTATCAAAACATTCCTGGTGGTTTATAGTTTTAGCTCTTGTATATTGAATAGTAAACAGGAGAAACTCACAATGTTGCTTCTGGAGTTGATGGTTTCAACTCTCTGACTTGGGTCTTTGTCTCTTCCATCCCCTGGGAGGATACATGTCCTTTCTGTAGCCCCTGGCTGGAATTGCCTTTATTTGTATTCAGTTAGTTAACAAGTATTATTTGGCTCAACAAGAGTGCAGTTGGGGATGAAAAAAATCAGGTGTGGCCAATCCCGTTCCCTTTGAGAAGTATGTAAACATTCTTGAATTTACTTGAAAGAACAAAGGCTTGAACGAATAGGTCATGCGGCTTTCTCAAAAGACCATCGGTGAGGAACGCCTTCTGCTTGAAACCAAGAGGCACCTTCTTTATACTCGCCAATAAGTTTTTAAAAAAATCTGTTAGTAAAATAATTCTAAATATATCTTTTGCTTCTTCATGTGTTTCATAGCTTTGGTATGTACTGTGTCACTCTTTTGGTTTTGAAGGATTGCTGTTTATGTAGAAGATGTGCACTGTTCCAGAACAGAGATGCACCAGCTGGAAAGACTGATCCTAGGTAGGACGTAGATTGTCCCTGTACTTCCTCTTACGTAGCAGATCCTTTTGTGCCGCCTTTTAACTCCACCTGGAGGTTGTGGGACCTTAACGGACAAAAGTCACGTGTGTTAGAAAGCCGCATTAGTAGTAGCAAGAAGGGGGGGGGATTGGGCAAAACTACTCCTTCTTCTGCCAAGCAAGTAGGTGGCTGTACTGGAGGATTGCAACCCATTGAACGAGCTCCTGGGCATGGTTTGCTGTAGCAGGTATTCGCTGTGTTCATTTGGAAGGAACTTGAGTTTAAATATGCTGAAAGCATCTCTTTGATTAAACATCACTGATCTTTTATTAAACATTACTCTTCTGGCAGCTGTACTCTGCTAGTCAGACGCATTCTTTTTGTACAGCAGTGTTCTCGTCAGCTGTCTTGTCAGTCTGGTTTCAAACTGAAAAAAAAATGACAAGGCTGAGCAGGTTCTGAATTTCTATATTAAACTATTCTTCTCACTGACCTTCACCCAGCTAGAACATATTTAACTATAAACATCAGTTGAAGATGAGAGTTGTTTATCTCTGAAAAACAAGATACGCAAGCATTTTTCGCTTTTGTTAAATTATAAATAAGAAATAATTTTATTAATTAGTAAGAATTAAGCAGTGGTTTAGTTCTAGTAAGCAAGAATGGAAAATAGGGAGAATCTCCCCTTTTATTTTTTGTGCATGCTTAAAGACTAATTTTAAAAAAAAAATCAAAAAGGACCACAATGCCTGTCTTTGCATGGGGAAGCCTAAAATAGAGGGGGAGAGACCCTGCTATCCATCTTTAAGTCCCCCTGCCACAGTCCAAACCGGAGCACCTCACCTGAGCCCGATGACCTAGAGCAAGGATGTAGAAGGCATCAGCTGGCAATCTGACCTCTGTAGGGGTGGTGCCTGGAGTAGCAGGGACTATAAAACAGTACTACTTTTCCGAGCACTGGAAGTGCCTCCTCCCCACAACCAGGGCTTTTGCTATTAAAAAAAAACCTGTGCTGAATAATATAAATATACCATTGTAATGATAGGCTTAGTAGAATCTCTGAATTCCCAGTTTTCATTTTTAAAGAAAGTAAGACTCTAGCCTCTTTCTTTAATAACAACAACAATAAAAACAGCATTCAGTTTGTATACAGCCCTTCAAGACAATTTAACGCCCACTCAGAGCAGTTTATAAAGTGTATTGTTATTATCCTCATAACAACCACTCTGTGTGGTGGGTGGGCTGAGAGAGCTCCAAGAAGCTGTGACTGACCCAAGGTCACCCAGCTGGCTTCAAGCGGAGGAGTGGGAAATCAAACCCGGTTCTCTAAATTAGAGTCCTGCTGCTCTTAACCGCTACACCAAACTTGCATTTCTTTGCAAAGGAAGGGGCTAGAGACGTACTTTTTTTTTCCCTTTAACCGAAGCTGGGAATTCAGAGAACCTGCTAAACCAGTCAGTCTTTTTTGGTGCATGTTTATATGTCTGTTGATAAGGGCTGAATTTTTAAAAAAGATTGAAGATGAACACATGCTTGAGGATGAAGAGAAGGGGGGGCTTCATTGACACATGCAAGGCTGCCGATGGGGTGGGAAGCATAGCATTCCCAGGTGAGTGGGGGGTCTACAGGTGACTATTGGGGGGCTTGATGTGAGCCCCCTCATCCCAGCCTGTCATTGCATAGGGAAGCCTGAAAGGGGAGCGGCTCTGCCACCCATTTGTTAATCAACTGTGTGAGAAGCTTTATGCCCCTTTCAAATCAGTTTTTTTTTCCCTTCTGGCACCAGAAGTGCCAGATATGCCTTTTGCTTTACATCTCTGTGAGGAAAGGGGCCAGAGACTTAATGTTTAAAAACCAGTGCTGGGAATTCAGAGAACTTGCTACACCTAGCAATGGTTTTTGTGCATGCTTATATTGCTATATCAATATGTTAAATTAAAAAACAAGATTGAAAATGAAACTGCTCGTCTTCAGGGTGGAGGGGGGGATGTAAGGTGAAAGAGTGATTTGATGACGATGATATTCCATTCGTTACAAAGGGGGTTGGAGGTGGGTGAGAGTGGGTGGGACAAAGAACACTGAAAGAAACATTATGCACAAGAAAATCAGCTTTCAGAAAACAAACAGGGTAAAAGTAGTTTCAAAGAATCCAGAAAAAAAAAGCACGCGTGTGTGCACGCACGCGCGCGCGCGCGCACACACACACACACACACACACACGGCAAGTGAAAGCAAAAAACCAAAACTGCATGCAGAAAATGGGGGATAAACCAGGCAGTGCTCCCAGGGTTCGGGCTGGGCATGGTACAAAGCTCAGGAGCCCTCCCGGGACCTGCATGATGATGTCACTCCATGAAATGATGTCATTGTGCTATGTCGGGAGCATGTGCACATGTGCAAGGAAGTCGTAGAGGAGTGTCGGGTCGCTAACCTCCCGCTAGGAAGGTAAGGGGACCTGGCAACCCTAGGTTTCATGCAGAGGGATATTCTGTGTATATATAAATATTCTTCTACCATGCTGTTTGCAGTATCATTGTCATGTGAAAGCTTTTTTTGGCTGCTACTTGACTTGCATAATATATAATGCAATGTCAACATGACTAATGCTGGAATGCAGTTGGCCTGTAAACCTGTGGCAGATCTAGAGAAGTCACTTCCCTTATAAATGTAGTCATGTGCAGAAGACTCAGTGAAATCTCACAAATGTGTACGTTTGAGAGCACAAATAATGCTACAATTGCAAACTGATTAGAACAATGACAGTGCCTTATTGTCAAGGGCAGACATACAAATTGCTACTTTGGTTCTCATGGCGAGGTACTTGCTTGGTAGATTTTCCTTTAAAAAAAAAATTGATGCCTGTGCCATGTTGTGCAGTGCTTTTGAAATTAACACTATTTTCAAAATTATCTTGCCCTATAGCATGGAGTGAGTGTATGTGTTACGGTGAGACTTAAAAAAAAAAAGCGTATAGTCCTTTTGGTTTCATGGCTTCCCATCATTCTGTGGAAAAGAAACGTTGAACAAGATCCAAATAGTTTCTTACAGAGATTATATCTACTTCAAAGTACACTTTCATCTGCTGATATACATGAGCGAGTTAGGTTGATTAAATCAGCAGGCTAAGTGTTTCATAAATCTTGTATGGAGTACTGTACTGCTTTGTTCTTAAAATGAGAAAAATAAATGTCAGAAGATAAAATCATATATCTTTACCTCTTAACTCTTCAAATTTCTTTGAGGGCTAACTTCCTGATGTTTCTGTAATGCTTGTTACTCTACATGCCATGCTGCCAAGTGTTTTGGCTGAGAACAAATGAGCTCTGAATCAGTATTATTATTATTATTATGCTGTATAATCTCAGCAAAGCTACTGGTCAAATCAGGCTCTCCTGCCAAAGAAAGTGGTGAAATCTGATGCATCTAGAGAAAGTCAAATGTATGCTCCTTTTAACCATCCTCATTGTATAAAAAGGCTGCTCATAGGATAGGATTAAGAATTCTTGGTGTTGGGCAAGTTGTAAATGATCTTATTGTTCTTTGGAATGTTGATGTGTCGACTTTAATGTTCTTTCAATGAAAAGACTTGATTTGAGTGTTTAGACTCGGCTAATGCCAGCTAGAGTGGGTGTTGTGCATAGCTCTTAAAATATGCCTTTGTTGAGTAGCTTCTTATTAGGACAAGCTTAACATGACTGGCATGAGTCATCCAGTAAATATATTTACTACAGCTGTTTAATGTGAATATGCAAGAGTCTTGCGTTAAGGAAACAAGACAAACAAGGATGTGCAATAGGACATGAAAACACAGCATTCAATAGACATGTTTTTTTTCAAAAAAGAATAATTAGGGAGAGAGATCTCTGTCTTTTGGTGCTACACCTCTGAAGATGCCAGCCACAGCTGCTGGCGAAACGTCAGGAACTACAATGCCAAGACCACGGCAATACAGCCCGGAAAACCCACAACAACCATCGTTCTCCGGCCGTGAAAGCCTTCGACAATACATCAATTAGGGTATTTATTTATTTATGTCCCCTTTTTCTCCCAATGGGGACCCAAAGCAGCTTACATCATTCCCTTATCCACCATTTTATCCTCACAACTCTGTGAAGTAGGTTATGGTGAGAGTATGCGACTGGTCCAAGGGCACCCTGCGAGTGTCCATAGTAGAGAGGGGATTCTAACCTGGGTCTCCTTTGTCCAGCACTATAACTGCTACGTGACACTGGTTCTCAAGCATGGTGTTGCAGTAGTTGCTCTCAAGGGTAGACCATATTAGCACTCCTTTACGAGGATATCATCATCTTGATGCTCCATGTAAATGAATTTGTTTGTGAGTTTTGTTGTGAGATACTTTGAGCTCCTCTTGCAGTAGAGGAGTGGGATAAAAATATTTTGTGTAAATTGTGTTTACATTTTGAAGTAAACACTTTATACTCATTTTAGGAAATTAACGGGTCATAAATGCGAAACGGTTAACTAACTTGCATTTTAATCTGTGTTTTGGAACAGAATTGATCATTATGGAGTGTTGAAATGAACTGTGATTCCTTAGATTAAGCTAGGGGAGGTACAACCCCCCCCCCCCCAAAAAAACTAGATTCCATCTTAGCCATCATATAACTGATGTCTTCAGTGCTGGCACTGTCACAAAGATCTATATTTTATGGATACTTGAGGGATTGTTTCTAAATAAAACTGAGATCATAAAACAAACACCCGGATTTGAATATTCTTGTCTTTTTAAAACTAACGTGACACTATGCCAATAATCTTTGGCAATATTTTTAAAAGCTGTAACAATTATGGTGTAGCAAAATGGCATGTCAAGAACTGTTTCCCCTAAGTCTAAATGTATACATTCAATTCTATTACATTGTAAATCTCTCAGTTTTTTTAAAAAAATTACAAAATCATCTGTAAGCTTTGGCTTTTAAAAATTAATTTACTCATTTAGGATTCATTTTGTACTTCTTTTCCAGTTCTGTTTTTCAAGAATGTAAGTTGTATAAGCACAGTAAAATAAAAAGCATACAATCATGGAACAGCCCTGTTATACACAAGGTAAAAAAAAGCAACTCTTAGCAATAAAAGCCATTCACAATTAAATTTGGTAATTTAAAAATCAGAGTAGCAATCGAACAAGGTTAAACATCACGCAGGGATTAAAACTGTTCACATAAAACCAATAGATAAAACCAACCAAAGCTAACAACATAATAAAAAAGAGCTAAAAGTCTAAAAACCTTTCCTGAAAGAAAGCTGCCCCCAAATAACCTTTCCCAAAAGCCTCAGTACATTAAAAAAAAATGATTTCACCTGACATTGAAAAAATAACAAGCTTGGTGATAGGTGGAGAGCTAAGGAAAGGGAGTGATACACACCAGGCACCACAACAACGCCCCCCCCCCAGTACTCTTTGTGGCTTTAATGGTATGGGGCGGGCGGGCTGATAAATACCTTAGATCTCAAGCAGGCCTTCAGGTAGGGTTACCAATCTCACAGTGGGATCTAGAGTTCCTCTGGGATTACCAGTGATCTCTAGATCACAGAGATCAGTTCCCCTAAAGGAAATGGCAGTTTTGGAGGACAGACTCTATGCTATATCATATAGTCTAAGAAAAACCAAAGAACTAGAGTGACATCACATCCCTGTCAAACTTCCTTCCCTCTCCAAACTGTACCTTCTCCAGTCATTGCTGAAATTACCCCTACCTTCAGATTGTTTAGAGCTCTAAAGGCAAAAAATAAGTACCTTGAATTGGCTTGGAAATATAAATACTTACATTGTGAACATTTTGTATGAACTGGAGATCTGTGTTGACTAAAGCCTGTGGATGCTTAGTAGCTGCTGTAGTTTTGGAGTAGTTGAAGTGCTTGAATGATCTTCAAGGGCAGGCACCCCCATATAGAATGTGTTGCAGTAATCTAATCTGGAGGTGACTATGGCCAGATAAACCTGTTGGAGCTAAAAAAGGGCACCGTCCTGCAAATACCACCCAGGCCTCCATCTACAGAGGAGGATCTAAGAGCTCTTTTTATTTTTTTCTACTCTTGTTACAACATCCAGTGCACATTAATACACCTGTCCCTTTTAGGATACTTGCACATGGTGCCTGGGAAAGGTCAGACGTTGAAGGGGAAGGTTGTGAATGATATACACATGTACTCTTGGTGTGCTTAATATTGTACTTGGGGGATGGAAATGAGTGCAAAACATATGGTTAAAGAGCAGCTCTGAGAATTAGTGAGTCAGGGCCAGGGGCTTTAAAAAATTTTTTTTATTTAATTTAATTAACTGAACAACAATAATAATATAACATTGTAACAACATAGAACAAATTAACAAGCATATATACAGAATGCCTCTCATAAATATTAGAGATTTAACATGTTACAAGTGTTAATAAAGAATTATGTAACCTTTAAAACTAGAAAAACTTAACATTAGTTTAGGGTAACCGGAGAAATGATAGATATTTAGGAGGGCCAGGGGCTTTTGACCAAGAAGCAATATGGTCAAAAAATGTCTCGTGGGAAGATAAGGGTAAGCACATGTTGCAAAGAGAGAATTTATGATAATGTGGAGCTTTTAAGCTTGCTCCTTGATCCACTTGTCATACAAAAACCAAAAAAAAAGTTTGTGAATGGATGCAGTTGCTGCAATATTGTGAGCGTTTCATTTGCAGGTTAATCTTGGATGGTGTCCAAGTAGAGAAGCTCCAGTGAGAGCTGCTGTGTTGGCAACTAGAGACTGGACTCCTTGCATGCATATAGAGCTTGTTTGATCAGGGTATATATATTTTGGCCTCTAAACCACTAACGGAAAAAATTCTACCATTCAGACTGATACGGCACATCGCCTTATATTGTAGAGCATAATACAAAGTAATAATACAAGGCACAGTTGCCTTGCTGTTCTTGATTTTGAGGGTTTTTCTAATTGTAGTAGCGTTTGATATGCAACTTTTTAATATTCAAATGATTAATGTAAGATTGCAATACCTTTTGATATGTAGGTTTGGCAAAGTGGTTTCAGTTTTTTAAAAATGCTACTTGCAGCTTTGCTTTCCTAGCCAATTTTTGTTCTTGCAGAAATTTCAGCAGTTTTTCACTAAGTGATTTCTTTAATCAACTCTTTTAAGGCCAGTCAGAGGTAAGAAGTAATGTGTTCATGTTCACATTATACATAGTAACTTTTGCTTTGCTAATCAATATAGTCAACAATTAAATCTAGTTTTACACTTGGAAACCTTCAAAGATGTTCAGGGTTAGAAGTGTGCTTTTGGGTTGTCTTTGTGGATATATGGAGGTACGTTTCAGACATTAGGATAAATTTCAGGTGTATTAAGGGTATAATTCAATATGTGAATGATGGGATAACTTATGTTTGTAAGCACATGTGTTAAATGTGGATCCCTGATTAGTCACATATGGTTGTTTGACATCCTTCACTGCTGCTGTTTGCAATGTTAATAAACATGCCTGCTTACAAATCGAATTCAAGATCTGAATGAAATTTTTCTATCAAATCCAAATACACAAGCAGGGAAGCCTCAAGGACTAGTGGGGGGGGGTCACTTCATTTCCCCATGCATTCCCATCCCCACACCATGTTTTTCTTTCCTCTGGAAGCCCCTCTATCCTCCTTTCTAAGCTTCCTTCTCACTCACCAACCAACCTTTTTTTCCTGCTCTCACAAATCTTCAGCTTTCTTTAGAATTTATTTACTCCATTTATATCCCACCTTTCTCCCCAATAGGGAACCAGAGCAACTTACATCATTCTTCTCTCCTGTCCTCTATTTCACCCAGCAACCTTCTATGGCAGAGTGGGGATTTGAACCTGGGTCTCCCATATCCTACACTACACTAACCTTGAGTCTCCAGTGTTGTGCCCATGGGTACCATGGCACCCACTGACACCTTTCCTGGTCTCACAAGTGTTTCTAGAAAGTGGATGGGGCCAGCAGGATTTCTGATTAGCCAATGCAGATGTGATTGGCTGTGGAGATATTGAAAAAGTGGAGTGGTGGTGGTGGATCCAGCACTCACCTTTTGGATGTCCTTGCATGCGTACAAAGCACGTGTGTGCTCCTGGCGCAGGTGTGCTCCTGCGGTACCAGTGCCAATTTAACAAAGTAA
Organism: Eublepharis macularius; assembly: GCF_028583425.1. Taxonomy (NCBI): domain Eukaryota; kingdom Metazoa; phylum Chordata; class Lepidosauria; order Squamata; family Eublepharidae; genus Eublepharis; species Eublepharis macularius. Next base: position 50,976,023 of record NC_072790.1, read on the forward strand.
ATAATGGTATGGTTGTTGTGGATTTTCTGGGCTGTATAGCCATGGTCTTGGCATTGTAGCTCCTGACGTTTCGCCAGCAGCTGTGACTGGCATCTTCAGAGGTGTAGCACCAAAAGACACTAAGAGATCTCTGTCTTTTGGTGCTACACCTCTGAAGATGCCAGTCACAGCTGCTGGCGAAATGTCAGGAACTACAATGCCAAGACCATGGCTATACAGCCCGGAAAATCTACAACAACCATCGTTCTCTGGCCGTGAAAGCCTTCGACAATAAATAATGGTATATTTACAATAGTATGATACAAACAATTGATGACACAAACAGATGAAAATACGGCGGGCTTCCGATATTAATTCCATTTCTGAATTCAAACTCCTTCAAGTAAAGTGTAAAGAAATCTTCAACAGACGTTGCATTCATTTTTCACATGTAAATAGAGATGGTCATGAACAGGAAAAAACCCCCGAACACTATGTTCATTGTTCGTTGCCATCCACGAACAGGGATTCATGAACATCGATGGACATGACATGTTCACGAACATGTTTGTAGTTGGAGGTTCGTGGGAGCAAGAATGCCCCCTTGGGACTTAGCTGAACTTGAGCCAGGGAAAGGAGAGTCCATGGATTTCCCCCTTTCATGTCATTTTCTCTTCACAGTGACAAAAACGACTGTGTGTTAGAAGCTACTTTGAGGGGTTACAAACTGACCTTTCCAATGTCCAATACCCACCAAATTTGTAGGGGACATAGTCCTTGCTGTTTTCTGAAGACCCCCCAAGTTTCAGAGAGATTGCACCCTGGGAAAGCCATGATCCATGGGTCCCTCCTTGTCATTTTCTTTTCACAGTGGCAAAAACTGGACTGTCTGCTGGAAGCTACTTTGAGGGGTTACAAGCCAGAAGGAAAGCCAGAAGGAGTTCAGACAGAGTTCAGACAGTCCATGCCTATGTTGCCAGGGGAATTGATTGAAAGGTGCCAGACTGTCTGGCTTTACGAACGGCTTACGAATGCCATGAAGAGGGCTTGGAACGAACGTTTGCCAGGAATGGGGCCTCATGAACAGCTTGCTTGCGAACAGCTGATTGGGCTGTTTGTGGCTTTTTTCTGTTTGTATTGCTGTTTGTACCCATCTCTACATGTAAACATCTTCAGTCATTAATTGTTGCCAAAATACAAAGGGCAATACTATAACAAAATACCATATGCAGACACTCAGTAACAATATCATGTCAAAATGTAAATATAAATTAAATTAAATCCAAAAATTTCTTATCATGTCTACATATGTTAATACCAGTTAGAAAGTGTTCTCAGTTACACTGTAGCTTCTGAAATACAAAAAATATAAAGGACATCTCAAAGTCAAATGGTAATTAATAAAATCACATAGTCCCAACAAAAGCCAAAAGGAGATATCAAGTGTTAAATATCAAAAATTACTGCATAATGTCCCTATACATACCATTTTGCCAATATTGCCACTCTTAGTTAAATCAGCAAAAGCTTCATCAGTCTTTCCAAAGTGGGTGGCTGCAGACTACTGCAATCTGCAGGCGTATAAAGAGTTCACAATACAGCCAACATTTCTTAAAGGGGCAGATGTCAAGAGTTCAGATTCTCCGTAACAGGTCAGTTAATATAACATTTGGAGGGTGTTACAAAAAAGGCATAACAACCAGAGTAGTTGACCAAGCAGCTTTTTGTGTACGGAGTATCTTTTTTTATTTGAGAGCGGAACTACAAGTGACAAAAGGCACAGGTTGGACACTTGTCAGCTTCCCTCAAGTTTTGATGGGAAATGTAGGTATCCTAGTCTTGCAACTTGGCTCTCCGACTGCTGTCCAATGGACTTTTCAACTGTCACTTGTCCAACATTCCGCCAAGCTGCCTACATTTCCCATCAAAACTTGAGGGAAGCTGACAAGTGTCCAATCTGTGCCTTTTGTCACTTCCGCTCTGAGTCAAACCTCTTGATTCTTTCTTGCAGATTTCTCATGTGGTTGTTTCCCCATATCCAGATTTAGACAAACCTTCTGGTTTGAGTGTGACTGTTGAATTTCTGAGTATCTCTCTATTGTGGCTGGTGTTGTGAGTTTGAGTATATGGCAGATGTATCCAAATTACAGTTCTTAGCACAGTTACACAATGCAATAGTTTCAGGAGGGTAGATGTGTTGATCCACAGTAGAAGAGTAAGAATTGAGTCCGGTAGCGCTTTAAAGACCAGCAAGGATATAAACTTTTGACAGTCAAAGCTCCCTTCATCAGATACTGGTGAAGGGAGCTTTAACTCGCAAAAGTGCAAACCCTGGAAATTTTGTTGGTCTTTAATGGTATTGGATTCATGCTACTGGACATGAAACTTGCTCACGATGCAATCGTGTGTATGTGTGTGTTATGCCCCAGTAATGTGCATGCTCCAGTATGCAAGGACCAACCTCATTTTGTGATTTTTCTTACAGGACTCCGACTATCTAAAACGACTTTCTTCCCACAGCATCTGAAAAAGTAATCTCTGACTCACAAAAGCTCATACTGGAATAAATGTTAGTCTTTAGGGTGCTGCTGGATTCGTGCTGTTTTGCAGCAGTAGACTAAATGGCTACCACTCTGTTTCAGGAATAATTTCTCTGTCTGGTTCCATTCTTTCTCCATATTGTGGATAACTGCTTTTAGGTTTTGGATACTTACTCCAGGTTTCTTTGTGTGGCTTCCAGATAGCTGTCATGGATAGTTGAATGCAAGGTGTGATTTACTATTTTGTTCTTAGATCTATCTAATACTCTCTGTATTCTGTCATGTTTGAAACTGGCTGCTTTTCAAAAGCATGTATTTATGGAAAGGCAATAATAGAACACAGGAATTCCAGGTTGCTTTTGCAAAAACCCATTTAAAGCTGCAATAAACTTGAGCTCTGCTATTTTGGCTTTAGTACAACCATATTTATGTGACCGGGGCAAATCAGTTAATGACTTCAGTATTCTTGTTTTGTTTGAATAGCTGTAAGGATTAATTACTGTAGATGTGACTAATACCTTAAAAGATTAATACTTGCTTTGTGCACCATTTTACTAATCAGTTGAACTAGTTAGATTATATATGCCATATATTTATGTATATAAAAATGTTTGTGTATATATTTGTGCAAATATGTGTATGTTGGAATGTAGACAACACATTTTAAGAAAATTCTCCCATCCATGCCTGTGCAAATCATATGTGAAGTGAATTTTCTGACTCTTTGAAGCTCTGTTGTTTGATCCAAGATAGATTATTTTCAGGCTTTGGCCACAAAGAAATATTTTACCTGTACAGAGGAGGTCAAAAACAAGTGCTAAACTGATCCCATCACAAAGATGAAAGGAAACGATCAGATAATGCTGTAAGAAGTCTGCTATTATTTTCAGAAAGGGCTTGCTGTATTTTGGGCTCGTTTCCCAAGACTATTTTTCCTTCTGCAACTCTTTCTATAGCAAGGGTGGTGAGGTTAGTTTCTTCCCATTGCTGACAGAAATTGATTGGGGGACACAGAGACTCATCTGGAAGGATGGAAAGGAGTCAAGGCACCTTAAAGGCTTTTGGCATAAGCTTTTGTGACTTTGGCATTCTTCATGGTATCTAAGAAGTGTCTTACTCAGATGACTAACAGGCGTGTGGAAATGTGTGAAGAGTTACAAAAAGGTAGAAAGCCTAGCATGTGGTGTTTTGATTCTGCTTACTAGAAATTATTAATGGAGGGGTTTTTTAGGTACATATGTAATCCCTCTCCTGCACCCTTACATGGTACTTTCTGTTATATTTCCTCAGCATTCTATTTAGGGTTGCCAGGTCCCCCAACCCCGTGGGCAGGAGGTTGGAGGCCCAAGACCTACCTTAGGTATTACTCTCATGTGCTCGCAGAGCATGCATGCTTCTGATTTGTGTGATGATGTTACTTCTGGGAAGTGATGTCATCATGCAGCCCATGTGCCACCCAGGGAGTGCTTCTGTGTGCCGCAGGGGGGCTAAATCAGGCCCAAGTTGGATCATTGCACTGCCGAGGAGCGCATCCCAAGAGGCACGTTCCCCCTGCCAGCCAGGTAAGTAGGGGCTGGGGGGGGGGGGTCGTGGAGCAGGGATCCTCTGCCCCCAGCAGGGGACTGGCAACCCTAATTCTACTCCTTCATTATCACTTCCATTCTGCTGCATGTAGGGTTGGCTACCTCCAGATGGGACCTGAAGTGCTTCTGGATTTATAAATGATCTCCAGACAGCAGAGATTAGTTCCCTTGGTAGAATTATCTTCTCTGGAGAGCACAATCTATGGCATCACCTGAAGAAATGAGCTGTCTATCATGATAATTCATACTGGAATAAATGTTGTTAGTTTAAGGTGCCATTGAGCTTCTGTTTCATTTTTCCCCCTCCAAAACTCTGCCCTCCTCAGGCACTACCCCCAAATCTCCAGGGATTTCCCAAGCTGGAGTTGGCAACACTATCTGGATGACAAGACTAGCCCTGACAAACTGCTGTTAATGTTCTTGGTCTTCTGGAGTATTTAGTCCTCATCCAGCTGTGTGTGTGTGTGTGTGTATTTCTCCCCTCCCCCTTTACTTAAATCTTTTAACTGTTATAGGTGTAGAGGGGAAAATGTCAGCCATGAGGGAAAAATGTCAGCAGTAGGGTTAAAAGGCAATAAAATGCAAGTGGTGCAAAGAAGCTTATGTCATAGTAAATCTGTCAGCCTCTAAGGTGTCACAGTGTTTTTTGTAGGTTGGGGTTTTTTTTGTGGTAAAACACATGTCTACCTCTGCGGAAGCAGTTTCCAGTACCCTTTGGGAAAGAGCTGTGAAATATAAACATGTCGGGCCATTTCTGAGAACAAAACTAGTCTTCTGCAGCTCCTTCGGAGATTTTTCCTCTTGTTTTTTTGAGTATGTGGAGAAGAACCATGCTGTGTTATTGCAAAGGAGAACAGCAGCGTGTTCAACACTTTATAAGTTAGGATCAAGTTTTTCTTCCCTTACAAGTACAAAATTGAGAAGTATTTGGATGTGTAGGTAACTTTTGAAAAGGTATATTAAGCCTATGCTTTACATGGTAGAATAGCACTTCTAACAGAGGAGCCCATCTGTGTTAATCAGAGGTTCAACAACCCCCACTCTTTTTTGGATTACTGCCATAAGAGCCCCTCTAGCTCCTACTTAGAACGTTCTACGTTCTCTGGGCTGTTTTACACATGATAAGTTTCCTACATGAGTATTATTTACATGCAACCATCATCAGTTTCCACCATCCTAAATGTGAAAGATTCTGCTAATGTTGATAAAATCTTCCCGGTAGCAGGATATTTAGCAAAATTCTGGTCTTTGCTTTATTTAAAGAACTGTTGAAAGTGTTTTAGATTGATTAACAACGTGTTTTGCAGACAGCAGTATTATGAGCAGCTAGGCTCTTTCTGCTGTAAGACCAGTGAACCAATTGGATGCTTCCGTCAATTTTATGGAAGTTTTAAAAATATGACCCAGCTGTTTTATATGCAGTCAGCCTGGGGCCAAATTGTTTTTTTTTTTAAAAATGAGGACATTTTAAGCAGGTGGGTAGGAAAGCTGAGAGGAAACTAGGATGGAATGAATGGAGAGCTAGATAACTAAAATGGTAGGATCCTGTCTCATACCTCAAGTCTTGAACAGCACCTGTTCCTTTTAAGCAAAAATTGCTTAAATATTCAGCACCATGGCAATGACCCTTGGGAACATAGTCCAAGCACTGATGACATTTTAATTTAACAATAGTAGGTCCTGAACGTCCAACTGCAATTCTCCCAGCTCTCCTACGTTTCTCTTATCTCACTTAGCTGTCTGGATGTAAACAGTTTAGAGAACAACCAAGAAGGGGGAGCTATTCATTTGGGATGGAGAGATAAATTTTGAGGAGGTACAAAAAGGCCCAATACTGTTGGTTGGCATCCACTATGTTTTGAGTCAAGACTCTTCCTCTGGGAAAAGTTAGTGTGTTTCTTAAGAGCTGCTTGTAAAATAGTCACTCTGTAGGTTAAAATAACTTAGAAAACTGCTAAGGCAGAACAATGACCTCTGGGTCTATCCTGTGTAGGGCTCTCAGTGTGATGCAGGTTGTGCTGAATTTTTGGTCAGAACTTTTATACAATGCAAATGTGGCATTAATTGTCCCCCCAAAGGCTCAGACGTCTACACATCAGTTTCCTTAATTAGGTAAGGGCACTGTCTTTCCAGTCTGTACTGGAGTTTAATTTCCCTGTCACTGAAACAAGATGGATTGTTGGCCTACTTACTTTGGCAATAGACTTGTACATTCCCAAACAACCTCTTGCCTTTCATCTCTAAGATAATTGTCACCAAGGGGAGATACGGGCGTGAAAATACTTGCAGAAATCTGCAATTGAGGCTCAGTTGCTGTGATGCTATGACACAAGCTAACTCCAGTGGTAGCCAGTGGGATGGCAATGGTTCAGTCTGAAGACCCTTGTCCTTGTGAGAATATGGCACCATCGTTCAGAGAACTGTGGGAATTGGAAAGGAAAGACTGGAGAAGTCAGAGGGCAACAGAATGTGAGGTGAAAAATACAAATGTGACATATTGTTACTTTGCTTAGGAATGCGGAACTGAATTAATTCACTTGCTCATAAGTTGTAGAAAAGAATTATTTGAAGGATGAATGCAACAGGGAGTGAATTAGTCTCGGTTTTGGTTAGATTTGCTGCAGAAAGCATTCTTTTTAAAGGTAAAAAAGATAGATGAACAAATGAATAATCCAAACCTAAGTTTGGATTCTCATTTTCTTTTCTCATTGGTGAGAAACCGTGAAGAAAACAGGTGTGATTTTTTTTTTTGTAACTCAGATTCAGAAAATGATGGTGCAATTTAGGCTAGTCTGACAAGCACACATAATAAAGTTCCTTGTTTTCCCTTGGTGTTTCCTAAGGCAATAATAACAATGGTGCTCTGTTATTACTGCCATTATTGTTGCTCACTTGCTTTCCTCGAAGGCATAGAAAAGCTGAGGGCTTGCAAAGAAAGCAAAGCCTTGAAAACTGTACAATATGATAAGGAGAGGAATTCTCCAGATAAAAAATACTGCTCCAAAGAACCATTGTTGGCAAGTAGCTTAGCTGGGTGCGGCACTCAGGTCAGAGAGGAGGAGGTGCACCTGCCCCAGTCTAATTTTTTTCAGCAGGTAACAACCCATTAGCCTCTGTTTCCCCTTCTGTAGAATGGGGAAAGTAAGAATCACAGAGGTGTTGCAAGAGCAGCTTAATAGAAGGCGCTTTTGCAAACTGCTTGTGGTGCATAAATAAATAGTTCCACTTGTTAACACTGGCTCCAAAGAAGACTGGCAACCAGCACAAGATGCCACCTGATTTGTGTTTAATGCATACCGCTTAAAGTTATGCATAAAAACAGGAAAAGGCTGCTGAAACTCTTCTAGCATATACTGATTTTACTGGTGTAACTTGACAACATTTATTAATTCAATGCAAATGTGATAACTGAGGGTAGGAAACTGCCAAATAATCCTTTATTTATTGATTTTTATTTTATTTACAACATTTTTATCCTGCCTTTCTGCCCCATAAAGGTGATCATGGTGGCTATCAACACAGCATCATAAAATATATTATAACACCAATTAAAACACAGCTAAAATACATATACATAAAATAAAGAGGGCAGCAAATTTAAAATACAAGTTAGGAAGGGGAGAGAGGGTACAGCAGATGAAACAAAAACACCTTTACTCACTGACTGAAGACAATGATAGAGGGGACAAATGAAAGTAGCTCGTGTCTCCTTTGTGGCATTAGTTATTATGTCTTTTATAGGCTTTCTAAATTGCTTTTCTTCTAAAAAATAGTGTAAGAAAATAACAAACAAATTGACAATTCAACAACCCCATTAAAGCAAGTAATAAAAACATAGTGGTGGCAACTTATAGTCCACAAGCCAGTTGAAATATGCCATGTAATTACTGTTGAGAGAAGTTCTGTATTACTGTGGCACGTGGTCAGGCATTCATTCCCCTTTGGTGCAGTGTTCTTTTCAAAGACTTCATTCCAAGCGTGTCATGTATAATGGAGGCCAGAATGGTAATGGTCATGCCTTGTAACTTACCGAAAGGCGTTTTGAAAAGCTCAAGTGACTAAAAAGCTGTCGGCCCTTTATGCAGTGAAATGCCATTTCATGCTTATCCATTAGGTGAGCATGATACAGGCTAGATAACGAACCTGAGACTTTTATGAAGATGCTTTTCTCCAACAGGCTTTTTCTTCCAGTGAAAGGATTACGTGGAATTAATTGAAAACTGGAAATGTCTCTGTGGTTGGTAGTGTGCAGTCTTTTCTAAGACAGGGAAATAACTGGCATTTCCATTTCAGGGAGGTAGCCATGTTGGTCTGCAGCAGAACAGCAAGGTTTGAGTCCAGTGACACCTTAAAAAGACCAACAAGATTTTCAAAGTATACCTAGTTACACCTGGTATTTCCTGAAAATCTTGTTCTTTAAGGTGTCACTGAACTCGAATCTTGCTGACTTTCTTGTGGATCTCTACCTTCTCTGCTGCTAGTAGTAAAATATATATGTTACAACGTTAGATTCTTTAGGAAGAATACTTCAATGAACTATCTGCATTGTGACGTATGTATTACCTGAATTTTTAACTTATTATTGAAATACCTCTGATGCATAATTCTGCCTGAAAATAGCTCGAACATACTGCATTGAAATTACTTTCTAAAAAAACTCATGACTGTGCTTCTGTGGTATAACTTCACTGGTGGCTGCTTCCCTGTTCTAGCATACGCAAATACACATATGGGTGTGCAGACTAACATTGAGATTTTGATTATATTTTCCCTTACTTTATACCTAATGCTGACTGAGTGAGACATTACTTTATTTAGTACATTGTTATCCCACTGTTCCATCAAGCGAGCTCAGGGTGATATACTTGGTTCCTCCCCTTCCACTTTATCTTCCCAACAGCCCTGTGAGGTGGGTTAGGCTGAAAGAATAACTGACCCAGGGTCACCCAGAGAGACTCATGGTAATTAGGGTTTTGAACTGGGGTCCTGAAGTGTACACCGATTACACAGCATCCTTTGTAGTTGTAATGGAGTGAATTTAAAAAAAAATCCTGGCAGGGAGAACACTAGGAGTTAGTTTATTTGTGGTCAGTACAGTCTGTTTTAGCTCTCCTCCCTCAGAAACTATTGCTGAATCTTCCAGTGAGGAAATAAATAAGTTGATTGTTTGATGCAAGGCTATAGGTTGGATACAAAGAACTGCAACCTGTGCTTCTACTCCAGGAAATGTGTCTTTGCTTCCTACTCCAGCCACCTACCTATTCCTTCCACAAAGCTACTCTTGAGGGTCAAAGTGCTCTCATGAGCAATACGGGAGGCAGTAGGGGTGATGAATTGGCAGAAACCATCCTTGCCTGTTATGTGTGCATGTGGGAGTTTGGATTTAACCCAGCCCAGCAGGTTTTCCTTGCAAAACGTTGGTTTTGAACATCGTCTTTTTATTTCAATGCCAGATGTATTGTGCTTGCAGGCAGCCTTGCGAATAAGTTGAGAAAATTTATTGCTCGAAAAACATCACTGCCAGCACACGCAACTACTTAGACTAGTCATTTGGAGTCCACTTGCTTGGTAACAGTTCTTAACAAGTAGTAAGGTAACAAGTAGTCAGAGCTGCTTGCAGTTGTTCTGCATGGGGATTTTAAACAACGTTGCATTGCTGTTTCTCCCCAAAGGGGAAAAAACCACATCTATTTTATGTACATTGGTCATTTGTGTAAATGGACTAATTTAAAATACATAATAATAAAACCTTAAGAAGCCTATATTGTAGCCTTGGTATCAGAGTATCAAAGGATCTACCACCACACGATCTATTAATAGGAATATGATATGAAGAATCAGGATCGTTTGCTTTGTTCAGAAGCATCTCTTTTCTCCTGTGGTCCCTGTTTCTTTCCTGCCCAAGTTTTGCAATAGTTTCAAGTGAATCACTTGGTTTTTATTTGTAGGCTGCCTAATTGAGCTGCTTTGCAGAGCAACACAGAATACTGTATAATATCTGTGTATTTCTTAAGATCACTTCCTAGAAAATCTTAAGAACTTTTCACATAAGCCTTAATAGTTTCATTCAGCAATCTTCAAACTTTCCTCTGCTGCACTTTGGAGAAATGAGTCAAAGTTGACTAGGCTTTGTTTTCTTCTGTGCCAGCTGTGCTTTTCTTTACATTCATTCTGTAATATTGGGGCAGCTGTTGTCTAAACTATTAGATACTGATGAATTCTTTTAAAGTAATTATTAGAGGTTCGGTTCTCCAGTTTTGTCTTGATTTCCAAAAATGTGGAGCTGTGTGTTTATATAGAATAATTTTAAGGTACTGACTAGGCATGTCCTAAAAAGTTCCAAGATCAAGAACCTTTAGGCAAGTTGGGTAGAATGCACACAAGTTTTGTTTAGATTAGACTCAGGTTGGCTATGATACCTAGCTATATATTACCCTGAATAAGCCACCACATTCTGCTGTCTCTGTCTTGCCCAGTATCTGAATGTGTTAGTCAAGTGCCTGAGGGAGCAAACAAGTTGAATTCAGATAAGATGGAAGTGATACTGGCTGGAAGAGCCACTGCTTCAAATGAGATTGTTCTTCTTATCAAACATAGCATGCAGCTTTCAAGTGAAATACACTAACAGCTTGAGAGTCTTGCTGTATCCTGATCTCCTGTTTGAAGAAACAGGTGTCTATGACAGCTGAAGAGGCTTCCCCCCCCCTAGCTACACCTCATTAGGAAGATGGCCCCCTGTTTGCAGATATCTGGCCACATGGATCCATGTTTTAGTAACTTCAAGGCTTGAATACTGCAGCACCCTGTACATGCAGCCAATTTGGTATAGTAGTTAAGAGCAGCGGGACTCTTAACTACTACTGTTCTTAACTACTCTTAACTACTACTACTATGTGTGTCTACTGTTTTGTTACCTGCTTCACGTCTCAGGATATCTTAGGGGAAGGTGAGTATAAAATTACTTCAGATAAATATGGATGGCCTGTGGCTTCATTCTGTACCCCCAAGGGTTACCATCCGTTGGCCTCTAATATGTTTGCCATTGTTTTCTTTAGTTTCTGTTCTCACATCTTGAAATATCTCGAAGTATAGAAAGATGGATAAACCAGTAGCCAGGGAAAGGAATAAGGGGGCCATCTACAGATGGTAACGGTAAAGGTAGTTCCCTGTGCAAGCACGGAGTCATTACTGACCCATGGGGGGACGTCGCATCACGATGTTTTCTTGGCAGACTTTTTACGGTTTGCCATTGCCTTCCCCAGTCATGTATACGTTACCCCCAGGAAACTGGGTACAGATGACCAAAATGAAAAATAACATTTGCACTAAGTTTGTATATCAGCTTGAACATGGAGACATGAGAAGTTACGTTAATTAGAAAGACTTTACAGGTAATGTGCACATACACATAATATAAATGGAAGAACAATTTCCCATAGTGCTAGATGTCTGCTATGTAGATTCTAACTCTTAAAGGGAAGTTTGTCCCCTGCTTTCCTTTCCTACAGTTCATCGTGTTTAATTCAAGCCAAACTGCCTTTAGCAGCCCTTCTTCTAGCCATACTAGCTGCTCTGGAATCTAGTTTGGATATTCACTTCAGCTGACTTTAGTGAATGACAGTAGAACTTGGAAACACTAAAAAGTAGTGTTTCTCCTGCTCACAAAAATATGCATGTTGTCTGGGAATTAATGGGTGGCAGAGAGACCAAGGCTTCTTTCTTTCCTGCATAAATGAGACACTCGAACCCTCAGAAAGGGAAGCACTCCCTTGGCAGTAGTAACTAGGCATCAGTTCTACTGCTTGGCAGGCTGCCAGAGGCCTACATACTCTTGCTTCCCTCAAAGTGGTAAAATACTTGTTTGGAGTCTGCTACCTGCCCTGCTCAGCTGATCAGCCTCTGGGTGAATCCAGCCTCACCTCTATGGCTGAGCTGCTGATGGCTTGGAGTTGTGCATTTCCTGGTGCTGGCCAAGAATGCTCATCAAGCCTCACTACGGGGGGAGCAGGAGGCAAGCGGGAGAGGGCAGGCGCAGCCATAGCCTGGAGGATGACTGCAGCAAAAAGGGATGCCGAAGCCATATATTGGGTTAATCTCTGGGGAGCCAGAGGCAAGACAAGGCCAGGCAGCCTCACTATATTTCATTGCAGTGGTGGGGCTTAAGAAGGTCGCCTAGGGGTTTAACAGCACTGGGAGCCCAGAGCAGAGAAAGAGGCCTAGGTGGTCCCCGGAGCACCCAGCGTGAGAGGGGGGAGGAACTGGAAGGGGGAAAGGCAGAATTGAAGCCTGAGACTCGCGTCCTTCCCCCAACAGAGTTTTCTCAGAGAGTAGGCAGTAGTACAGGCTGTCACATTGCGCTCAATGCCAGTTTCTTAATATTAAACGTCACCTTTTTATACAGAACTATTATTTACACTCTGTGTATACTGATAACTTTCCATCCAGGATTTTAGCATTTTCTTTACAGGATGTAAAGGGATGTGTATGAGTTTATATTGCTGCATTGGTACTGGTTTAAGTACATTATTGTCCTTTCATATAATATCTTTGATAGTTGCACTCCTTTTTTTAAAAATAATATTTTATTAAAACTGTAAAACACAACTATAAACTGTTAAACAATAAGCACACAATTTAAAAACATGCATAAAGTCAAAGCAAGTAATAAGTAACAATTAAATATACAAAGATTTATAACTCACAAGAAGTCTATGTTAATAATGAGTAGTAATTATACTAAGTGATGCTTATTACAATATAAGGAATTATAGTTGATCTAGTAAAGAGAGGGAATTCTTACAAAGTACACCAGATATTCTATGAAACTAAGAGGTATTTTATATATTTGCATATGTATGAAAAAAATTTCGGCCGGGCACGGAGCTGTTATATTCCAGATATTCAAAAAATGGAAACCATTTCTCCTAATAAATAATTGAAACGTGATTACTCATTGTACCATCGGACTGCAATAGTCAGCAGAGGAGAGGAGAAGGAACCTTAGGAGGACATCATGTGGATAAGGGAACAGCAGTCAGAATCCGGCTGAAACTCATCATTTGCTTCGTGGGGCCAGTAGCAAGGATTCTTTTGACTATTCAACTCCTTGTATAAATTTTAATTCTGCCATAGCTCCATTGACAGACCTTATTCTTTATTATTTCTGTTTAACTCTCAGATATGCTTCTAGGCTTCAGGGGACCTTCTAAAATTTCTGAATAGTTGGGAACAGCCTTGCATATTTCTGTTTTATTGCCAAAATAATTTACTATAAACAAGAATTTTAATTAATGCAGCTTATTAATAACTGTTACAAGCAAGCAGATGCTCAGTGCTGCAACTGTGGATTTTTCATAAACCATGCTCTTCCATATTCATTGCTACAGCAGATTCTGCTGTGATAAGGGAATACTAATGACTGTGTAAAGTTTGTGCGTCAGATTATTATTATGCATGTTGTGCATGGATTCATTTTCTGTAGTGCTAATTATCTGAAATGCCATCTTCCGTTTATTATTTTCAGAGTTCTGTCCTAGCGGAAACAAGTTTTGTCAATATCAGTTTTTGTATTACTTGGTGAAACAAAGTGGGGAGGGAAAGGGGAGAGGGATGTGTGTGAAAAGGATTTAGTTGTAGATAGGGCTGCAGCGCAACTGTTACAGCTTCTCTCTTTTGCAAACCCAACCTGCAACGATGAATACTAGATCTCAGTTATTTTTCAAATAGTTCATTGTCCGTCTTCTGTTCAGTCCCACATGGATTTGCGCATGCGCAGGCCTGCAGATAAGGCAAGGATTCAAAGCTAAAATCTGCTAGGGGGCGCTCGGCCACCCAATGCGCATGCGTGGCATTTCCCACCGAACATGCCACTGGGAGGCGGCGCCCCTTCCACCCTCAGTTTGCTGCCAGCTAGGAAGGTTCACACTTTTTATTCGCTTTGTTCTGAAAGTGAAAGGAAAATAAGGATAAGTGTTAAAATGGCTGATAAAGCTTTATTTAAATGCTGTTCTACCTGTGCTACTAAAATGACCAGAACAGATAGCTATTCTGTCTGTCTGGAGTGCTTGGGGAAGCGCATAACGTTCAGACTTGCGAACATTGCCGCAAATTCACCCCAAAGGCCAAGAGGGCCACTAGGCTGAAGATGCTCTTCTGGGAGAAAGCTATGAGAGCCTCTGATATTCTGAAGACCTCTTTCCCTTCAGCGGGTAGTGGAGACCAGATGGTCCCACAAGTACAAACTTCGACCTCGACAATAGCAACCTCTTCTTGGTGAAGCCCCTTGAGCCACTCGGCTGTCTCTGTCCTTTTGACCTCGGATCCATCTCATACTTGACACCGATCACTTGAGACCCAAAGCCTCACTGGGGTCCCTTGGATTCGACATCCTCCTCCTAAATCACCTTCAAGATCAGAGCCTGCACCGACTCCGATAACGAAGTTGAAAAAGAAACGCCCAGATTTTGCTCAAGAGTAGGTGTGGGCAAAAACTCTCTAGGAGACACTTTTCAGCTGACTTGGAGAGGGAACCTCTTTTACGTCTTTCCCCTTATTCCCTTGTTTGCCAGAATCGTCAGCAAGATACAGAGAGACAGACCGGACTTAATCCTGATAACACCTTACTGGCCCAGGCAACCCTGGTTCAAGCATGTACTGCACCTCTCCAGAGGTTCTCTGTTTCATTTCAGGTTGGAGCCAGACCTTCTCAGCCACATGGGGATATGGTATCATGACCCACCAAGACTGATACTGGCTCATACTGGGACAGGACAACTCTCGGACAGAGTAGCAGAGATTATTTTCAACTCTAGATGTGAAAACACTAGAAAATACTATGGTTTTAAATGGGACAGATTTGCCAGATGGGCTACTCTAAAGGGGCTAGATCCTTTTGAATGCATGCTATCCCAAATTTTGGAATTCTTATTAGTATTCAGTTAATCAGTTAAGGTATATTTGGCAGCCATTTCTGCTTTTCGCTCTAGAATAGATGAGAAGACATCCATTTCTCACCATATCTCTAAGTCATTCCTTAGGGGGTTGCAGAATCTCTTTCCACCAGCCAAGCAAATTGTACATCAGTGGTCGCTTCAGTTAGTGCTAGCCAAACTTGCTAGTTGTTCTCTAAAAATTTTCTCTCTGAAAGTCTCCTTTTTTGGTAGCCATTACATCTACTAGAAGGATGAGTGAGATGGCGGCCCTCAGATCCGACCCTCCTTTTCTCAGAGTACATCAGGGCAAAGTGGAACTTCGCCCATGTACTAGGTTCAGAACTAAGGTTGCTATTTCTTTCCACCTAGATCAGGACATAGTGCTCCCCATGTTTTTTCCATCCCCTTCCAGCGATTCAGAAAAAGCACTACTCACGCTTGATGTATGCAGAGGATTGTTGTTTTACTTAAATCGTACATCTTCACTTAGAAAGGACAAACAGCAGTTTGTTTGCTATGTGGGCCCCAGGAAGGGCAAAGAGGCTACAGCTCAGTCTATAGCTATATGGGTCACACTTAGAATTAACGAATGTTATATAGCACTTGACAAGATCTCAGGCTTCTTCTGCAGCTTGGATGAGAGGAGTGCCTCTCCGTGATACCTGCAATGCAGCAACCTGGTTGTCCACAGACACCTTCACAAAACATTATGCCCTGGACGTAAGGGAGAGAAGACAGGCAGCAATAGGACAGGTGGTCCTCCACTCCCTCTTTCAGTAAGAGCACACCCATCTCCAGGTAAGAAGCTTGTTAGTCTCCTTTGTGGGATTGCACAGAAGACACACAATGAAAACAGAGTTGCATTTACCGTAACTGTTGTTCATTGACATCTTCTGTGCAGGCACACGTGCCCTCCCTCCTGCCCTGCTGTGCCTGAACTATACTTACTTTGGGTCTGCGACTCAGGAGAACTGAGGGTGAAAGGGGCTCCGCCTCCCAGTGGTGTGTTTGGTGGGACATATTGGGTAGGTAAGCACCCCCTAGCAGATTTTAGCTTTGAAACCTTGCTGTATTGGCA
Organism: Eublepharis macularius; assembly: GCF_028583425.1. Classification (NCBI taxonomy): domain Eukaryota; kingdom Metazoa; phylum Chordata; class Lepidosauria; order Squamata; family Eublepharidae; genus Eublepharis; species Eublepharis macularius. Next base: position 50,992,134 of record NC_072790.1, read on the forward strand.
AGCCTGTGCGTGTGCAGTCCCATGTATGCCTGCATGGAAGACATCAATGAACAACAGCTATGGAACTTACGGTAAGTGCAACTCTGTTTTAATTTAGGTGGTAAAGGTTTCTCTCAAGACAACCAAAAATACTCCTGTACAAAGAAAATGGCACAGTTATGGTTATTTGGCCTTCTTAAGGTTTTAGTATGAAAACGGCAGCGTATCCAGTTGCATAACCCGAACAATTATTAGTCCCTCTAGAACTGATATGATGTATGTAGATGGTACAATGTATGTAGAATCACTGACAGTAAAATCCTAAACAGAGTTACTCCAGTCTAAGCCCATTGAAATCAGTGGGTTTAGACTGGTGTAACTCTGCTTAGGATTTCACTGCAAGTAGCCTGTCCTTTCAGACTACTTAAAATTGCCCCACAGACCTCTGCTCAGATAGAATAAGAAATATTGGCAATGGTATTTGGCTGCACCAAGTATCGTTCTTGAGGGGAGGGACAGTAAATGGAGGCATTTTCAAATGCAGCTTCAAGAAGCTGAAGACAAGTTGCTATTGCAATAATAAATATCAGCTAAAATGGTGCGTAGTGTGAAAGATTGTATTATATTATATTTGCCTGTAATATAGTGTTGCACTCACCAAATAAGGAATGATTTCTATATCTTGGAAGAACAGCCTTTAGTTGTTCGTGAAAGATAAGAATTCTAGAAACAAACCTCTCTAATTCTCAGTTTTCCATGTGATACTGGCACCTTACATTTGACCATGTCCAACATGTTTACTGTATCTCTTATTCCATCCTTTAAGGATAGCTTTTTCGGGGCTAAATTTGCCTTGATACTATACCATCTTCTTTTGTGGGTGGCAAACTTTTTAAAAAATCCCATTTGAACAATTCTTCTGAATTTGTGGCTAGATAAGAATAGACAGTGTTGAAGATTTGTCCATTATATGAGGATCCAAGAACCAGATGACTGTCCAAGCTGCCTTTGCTTAGATCTGTCTTATACTAACAGACCAAGATAAATATTATCTATTTTTGTCTGTATATGTTTAAGTAATAGGTCAAATAACAGTTCCTCTTGGAGACAAGATTGAGAAAATGGCGCAAGGGAAGGCTTGTGGCCCCAGTCTAAATCGGGTTCCTACATAACTGACTCTTATAGGAAAAAATGCTCGGAAATCTGTGTATGGTTTTCCCAGGATCTTTTACATCTGTGCCCCTTGTGTCTGTGAATGACCCTGTTCTCCTACAAGGAGAGATAATTTTTATGTTCCTGTAGCTTTTTGCTGATGGAATGAGTATCATGGAAGAGTTTTGAGGTGATGGAAAAGCAAGTTGAACCAATGATCTTAGACTGAGGTATTTTAGGTCCAAATAGTAAAGCAAATGTTTCTACTACGAGTCAGTCTGTTATGGGGGCTGAAAGGCTTACGACTCCACGACAAAGGGACAAACTAGAAAGTAAAGCTGATTATAAAAAGGGGAGAAAAGATTGAGCTGACCAATGTAGTGACTAACCAGATGTTCATTGCCTTGGGAAAAAAAATCTTGATCTAAGAGATTTAAAAATGAGACATGAAAACACCAGTATAGGTAGTGTAGACTAATACTGCATTTAGATTTTATTTTTATGATCTAGCTTTTATGTGTAACTTCTTTAATAATAACAACAACAATAATAGCATTATTTATATATACCACCCTTCAGGACAACTTAATGCCCTCTCAGATTGGTTTATAAAGTGTGTTATTATCATCATGATAATCACCCTATGAGGTGGGTGAGGCTGAGAGAGCTCTGAAAGAGCTGTAACTGACCCAAGGTCACCCAGCTGGCTTCAAGTGGAGGAGTGGGGAATCACTCTCCAAATGAGAATCCTGCTGTTCTTTTTTTTTTTTTTGACATTTCAAATAACATACAACAGATCAAATTATTGTTTCATATGTTTTACAGTATATTTGGGAAAAGATTACAGCCGCTTTTAACCACTACACCAAACTGGCTTTACTCAAAGCTTTAATTTATCCTTTTAAAAACTGGAATGAGTAGTTTTGGGGGACTTGTCAACATTATACCTATACCAATATTAGACCTGTAACTTCCAGCCATATAAAGATTAGCTCATATAAAGATTATCCACCACGTGGATCAGCTCCTCTGCGTCTCTCCAGGGTATGTTGGAATGAGTCAGCATCAGGTGAGCCACTAGTCCCTGAGGAAGTTGTCCTGACGAAAGCTGCCACTAAGCCAGTTGCAGTTAGGACTGTCAGTGGCTGTTTGACTTCTGTACCAGCTTTGGGAAGATTTTGTAAACATAAGAAACAACATGAATTACAGAAGACTTTTATGAATGCACTTACCATCATACCATCCTTTTCGCCCTTGGAGTACTTACCTTGCTCAAAGAAGAAACAGAGTGGGGTGTGGAGCCCCCTGTGATTAATGAACTGATTCAAAGAGTTCTGGAGATTCAATTAGTACTATGTACAATGATTGTATTTATGAGCATGATTGTATTGTTTGTATAAACAACATATTTGTATTTTGACATTGAAGAGAAATAGATATAGTAGTTTTGTTAGAAATTTGGGTGTTTTTCACTATGTGTATTGTAATAGAAAGATTATAGGCTGGGAAAATTCCAGAGTACCTAGGTAGAGCAAAGAAAGTTGACCTGTGTATAAACAATATAATTGGTGTGAGAGGCTGTTTTACATGATACCAAGCCTGAAGTGAGCTCAAACAGCTACTGCAATAAAGATTTTAAAAATGCAAAATGCTATTTTCCAAGGATGGCCAGTTAGAAGAGCGGATGGGCTAATAAAAAAAAATCACATTTTGAAATTACAGGAATACTTTAGTGAAACTGAGAATGAGTATTTGAATTACAGGGAAACTATCTTGGTTGATTGCTATTTAAAATATATGGAAGCATATTTGCTTAAGGACATCAAAGTAAATAAGTAATAAAATACTGCAAATCTGTGTTTGCAAAGCATGGAATATGTTTTTATCATCTACACTCTTGTGTATTAGGACAATTTATTTTATATAACATGAAAATTGTATTGAGTGTAGATCCTGCTGAGAATTTCTGCCCACAGAAGGATTTATGTCAACAGAACATAACCTTTTTGCCTCCTTCCCTCCTGCAACCCCAGATGCCCCAAATACTGTCCCCATCCCCTCCGGAACAGCGTGAGCTGAGAGTTTATTATTTATTTATTTATTTGATCACATTTCTAGACCGCCCTCCCCGTCAAACAGGCTCAGGGTGGTTTAACAACAGCTTGAAACAGTAAAAACATTATAAAAACATTAAAACATCATATCAAAACAATTAAAATTGGCAGGTATAAAATATTAAAATACAGCATTGTCCTGCATGGGTGGTCACCCCTCGCCCCTGCATGAGTTGGTCACCCCTCCCCCCTGTGCATGTGTGGAAATGATTGGTAGGCATTTCCTTGATTTTATCTTCCATTTTCCATTTTTGTATACCTTATTATCTGTTCCAGTGTAACTTTCTGTTAAATTAAAACTCATTTTTGCTTTTTTATGCATACTTAGCATCTTCCACCAAGCTAGTGAAAGCCTGTGTATAAAAGAAAAACTCTTGTTCTCATAATTGACTAAAGAACCTCGAAGGTTCCAGAATGATAGAGTATATATAACTTGAATGTCTTTAATACATGTCTAATGTTAATAATTTGGTTTTGAAAACGTAGTGGATATTACTCTGATAGCATTTAAAATGCTAAAAATAACATCACTGCCCACTGCCCACTGACAATGAAGCTGGCATTGCCTAGATTGCATTTGCCAAGAACGTTGACTTAAAAAACAACAACAACTGGTATATTGGAATAGCTCAGAAGAACAATACCCCTGCATTCATTATACCACTACCTGGCAGCAGCACTTCATTTTACATGTTCTTTAATTTGTTTCATGATAAACTTTAGCTTGAAATTGGTAGTGCAGAGTTTAATTGATTAAAAGCAGCTATTGTGAATTCATTGTACTTATAAAAAAAATGTAGTAATGTGAGTCAAAATGTTAAGATATTATGAACAATTATACACCAATGTGTTTTATGTTTGCTAATTTTGTTAGGGAAGTATTGTGTGAGAGAGGGTGAGATTTTGCTGTGGGGAAGCAATTTGGTGGAAGGGAAAAACGAAAATGGGGGCGCATTGGAAATAGATAATGTGTTAAAAGAAGTGCTAATAGTAGCCAAGGGAATGATACCTTCTGTAGTACCTTAAAGACTAATCAGCGCATACAAATCTATACATAAACATTGAGATGAAAAAGCCATAAAATACATGAGGCCATAGGTAAGTCTGTGACATTTTATGCCAAGCAAAAATACATACATGATGAGAACATTGACCCTGTCACAACCAGGAACTGGTATTACCCTCTTTCTAGATCTGCTATGATAATTTTATGCTTCAAATTGCAGAGAAACCAGTCCACATTGAATAGAATAAAATTTGCTGATAAATTCTAGTTCATTTCAAGTGTGGTTACGTTGAGGTCGGCAGTAGAATGTTCTGTGAGGTTGGAATGCTCTTCCAGTGACTTCTGAAAGCAGCAGTTTTTGAGTTCAGACTTGTGTCAAGTTTTCTCATCTATGGATTGACATTCATCCTGGCTAGACAATGGCAGGGTACATTGTTGGCAAAGGATGGCATTTAAGGATCAACTGGTGAATGAACTGCAGCTGCATATAGGTTTTGTAATAGTGTTTGCCAGAGCAGATATGGGGACAGTTGTTGGCATTGTTACAGAGCTTGGACCCTGTGTCTGTTAGATGGCCCATGACTACTGGTGAATAGCTGTTTCTGTAAATGAGAATAGGGCTACCATTCAAGGCCTGCAAAATGAGCATCTCTGTCTCTGCAATGGACTGTAGATCATTGCTAATGAGACGGATGTGTGATTTTGTGGGCAAATGTAGGTGACAAGTGGTGTTCTGTCTCTTTTTCTCCTGGTCTTTCTACAAAAAGCTGAACATTCTATCATGACAACATGCATACATAAAGATGGGAACGTCTCAGATTAGTAATGGATGCTGCAGATTATGGCATCGTATACAATGTGTATCCATCCTAACTTCAGTAATAATCTTTTCAAGTAACAGTTCTTTTGTAATAAATCTATTCCTTAAGCTGTTATAGGTAACATACTAATCTTGGATAGTATTAATTTGCTGTGAATGAACATAGTAACAGTTGCTCATATCATATACAGCTTGTTTCCTGCCAAGATAATTGCAGCGTTTCATAAAAGAAAGATGCAGAATCCAAATTACAGTTTGTAGCTATTCTTTAGTCATAAAGTACACTTTCCTATTTAAAGTTCTTCACTGGGTAATTGAATAGTTAAATCAGAAGAGCATTAAATATGTGCAGTTATAGTACGAACTGAATGTGTAGAAGATTATTTTTACAAGTAGTAACAGACTTCTAAAATACTGTGATGTTCATGCGCGCACCTGCCCATCCATACCATCCTATTTCGAATGGAGGTACTTCTGTCAGACTAATTTGGAGGGTATCCTCTGCATATTTAAATTTAGTTTGAAACTGACCCTATTGGCTCTTGTGCCATTGGGAATATAGTGGGATCTACAACTTTCTCCTGTCTGAGAACCCCTTTCCCAGACTTACTGACGTGATGAACAAGAATGGTTTTAGACCCCAAGTACTGGGTTGCATCCTCCTACAACTCTACTGAGTGAGGTTTGAAAACATCCTCTGGCCCATATAGCCTTCCTCTAACTTTGGTGGCTCTTCTGTTGGAGGGAGAATAATTGAAGTTGGAGGAAGATTTCTTAGATGGGAGGAGGGGCTCCTTGGAGGATGGATCCACCCCACAGATTGGGCATTATGGTTCCCAGTATCCCTCCATGTTGCTGCAACTGCTCATGACAACATCTAGGGCTTAAATCATGATGCCTTCCTTATTTTACCATTCCTAATGCCCAGAGTTTCTTCTGTCTCTTTCCCTCTTACACAGACTTGGGCAGCACAAGAACAATTCTATCTGGCCAAAAATCTTAGAAAACTGTGTTGGTGAGGGAAATCACTGGGTATCTGGGATTTTAAAAAACTTTCCGGCTGATGTTGCTTCAAGTTCAACCAGTATACTTTGCTGTGCAAAAGGGAAGCTCTGGCCATGTGTCCTACAACAGTGCATCATCTTCCAAGCATTTCCTTCCCAAGTTAGAAGATGGGGTTGGGAGGGTGACAAGAAAGCACAAAACTAGGACAGTATGTCTGTGATTATTGCTAGTAGAGAGAAGGAGGGCGCCCCTGAAAGGTGTAGCAGCTGTGCTACGTTGAGGATTTTTCTGAAGTGAAGTACCTAATGGTAGGGGGGAAAGGAAGTGAAGAAAGGAGACCTTTTGTGCTCAGTACAATGGTTTTGAACAAAACCTGACTCATATGAGGCTTTGAGATGAGGCGGTTAATAATATGGCAACATAAAAGTAAAAATGTATGTGTACATATTAACCCCTCCCCCCCAATATTTCAGGAGATGAGGTAGGCGAATCCGTCAGCACTCACCTGTTCCAAATCCTGGCTACAGTGTGTGAATTTCTATGTTATGCTATGCTACGTCTGTACCAGATAACATATGGCCATGCAAAAGCCCCTCGCCCCACTAAGCATCTAGTGGAATGCCACTCCTCTTCTCATACACACAATTTTCTGCAGCTTCGAATAGTCATAGCCAGACAGTCATGCTGGGGCCCTGGGGAATGCTGCTTAGACCTTCATTGCTGAAGGATACCAAAGAAAGTTGGTGGAATTGTTGTCTACCAGCTTGGTTCTGTAGTTCAAACATTGCCTGATGATACCTTCAGATTTGTTAATTGATTGATTTCACTTATATCCCATTTCTCTCCCCAGTGCGGAGCCAAAGTGGCTGACATTATTCTCCTCTCTTCCGTTTTATCCTCACAGCAACTGATGCTGGGTGATGGAATCACTGTAGGCTAACCTGCCTGCTTGTGCCCCCTTCCCTTGTTCCTACCTATGGGACTTGATTGTCTCCCCTTCATTCACCATTCATTAATGGACGTCTTTGCTTATGCTCTGATCTCTTCATGGAGCACTGGATTTGTCTTTAATAGACTGAACGTTGTAATATAAATCAAGAAACTTGGCAGGTGTTGCTCAGTTTTGCAAACAATATAATTTAAAAGGAAAAGATTTCAGTTCAGCTACACTTTTTTAAGTCACAGAAGTAGGAAATCAGTGAAAAGGGTAATTTTCAGCCATCCTTTGCGGGGGGTCTTTAATAGATTCTGATGAAATGTTATTCTCTAATAAAAGATGTACATGATTTTAGTCACTAACTTGTGACAAAAGTTTATATCAAATTACACTACTTATAATCAAGGCTGAAAGTATCAATCTGTCTAATTCGCAACACAGCCTGATCTGTGGATACTTAAATCCAGAGACTGGTGGCATTAATGGACATGACAGATTTTTCTCACAGTGAAAAAACACCTCAGAAAAATATGAAATCTTTAAAGAAAACCACCCCCAAATGATAAAAGCAGCGGCTGTAGCTTTAAAAAATGGACGCCTTCAGTGGTTGTTGCTAAGCCACAACCACAACAGTATTGCTAGCTGCAGCAATATTTGGTTTGTGTCAGTATAAGGCAGGGGGAGGGGCAGGGCCTTTTCCAGAACTGTTTTGGCTTTTGAGGGACGACACATCCTTGCCAGGTGTGGCAGCAACCGCCAGGTAACTTGATATCATGGAATTTGCATGATTCATCCAGGACTGGCTGCTTGCTACTGTTCAACAGCAGCTGCCCCACCAAAGCCAAACACCATCGAAATATCAGAGAACGTATGTAGGTTTTAGTTAAAAATGCTGAAAATGTTCAGAGAGGAAGGCACATTATCTGTGGAAAATGCCCAGTGGCCAAATGAAACAAAAAGTAATAGTGAAGTACATAATTAAGATGAGACTGTTGAATACTGTATTTTGTCTTTGATTTATATTGAAGAAGCAATATTGTTTTACAATATTTTCATTGAGTTTATGCAAGCAACTGTGGTAGCTATAAACGGTTATAAATACTATGTGAAACCAGTGAAACTATTCTTATTTCCAAAAAAGCAAACTGAAAGTAAATACGTTTCAGAATACATGGACTTCTTTTTATTTGAGACTGGAACAGCTGACTGAATGTGCATGAAGAGTTTAATTGGCTTAATATTGTAACTCATATTTTAGTGTTAAATATGCAGTTGAATCTGGATACGTTTATTTGGAACTAAGGGGCTTTGGGATTGGTGGATCTTGCTTCCAAATATAGTAGGGAGTAAGGCTGTTAAATTTGGCTGTATATCTAGAATCCTGAAGTTACTTATTGGAAATAAAACATGCATAAAATCTACAATGTATTAAAATAGGATTATAAAATAAATGCATGTAGTCTTGGTAATATTTGGAGGAAAGTGTGGTTTTAATGTCTTTATTCATTCAAGCTTACAAGAATGATGACTGGGCCTGTATGATGGATAATTTAACAACTTTTTTTCCTTTTTCAGATATTGTTTTGTTTTTGCTTTGGGATACCTCACTGTGTGCCAAATTTCTAGAGTCTATATCTTTGACTATGGACAGTACTCTGCTGATTTTTCTGGGTAAGAATAAACAATATTTCCTGAAACTCGAGCTAATTTTGCTGTTAAATATAATGGGCTTAAATAAACACTTCCTAGTAATTCATAGATATCTATATAAATGAAATATGTTTAATTAGTTCCTATAATTTATGTATTATAATAGCAGTGGAGTATTAAATAATTCCTTCCTCAGGGAAACCTGTGTGGAATGTATCCCCATGCCAGACTTCATCTTAGATACCTCATACCCTTTTTCTTATAACCTTGCATTTTAATTCTAAGAGTCTGAATAGACATTAGATTGGACATGGGTTTCAGTTTTGGATTTTGCTAGGGACCAATACAGTTATCAACTTTTTTTGTGTAGAGATTTCTTTTTGAAAAGCCCTTCTTCAGTTTTTCCCAAGTACTGCAGAGAACAGTGTTAGATTCTGAAACCATTCAATTCTGTGGTAGTGTTGTAAGCTAATGACATAGCAGTTGCTTGAATGGTGTCACATTTTGATTTTTCAGCACTATCCCACGTCACAGGCTGTCTGACACGAGTGATAATTGAATAGTAGGAAAAGATAGCATTCCTACTACAGCATGAAATAAAAGTGGAATGTAATGATAGATGGGTAATGAACATGGGCAATAATAACTGAGTTGATGTGCACAGGAAATATTTTCCACAGTATTATATCACCCCAGATACTGTACAAATAAATGACACAAATAAATGGGTCAGAGTTGTCTCTGCTTTAAGTAAAATTAGTCAATAAATTGTCAGAAGATTGATATGTCTATATATCCAGGGTCTTTTTGTGATGGTACTCACTGGTACCAAGTACTAGCACTTTGAGGAGTTGGGGGCTTTCCTAAATCTTGATCCTTGTTTACTGGCCTGTGGACCTTCTGAAGGAAAGGAGAATTGGTGGAAATTGGCATGACCTTATGTATGAATACTGGCACTTTTTTAATACAAAAAAGCTTTGTATAGATGTTATATGTGAATTGGGGGCGGGGGGAACTAACTACTGCACAAGTGTAAGGGAAGGAAATGTTGCCACAGCTTTGGATCCAAAGAACCATAAACAGCACCCTGCTTGCAGAATTAATTTTTCCTGTCTCCTTCCATAGCAGTTCCCTACACCTCCTAAAAAGACAGTATGGAGAGTTGAGAAACATGTGGGGTGTGGCATGGAGGCCTACAGTGGGAAAGGAAGATTGAAATCACAAGGAATTGTTCATTAGTGTAGTATAGCCTACTGTGAACTACCCCGGACATAAATGCAGAGAAGCAGTACATAAACATTATAATAATAAATAATTACTTATGTTTGTTGTTCTAGAGGCTTACCATAGAAGTATACTTAATGAGATTTTTTTTAAGATAACCAGATGAGAGAGACTTAAGTGTTTTTTTGTATGAACAGTAGTAAAATTGGACACCTACTACGGTAGAGATATTACTGGCTGGCTGTGTAGAAATTGATGGTTCAATTAATTTTTGAGTTGTGGGAAAGCTAAACAAACAGTAGATTGAATTGGGGAGGTGATACTTTTCATTCAAACATCTTAAGAAAATATAAATTTGAAGCATCTTCAGCCAGTCATCTTTTAAACAATACCAAATAATGCTTATAAATGTGTGGTATAAAAATGTATGTTATTTTTCTACTTTGAATTGTGTAATCAGGGAATGGTGTTCTCCTGGGTACTGATGAATCTTTGTTATATTGTCTTCTCTGTTATTATCGTTACCCATGTGTCTAAAAGGCAGCAAACAATGTTTTCAGTATCGTGCAGGAAAACGAATCTACTCCCTACAGGCTGGTTGCATAAAGACACTAATTGCTTTTATTACTTTTAAAAAATAAGTTCAATTTTTCAAAGTCAGCAATGTTTTAATGTGTATAGAGCAAATATGTGGTTGAAAATACACAGTTATTTCAATGGTGCCTGTCTACCTTTCCATGGTAAACAGCTCTGTCTTTGGGGAAGATTTTGGAAATTCATAAAAAAAATATTACTGCATGAGTTGCTATTTTTTTCAGATCTCAGTTCTTTTTCCTTTAAGATGCCTTGTTGTTTCCCATGCCCCACCTGGATTTATTTTATTTATTTATTTATTTATTTATTTATTTATTTATTTATTTATTTATTTATGTCATTTATAGTCTGCCTTTCTCACTGAGTCTCAAGGCGGATTACATAGTGTGAGATTAGTACAATCAGTATCAAGGACATTTCCATACAGTGTCAAAGACATGTCCATAAACAATGGCATAGGATAAATAAATACAAGTTCATAAAGACATAGCATTAGCAAGGATCCAATACAGAGTTGAAGAAATGCTGAAACAGAACATAATCTCTTCTAGGACTGACATTAGACAATATGAAGCATAGGTAGTATATAAGAGTACATATTTAAAGCAACAGATAATATGTTAGGCAACATAGTGGTGAAGTCTCTGGTTCCTAACTCATTAACGAAGCATCTGAGACCCCTTCCCTACAATACCACCCTCCTATCTAAGTAAAAAGCCTTTGTGAATAGTTTGGTTTTGCATTGTTTGCAGAAAGCCAGGAGAGTGGGGGTCCTCCTGACCTCCTCAGGCAGGCCGTTACAAAGGGTAGGGGCCACTACAGAGAGAGCCTGTGTATGGGCTGCTGCTGATTTTGCCCATGTGTAGGCCGGCACCTACAAGAGACCCTGTTCAGACGAGTGAAGCTGCTGTGAAGGGATATAGGGAAGGTGGTGGTCCCATAGGTATGCTGGGCCAAGGCTGTTACGTCATATTTAATATTGTCTTTGTCACTTTATTCTACAGTAACACTCAAAGCTAAATAAGCTCCCAAAATAAAGCACTCTCAGCACTTGCCTATTTAAAACTTACTCTTCCTTAATCAATTAAAAACTATCCATAGTTAGAAGACAAATGTAATAAAATAATATTTATAAAATTGCTGCCTTAGTATCAGTATTCAAACCATAGATGCAGAGGAGTTAGCCGTGTTAGTCTGTGGTAGCAAAATCAAAAAGAGTCCAGTAGCACCTTTAAGACTAACCAATTTTATTGTAGCATAAGCTTTCGAGAATCAAGTTCTCTTCGTCAGATGCATCTGATGAAGAGAACTTGATTCTCGAAAGCTTATGCTACAATAAAATTGGTTAGTCTTAAAGGTGCTACTGGACTCTTTTTGAGTATTCAAACCAGTGGTTTAATTTCCCAGCATGCCTGCTTGTACATGTGCTGCCTACCTTTGAAAAATACAGCTAGCCATGATTATAATTTAAGTTTTTAAAAAAAATAGTAGCAAAAAATGCCATCCCATTCAGGCTTATCTTCCAATAAGAAAGCAAGTCTTTTCAGAATGTGAAATCTCAGTTCTCTGCTTTTGAAGTTTTTCTTTATTCTTCCTTTGCTGCAGCCCAATGATGATAATTACACAGAAGATTACAAGCTTGGCTTATGAAATTCATGATGGTAAGAGAGGTTTTTTTTAGCCGAATTGTTGTTTTAATGGGTCCTCTTCAAACTTGAAAAATTAAGACATGTGGCCATATTTATTTACATGTCTTTCTGCAGTTTTTGTGTACATATACTAACCTGTCTGAGTAGCATGTTATGTGGTGGCTAATTAAATGAAGAAAATAAATACATAGGAATGACAACCTGAGTTTTTTTAGGGATTTTTTTTTACCCATCCTAAATGTGATGCAGACCTTTCCAAGATAATGTTTAGTTTCAATGTATGTACTGAAGGATCTTTGGGCTATAGGGCGTGTAGTGCCAAAACTGAACCTCTCCTAGCACATGGAAGACTGGATTCAAAAGTACTTTTACACTGGTAGAATAGCACTTCCATTGCTGGGAGTGACTTTTCTCCCTCCCCCACTATATTGTTCCAGAGAGTCCCTTGACTCCCTAAAAGCAAGACTTGGGGTGGGGGGGCATTGTGGTCTGCAGCAGGAGGGGTGGGTGGGGAAGTCTCACTTGGGTGGAAAGCCTGCCATCTCCAAGGAATTCAGAGGATGAATACTGGTTTGGTTTTTCTAACTTGTTCTGTGCCTAGTCAAACAGTTGTTAACTTAAATTTTGTATGTGGCAGTTTGTGGAGGTATATGGAATATTTGTCAGTATGCGTCTGTCCATATCTGCAACTGACATTATGATGTTTCATCTCTTCTGAAAGACACACTTGTAAAGAAGCATATTTTGAGATTACAGGATGTCCCTGGTTCTTCAGTTGCAAAATAAACTGGGAGCTAATGGGTTCCACTTCATTATTTTCCTCATCCACAGGAATGTTTCGAAAGGATGAAGAACTGACTCCATCTCAGCGGTGCTTGGCTGTGAGGTAAGCTTTTGTTTACTGCACTGTGAACTGATGTCAGACAGGCTGCAGCATAGCAGAAGGAGACCAAGAAGTGCCTTCTGTTGCCTTGCTTTCACCTTCTTTGTGTTTTGCACTTTGTCTTGAAATGCATTCACAAGGTAGTGATGATTTTCTGTTGCCACTGCAAATACAGAGGCTTTACAGTGGCCATAGAGTTGCCACACGAATGTTCGTCCAGCACTTTCCTTTCCCCAGCTCACCTCCCACATGGCTGCCAATTCCCCTAGTGATACTGTAGTGCTTTTTGGGTTTAAAGAACATTAATTGACCAGTTGCTGAAACCTTGGTGGTGGAGAGTGCCCTCTAGTCATAGCTGACTTATGGCAACTCCTGATGGGGTTTTCATGGCAAGAGACTATCAGAGATGGTTTGCCATTGCTTGCCTCTGCAACCCTGGTCTTTGTTGGAGGTCTCCTATCCAAGTACTAACCAGGCCAACCCTGCTTAGCTTCTGAGATCTGGCGAGATCAGGCTTATCTGGGCTATCCAGATCAGGGTGCTGTAGCCTTAATCTACAGAAATATGTTAATTATCAGATATAACCTATAGCAATAGGTCAATTGCACTCCATAATTGACATATCTCATCTCTATAGCATATAAAACAGCATAGTTTTGCCATGTGGTGCCCATGGACACCATAGCATCACCAATACATCCTCCTGGTGCCCACCAAACTTTTCAGAAAGTGGGTGGGGCCATTGTAAATCAGGGCTTGTCACTGGCTGCTTGTATTCAGATGAAAGGGTTTTCCATGGCTGCATTGTAAGCCCCTAGTGGGCGTAAGGCTTCTTGAATGTTGGCTGTATTATCTCTCTCTCCAGCTATATAGATAAAAATGCAGATCTTATCTCTTTGGTTTTTTTTCTTGATTTCAGTTAGATTATCATCACTGAACAATATTAATACTAGTCTTATAGTAGGTTTCTCTTTAAAAGCATCAGTAAAAACTCACCAGTTGCTTGTCTTTGAATTACAGACGCATGCCAAGTCTACTGGAGTATTTAAGTTACAACTGTAATTTCATGGGTATCCTGGCAGGCCCGTTATGCTCTTATAAAGACTATATTACTTTCATTGAAGGCAGATCATACCAACTGACACAGTCTGAAGCAAATGGAAAAGAAGAGATAAAATATGAACAAACAGACCCCTCTCCAAATGTAAGATCTATGACTTTTGCAGTGTTGCTAATTCTTATATTGTCTGTCATTGCATGAGAAGCTTGGTTTGTGTGACTTGTTCTACAGGCATAGTTCTCAAATTCTGTGTAGACCATGAATGGTGGTATCCATGAATGATGCAGCTGTTTTTTCAAAAAAGAAAACAGTACTTCTGTTTACAAGTAGATATTCTCCAAGGATGCTCATTCTATTGTTTTGGCTTTGTGAACTAATACTTAATAGCTTGAAAGCAGTTTCATATAGTAAAATACCCACCTTCTTTTGGAGCTTGCAGGATAAATGAGTTGAACAAAAATGAATGGAATTACCGAATACCATTTATTGCCTAAAGGAATATTACATTGTGGTTTTGAATCCAGTCAACCATGAGTGAAGTAATATCTGTGTAATGGCTCTTTTCAGCGCCCCTCCCCCCAGTTGCAGCAATTTACACATGCTAAAAGCTGTATGTACTTTCTCTTACATTTCATTCAACCTCTCTTCTCCCTAATTGATACTGAGCCTGCGTCGAATGCTTGATTCGCTTTTGTACTGCTCAGATAAACCCCCTTATCCTCTGGCCACATTTCCTTCCTTGTGCATGCACACTGTTCTCAGCTGTTGTTTTGTGTCCCTGGATTCCTCTAGCTCATTGTTTCCTATTTTAGCTTCTTAAAAATAATGCAGGGCTGTCTTTCTCCCTCAGTCCATACTTTTGATGTGTATTTAAGGGTCCCATTAGCAGAGACCCATTCTAGAGCTCCCATATCTCTGAGGCCATACAGAATGCTTGTCAGCCTAAACTCTTTCATTCGCAAAAACTATAAGCTGTTCACCCAATATTCCACCCCCTTGAATATTAAACCCTTCCAGAGACTCCTGTTCAATGCTCCTATAAAACAGGAGTCAAAGAACCCCAACATTAACAGAGAAACCAACCTTGTATTGTCACTACCACATAGATGGGCAGAGTATTAATACTGAAAATCCAGGCACAAACTCATAAAAACTTGAAGGAAATTACTATAGAAGGAATCCAAATAGTCATAGTAATTACAGATTTTTTTTAAAAAATCTAAGAACGGCCAAAAAAAACCCCTTATAAAATATGCAGGCGTAAATCTGGGAAGAGTTCTTGGCATACATGCATTGCAGGTTCTTCCTTTGTTCAAGGCTTAGTTCAAAGATAGTTTCTTCAGACATAGAAGGGGAAAGTTCAGCCCTGTTGGGTACTTACTCCCCCCTCCCCCCTTGTTCTAACTCAAGAGGCGGGCTCTTCCTGTTCAGCAGAGTAAAATGTTCTTTACTCAATGAGGAATTACCCAAATAGTCAGATGTAGAACATGTGAACAAGGTGTTGACACTAGACATGGGCATGAATCGGGGGGGGGAGGAAGAACCACGTGATTCGTGGTTCATTGTGTTCCATGAACCACGAACTTCCATGAACTTTCCCTGGTTCACGAATCGGTTTGTGGTTCATGGCATTTCAGATGCCCGGTGCTGGCTTCAGCCAATCGGCTGAAGCCAGCGTGGGATGTTTGAAACAGACAGCCCCCTTCTCCTGCTGCTTGTGGGCAGCAGGAGAACGGGGCTGTCGGTTTCACACACCCCATGTGGGAATTAATGGATCAGTGGTGCCAGCCTGTCTGGCTTCACAAACTGCTAATGACGCTCATGAACCGGGCAAAAAAGTCGTGGACCGACGAACCGCGTTTTCACAAATTGGACTGGTTCATGCATTTTTTTAATTCATATTATGATTCGTGCCTCCCTCTAGTTGACACCTGCTGGAAGATTACCTTTAAGTAAACCACCTGTGGAAAAATTGAGTCATTACTCTTGTAAGAGACTGATTATCAGCCATTTTACAACTAGGATTAATCTGGTAGGAAAGGGAAGATTCTACCAGCAGACCTTTTAACAATAATACAGTTAGTGTATCTCAGAAACTGCCAGCTTCTGCTGTGTGTGAGAGACAGGAGAATTTCCACATTTGTCTATAAAATAAAGGCAGGTTTAAAGTTGAAAAGGGATGGATGAAAAGCTTAGGCTTTCTAGAATCTAGCCAAGTAGGATTTTGAACATCTTGACCAAAACTGAAAAAGAGTAACCAATAAAGATGAGGGTTTGTGACACACATCCCTGCCCCTCCCCTTAGACCCTTTTAGTGCATCTATATGTGAGATGCATATTTCATTAATGGGGAAGTGATGGTAATTATAGTGCAGTCTACATGATGCTTTATGTAAGCAGAGAGATCCTCTGACTTTGCCTCCTTTCATTCACAAGCCCTTCCATGATGGCATGCCATGTGTTTAGCTTCAGTTTCAAAGCAAGCAACTGTGTATTAAAAACAGTTCTGTATACCCACATCTTTGTTCTCTCGCTGTCAGACATTGCTGTGAGATGTAGTATGAACCACACTGCAAAATAATAACGTGTGCACTTTTGCTCAAAATATTATTGCCTGGATTTTTAAAAATAGCATGCAGTGTTATAGCTGGCTTTCAGAGTTAGCTAAGGTTTTTATTTCAGCTTTGTAGTATTCACTCCCCCCACCCCCACAACATCTGAAGGATTTTATTTTCATGTTAAGAAGACTACTGATTATGTCAACCTGGACAGATGTGTCATTTCCATTTTTATTGGTTAGTGACTCTCCCCCAGTTAATAGATCTTGATGGATTGGGACTTGAAAACAGATAGTCTTGCTCTGCTTGAATATTAATTTAGCATCAAGCATGAGAATGTGTACATATATGAATTTAGTTCAAGATATCTGCTCTCAGCCAGACTTATTGAATAGCAGTGACCATTTAACAGGATGCTACCATATATTTGCTGTAGAACTTCTGCAGGAAATAGGGGTTAAGACTCTTGCTTTGCTGACAACTGCTAAGTAGCCTTCCCCCAACAAATGTACCTTCCTCGAAGGGAAGAGTCGTTTAACTTGGAGGAAGGCTGCCTAAGCTGAAGGAAGTCTTCAGACTTTGCTCATTAGAGTGGGAGTGTAGGGGTAGGTCCACCCCACTGATAGTAGCATTCCCACACCTTATTTCTCTCTTTCCCCCAGGAATTCAAAATGCGTTACATGACATTGTGCTGTGCATTTCTTTGTCCGCTCAAGCTACAGCCAAAGATGTGTGGCAACATGTTTCGTGTTTTGCATGACTCACCATAACAGGGGAAAAGAGATGACATGGGGCTATTCTTTTTGGCAGGAGCAGCACATCAGCCCTAACATACATATTGTCTTGGCCTGGCTTTCTTGCCTGCTGCTGAAGCATGTCTTATATCAGCAAAACATGGCATAATGAGTCCCCCCCCCCCACCCACATACACTGATGTGGGTAGGAATGTAATTATTTTTTTAAAAGCATGTGATCAGTGTACATCTTGGAAAGTATCAAGCAGTGGAACACCCCCCCCCCCCCCGCTTTTTATGATATTTTAGTACTATCAGGTGATTCAAAACATTTATATGGGCTTATGTAGTTGAAAAAAGGTGGTGTTTTACTGTATAAACTTGCTAGAAAGGGTCTGAAAAGTACAAGGCCAATGTGAGGATCTATAGAGAACCCACCTTCAAAATATCAAGTAATAACTTATTACAGGTAGGTTTCCTTTATTTGTATTGCTCCATATGCTTGTCATTTTATGTTGTTGCATTCAGCTTTTTGGCGTTACTGTTAAGAGGATGTGTGTATGATCTTGATATTCTACAGTTCCCAACTGGTGTTAAGAAAAATCTAGCTGCATTTTTAAAACACCAGTGAGTTTTGCGTGCTTTGGGGGAAATAATATGCATTGTGTAACTCTTCTTGCATTTGCTATATCAAGTTGCCACTACTTCAATTTGCTTTTTTACATAAAGAATCACTGTTCAGAGTTTGTCCTCTTGCTGAAATGCTTGTCATTTTTTTTTGCTGGATTCTCAAAGATTTTGTTCAATAAGTGAATGCATCATTAGATTAAGTTTAACTTTCGCAAGAAAGGAGGATCAGCAGATGTGAAGCTGTAGATGAAAGAACTCTGTTCTGCCTAATCTAATAAGCTTCCTTTCTTGTTTAAATTTCATTTCTGTAACATAAAATTAATGACAGCCCCTTCTCCTTCTGTTAACTTTGTTAGGCGCATGATGGTGAGCTTAATGTAGCAGTTTCTGCTGTGTTAATTGCATGTTAACTGAATATAGTCAACATTTCTTAAGTGATTTCTTTCATATCTCCCTCCTATTATGCCTTTTTACAAGCTATCATTTGTTGGGGCTCAAAGTGGTGTCAACTGTCTGAAATAAATGTCTATCTTCGTAAGTTTCTTTTTCTTATAGCTATTAGCTACCCTTTAAATCCCTGTGTTCTTGTAGAACAAATCCCCTTTTGCTTCTGGCTTCTCCTTAGGAATATTTTTAGATGCTGAACCCCTTGTTAATTGCCTGCAGTGTGTGCATAACTCAATGTGCGGCAATCCCAAATGCCACAAGCAGTCAAAAAGCTTCACTGAGCTAATTACAATTTGTGAAGCTGCCAGGAACGCATCAAACTGAACTCCTTCCAACAGGTATCTTAAAATAAAGTTGTCATCACGTAGGGCCTGATCTACTGAGATCAGTCAGTGTCTTTCTGTTGATTTTGGGCAAGAATTGAATTTAGGTATCAGATAATGATTTCCTAAGCAAAACTCAGTGAACTCTGTGTCACCTTTCAGTGTACAAAATATTTATTCTTCAGCAGCTTACAGTTATGCATTGGCAATATAGCATAGCTTGTGTAATATAATTGTTGAGAAAATGAGCTGAGAAGTCCTCAGCCATGAATTCACTGAGAGGGCTTAGGGTGAGATCTCTCAGCCTTAGATCTTAATTTGTTACTATATTTGTTCAGCACATTTCAATCCAGCCCTGTCTGTCAATGAGGGCACCCAAAGCACAATTAAAAACAAGGACAATAAATGTGTGTGTGGGGTGTGTGTGTGTGTTAAAAGCATTAACTATAGACCAGAAAATGGGGGCTGTGCTGAGCCCAACTGAGTCTTGTTTGTGGCACTGCTGGAGAACTGGAGGGGGAGGGGGAAAGGTTGGTAGAAGTCCTCATCTCAGCCTATTAGGCCAATGTCATCAATCCAAGATTGTGGATTAATAATGTGTGCGAAGTACTTTGTATATTATTCTTCCTCATCTTAAACTTATCACTATGTGCCCTGTACCATAATGACTTAACAGAGAAAAATGTTAACTGTGGTGTCATACCTTTTGCTGAACATTGCAGTTCTTGGTATAAAACTTCTGACTGAGAAAGCCTTAAAGAAGAGGCGGGGGGGTACAAGTACTGAAGTTAAAATCATAATTCAAATATTGGAGGAAACAAATAGGTGAAATAAGTGTATCCACTTCCTTGCGTGGCTTAATGATGTTTTAGATGGTGAGTTGGTTAGTCTATAGTTTCGTTCTGAGATCCCTAGAAAGCAATCCTAAATAGGTCTACTCAGAGTCCTATTCAGGTCTGTTAAATGAGGTGTAACTGTCAGGAAAACATTGGAGGATTGCGTTGTAGTTAATTTTTTTTTTACTTCACTGCTATGATACCACAGCACTATAATATTTTTATGGGTAACACCTTTGGCATGCAAGCACTGTCTTCTTAACCCTGAAGTGCCAGAGTTGATAACGTTTCCTCCCATGATAAACAATTTTTGAGATGTGGGGCTCCAGTTCACTACTGCTGTTTTGGTTTTCTGTATTGTATCCCTTCTCGGTAATTGTCAGTCATTTATTTTTATTCCACATTTAATATTATAAAGCTATGTTGTACTCTTTCTTGATTCAACTCCTATTTGTGAATGATTCGTTAGAGATGTCCCGAAGTAGAGTATTGTCATATTTGGGCTCAAGGCTACTTCTTTCTGTCAGTCAGAGAAGTCCCTGGCAGCACTCCATGAGGATCCCTAAGATCAAATATGCAATCTGAGTTCTCAGTAGGAAAGAAACAAAGACCCATATTGCCACAATCATGTCTGAAACGTGATACTTTCCTCTTCCTCTAGATATTGCATTTGGAATGCAAATAAAGGCTTTAAAAAATAAATTAACCTTCAGGCTGCTAAAAACTTCTGCTGTCTAGTAACTAAAATTCGTAGCTGATGTTTGAGAAGACTGGCCATAAAAGGGATTTCATATCAAGAGAAGCCATTAAACTGTAAAATGTTGGATTGTATATTAATGCAGGCATAATTCGAAGGACAGGATCTAGTAGTGTGCTTTTAAATACATCTGTCAGTGCTAAAAAATTATAAGAGAAGTTGTCTCCCTCTCCTATAATAATTCCTGCTTCATCTAATTAAATTAAAAAGAATACATTTCATGTATGTGCATTACTCAGCTAATGTAATATTATACTGAGTTTTGTTTAGCTCTATTGTTTAAGTTGCTCCTTGCATTCATCGTCATGCCTCTTCAAGCCTGTTCAGTGTAATTGTTAGAACAGTATCATTTTCACCTTCCCCAGCCTGGTGTAAGAACAGATTAGTTTGAATAGTTAGCATTGGTTACCCTCCCTCTGGCTTAATTACATTTCAGCAAACACCAATCTCCTTAGATAGTATGTAATTGGACTGTTTGGCAATAGCATAGTATATGCTGGTTATTGTTTCAGCACAATGCTTTAGTGCCAAATTAGGCCTTGGATTATGTTCTTTTGTGAGGTTTCTTAATGGAAAAATACTAAAGAACATAAGAAAAGCCCTGCTGGGTTCAGACCAGTGGCCCATCTAGTCCAGCATTCTGTCTCACACAGTGGCCAACTATTTCCTCTTGCGGGATTAGAACAGATAGGGTTGCCAGGCCCCCTCAATCTCCCAGCGGGAGATTGGGGCCTGGCTCTTACCGGGGGGGGTGCTCCTGCAAGCGTGATGATGTCACTTCTGTGAAGTGACATCATCACGCAGCCCCTGGATTGCGCCGTTGGGGGCTGCTGCGGAGTGCAGGAACACTCCTGCACTTCGCAGCAGCCCAAAACAGGCCCAATCTGCACCAAAACGGGCGTGGATCGGGCCTGTTTTGACGTGGATCGGAGGAGCATTCCAGTGCTCCACAGGGGTCCACAAAGGGCCCAATCCGCGCCAAAACGGGCCCGATCCGCGCCCTTTTTGGCGTGGATTGAGCCCATCGGATCGGGTCCATTGTGGGCCCCTGCGGAGCACAGGAATGCTCCCGTGCTCCACAGGGGCCCCGATCCAGGCCAAAACAGGCCTGATCCTGGTGGCTGCTGTGCACGGGGGCACGCATTACCGCAGGGGGGTGCGCATGGAAGGTGCACGCCCCCCCGCTGGCCAGGTAAGTAGGGGCGGGGGTGGGAGAGTGGGGACGGGGAATCCCCTGCCCCACCGGGGGTCTGGCAGCCCTAAGAACAGGTCATAGAGGCTGAAGTCTTCCCCTGGTGTAGCTTCCTGGTACTGGTGTTCAGAAGGCTATGGCCTACATCCTCCAGCAGTGAAGCCAACTTCAATCACTCATTGTGTAAAGAAGTATTTCCTTTAATTTGTACAGAATCTACAGCCCATCAACTTCATTGGATGCCCAGGAGTTCTAGTATTTTGGCAGAGGGAGAAAAAGGTCTCTCTGTCCACTCTCTCTAACCTATGCATGATTTTATAAACATATATCATGTTTCTCCTTAGTTGTTTTCTTTTCTAAACTGAGAAGTCTCCAATCCTTTAATCATCTTGGTTGCCCTTTTCTGTATTTTTCCCAGCTCTGCTTTTTCCTAGGTAATGTGGGTCTGCCATCAAGAGATGTTTGCTAAACTGTATGTTTTTATTTATGGTTCTAAATGTGATTTTATTCACTGTTGTTTGCTGTTTATCTGCTCTGAGCCCGCGTAAGCGGGGAGAGCAGAATACAAGATTAATAAATCAAATCAATCCTTCTGAGATACAGATATCAGAATTCAGAATTACACATAGTATTCCAAATGAAGCCACACCATAGATCTATAGAGGGACATTATAATATTGGCAGTTTTATTTTCAGTCCCTATCCTAATAATCTCTACATAGAGTTTGCCTTTTTCCACTGCTGTGGCACACGGGGTCAACATATTCATTGAGCTATCCATTGACCCCAAGGTGTCTTTCCCTATCAGTGTCAGCAACTTCAGATCTCATTAGCATGTACTTGAAGCTGGAATTTGTTTGTTCCAGTGTGCATCACCTTACACTTGCCTACATTAGACTTCATTAGCCACATTGTTGTCCACTTATCCAAACTGTGGAGATTTTCCTGGAGCTCTTCACTGTCAGCCTTGGTTTTCACCATCCTGAATAGTTTTGTGACATCTGCAAACTTGGCTGCTACAACATTCACCCCCAGTTCCAGATAATTTGTGAACAAATGAAATAGCACCAGCCCCTATACTGATCCTTGTGGGACCCCACTGCTTAATTCCCTCCACTGCAAGAATCGTTCGTTTATTCCTACTTTCTGCTTCCTGTCATTTAACAAATTTTTAATCCATAAGAGGATCCATCCTCTTATCCCATGACAGCTAAGCTTGCTCAGGAATCTTTGGTGAGGTAAGTTGTCAAAAGCCTTTCAAAAGTCCAAGTAGATAATGTCTACCAGGTCACCATTATTTATATGTTTGTGCACTTTGTCACTTTTGGTTTGGTTTTGTGAGGAGATGGTGGTCTTGCCCAGTTGAGCTGTGAACTGAGTTGTAAATTTCTCGGGGTGGGTTTTTTTTTAAAAAAAAATGAATAAATTACTAAATATAATGTTAATAATATCCTAAATTCTAAAACAAAAAACTAATGTTTGAGGGGAACTGACTAAAATGGGACTAAAATTTTCTTATAGATAATATAGTGCAATTCTGTGCCACAATAGGATTCTGTATGTACCGATCAATGTATGCATAATGCATTAATGATCCCCTCTGCCAATATAATCCACTTTATCTGGTCTCTAATGTGCTGAAAAAATACAAGTCAGCTAGGGAGTAAGTTGCTGTGTTAGTACTAGTGCTTCAGCTACAAATTCCAATCGTGTAACACTGAAGACACTGAGCTAAAATTTTGTATAAGAGATGATTGGGGTGGAGAGGGAAGAAAATGTTCAATCTGAAACATGGGATGGACAGGCACTCCATTTCACCAACCGGACAACACCGGTGATGCATTTATTAAAAGCAAGTGAACCGCATCCAAAAACTCTGAGGAAACAAGTATCCATCATTCTAGTTACGATCCATGCCATTAATCTGGAAGCAGTTTACATGTTCAACAGTGGCAATCTCTTTACTATGTACAAGGTTGGTGAGTGTTGCCTTGATGACCAAGTGGGTCTGCAAGGTCAGGACTGAGGGGGGAAGTAATCATGGAAGTGATGATCAGCAGTCCTCAGTCCACCAGAATACAGAAGGCAAAAACCAGAATTGATTATGATATCCAGACTGTGAGTTCTTAGTAAAGGTTCAGGGTGAATGTGCGCTCCCCTCAGGAGAACTTTGAAGACCTAGCGCTACTCAAGAGTGTCCCTGTGGAAGTAGCAGCTGGACCTTTGCAAAATCCTTTAAAAAAATTTCATTATAACCTGACACAAAATGTAATTTTCAACCTATAAACAACTGTAAAAATTGCCCCCCAAAACCCATCTCATTAAGTATCCAGAGGAGTTAGCCGTGTTAGTCTGTAGTAGCAAAATCAAAAAGAGTCCAGTAGCACCTTTAAGACTAACCAATTTTATTGTAGCATAAGCTTTCGAGAATCACGTTCTCTTCGTCAGATGCATGGAGGGCAGAAGGAAACTGGCCAAAGATAGAGGAGGAGAGGGGAGGGGGAGGAGGAGAGGGGGGATGTAAACAACTCCTTTGGTATGGAGATGCAGACAGCTCCTTTTGGTGTGGGGATCAGTTTGTTTGTGTAAAGGTTCAGTTTGTTTGTGTAAAGGTTCAAAGGAGTTTGCCGTGTTAGTTTGTAGTAGCAAAACCAAAAAGAGTTCAGCAGCACCACCTAGACTATCCAATTCCACTGCAGCACAAGCCTTCGATAACCACAGTCGTCCCCGCCAGATGCATCTGACAAAGAGAACCGTGGTCCTCGAAAGCCCACGCCAGGTGCCACTGGACTCCCCCTGACCCCGCCTCTGTAAAGGAAATCAGTTACCTGTGATAATGAGATAACCATTCATAGTCCCTATTCAGTCCCAGCTTGACAGAGTCAAATTTGCATATGAATTCCAATTCAGCAGCTTCCCGTTGAATTTTTTTTTGAAAGGTTTCTGTTGAACTACAGCGACCTTTAAGTCTTTGGTGGAATGTCCTGGTAGATTGAAGTGTTCTCCCACTGGTTTCTGGACGTTGCCATTTCTAATGTCAGATTTGTGTCCATTTATTCTTTTGCGTAGAGGTTGGCTGGTTTGTCCAATGTACATTCCATCAAAGACTTAAAGGTCGCTGTAGTTCAACAGAAACCTTTCAAAAACAAAGTGGGCTTTCAAGGACCACGGTTCTCTTTGTCAGATGCATCTGGCGGGAAGGACTGTGGTTATCGAGGGCTTGTGCTACAGTGCTGCTGAACTCTTTTTGATTTTGCTACTACAGACTAACACTGCAAACTCCTTTGAATCTTTACACAAGCAAACTGATCCCCACACCAAAAGGAGCTGTCTGCATCTCCATATCAAAGGAGTTGTTTACATCCCCCCTCTCCTCCTTCCCCCCTTCCCCCCCTCTCCTCCTCTATATTTGGCCAGTTTCCTTCTGCCCTCCATGCATCCGATGAAGAGAACGTGATTCTCGAGAGCTTATGCTACAATAAAATTGGTTAGTCTTAAAGGTGATACTGGTCTCTTTTTGATCTCATTAAGTATGGTTTACTTTTACAGAAATAGAATTTAATGCCTTAAGGTAGAAACATAAATTTGAAATTTAGGTTATAGACTTTCTGGTTGTATGTTACGATATTAGTTAAAATAATTTTCTCACTCTTACCATAAGACTAGGCAAAAGCAGCTCTGTGCTGAGATTGGTGCTGGTACAGCCTAGGAGTTTAAATCAGATGTTGTGAGCTAGAGTCAAAGATGTAGCCCTTCGGTGTGCCAGCTGAGATCAGAACACGAGTTTTATACAAGATGTTTGTATTCTCTAGAAAGCTGAACTGATTTATAAGGCCAACTTTGCCTTGTCACCATAGACTTCCTTGATGTGCTGTTGTGATACGTAGCAGGAATTATGATGGATGAGGCATTTTGTGAACGGATGGCTTAATAAACTCAGCAGAATTAAGCTTGTTAAAACATTGGTATCAGCTGTTGATATTGCCCCCCCCCCTGTGAAACCAAGGCAGTAGAGCAACATAAGCAAGTTATACCAAATGCATGTAGCATTCTTTCTCTGAGCAGTGGATAAACAGGGGAACTGGAAATAAAAGGCAGGTTGAAGCAGAGGAGGTGAAATGACAAAGCAGAAGTTGTGTGGGAAGCATGTGTAGCAGTAAATTTTTCCATTAGCTGATAGATAAGTTTCTAAACCATACAACATTGCATACCCAACTACATAAAACTACTGAGTTGAGAAAACAGGTTATAATGCTGTGCAGCAGATATTTGCGTTATGCTATTGGAGTACATTTTATTTCATTAGCTTAATAGTTTTTTAAATTACAATCACAACTGATGCTTAGCAGAGGCAGATACACTCCAAGGTGACTTCCATATGGCAATGATATTCTGGTTTTCTTGGTGGCACTGCAGCTGCTGACTCAGCACAGCGGCAATGGGGCATCCATATGGCTGATTTCCCTGCCCCACCAAATCCTTAGTTGTAGTGAAAGTACACCTATACTTATTGCATGAATATTCAATGGCAAGAGAGCTGTTTTTAACTGCAGGTGTTGCCAGTATGGCTTATTTCAGTGGACCAATTGCCTTTGTTGAGGCTGTTGTGGTAAGAATTCTGCTAGTTTCAAAAGCCAGTGCATCCTTTCTTCTGCAAGCAGATAAATTGAAAGATCATATTTTTGTATGTTATGATAGTCTGATCCTTTGATAGCTCACGATCATGCCATTACAAATTAAAAATGTATTTAAATCTGTTATCCATTCTTTGTATGCAATATAGTTGGCAAAACTGTTTGTATGCCATGTAGGCATCTCACAGCTTAAATCGAAGCAAAACTTTAAAAGGTGATGGGTAGGATTTGGAAAGAGCAAAAAAAAGAAACTTCAGTGAGGATTAATTCCTGCAGTGAAGGGTGGTGATTCTCTCTTCGGCTGTTGGCCATGTTACATGACTATATATTTCCTTGTTGCATTCTGTGTTGTGAAGAAGATTTAGCAAATTGTTTCAATCTTGCTGTCATAGTGGCAGTTGCCACAATGAGAAACCAGTTCCTATACAACAGGCTAAATGTTTCCTGCATCTAGTCCTTTGGGACTAGACTCATCGGAAGAGTGGAGTTAAAGAAACTACGCTTTCTAGTTTCACTCTGTTCCTCTTGCCTGGAATAAGGACCTTCAACTTTAAGTGCATAGGGCAGGGTGGAGGAAGAGAGAGTTGTCTCAGTATACCTAAAAATGGGCTGCATGCATGGACTCAGTGTGCACACAACTGATGCTCCAATATATATGTGAATGTCCATATAACTGAGACTTTTAGGTAGCTCTCAAACTCCTTCATGTGTTGTTAAGAACTTTGAAAAGTTTCCAAATGTGGTACTTGCACCATCCAAGTATATGAAGCCGTATGGTGGACTAGCTGGCCAGTGCACGTTACTTTTTGCCTCTCCCTTTGAGTCTTAAGAGATTTTAGTTGCCACTAAACAACCTGGAAGTTAGTGAGGTCATGCTGGGGCTGTAATACCCATTTTGAGCTAGCAAAAGCAATGGCTGAATGAAAAAACCCTGTTAAATCATTCCATTTGCAAGCTTGTTTTTAAAAGATGCTTACAAAGTCTTACATCTTGCATGTTTCAGACAGCTGTGGCGCAGAAACTCCTAGTGTGTGGACTATCCTTATTATTTCATATGACTGTTAGCAAAACTTTGCCTGTAGAATACAACATCGACGATCATTTTAGAGCGACAGCATCACTGCCTACGAGGATTATCTACCTGTACTTGTCTCTTATGGCTGCCAGACCCAAATACTATTTTGCATGGACTTTAGGTAAGCAGTTTCTTAGAATGTGTCTCTACATGCTGTTTAGTATTGTCCTAACTTAAAGGACATATTTGAGACAGTGCCCTCTTGTGGGTTGAGAAAGAACACTTTGCAAAAGTATTTGCAAATTACTGTAAAGTTTCATAAAGGAGATATAAATTGATATCTAGCTTACAATTTAATGTACCTGTGTTTAAATATTAAAATACTGCATGTGAATCTATACTGCTTGGTATTAAATGGCAGCTGTTATAAAAATATTGCTTTGGATGATGATAACATTATTACTTCTTAAACTTAGTTAAATGTTAGGCTCGAGCCAAACTATGGATTTGGATTCCAATGTGCTGTTCCACTTACAGAAGCATACCTTAAGCTGAACAGTATTCTCTGTGAGTGGAAAGAATCTTTCTGTGAGTTGAACCTTTGGATTTAAGTCCATGGTTTGGGTCCAACACATTCTGTTTAGTCATTTAGCTTAGAATTGTTATATTCTATGTTCTGTACCTGTTTTTCAAAAATTGCCAGGATCTCTGTGCACCTAATCGATACTTTTATGTATTCGTGTTTAGAGAGAATGGACTGAAAAGTGTAAATTAACATGCAATTAATTTCATGTGACCTTTTTGCTTTGCTTTTTTGTTTATCACCCTGACACTTCACTAAAATAAATGGTTTCCTGATATTTTTTCACTGTACTTAGATATACCTTGTTTGAATCCCGTAATATTTATGGTAGCTTTGCTTTTGCAGTTTATAGAGGATAGCAGTAGATCATTTCTGTAACTCTGATGGGGAAACATTTTTTTTGTGCATGCCTTTTTAAAAAGTGACTTCGCTTGATAGTATTGCATTTTAGGACACAAGGCC
Organism: Eublepharis macularius; assembly: GCF_028583425.1. Classification (NCBI taxonomy): domain Eukaryota; kingdom Metazoa; phylum Chordata; class Lepidosauria; order Squamata; family Eublepharidae; genus Eublepharis; species Eublepharis macularius. The sequence continues at coordinate 51,020,378 of NC_072790.1, forward strand.
CTGTACAGGTTGCCTAGATTTAGGAGGTACAAGTTATGATGGCTAAGGAGTCATTTGGGATCTGTGGATTCCACAGTTTCAGGAAGTGTTCAGTGCTTTTGGTGACAATAACTGTAAAGGGACAAAGAAATGGTTTTCATCAACAATTGTGAACAATATTTCAAACCTCCCTAAACTGACAAGTGGGGGAAAACCCCCAAAATGCAAATAACTTTTATGTAGTTAATAATCTGGTCTCCAGTTATTTATATTCCCTTCATTTTTGTCTTTGCAGCTGATGCAATTAATAATGCAGCAGGGTTTGGTTTTAGAGGCTATGATAAAAATGGAGTCTCACATTGGGATTCGATTTCAAACCTGAGAATTCTGCATATAGAGGTTGGTACGCAGATATTTTGTGAATGTTCATGTAAATTAAATACACACCCCAGAATATAGCATGTGTGTCCGTCCATCTTTGATGTAATGTCTTGTTGGTTGTTGTGAGATGAACGTAACTTGAGGCAGGGGTTACAAAACTGAAGTTGCTACTGCTGAGTTAGACATTTTTATAATGGCAACTGGCATTCCGAATTGTTGAAGTGACCCCCCAAAGGGCTTGGTGCAGTTCCTTTGCATGTGCCACAGTTCAACCCTGACACTGTAAATTGACTTCAGGGATCAAATCTGGCAGGATATGTGTCAAACCAAGCTGTGGCTGGAGCCTTGGACTCTCTCTCTTTCAAAAAAAAAATACACAGGGATTTTGGTGTGGGAGACTTAAAAAAATTACTGCTAAGAAAGAAAAAGAGGCAATGGAAAGATCACAGTGTGCTAGCAAGATTTCTCTATGCCTTGGCATCCTTGGATCACAGTCTTTCCCTTTTTCCAAGTTGGCCCCTCCATTTTGCCAAAGCTTTTACATCCCAATGTGGTGGTGAAGCATGCAGCTTCTTCCATTTGGGATATTAAAGAGTTGGCAAGATCTGAGTTTTAAACTGTGAATGAATCGACAATTAGCTTACAGTCTACTACTTCAGATGCCAAAATGGAACAGCTGTCAACAACCAGAAATTAACAGAATGTGTTTCCCCTTACCCCCAATAGTATCTGTAACATTGTGGGGTGTGAGTGGGGAATTTTAATGGGGGGGGGGTAGCTGATTTTTTTTTGTTCGGCCACTGTTGATGGGGTCAGTATGGTGCAGGGATTAAGGCAAAGGCCTTCCTGAATGAAATGAGTGAGTGGTTAAGTTCTGTGTTATTCTGGATGCACTTTGGTATTGGTGCATGTGTGTGCTTATGTGTGCAACTTTCTGTACTAGAATCAGTACAACAGGTGGCTTCTGGCATGTTGGAGCATCTTTTGACTAGTGTGGCCCCAGGCCCACATACAGAGCCTAATCCCTGTTATGTAGGTGAACCTGCCATGCTCTGCCAGCAGGTGTCACTCATTGGCTCCGTTGGGGCTGTGCCGCTGTGGAAATTGAAACAGCCTGGCCAAGGCAAGCTTAAAATCGTATTCTCTCTCTCTCTTTTTTCCATCCTAAAAGAATGCTTCATCACTTAGTTGCCCATCACAATATGTTGAATAATTTGTTAATATGATTTCTTCTATAGTATAAATGACTGAATGGGGGCATCGCCTCTGCTCTACAGAAAATAAAATGTGCTTTGTTCATTTTACAGTTTTCAACGAGTTTCAAGATGTTTCTTGATAACTGGAATATCCAGACAGCTCTTTGGCTCAAAAGGTACAGTCTGTGATGTCCTTTGTCTTGCTAGCCTTCTTGGGCTGTGGGAGAGTACATTATGCCTGAAGGTAGTATGGCCTATTTCTACTCTGGCCAGCTGCCTTTCCTGTCTGTGTGCCAAGCAAGAATAGTTTTGCTACTCTTTAGTACATGGTCTCAGGTTTGGAGCTTTAGCAGTTACTTTGGAGTCTGCCTTTCTTGACCCTCCTTTCATAAAGGTGCTTATCTTGGAGATAGCAGTGTGATGCCATGCCTGTTTATTATTACTGAGACTCAAGATGCCAAAGGCCTGAGACAGTTGTTTGCTGGCTCTGATGAATGTATTAGAAAATGGCTGGAACTTCTAGTTCATGGTGACCAAAGATGGGTAGCACTGAAGGAGAATGATTCCTACTGTGTTTCATGTGGGTTACCTTGGCGTTTCTCATAGTAGGGTCTTGTCAGTTTCCAGCTGCTGGCATTGTACCTTTAAGGCAAGAAGCTAATTCCTAGAAGGCTTGTACTCGGAGCAGTAGAGGATTCAGGATCTCCACTAACCATTTCTCTTGTGGAAAAAATTCTTGTAAGCAAATTTCTTCTCGCTCAGCCTGGGCTATCAGTCTCTTAAAGGATTAGTGTTGGGTTGGGAATGATTAGGTGGAGTGGAATTTAGTAGATGAATATTTCCCTACTGTGTGAAATTTTAAATAAAATATAAATTGAATTGCTTTAGGTAGGCAGGTTTTTAAAAACAAATTTATTTTCTTTCTGTTCCTTTTTTTCTTGAACTTTTAGAGTATGCTATGAGCGAGCCACCTTCAGTCCAACAATACAGACTTTTATATTGTCAGCAATTTGGCATGGGGTATATCCAGGATATTATTTAACATTCTTAACAGGGGTGCTAATGACACTTGCAGCACGAACTGTAAGTACCACTGCAAGTATGCTTTTAATGATTATTAATAGTGTGAATACAAGGCCATATTATAAATTTTAAAGTGGTGCTTCACAAGAGGGTGAAAAAGAGTCTTAAGTGGTTTTGGAAAATGTCTTTTAAAAAATCCAGTACATTTGTGACAGGTGTCAAAACACCAGTCTTTAAATGTGTTGCACAGGTGAATAGCTGCAAATTGTTGACTTCTCAAAGTCTTTGAATCTTGCAGCTAAGTAGAATTACCAAAACATATATTTATTTTGAATATTTCTATGCGGCTTCTTCAGAGTCCACATTGAGGCAGTTTAAAATTAAAAACCACAATATAAAACAAAAGCAGCATAAAAACTATATATAAAACAGAGCAGACCATTTAAATACTGGTAAGGTAAACTCCTAATTAAAAGTATGAGTAAAAAGATCTGTTTTGACCTGGTATCTAAAAGTCGTTAAAGTAAGTTTCAGGAGAGCCTCAAGGGGGAGAGAATTCCAAGGGCAGGGTGCCACCACAGAAAACGCCCTGTCTTTAGTTGCCATGCGTCTCACCTCTGAAGGTAGGGGCACAGAGAGCAGGTCTTGAGAAGCAGTCTTAACTGGTGGGCTAGATAGTATGAGAGGAGATGGTTCTTTAGGTAACCTGGCCCCAAGCCATTCAGGGGCTTAAAGGTAAGAACCAGCACTTTGAATTGTGCTTGGAAATAAATGGGTCGCCACTGCAGATCTTTCAACCCAGAGGTGATTCGATCCTTTTAACCAACCCCTCACAATAGCCTGGCCACTGCATTTTGAACCAATTAATGTCCCTGAACCAATTTCAAAGGTAGTTCATTACAGTAATCGAACGGGATGTGATCAGAACATGGGTTGCTGAGGCCAGATTATGCTTTTTGAAGAATGGCCATAGCTGGCAGACTAGTCACAGCCGATAAAAGGCGCTGTGTGCCATGGAGGAGACCTGAGCCTCCAAGTGTAGGCCAAGAATAAGTAGCAACCCCCAAGCTAGAAACTTGCTCCTTAAGCGGGAGTGCCATTCTTCCAGGACAGGCCGACTTCTTAATCCTTGAGAAGCTTCTTCATTGACCAACAGCAATTCAGTCTTGTATGGATTGAGCTTCTGTTTACTGACCCTCATCCATCCCATTACCTTCTCCAGGCACTGATTCAGGATTTCCACAGACCGATCTGGCTTAGCTCATTGTCATCTGCATAGTGATGGCACTTCACTCCAAATCCCCAGATGACCTCTTCCAGCAGTTTCATATTGACATTAAGTAGCATGGGTGGCAGTAAGATGGAACCCTTTGGGACCCCATAGCATAAATACCATAGGCATAAGCAGTAGTCCCTCAGCACCACCTTCTAGAATCAGTTGATCAAGTAAGAGCAGATCCCCTGGGGTTCTGTGCCCCTTATTCACAACCTAGCCAGCCTCTGAACATGGAACAATGTTACTTCTGCTGTGTTTGCATCACTTGATGCAAAAAAAAAATCAATGAAGGATTAATTGGACGTGGTCTAGGACTTCCTTTACATGCCATCTTAGATATAGTTTTAAGTGGCTTGAGACGCGGCTATCTGCAAGAACATCATCTCCTACCATATGTGCCTACCTTACTTCTAAAATAAATCTCAGGGGCTGCTCTACTGTGCATTTCTTTGTCATCTGAGCTGCAACGAATTAGGACATGTGGTGGATTATACTTGGCAACGCTGCAGTTATGGGATGCTGTTTTGGAAGAAATCCACCTGTTGTCTTAGTGCATATTTTTTCTGGCTGTGAAGACCTGGCTCTTTAGGAAAGCCTGGGATTCCTCTCAGTTGATCTAACTTTTTGTTCTGCTCTAGGGTCTGATATTTGATGAATCCAGATTGAATGACATGATTTGTTATTTTTAGTGGTTTTTTGATTTTATGTAATTTTGGCTTTGCAAACTTTGGTTGAAAAGCATGATACAAAGACTTGGAATAAGTAGTCAGAAACATTAGATAGTTTTGCAAGAGCAGTCCGTTGCTTCGCTCAAAAATAGGCGAAGGTTAGTGTTAGAAAGCTGTCTAATTGGGTATTGGGATGAAGGCTCAGGAAGGTGGAGGCTAAGGAGGTAGTAGGGGCTGATGTTACAAGAAAGGGAACTTTGGGAGGGCTGGCTCATGTAGGTAATGGGAGTGTGGGCAGCCATGCAGCGTTCATAGATTTTACCTGTTCAGGCAAGGAATGATAGCTGTTTTTGGTAAGCTCTTGTAGCCAGCCAGGGCTTTGGGGAAGTAAAAGTGGACCAAAAATCAAGTCTTGCAGCCTACTGCTAATGCTTTCAATATGTTCAAGTGACTGGCTCTCTGCAGCAGATACTGGTGTAGAAGTTCAGAATGCTTCTGCTTTGGGGATCCGATGCTCCTCTCAGCCATTAGCCTTACCAGATGTTGGTATATTTCACTCTTAATGAAATCGAGGATATTTATTTTACCAGTACTCACACATTATATTCTGGTGGTGTTCATTTTTGCAAGGATTTTTTTCACCTGGGAGCACTAGTAAAGTAACCTGCTCTTCTTGTAGTAGTGTCCCCACATTTTAAAAAGACCCTTTCCTTACCTTCCCCAGTTAATTTCTCCTTTGATTTTTAGTGTTCCTTTGAGCTATTAATTCATCCTCCCCTTTCCTTTTTACATGCAGCATGAGGGTGATCAGTTACAAAAGATCTGTGCCTTTGCTTCTCTAGAGGGCCACAGCCACTCGTTATGTAGGTTATACTACAATGGGGTGTTCAAGATGAGAGAGAACAGCAACTATTTTGCTAGTCTGGAAAAGTCCTCAGTGTCAACAGGAAGCATTGCTTTGGGACCATTCCTTTTTTTTCAGCTGTGAGAGGGGAAAATTAGCATTGTTCCCCATCAGTTTCAATCTTTGATAGAAAGTAAGTGATGGAAACAAGCTTGAGACTGTCAGCTATTCCAACAATAGCCCTAGATCTGAGCTTGACGGAATATGTAATCAAATGTCTAATGGGAAAAGAAGGAAGAGAAGAACTAGGGCTTACTCATAGAGAGACAAGTTCAGCTTCCAGAAGTGCTATTAGTTTTTTTAGTTGTTTATGCATTTACATCGTTTATAGTCCGCCTTTCTCACTGAGACTCAAGGAGTCCTTCCTTATGAAAATATCTTGGATCAACAATAGAGCAGAACCACAAGTGACAAAAGGCACAGGTTGGACACTAGTCAGCTTCCCTCAAGTTTTGATGGGAAATGTAGGCATCCTGGTCTTGCATCTTGGCTCTCTGACTGCTGTCCAATGGACTTTTCAACTGTCACTTGTCCAACATTCCGCCAAGCTGCCTACATTTCCCATCAAAACTTGAGGGAAGCTGACAAGTGTCCAATCTGTGCCTTTTGTCACTTGTGGTTCTGCTCATATAGTGTCAAGATCATCTTGGCTGCATATAGATTGCTGTTTCCTGTAAGTGCTGTAAGGATGCTACATATTGCAAGGATGCTGTGGTTCTTCTAATTAAAGGTGTCACTTTTATGTTTAGATAAGAAAGAACATTAGGCACTACTTCGTCGGTTCTCCGGCCACTAAATTATGTTACGATATCGTGACATGGATGACAACTCAAGTAGCAATAAGTTATACAGTTGTACCATTTGTACTTCTCTCTGTAAAACCATCTATCAAGTTTTACAGGTAAGTGGACACTTCATTCACTTTTATAAAAAGGTTCTAGTAGCCCACTCTGTTTATGGCATATGCATAATGTGAGTTACTTCACTGACAACTGAGAAAGTAATAATAATTAATTCTTGATTTCATATGCATGGAATTTCAGGAGAGCTTTGGTGCTTGGAGGAGAATAAAGCAACTGGCAAGATATCCTTAGTCTTAGATTTCATTTTAACAAACAGCTCTTAATTATGGAGAGACAATGGAATATATGCAGACAATATCTGTAGAAGACCTCCAGTGTTCATGGGATAGGAATTTTCATGCCCTTCATGACTCCATGTATTTTCTTACTTTTTCAAGTCATTTTATTCTAAATCAAATAATTTATTATTTCTCCTATCCTACTGAGTACCAAATAGAGGCAGAACAATGTTTTCATGAACTTAAAAGCTGTGCATCAACGAAAAATGGTGTAAAGTCCACAGGACACACTAGGGTTGACAGCACTGGGTTTGGAAATTCCTGTAGATTTAGCGGGTGGAGCTTGGGGAGGGAAAGATCTCAACTGGGTATAATGCCATAGAGTCCACTTTCCAAGACAGACAGTTTCTCCAGAGGAATGGATCTTTATCACTTGGAGATCAATTATAATTCTGGGAGATCTCCAGCCACCACCTGGAGATTGGCAACTTCACAACACACACAGTATTAAAAACTTGCAACTTAGTGATTTTTTGTACTGAAATTCAGTCAGATGCTAAGGTGAAGAATCAGTTTACAGAAAAAACAAAAAAGATGGAGTTGAGCAGGAATCTCTGCCTTCAATTGTAAAATTGTTCCAGGAAGGAGGAATAAGGAATCTGTGGTACTGAATATAAGGCATATTTAAACATGCACAGTTGACCTCTCCTGTCTGTAATAGCTCCCATATAGACAGTGGTGTTGGGACTTTCCCTTCCTTCTCATCCCTGTGAGCCCCTACTTTGCAGCTTCAGAGATAGCCAAACTCCCTCAGTACCAGAGAATTGCTATGAGATAAGATTCCGGGGACGGAGAGTAGACTGCCACTCTTCCAAATACTAAGTTTCCCAAATGTATAAAAATACGCAAGTATACTTGAAGACCATGGTTAGTATAGCAGACCTTTTGAAGGTATTTCCTGAAGGGTAGCCATGTTAGTCTATTGTAGCAAAATAAAGCAGAAGTCCAGTGGCAGCTTACAAATTAACATTTATTTCATCATGAGCTTTTGTGACTCAGAGCTTACTTCTTCATGTGCTATGAAGAAGAAATTTTATTCCACATTCTTATAGGGAAAATTACAAAAGGGGAGGGGAAAAGGGGGGAGTTGGGGCAGAGAGAATCTTGATATGAATTTCTAAAGACAGATGTTAAACGTTAGTGTAAAATGCTAGAGATCTGATTGACTTAATATTTATTTTTATTTCTTTGTTCAGCTCCTGGTATTTCTGCCTCCACATTGTCTGCACCTTAGTGTTCTTAATATTTACAACAAAAAGAACTCAGAAAGGAAGTAGAGAGAAAGAAGGCATCCAGTCCCCTTGGTCCAAAAAGCAAGAAGAGGACGAAAAAAGCATAATGGGACATAATAATTATTCTACAACAAATAATTTCAATCAAAAACGAGAAATCACACGCAGAAATACAACAACGAAACAATGATTAGGAGATACAATGTTGGATATATTTTATATTTTCAGAACCCATTTATAGTACCTTTTAAAGGGGTTTGTATTTGTCTGAAAAGATTAGTTTAAAAATGCTATATCCCTAGGGAATATTGAATACACTAGTAAGGATGGAAACAAAGCAAATTAATCTCTCCCGTGCCATGTTCCTGTGGATCACGCCTTATAGAAAAAAAATTACCATTATTTCAATGGGCACACAGGACTTACGTCCATCGGGTCTTAGATGTGCCCTCCGCTGAATGTACGTTATTTATCCCAAGGCACTGATGGAGGTGATGAACAAATTGTGTCAATCCAGAATAACAGCAGGAAAAGAATTTTTTCAAGCAAATGCCTTGCCTTAAACCCTCTGTGTACTGGAATAATGTTTCTAAGGGGTATTTTCATGTTTAATATTAATATGGGAAGCATAATTAAAATGTAGGCTTTTGGGTGCTGAATGACAAACTAGGAAAATGGAAACAGAAAGTCATTAGCCTCTGAATCTTTAAAAGAAATTGCAATAAGCAGCTCAGTATTTGGAGGGTTTTCTTAGTTATCAGATTATCATACATGACTGCAGATGTTACCAATGCCAAATTATAGAAAGTTTTAGTTTGACAAACGTTCTCATTACAAGTTTTAGTTTGACAAACATTCTCATTACAAATATTTTCTGAACTTGAAAAATGTACCTTTTGTCCAGAGCAAAATGGTCTCGTTTTTAAAAAATTTATTTTGCTCCTTCAGTACACATGAATTTTGCTGTTAGGTACAAGATGGCACCTGCAGATCTGCACCCTTCCAATAAAATTCCTCCTTGTTGTTATATACAAAGGAGTGATCTTAAGATATAGTCACTTGGAAACTTTATCAGAAGTGTAAAGAATTAGTGTGAGAAAGTGCTTATGATATAAGTATAGCCAGATTATTTTATGGTTATAACTCAGTTTATATTAAACAAAAGATGAAATTGTTAAATAGGTATTGTGTAGTTCATCTTTGACATTACATGGCCTGTAACACTGGAAAGCCCATAGCTTAGGATATCCCTAAGCCAGCATTTTGGATATGCAGATCATACTGTACTTTTTTGATAAACGATTCCTGCCCATTCTGTTTTTTCACAGTTTTGTTTTAAAAAAATCTATCAAGGGAAATGATAAATACCGGTCATTTTATTGTGAATATAAATAATGCTAAAGTAATTAAGTACTAAAGGGCTATGATTTGCTTATTCTGCATAACTTCCTTTTCCTTTTAGTAAATGCTGCAGCAGCACTAATGAAAATCAGGATTGGATTATTTTAACCATAAGATTAATTTTATTTCTGATTATATTTTGTGCTTCAGTTGCTGTGAAGTTAATCATTGACTTTTTTAATTTTAAACGAGCATCAAAGGTAAGGTCAGGTCTTCTCTGGTGTTAGTGACATAGAGAACAAAGTATCTGGATATAGAAATGACATCTTAAACTCACAGAACTACTCTTGAATCAGGAATAAGGACACACTAATAATGTTCTAGGGTTTGTTTTTTTAATGATGTGCCCCATTAATATACTGGATATTTGGGGACAAATTAACTTCTGTTATGAAAGCTAATGTACTTTAATTACATTGTTAAAATGCAGAAAAGAGTATGCATTTGAAAAGCAGGTAGCTGTGCACATTGAGAAGGGCTTGAATATTGACTGTGTCATATAAAGTAGTAATAGTATTAAAAGAGGTTTGTATGTGTGTGAACTGGATAACCCATGTCAGAGGTTGAAGCATATTTTGCTCCATCTCTAAGTGTCCAAGGAGAGTGCTTTTCTTTTCCTGATTTAAGAGCAAATGAGAGGCAGCCATTCATTTTTCTATGGGGGGTGGGTGGGGGAAGAGGTGTACCCAGACAGAGCAGTGGTATGGTAATTAAACTTCACTTCAGTCTGTGCAGGTGTTGAGTTTCGGTTGGGAGAAGTTGCCTCCTCAACTGCTTACAGAGTTGCAGCCTAACTTTTTGTTCCCGTAAAACTTGGTGGCAACCATTGAGAGCTGAATGTTCTTGTGACTCACATCCCTGGCTTTAATATATCTCTATATGAAGGCCTGTCAAGTTCATTGATAGGGAGAAGAGATGGAGAGCTCCAGTCCCCAATGCCATTCATACCTGACCTCCCACCATTATATTCACGCCCCACGTCAGTTATCTGAACCTGCTCCTTTCTCTAGTCAGGTAATGAATGGGACTGGGAAAGTAAGAATGGGAATAGAATGCTCTTCCAGCTATGTCACCTACTATTCTTGTCCAGGGCTGTACTGTTCAAGGGAAGGGCCAGGCCTCACTGGGGTGGCAGAATGCCTGCTTTGCCTGCAGAAAGTTACAAGTTTAGACCTTGGCATCTGCAGTTAAAGGGATCAGGGAGGAGGTGATGTGAAAGCTCTCAGTCTGAGACTGGACAGCTGCTGCCAGTCTGAGTAGACAATACTGACTTTGCTAGACCAATGGTCTGACTCAGTATAAGGCAGCTTCGTGTATGTGTGTGTTCCTCATTGAGGCAGAGCAAGAACAGGATTGGTTTTTCAAATATGGCTTGTACCAGCCAAGGCCTGTAAAAAGAGATAAGAAATGACACCCCCCCCCCCCGTGCTCAAGGACAGGAGAGGTGGCAAGGAATGGAGCTTCCTTCAAACTCATGACTGTCTTTCTGCTCCCCGCTATGTTATTTTAGAATGAAATTTTATATTTGCATCATCTTAGAGTCAAATACATTGTTTTGCACATTTACTAGTTAGTTTTAACTTTTGTCCATAAAATATTTTGTGTGCCAAATTATGTTATCTGATGCAAACCACAAAACTGGCATGATTCTTTTATATATTTGGGCCTTGGCTTTATTATCTTTCATTTTATAGGTGATGAAAAATTCTGCACAAAATAGAATAATTGAATTTTTCTTCTGGAATGTAAAGAGAATTAGAAGTAGTCATCCTTTATAGCCAAAACCTGTAGGGGCTAAATTTCATTGAAAGCAGTGAAACTGAGGGTGCAGTTCTAAGATTACTTTCCTTGGAGTAAGCCCTGTTGAGTAAAATGGGACTTAATTCTGAATAGACCTGAATAGATCAGTTGGACTTGTGACTAACGTGTCGCATTGTTTTCAGTGGGATTCCAGCAAGACTGGCTTCAGGTGAATTTGGTTCAAGTAATATAGACAAAAATACTCTTATTTAAATATTATTTGATATTTTCAAATTATTTCATTTCTGAAGAAATCTCTTTACAATTTTAGAAACCCAAATTAGCCTCTTATTTGTTGTTTAACTTTTGACTGCCACTTTATAAATTGGGCAAAGATTTATTTTCATCTATGATGTTCCACATATCTCTGGTTAAACTGGATCTCCTATTTGTCTCTCATGTGGTGCTCACACAGTTCTCCATGTAGAAAATTATTTTAGTTACCTAAAACAAACTTTTACATAATGCCTAATATCAACTGCCGTCAGCTATTAAATTCTTCCCACGATATATTCACTAAGGAATTTACAGATACAGCAGCTCTATATTCAGGCAGTGGCTGAGTTTTATGTCTTAAGTGGAATCTCTTTAAACCTTGGCTTCATTTAGAAATTTGACACTTAAAAATTGTTTAAGTTGGTACCATTATTGTCATTATGTAAATGATCAATATCTCTTCAAGTTAAAAATCCTACTGTATGCTATTCAGATGATAAACAATGCACAGCAGGACTGTGAAGAGGAAGCATAGCAATATTTTACGCACGCATGCACGCGCACACATGCACACACAGGATGCAAAAGACTCTGTGCATCAAAGCTTTTCAGACCCTCCCTATTCCCATAGCTATTCCCTGAATCCACTCCAAAGGAGGCCTTGAAATCAAAGGACTTTCTGGAAAGGCTTTGATGGAAAGAAAAATAGAAACATTGTCCCTCCCGTCCCTCCCCTGCACACGGATAAACTTCTTTCCAAACATGCATGAGGCTCTTTGGTTTCTGACTTTAGTCTTTGACAGGGGAGTCCTAAGAAGAGTTACTCCAATCTAAGCCCACTGATTGCAGTTGGCTTAGACTGAAGTACTTACGATTGCACTGTTAAAGTGCCACAGAACTCTTCATTGTGCTTGCTGCAACACACTGCTGCTCTGGGACTTCTACCCTAGACACCCATAAAAGTCACATGCAGAACTGGAGGCAGGTAACTAGGGTTACCAACCTCCAGTTGGTGGCTGGCAATCTCCTGGAATTACAACTGATCTCCAGGCCACAGAGATCAGTTCCCCTGGAGAAAATGGCAGTTTCAGAGGATGAACTCTATGGCATTATATCCTACTAAGATCCCTTTCTCCCCAACCCCACCCTCTTCAGGCATCACTCTCTACATCTCCAGGAATTTCCATCTGGAGATGGCAACGCTACAGGTGACACAGGTGACACAGTTTTATGGTAGAGGCTCTCATTTCTTGGATGCTTCTAAGCTATGCCATGAAAGTAAACCTTGTCTTTTGTGGGCTAGAGCTAGAGTATACAGGTAAAGTGTTATCTAGGCTGTAAGTTCTTTGGTGGGAGCAATAGCAAATGGCACTTCTTTCACAGTACTGCTAAGGTAGCTAGCTGGTTTTTTTGCCCCACAGTCTAGTATGCAAGACACCATTTTAAAGTGGTGTAATTGATGATATATATGATATGATATATGATATGAATTGATCCTGCTAGCTTTCATCATATTTTCAGTAGGATTCTAGCAAGTGTTCTGTACCATCATCAATGCATTGCATTTGGACTTTCTACCCCAAAGGTCTATATTAACCAAACAAGTATACTTTTCCAAGTTAACGTTTTCCATTTCTCACTTTTTAAAAAAAATATGCATCTTAGATCTTTCTCTACAAACATGCTGTCCCCACATTAGAGCGGCTTCTGATCTGAGCAGCAATATAATGTTGGAATATCATAGCAAGGTGAAGAGTTCCTTCTAGTTGAGATTTTGATACTATCCGATACAGGCAGCTAGTTGCTCTTAAACCTCAAATGCAGAGAGCCAGGCTAGAAGATGGCTTCAATTCTAGACACACTTTAAAACACTGGAATCTCCCCCTCCCCCTTTTATCAGAGTGAAAATTTTAACTTTACTGCCATGCCAGGCTAAAAAATAATACATTTGTTACTTTTGGCACTTAATTGGAGGAGCTCCTTCGTTTACCGTCTGGCTCACTTAGTTATGATCAGACACTTCTGGCTCATCTTGATTTAAGGTCTTGGCTGTTGAATTTCTACTGCACTTAAAACAAATGAGATGAGCTGCTGTGTACAGGTTAGTAATCTGAAAGCATCATGTAGCAGTGCATATCAAAGGTACATCAAAGCTCTGGGCTTGAAGGGCGTTACAGAAGAACATTTGCCTAAACATTTTATTTTCTGTCTTTGTGTGTGTCACAAACCTTTTAAATGAATATTTTAATTGCTTACTCCTTTTCCATCTCCATTGATCTTGGCTATTTCAATGAAGTCTTTGGGTGTGTCTGACAGTGACACAAAGGTGTCATACAAATACAGTAGTAAGTAGTTATTCTTGAAACCAGACCTCAAGTGTATTCTAGTTCAGTTAGCGAGAGAACGATTTCCATATGTATTGAATGGAAACCTAGTATCCAAATTTGCGATGGATGCATATAAGATTGTTTTAAAACATTAAAATATTCCAGATAAGAGTGGGATTCTAGCTATTCCTACCTGCTGACACAACAAAAGGGTAGCTCAACGCAGTGGTAGTTACGCTCCTTGCCCTCTCAAACATCTGCTTTTTGAGATGAGAATATACATCGAAAGTGGATAGTTGCAGTATTTCCTCAATTTTGCCTTCCCTGGTTCAGAATATAAAGGCGTTATCCATGAATTTCATTTTTATTATTCCAATATATATATTTTTAAAGAATTGTTATTTTTCAACAGATCCATAAAACCTAGGTCTTGGTGTATGGTAATTAAAAATACCACTGTGTTAGTTTACACTGTGATGTGATATTTTAATAATTATTTCTAGTTTTGTCTCAGCAATGCTACACATCAGTAGCATACTGCTATGTTTTAAAAGTGTTTCTAACTTGCCTATAAATGTTTTTCTAATTTGTGTCTTTCAAATCTGATTAAACTGTAGTTTAAAAAAAGATGTGGAATTTTTGTTTTCTACTTGATGTCACAATGTAATTGCTACAATATAAACTGGAATGCCGTTTTTAATACCATAAGGTCCTGAACGAGGAGAGACACTGCTAAAGGGGGGGGGGGGGAAACCTTTTAAAACTAATATTTGTACAATAGATAATGCTGTGTGGTATGTGCTGTCAGGCTGCCTCCAACCTATGGTGACCCTATGAATGGAAAACCTCCAAAACGTCCTATCATTAACAGACTTGCTACAATTCACATAACGAGCAGTGGTCAGAAAAGAAAATGTTTAAGCGGGGCCGGTCAGTAAATTTAATACAAAAATTAAATAATTTAGAAATTAGATGTGTTCATGTCAATTTGGAGCTAATTCAACTTCATCTGCAAATACAAAAATATGAGACTTGAGGACTTTACCATACATAAAATCCTTCCCAAGCAGAATATCTAGCTTTCCAGGGCAGTGTGAATCCTGTTAACCAGATTAAGCAGTAACCTCATCTAGTAATGCAAGGGGCATGATGAAGCCAGCTGTTCTTCTAAGAGACAGCATTGTGTGTGTGTGGGGGGGGGGGGAGGTTCTAGGTAAAAGCCCTGAAAAGAAGCTGCATGCAATTTCAATTTTCAAATGCTTAAAGAGAAGCTGTTTTCAAATTAAAAGGAGGGTGAGATGAGGGATGGAATTGGCATGTGGCTTACAGTGAAGTAATGTAAAACATCAAATTAGAGGGTGACCTGGCAAGGAGTCATGGGATAATAGAAATCCAACCCTCCTGGCCACTGCTGTTTTCCTTCTTGTTCTGTTACATCTGTCCCTTAACCTGCCCAATTGCTTGGACAACCCCCCTTCACCATGTCTGTCCATGGTTTCTTCCCTGACTAATCCTCGCTTTATAAAACTTCACAGCATCACGAGTTTCTGGGCAACCCAAGATGT
Organism: Eublepharis macularius; assembly: GCF_028583425.1. Taxonomy (NCBI): domain Eukaryota; kingdom Metazoa; phylum Chordata; class Lepidosauria; order Squamata; family Eublepharidae; genus Eublepharis; species Eublepharis macularius. Next base: position 51,035,487 of record NC_072790.1, read on the forward strand.
TGGCTCAGCTGTTTTTCACAATAACTGCACAAGTGTAGATGCTGCTGGATATAATGTGATTTAACCACAATTTTTTTCAACTTTTTTGCATATGGATGCTGCTATATATACACTAGCCTTGAGTATACTCAAGATACATACTAGCCTTGTATTGCCCCTTGTGGATTTTTTGGTCTGCACAATGAGGCCACTCAATGCTATTAGTAGATCAAATAATATGGCATACCTAGCTACCATTACAAAGTAAAACAGATGTGCCTTGCTCCTCAATGTCCAAGAGATGACTCAAGCTAGGAGTTCCTTTCACCAGTGAAATCTGATGTACCAAGCACATTTTTTTCTGGAAAAGTCTGATCTAGCCAGATATACATGCACGAGTGATTTATAACTCTTGCAACGTGCATAGCATGGGACTACCTTTGGGCTTGTTGAAGTTTGTAGGAACAGTTCAAGCTGTTTTGGTCCAGTTGTCCACTACTACTTTTTTGTTACATCTTCATTGTTTCTGGGAATAACTGTAAGGATGCCAAGTAACTCTCAAAAGACTTCACTGCAAGCAGTAAAAGCACTTCGTTGAAAAGCTACTAGTATCATGCACTTACTCCAACTTCGTCAGGAATAACGTTTACATGTAAGCATCAAGCAGATATAGATTCCCTAAAGGCAAGCAATTCTAAAATCGCCCCCCCCCAGGCTAACGGTCAGCTGAGCTCAGTGGGAAAACATCTAAGAGGGAAAACAGCAGAACTGATGTATGGGATTGTCAAGGACATGGTATCTGGTGCAGGCGCCTCTTCCCAGGGAAAAGAGCACTTGGTGCAGTTCAAAGGAGTATAGAGATGACAACAGGAACAAATGCCCCCCTTGCATAGTTTCACAAGGCGCCTGGACTCTGCCATCCAGTCACAGCATTTAACCAGCCCCAGACCACAAAGCATTAGACTACAATTATAATAGCAGGTTGCTAAATATGACAGGTGATGCATCTGACAATAACTCAAAAGTGCTATTGTTGACAGTTTAAAGGCCCTGAATAGTCGAACTGAGGTTTCACTAAGGACTGACATTCTAAAGATTTATAATTGGAAAGCTCCTGAAGACCAAATGTGGAGATCAAAATTAGATTTTACAATTGATATCTATAGGATATTTCAGCTCAACAATGGGGAGCGATATAGAGTAAGAAAGTGGGTTGGGCCAGGTGGTCTTTTGCTCAGCAGGACTGATTGGCCATTGGAGATTTGATTGGCTGAGCAGAATTCCAGTGCTAAAAATGTTGAAGATCCCTGTCCTAGAGTCTCCATGACATGGACTAACTTATTTGAAATCTCAAGTTAATTTTTAAATATGAAACGGCAAAAAAAAATGTTCTTGGCAAATGTTAAATTTTCATTCATGGAAAGAAGTACGATTTTTTTCTTTCCTCACCTGTTGCATCATACATAAGCCATTCTGAGTTACCCCATTCAAATGGGGTGATCTTTCCTTGCATATTATGTGTAGTGTAGCATATTATGCATGGTGTAGTGACAGACTAGGATCTGGGAGACCTATGTTCAAATCTCCACTCTGCCATGGAAGCTCGCAGGGTGACTTTAGGCCAATCACAAACTTTTAGCCTAACTTACTTCACGGGGTTGTTGGAAGAATGATGGAAGCTGCTTTGGGTCCCCACTGGGAATAAAGGTGGGGTATAAATGAAGTAAATAAATATTATGTTGAAAAGACTTCCATCAACAAGGGCTCCATAAACTGAAGTATATTTTATAGTACCAAATAGAAGGGGCTCTCAGTAGAATAACAACTATACATTTTGTCTTGGCAAGTTCTTGCTGCATCAGAATCTCCAAAAATGTTCAATCCCTTAAAAGGTTTTGCCCTTTCTTATAAGGCACACTGTAAAGTTCAAAGGAGTTGTCACATCTGACAGACTACTTCAGAGTTAACTATGTTCAGAAAAAAGGGCACAGTATTATTCTATCATGTGAAAAGCTGTCCTTGAATAATTACTCTTCTAATTTGGTGACCTTCAGCTAAGGTTTCTCCCGCCTCCCCCAGATGTATTTCATACTCATTGCTCCCCCCATCATGTTTTGATATTAAAGCATTTTTGTATGAGATGGTTCACAAGTGTGTATATTCCATATTAACTTGAAATAATGATTTTCACAATTTATTTCATTCTAAAACCTGATGCAAGAAATAAAGAAGTATCACTTTAAGGTGAGGATTCTATTGATGGGATTCTTTCTAAAATTTCAAACTGTCCTAAATTCATTTTAGCATTTGACAAAGGGGATGTAGCCTATTGAAGTGCTTGTCTTTAAAATGTTTCTAAGGACAAGACTCCCCTTTTAAAAAGCAACCACAGCTCTGAACCTGAAACAGTAGAAAAGGAAAATTTAAAGTGTTCTCATAAAATGTGGCACTCTGAAAATGCCATGCATTGAAAGGTATGTGTACCTGGCGATCACTTTGGCAAACAACCTTGCAAAAGAACAGACACGGGAGCGGGGGGAGAGCAGAGAAATCAGAAATGTTACTTTCCCCCCAAGCACTCAGTACAAAAAGAGACTGATTGTAGTGCTTATTTCTAAACCAATATTGATTAGTTGCCATAGAAACCTAGTGGCTTGCACAATTTTGGAAGCTATTTCCCAGCAATAGACTGAAAAATCATGATGCTCATAATTGGCTTGCTTAGATTTTCATTTGTTGGGATTAGTGAAAAAGGCAAAAAAGCTGGAACAGAAGACAACAAATTTTATTGGCTACAATGAAATGCCATGTTAAACTATAGCTTAATAAACTCTGGTTTCTGATTTTCGAATACAGGGTGCTCTATAAACTGTGGCTTGGTGGATGCTCTGCTAGGATTTTCCAAGTTCAAAAGCACTATCCTTTGCATCCTCTTGGATTCAGAGTTGGCTACACAGAGCAGATGGAAAACCCAATTAAATCCACTGTATTCAGCTATTATCATTGCCAACTACCTGGAGAAAAAACATTCTATTACTTTGGACGCTTAATGGGATGTTATTTATCTCCAAGCCTGGAAAAAGTTCAACTGTCCATTACCACAGATTAAGCCTCTATTAAAGGGGCAAGACTTTTTCCCCAGGCCTATTGGCAACCGTATGGACAATATAAGAGGGAATTTCCTTTCAAACAAGATGCAAAGCCGTTCTGCGAAGTGTTATTCAAGGGCAGTGTACAGTTAACTGTACAAATGAGTCATGGCTTACAGACGGATATAATTAGATCTGTATATGCTCTTTCCCTGAATCAGACTCTTCCCTACAATTTCTGACAGTAATAATTAACCTTACCGTTCTTAATTTGTGCCTTTAAAAGATACACCCTTCCATGCCTTCTTTTCAGCACTGTCTCAGCCTTCATTCCTATATATGGCTGTCGCCTTTTCAAATGAGACTGTACTGAAATGATTGCAAAATCAGTAGCTATTTCTATAAGCCAAGTCCAAATGCTAGTGTATTAGGCCTGGTCTGCACATGCATTGGAAAGAGGTGGTAAAATCTTGAGATGGTAGAATGGGCTTTAGATTGCCGGAAAAGAACTCCCTCAAAATGCTTAAACACCCTAACTCACAGAGCAGCTATAGGGGATTTCCTCCCCCAAGATTAATTAAGGAAGAAAGTGATATTGGAAATTTAGGAAGGGCCACTGTCAGTTTGGTGTGGTTAAGAGCGGGGGGCTCTGATCTGGAGAACTGGGTTTGATTCCCCACTCCTCCACTTGAAGCCAGCTGGGTAACCTTGGGTCAGTCACAGCTTCTAGGAGCTCTCTCAGCCTCACTCACCTCACAGGGTGTTTTGTTGTGGGGATAATAACAACATATTTTGTAAACTACTCTGAGTGGGTGTTAAGTCATCCTGAAGGGCAGTATATAAATCGGATGTTGTTGTTGTTAGGTGGAAAGAGCTGGGAGGGTGAAAGGGATAAATTTTGGAAACACAAATGCAACCTCAATTTTTTAAAAAAATGTTTTTCTATTATAAAGCATCTTTTAAACTGGAAGCAGTCATACCAGAAATTAATCCCCTCCAACAACATTCTGATGTTGATTAATCCGTTTCCCTAAAAGGACAGCACCCCTCTACTTGCCATACTCAGTCTGAAAGACTAGTATGTCTTTTAAAAAATATTCAGTACACCCACTCACTGTTTCACTGTAGTTGAAAAATAAGGCCCGATTTATAGACTAAGATGGGAAGCATTAAAAGAATGCAGAGGTGGTAGACTGTGGGCATTTTCACCCTTGCTGAATAATGCACTTTCAATACGCTTTAGCAATCATTTGCAATTGGGTTTTGCTCTTTCACTCAAAAATCCAGCTGTAAAGTCGATTGAAAGGGCATTATCCAGTGTGTGTATGGGTGGCGGAATCATACTCTGGAATGCTCCCTTATGTTAAAAGAAAACCCAACAAATTGCAAATAGAAACCTGAGTAGAAAACAAAGAGGGGTGCAGCTTCTTTATTTTCATGGAACTTTTGTTGTGTTTGTTGTAAAACTATTCAACAATTCTGCAGTGGGGGCGTTCCAGTTTACCATCTCCCTCTCCAGTACTTGTGAACTAGTCTTCTGTTCTTATGAGAAGTTATGCAACAACAACAACCGGAGGACGCCACAACAGTAATAGTTATATAATAATTTATAATAAAGTGCAAAGGTGCAATAGTGTATAAACAAGGTACAAAAATTCCAAAGATACAATAACTACAATAAATACAAAACAGCGGTCTGTCGCCAAGGTAATTAATTTTACAACCATACAATGATGGGCTCAACTGGAGGTGGAGAGTGCAGTAAGGAAGGGTTGGAGAGAAACAGTCCAGAAGATCACACAAGGAGTAAAAGGGACCACGCTAGCCGACGGGCTAAAGCTTCCATTTACAATTCCCGTTTCGGAGCTTCTTCTTCCAGGGCTAGTCTCTAAGGGTTGTTAAATACAATATAATAATAAATAATCACTGGTAAACCACATTCCTACATGTACCCCCCAACTATAAACATATACAACAATAAATACTCACTATCCGTAACCAACACTCCTCACACACCCACCAGTACAGAGCAGAAATTCAATCGACAGATGTAAGAGCTCAACGACACACCCCACCATTTATACTCACTCGCCTGGATCACCGAGTCATACAGAATTAAAGGGCTCGTACTACACTGGACTGCAAGTATACAACCATACAACGAAAATAACAAAAATAAAGCTAGACACGCACAAAACTGGACCACCGGTAATTCATTAGCCAAGAAAGCAGGTATAGTCAATAGAGAGGTTCAAACCCCCTGGGCTCATACTCTGGAGGGCGAAGATCCATTTCGACTCGGATCGTAAAAGGTTGGTGGTACAACCAGCATCCAGCACCTCCAATACCGAGACAGACAACTCCCTGGGATCATTATGGCAAGATATAAAATGTTCAACCAAGGGGGCCTCCCTAACTTGATTTTTAATTCTAGACAGGTGTTCCTGTATCCGGACACGTAGCTGCCGTGTGGTGCTGCCAACATAATTGAGGCCACACCCACATTGAATGATGTATACCACATTGGGAGATTTGCATGTGGAAAATTTAATCGGGGAAGTTCTCCTGGGGGTTATTAAACTCGATAAGTCCACCATCAAATTACAAACTGAACAGTCGCCACAAGGAAAATGTCCAGATGGAAGGGAACGACCAGGAGTTGGTCTACTAAACTCCGATCTAACCAGAATGTCTTTGAGGCTTCTAGTTCTCCTAAGACCCGCTAGGGGGTATTGCTCACAGCCTGGGATCCCGCTCACCAAATGCCAGTGTCTCCTAATGATTTTATTTATGGCCCCCGTCATAGAAGTATATTCCATGGACCACTTAATTCTAGGGTCCCGCTGGCGGGGTCTCGGCTGTAAGAGTAATTCACGCGGAGTAGAAGCCGCTCTCCTGATGGCTGGTCGTGTAACCGCTGCTGGGTAGCCTCTTGAAGCAAAACAAGCATCCATTGCTCGGCTATGCAGATTAAAGTCGAAGAGATTGGTGGAATTCCGTCTGACTCTTAAAAATTGACCAATGGGGATATTATTTTTCAAACGTCTAGGATGGAACGAGTCATAATGTAAATAGGAATTCCTATCTGTTGGTTTTACAAAAGGCCGCACCCCAAGCGAGCCAGGTGTGCGTTTGTATATGGTGACATCTAAGTAATTAATACAACTCATACTCCCAGCCCAGGAAAACTCAATGTCCGGGTCAAGAGTATTAAGCCAATGACCGAATTCTTCCGCGGGGGAGGGGGAATCAAGAATGGCTATGACGTCATCAATGTATCGTTTGTAGAAAACAATGAACTTCTTAAAGGGGTTGGACTCAGAAAAAACATGTTGCTGTTCCAAACGTGACATATAAAGATTGGCAATGCTAGGGGCCGCAGCGCACCCCATTGCCACGCCTTTGACCTGGTAATAATATGTATGGTCAAACCTAAAATAATTTTTTTCGAGAATAATATCCAAAAGGCTAAGCAAAAATGGGGTGGAGGGACTCTGTACAGTCCGTGACCAAAGTGCGGTTTCTACCACGGCTCTAGCGCCCTCGTGCGGTATAGATGTATACAGGGACCTGACGTCTAGGGTCATCAAATATGCTGTCTCGGGCACCTTCAAAGGTTCCAAAAGGGATATAAGGGACATGGTGTCCTTAAGGTAAGCCGCAGTTTCAATTACCAAAGGCTGAAGGAAAAAATCAATGTAAATAGATAGAGGCTCCAAAACGGAATTGGACCCTGATATTATTGGTCTGCCGGGAGGCGGACGCCCCAGTTTGTGTACCTTAGGTAGAATGTAAAAAACCGGGGTACGGGGTTGTTTATTAATTAAAGCTTCATAGGTTTTTTGATCGATCTCATTCGAGAGTAACCCTTCGTCCAACACAATCCTTATGATCCGTTGGATATGCGCTAAGGGGTTGCTAGGGATCCGTTGGTAATCAGTGTGGATGTTAAGCTGACGTTCAGCCTCCTGCACGTAATGGACGGTATCTTGAACTACCACACCGCCCCCCTTATCGGCAGCCTTAATTATAATGCCATCGTCGTCCCTCAGGGACTGTAGGGCAAGCCATTCCTGTTTGGTCAAGTTATGATTACAATGAATTTTATTCTGTTCCATGCGGCCAATATCCCTGAGGACAACCTGTTCAAAAGAGTCGATTAATGGGTCCGAAATGGACGGACAGAACGTAGATCTGACCCTAATCCCGGTGGTAGGTGCCGGGTCCCCAACATTGTCGAAAAACCTTCTTAATTTAATAAGTCTGATCAATTTAAAGAAATCTACACGTGTATGGAAAGCATCATAGCGTGGAGCTGGAACGAAGCCCAGCCCCTTATTTAGAACAGTTTTCTCAACGTCTGTCAAAACTCTCGATGACAAGTTAAATATCAAGTCCGGGTTCTGTTGTTCCGTTTGAACCGGGACGAAGGCTTCCCTAAAAAATGACCCCCCCCGACTGGCGACTACCGTCCATTACGTGCAGGAGGCTGAACGTCAGCTTAACATCCACACTGATTACCAACGGATCCCTAGCAACCCCTTAGCGCATATCCAACGGATCATAAGGATTGTGTTGGACGAAGGGTTACTCTCGAATGAGATCGATCAAAAAACCTATGAAGCTTTAATTAATAAACAACCCCGTACCCCGGTTTTTTACATTCTACCTAAGGTACACAAACCGGGGCATCCGCCTCCCGGCAGACCAATAATATCAGGGTCCAATTCCGTTTTGGAGCCTCTATCTATTTACATTGATTTTTCCCTTCAGCCTTTGGTAATTGAAACTGCGGCTTACCTTAAGGACACCATGTCCCTTATATCCCTTTTGGAACCTTTGAAGGTGCCCGAGACAGCATATTTGATGACCCTAGACGTCAGGTCCCTGTATACATCTATACCGCACGAGGGCGCTAGAGCCGTGGTAGAAACCGCACTTTGGTCACGGACTGTACAGAGTCCCTCCACCCCATTTTTGCTTAGCCTTTTGGATATTATTCTCGAAAAAAATTATTTTAGGTTTGACCATACATATTATTACCAGGTCAAAGGCGTGGCAATGGGGTGCGCTGCGGCCCCTAGCATTGCCAATCTTTATATGTCACGTTTGGAACAGCAACATGTTTTTTCTGAGTCCAACCCCTTTAAGAAGTTCATTGTTTTCTACAAACGATACATTGATGACGTCATAGCCATTCTTGATTCCCCCTCCCCCGCGGAAGAATTCGGTCATTGGCTTAATACTCTTGACCCGGACATTGAGTTTTCCTGGGCTGGGAGTATGAGTTGTATTAATTACTTAGATGTCACCATATACAAACGCACACCTGGCTCGCTTGGGGTGCGGCCTTTTGTAAAACCAACGGATAGGAATTCCTATTTACATTATGACTCGTTCCATCCTAGACGTTTGAAAAATAATATCCCCATTGGTCAATTTTTAAGAGTCAGACGGAATTCCACCAATCTCTTCGACTTTAATCTGCATAGCCGAGCAATGGATGCTTGTTTTGCTTCAAGAGGCTACCCAGCAGCGGTTACACGACCAGCCATCAGGAGAGCGGCTTCTACTCCGCGTGAATTACTCTTACAGCCGAGACCCCGCCAGCGGGACCCTAGAATTAAGTGGTCCATGGAATATACTTCTATGACGGGGGCCATAAATAAAATCATTAGGAGACACTGGCATTTGGTGAGCGGGATCCCAGGCTGTGAGCAATACCCCCTAGCGGGTCTTAGGAGAACTAGAAGCCTCAAAGACATTCTGGTTAGATCGGAGTTTAGTAGACCAACTCCTGGTCGTTCCCTTCCATCTGGACATTTTCCTTGTGGCGACTGTTCAGTTTGTAATTTGATGGTGGACTTATCGAGTTTAATAACCCCCAGGAGAACTTCCCCGATTAAATTTTCCACATGCAAATCTCCCAATGTGGTATACATCATTCAATGTGGGTGTGGCCTCAATTATGTTGGCAGCACCACACGGCAGCTACGTGTCCGGATACAGGAACACCTGTCTAGAATTAAAAATCAAGTTAGGGAGGCCCCCTTGGTTGAACGTTTTATATCTTGCCATAATGATCCCAGGGAGTTGTCTGTCTCGGTATTGGAGGTGCTGGATGCTGGTTGTACCACCAACCTTTTACGATCCGAGTCGAAATGGATCTTCGCCCTCCAGAGTATGAGCCCAGGGGGTTTGAACCTCTCTATTGACTATACCTGCTTTCTTGGCTAATGAATTACCGGTGGTCCAGTTTTGTGCGTGTCTAGCTTTATTTTTGTTATTTTCGTTGTATGGTTGTATACTTGCAGTCCAGTGTAGTACGAGCCCTTTAATTCTGTATGACTCGGTGATCCAGGCGAGTGAGTATAAATGGTGGGGTGTGTCGTTGAGCTCTTACATCTGTCGATTGAATTTCTGCTCTGTACTGGTGGGTGTGTGAGGAGTGTTGGTTACGGATAGTGAGTATTTATTGTTGTATATGTTTATAGTTGGGGGGTACATGTAGGAATGTGGTTTACCAGTGATTATTTATTATTATATTGTATTTAACAACCCTTAGAGACTAGCCCTGGAAGAAGAAGCTCCGAAACGGGAATTGTAAATGGAAGCTTTAGCCCGTCGGCTAGCGTGGTCCCTTTTACTCCTTGTGTGATCTTCTGGACTGTTTCTCTCCAACCCTTCCTTACTGCACTCTCCACCTCCAGTTGAGCCCATCATTGTATGGTTGTAAAATTAATTACCTTGGCGACAGACCGCTGTTTTGTATTTATTGTAGTTATTGTATCTTTGGAATTTTTGTACCTTGTTTATACACTATTGCACCTTTGCACTTTATTATAAATTATTATATAACTATTACTGTTGTGGCGTCCTCCGGTTGTTGTTGTTGCATGCCTTTTAGCCCCCGGGGGCTTCCCTTTTGGCTTTCCTTATGAGAAGTTAGGCAACTCTTTATAATCAACAGTGCCTCGAAACTCTGCTTAGCTTCAGGCTTGGGATGGTTCACGCAGTGCTGGATATCTGCCGTTTCCCCACACTTTGAATAATGCACTTTCAATGGGGAGTGGGTAAAAGCAGGATCCAGATGATTTTAAACGGATCCTCATGAATTCATATGATTTTTATGTTGAAACAAAACAAAAAGGCTGTCATATTATATATCATGTCCTAGTCTACAAACAGCAACAAAACAATCATGCATCCACCAATTCGTGGTGCCACCACGTCACAAAAACATGCTAAAAAGGCACGGATCCACATGGATCCTCTTGATTTTTACATGGGGCCACCCAAAACACACCATACAATACTAGATCATATCCATTGACACAAATTGGACCAAAAAACCCAGCCGTCCACTGCTTTGTGGCACCACCACGGGGCAAAAACATGCTTCAACAGCACAGATCCTCACGGATCCTCTTGATTTTTACATGGGGTTACCCAATATGCACCATACATTACTACAGCATGTCCATTGCCACAAATGGGATCAAAAATTGAGCCATCGAGGGGCGTGGCGTCGGAGCCTTCGGGTATGGACGCACATTGAAAGATCTCTGTCTCCTTCCTCCCTGTAAACCCTGGAAAACAGCTGATATCGCTTACCCTGCATTATATATTTGAGAAAGCAGACGCAGAGGGAAAAGAAGATCTATCTAAAATCAGCAAGAAATTTGCAGCAGCTCTTTTACAGCACAACTCAAACTATGCCTCAGGAACGCAGCAAGGCCGAGCTATCCAAAATGGCCGACAGGAAACTTGTAGAAACAAATGCAGCAGCAAAAACTAATAACCACTCCCTTGAGGCACAGTTTGCAAAATTTGAAGAGAACCTGCTCAAGCAAATGACGCTGCTCATCCAACCGCTATCTACACAATTAACAGAAATCAAATTAGAACTTCAAAAGACAAATCAAACAGCTGAAAGTGCTATGGAACTTAGTATCATGACTCAAAGAGACGTAAGAGAAATATATAATAAACTAGAACAGCAGGAGGAAAGAATTCTTCACTTGGAAGTATCAGCTCGTTACAGAAATCTCAAGCTCCGTGGGATTGAAGTGTCCCTTATAGAAAATGAAAATATAATCAGAACATTAACACCTTGGCTATCTAAGCTGCTGGGCATTAAGGAAGGCACAAGCCAACTCATAACAAAAGCTTATCGCATCGGATCTTTAAGCCAGCAGAAAAAAAGAAATATGCCGAGAGATATCATTATTGAAGTACCAGATACTAACATCAGGAAGAAAATAATCAATGAAGCAAGATCCAAAGGCTTTCTATTATTCAATAACACCCAGATACAAGTATACAGTGACCTGCCTAATGAAGTTCTCTTAAAGAGAAAAGAACTTAAACCCACAACCGAGACTTTGAGGAGAGCAAAAGTACAATACAAATGGTGGAATTACACGAAACTACTGGTCTATCACAAAGGACATCGTCTTATTGCTTCGGACTACGACTCTGCAGCATCAATGTTAAATGAACTGAACTTAGAAGAACCGATGGAAACAAGCAAACCAAGTCAAAAAAGAAAATTTTCTCAGTCAACATCTTCATCCCCTTAGAAGGGAAGTAAAATTTCAGTAAGAGACAATTGATTTAGACACTTAGCCACAATGCTAAAATTTAAGGGAAGCGTTATCATAATACTCTTTATTGAAGATTCAAAACGGGGTAAGAAAGGGAGGGGGGAGTTCGGTCCTTTCAATGTAACTCCTTTTTTAGTTAAGCCCGGTAAGTTTTGGTATATACCAAACTAGTGTGTGAATAGAACACACTAGCTAAAAGGGCTTTGGGGAACAAATCTATTATTTTTGTGCAGTTTGTAACAACTGGCCAGGGGATTTGTGGGAGGGAAAGGATTAGAAATAGATCTCCCATTATTGTGATCTTAGAGCTAATCAACCAAGAGTTCCGTGGGAGGGAAAGATAAGATAACTAGGGAAAGGGGAAAGGGAAACATCAAGGGAGGGGGAGAAATTTGTAAAGCTCATTTGTATTGCTAATTCAGACTTAAAGGGCAAAGTTGGGTGGGTTAGGGAGGAGGAGGGAATAGAAAGGAAGAGAGAGGTGGGAAAGGAGGGGGGAAAGGGGGAAAATTAAACGAAATAAGTTGATTTATCTAAACAAAGGATATAAGAAAATAGAACAGAGTAAGGAGTTAGAGAAAAGGAGTGGACAGCTAGGGAAAATCAAATAAATCCTTCTATATTACATTCAAACTACTTAGTGTGAAACTACAACACTGCAAAAAAGAGGGAAAGAAAAGGGTAAGAGGTCAGTGGAAAGGAAATCAAACAATTTATTTTCAATAACTATTTGAAGTGTGAATAAAACACTTCACTAATAGAATCATTTCTCTTATTTTATTTTGGCCTATTTTTGTCTTAAAATAAACAAAAGAGAGAAAAGAGAAAGAGGCAAAGCTTAGAAACGTTCAAGGGTAATTGCTAAGTTATATAAAGCTGAATTCATTGTTCAAGTTAATAAAAATCTCCATAAGTTATAAACACAGAAAATCAAAAAAAAAAAAATTGAGCCATCCACCGCTTCATGGCACTGCCACAGGGCAAAAACATGGTTCAAAAGTACGGATCCTCACGGATCCTCTTGATTTTTAAGTGGTGTCATTCAAAATCCACCATAGAATATTTGATCATGTCCATTGTCACAAATGGGACCCAAAGATTAAGCCGTCCACCGCTTCGTGGCACCACCACGGGGCAAAAACATGGTTCAAAAGCACGGATCCTCACGGATACTCTTGATTTTTAAATGGGGCCATGCAAAATCCACCATACAATACTAGATCAATGTATTGTCGAAGGCTTTCACGGCCGGAGAACGATGGTTGTTGTGGGTTTTCCGGGCTGTATTGCCATGGTCTTGGCATTGTAGTTCCTGACGTTTCGCCAGCAGCTGTGGCTGGCATCTTCAGAGGTGTAGCACCAAAAGACAGAGATCTCTCAGTGTCACAGTGTGGAAAAGATGTAGGTCATTTGTATCTACTCAGGAGGGGTGGGGTTGAGCTGAGTCATCCTGTAAGAGTTTCCCAGGGTGTGGAATGCTAATGGCGGGAGGCTTCACTGTATCCTGAGGAAAATCAAAAAGAGTCCAGTAGCACCTTTAAGACTAACCAATTTTATTATAGCATAAGCTTTCGAGAATCAAGTTCTCTTCATCAGATGCCTGATCAAAACTGGTTACAAACCAGTTTTGATCAGGCATCTGATGAAGAGAACTTGATTCTCGAAAGCTTATGCTATAATAAAATTGGTTAGTCTTAAAGGTGCTACTGGACTCTTTTTGATTTTGCTACTACAGACTAACACGGCTAACTCCTCTGGATCTGTATCCTGAGGAGGTTCTTTTGCATATGGATTGGTGCTTGATGTGCTAATCTCCGCAGGGCTATTGTCGGGTGTAGAGTGTTTTGTTAGCCTGGTGTTTTTCAGAACTGGAAACCATGCTCTGTTCATTCTTAAGGTTTCTTCTTTCCTGTTGAAGTTTTGCTTATGCTTGTGAATTTCAATGGCTTCCCTGTGCAGTCTGACAAAGTAGTTGGAAGTGTTGTCCAGTATTTTGGTGTCCTGGAATAAGATGAAACCTGAAAAATCAGCAGTGGCTGAACATAGCCTAACGCAAATGGGGCACAGTATCTTATTCGCGTTTTCTGCGCGACGACGCACGACAACGCGCGACGTTTCGCGAGGCGGGGGGCCGTCTGGAATTGGCCCAGGAGAGCACAAAAGGAGGAGCTCATCTGGTAGAAAGCAAGTCGCTCTTCTCCGGGGCTGCTCCTCGCCTGCGCGGAGCAAGTTTGCAAACTGCAGCAGAAGAGGGAGTAAAAGCGGACCCAGCAGGAAAATACTCGGGGGAAGTAGCAAAAATAAAATAAAATCTGTAATAATAAAAAAAAATCACAAGGCTGCAGAGAAGCGCCACCCAAGCTGCTAGAAGACTTTTCCGCATTGCAAATTAACCCACGGTACTGATTGCAGCACCGGGGAGGAGAAGAGGGAAGTTTCCAGCAAAGCGCCATTCCTTTTTGAGAAGTTGCTGCAGGTGCTGTCGGCAAGAGCAGCCTCAACTTTCTGCAATCCAAGCAAGAGGGGAACCGAAAAGTTTAGAGAACTTTCCCAAGGGCCGCTTGTTTGTCACCCATTTGCTCCCACAGAAAAACGCGGGAATTCTTTTCTGGAAGAAGGGTAGAAAAGAAGGGAGGGGCGGGAGTGCACCATGTGACACCACTAACCAATCAGAGTTGGCGTCGTGGAGCTTCCCCCTCCCCCTTTAACCAGGCTCCTCAGGGCAGCAGTAGCCATTTTGTGTAGTGAATGTTAGCAGGGAGGATCTTGAACTTGCCTCTCCTTCTGTTTGATTTTTCTTGGCACCTTCTCTGGCTAGGGTGGCCAGGTCTCTGAAACTGAGGGGGAGAATTTGAGAAGAAGGAGGCAGAGATTAGTGCGGGGCAGGGGAGAGTAGCACCTGCTTGGTTGTGGGGCAGAAAAGGATGAGAGTGGAGTCGCTTTTCCTCTGTGGAGACCTGCAGAAGGAAGTGAGAACAAACTCTTGAAATCTTTGAGTCGGGTTGGAAATCCTGCAGCCTAGTGTTTGAAGAAGGAGCTCTGGCTCGCCAAACCACTGAACTCCCAATCCTGCTGCAGCCAAGTGGTTTCATAGGTAGAAGCTTGCCCATAAAATGCAGATTTGCATTTGTGAATGGCGTCCATGGGCGGGAGGAGGTCTGCTTGTTAGGGGGATGGAACGTGATCAAGCTGCTGAACTGATCTTTTTCATGTTTCTCACGTTTTTATGCATGCAATGAGCATAGCCTTGAATAATTTTTTATTTTAAGTTTATAACATAAGGAGCGACAACTCTCTTGTTGAAAGGAGCAAGAGAGTCCAGTAGCTCATATAACACTTTAACAAAATTTGTGGTAGGGTATGAGCGTTCATAAGCCACAGCTCACTTTTTCAGATACTAATACAGACAAACACGGCTACTCATCTTGATCTCTCTTTTGTTGAAAGTATTGCAGAAGTTGGCTTAGATTTGGGATGGCAGATTGTCTGGGGGGGGGGGGGTTTCTATCATTTTACTAGATTTTTTATAAATTTATTTTGAGAATTTCCCTTTCCAGTTGAGGCAAACTCTTTGTATCTATCCACAGAGGCATTAAAATAATTGGTTTAGTAATGGTTCACATAAAATCTTAGGTTAAGAAGAGCAGAAAGTGTTTGGAGCTTGGAGGAGCAGAATGGGAAGGAGTTTTAGAAGGAAAAGTGTAGGTAGGTAGCAAATTACACACCCGGATAATTTCTCCATGCCAAATTCCCTGTTCCCAAACCAGCTTTTTTTCTTCAATTTTTTAAAAATGAGGCTTTGTAACTTGAAGCTAGACCCTCATGCTTCTATAAATCTCTGCCTTTTCTTCAAGATGATAGAGGAGGCACTGCAAGCCTGAATTTTAGAAAGATCCCATCTTGTATGATTTTGCAGCTGAGGTCGTGTGTGTGTGTTTTTTATATGCTATCAAGTAGTTTCTGATTCATGGCGACCTCATGAATTAATGATCTCCAAATAACATCCTATCACTTATAGCATTGTTCAGATCTCTAAATCATACAAAAGAAACAAAACAAACTATTTAAATAATATAGGCACTTTTATTTGTCTTTATTCTACCTTTTTTGCCTATTTTTGCATCTAATAATTTTATTAGAAATATACATTGCCAATCTTTTTTTACTTTCCCCCCTTTGTCTCTTGTAATACTTTTTGCTTTAAATTTAAATTCGTAATTTTCAGCTATAGAATCAAAATACCCTCAATTTGTTTTTGAAATTCTGAGATTGTGCTATTGCGTATATAGGATGTTACTTTTGCTATTGTCACATATTTGGATAATTTATTCTTCCATATCTTCAGATCCAGACATCATTCTGCCTTACATTTTGTTGCAAATACTACTCTTGCTGCTGTCGCCATGCTCTTAAATAATTCACAATGTGTTTTTGTAATACAACTTTAGAAAATACTTAAACATAGTTTGGAGATTCATCACAATGTCTTTTGCGTTTCATATATTTTATCCAATATTTTCTTGCTTTCTTGTATGTCCGCTACATGTGGTAAAATGTGGTTTCCTTATTCTGACATTTCCACCACTTTCTGTTATACTCTTTATTAGTTTTCGCAATGTTTTGGGGAGTAATATACCATCTGAAAAATATTTTATACCAGTTCTTCCTTAACATTTGACATACTGTAAATTTAATTTCTTTAGCCATAGGTTTTCCCATTGGCTCATGCCAATATTTTCCTCCAAAGTTTACATCCTTTTTATCATGCAATTTTTTTATTTCCTCTATTGTGTATTGTGTTACAATGTTTTATATATTTTTCCTAATAGGTGCTTTGAATCTCCCAATGATTAATTGTTCAAAAACGGGTTTCTCTCTTAACTGGCCTCCTCCATTGGCTATTCTTTAAATTTAGACACCATTTGATAATACAGAAACTATGGAATGTTTTTTCTATCTTGGATTTCTTGCCATTATTTTTTTTTTTGCTTAGCCATCATATATGTATAATTTATACAAACAATTTTGGTTTTTATACTAATGTAGTAGGCATCAATTGGAGATACCCACAACTCGGTTGGCAGACTTATTGTATTTTTACATTGAAACCATATTCTTAATAATTCCTCAGTATATGAATGCCATCTTCTTTTTGAATAGTTTTTGATGTTTTTTAAATTATAATTAATTACATAATTCCTTTAGTATCACTTATTTCCATCTTGATATTTTTTTTCTATTTGGGTTTATAATCCAATCTGATACCCATACAAGTGATTGCTTGGCAGTATAATTTAATATTTGGTACAGCTAAACCTCTTTTTTCTCATCCTGTAGTACTTTAAGTCTTATTTTTGGTTTCTTCCCACTCCATACAAAATTATTTATCATTTTTCATTGTTAGGGAACATTCTTTCAAAAGTACTCTGCTTTAATTTTGTTTTCCATAACAGCCGTTACTCTCTCATTATTCAAGAAACCAAACTGTGATCAATGAAAAAGTATGAGTTTTATTACATTTATTTAATAATAAAGCTCAGATGCAATTTTTTTAAAATTTAATTTGATTTATATCCTGCCCTCCCCACAAATGGGCTCAGGGTGGCTCACATCATAATTAAAACACAAACATGAGCAATACACATAGACTATAAAAACTAACACACTTGGTATAAAAATAACAAAACGAAAGCAAGCAGTGCAAGCAGACCCCTGGCAGCAGCCTTGTAGGCTGGAGCAGGCAACGGGCGGGGCCGGGCAGATGGAAAAGCCCAGCCCTTGATGGAAGAAGCTCCCTTGGCAGCAGCAACAGTGCAGACAGACCTCTGGCAGCAGCCTTTGTAGGCAGAAGCAGGCAACGGGCAGGGCAGGGCAGATGGAAAAGCCCAGCCCTTGATGGAAGAAGCTGCCTTGGCAGCAGCAGCAGCAACAGTGCAGGCAGACCTCTGGCAGCAGCCTTTGTAGGCAGAAGCAGGCAACGGGTGGGGCGGGGCAGATGGAAAAGCCCTGCCCTTGATGGAAGAAGCTGCCTTGGCAGCAGCAGCAATAGTGCAGGCAGACCTATGGCAGCAGTCTTTGTAGGCTGGAGCAGGCAAGGGGTGGGGCTGGGAAGATGGAAAAGCCCAGCCCTTGATGGAAGAAGCTGCCTTGGCGGCGGCAGCAACAGTACAGGCAAAGCTCCAGCAGCAGCCTTTGTAGGCAGAAGCAGGCAACGGGTGGGGCTGGGCAGATGGAAAAGCCCAGCCCTTGATGGAAGAAGCTCCCTTTGTGGCGGCAGCAACAGTGCAGGCAGACCTCTGGCAGCAGCCTTTGTAGGCTGGAGCAGGCAAGGGGTGGGGCTGGGAAGATGGAAAAGCCCAGCCCTTGATGGAAGAAGCTGCCTTAGCAGCAGCAGTGCTCTCATACTTTCGTTGTGACATATGCATAAAGATCAACCATAGCAGAGAATCTTAACATCCTTTCCAAAGTTAATTGTTTACAGAAAAGAGATAAAATTGTTATACAAAACTAGATGCGAACCTTCAGAATCAAATTCTTCAGGAGACATAGCACAAAAGAGGCCTGACTGACAAGACAATAAACTCTCTCTGTAATATAAACATGCTACATGCCTGGTGCCACATAGGAATTTTGGGTGTCTTCCTGAGAGGGTGCTTGTTATGATCCTTACTCTCTCTTGGGTAGATTTTGCCTTTTATCTTTCCCTTTGGGTAGTTTGCTGCCACCAGGAATATTATATTCCAAGATACTTTATTAAAATTTTCCCTTTGGTAACGTGCCTAAGCGTCAGGCTCCTTCGTGGTTCTATGGGGCCCTGAGGATAGGAATGGGATATAGCAATGACAGCTACTCTGGGATATAATAAAAACAAAATAAACTTATTTTTTCAAGAAGCGTATCAGTGTCATAAAGTAGATCTTGGTTCTTAAAGTTACTTCATTTAAACTCACACAGATCTCTTCTAAGGCTTCACACACAGCCTCTTTCTCTGACTCAATATTTCTCTCGCAGATTTGCTTAGCTACTCAGGCAGCACAGTTAGCCTCTTTCTCTGACTCAATAGTTCTCTCACAGACGTGCTTAAAATTACTCAGGCAGCACACAGTTAGCCTCTTTCTCTGGCTCAGTATTTCTCTCACAGACATGCTTAAAGTTACTCAGGCAGCACACAGCTAGCCTGCTTTCTTTTAACTATTATTCACAGAAATATTAAACTTGCTCAGGCAGCATACAGCTGGCCTCTCTTTCCCTGACTGAATGTTCTTCCACAAACATGCTCAGTTCAGGTTCCATACAGGTTATATTTCTCTCATAAATACTTCAACATACTCATGGAGCACACTGCTAGCCTGGTTTCTTCTGACTAAAACTTGTGTCCCTACTCCCAGTCTAAACTGCATTCACTCCGCCCACATTCTCAGTCATCAACCAATCATATCCCTCTTTCACCCCCACTCTTCACCTATCTCACACCAAGCATTTAAAGATACATGTACACATTTACTTGAAATCATTACAGCGCTTATCCAAGGTAAATTCTTGAATACAAAGTCAAAACTAGAGATACTGTCCTTGCAATAGGGCTTTCTAACTTAACTACAGTGTTTGAAACTGTGTTAGAAGGAATTTGCTTACAAGAAAAAGCTTTTCCCTTCTTTGCGAAAGGTCAATTCCATTAAATGCTCATACATAGGTCTTTTAGAATAGGGGTCATAGAAATTCCCTATCTTTCGTCTATATGGATTAGTAGCTTTTGAAACAGAAAATTCAACCTTTGGTAATAACCCAGTTTTTCTTATGGTATCTTTTGCATATAGGTTGTACAGATTAGGGAGATTTTATATACACCCTTGTCTGACACCTTTCCCAATTGGAAGCCATTCTGTTTCACCATATTCTGTCCTAACAGTACTCTCTTGTGTGGAGTACTGGTTGCATATACCCTTTCCCTTTTTAACACCGTCCATAGTTTTTCATGAGTAACACAGTTGAAAGTTTCACTGTTATCTATAAAGTATAAGCTGATTTCCGTATGAAATTCTCTGGTGCACCGTTCACCGTTGTAATTTGCAATATGAACTCTAGTTTTTACAGTTCTCTTGGTTTTTACATGGAGTCATTCAAGATCTACCATACAATCCCAGATCATGTCTAATGCCCAAATGGGACCAAAATTCAGCCACCCACTGCTTCGTAGCACCGCCACGGTGCAAAAACATAAAACCTATGGATCCTCATGGATCTTCTTGATTTTTACATGGGGCCACCCACAATCCACCGTACAATCCCAGATCATGTCCATGGCCACAAATGGCACAAAAGAATCAGACACCCATTGCTTCATGGCACCGCTATGGCGCAAAAACCTGTTCCAAAAGCACAGATCCTTATGCATCCTATGCCTTTTTATACGAGCTCACCCAAAACTCAGCATGCAGTCCCAAAACATGTCCGTAACCACAGACTGAACCTCAAAAATAATCCATCCACCTCTTGATTGCACCATTGTGCCTCAAAACCCACGTTGGAATGCATGTATCCTCATGGATATTGTGGATTTTTATATGGGGTCACCCCATCACATAACATGTTCAGAGCCACAGACTGAACCCCAGAAGTACTCACCCATTACTTTTTGGCTGTGCCACATTGCAAAAACGTGGTTGGAAAGGATGGATCCTCATGGAGCCTCTGGATTTTTACATGAGATCCCCCAAACTCACCATACAATCTAATACCATATCCATACCCACAAACTGAACCACAAAAATCTCCCACTCCCTATTTGAGGGCACCACCACACTGCAAAAGGTGGTTCCCAGCCATGGATCCTCTGAATTTTACACTGGGTCACCCAAAATTAAGCATACAATACCATATCATGCCTGTAGCCTCAGACTAAACCACAAACATCATCCATTCACCACTTCGTGGCGCTACCATGCCACAAAAACATGGTTTGAAAGCAGTGAGCCTCATGAATTTTGTGGATATTTATATGGAGTCAGCAAAAGTTCACCATTCAATACATATTATGTTTATAGCCACAGATTGAACCACAAAAATCACTGACCCACTTTTTTGCCACAGCGCCATGGTGCAAAAACTTGGTTGGAAAGCATGGATCCCCATGGATCTTGTGTATTTGTACTTATGGTCACCTTAAAGTCACCATATGATCCCTTCCAAACTTGGTTCCTAGGCATGAATTCTCGTGGATACCCTAGATTTTTACAGGGGTCATCCAAAACTCACCATCAAATCCTTCATCATGCCCCTGGCCCATGGCCGCAGACCACACCACAAATACTGGCTCCAGTAACTCTGCGTTACCACCAAAGCCATAAAACATGAATCCAATGTATTAAACTTGGGTGACAGTCAGAAGTAGGTTCCCTGCAAATTTGGTGAAGTTTGTTTGAAATGCCACCCACCCACCCCTTGGATAGCCCCCCCAGATAGGGAAAAATTGCCAAATTAACTGAGATTTTCTCTGATCTGTCTGAACTGGATCAGAGAATGTTTCCCAGATTTGGCGAATTTGATTTTTCTGGGATCCCTGAATTCTGGATCTGGATTGTCTCTATTTTTTTTCTGTGCTTACCCACCTAACCAGCATCAGGCAAGGTGAGATGGAGGGGCACTAGGTCAGATACTGCAAGACTTTGCTCCATGCTGCATTGCACATTGCAGAAAACATTGCTGCCGCCATCAAGGTGGCAATTAGTTCAATGGGTAAGGATGTCACCACAGGATTCATGGTGACCAGTGGTGGCAAAATCATCCTGACAGTGGCAGACCAAGTGGGCTATAAGCATATTTACTGTGTGGCCCACAAACGTCACCTTGTGATGAAGGACACACTGAGTCTGGATTGTTCTGAGGAACCTTGAACAGACTCTCCAAATCGTGAATTCCAGTGTCTCATCATGAGATGCCTGCAGATCACACATCTCATGTAGTGTGAAAGCTACTCACCAATTGCTCCAGAAGCAGACCTGGCAAGCATGCCGAAGTATCACCGGATCAGCAATCTTAGCACATGTTTAATTCCACCCATGCCAAGCTCAAGTGTTTGGTGGAGTAGAAGGCCACTCTCAGTATATGGCTCTTGGAGAGCAACACTGGGATAGAGAAGAGTCAGTTCAGCCAAGAGGACTGTCTGACCATCACTATCTTGTTTGACGTGACATTGATTATATGGTGGATTTTTGGTGGCCACACCAAAAATCAAGAGGATCCATGAGGATCTGTGGTTTTTAAGCATGTTTTTGACCCGTGGTGGTGCCGTGAAGTGGTGGGTGCCTGATTTTTTTGGTTCCATTTGTGGCAATAGACATTATATGGGATTGTATGGTGGATTTTGGGTGGCCCCATGTAAAAATCAAGAGCATCCATGAGAATCCATGCTTTTGAACCATGTTTTTGCTCCATGGCGATGCCACGAAGTGGTGTATGACTGATTTTTTTGATAATATTTCTGGAAATGGACATGATCTCGGATTGTATGGCGGAGTTTGGTTGGCCCCATGTAAAAATCAAGAAGATCCATGATGATCTGTGCTTTTGAACCATGTTTTTGTCCCATGGAGGTACCAGAAAGCTGTGGATGGCTGGATTTTTTGCTTCCATTTGTGGCAATGGACATGATCTTGGACTGTATGGTGCATTTTGGATGGTCCCATGTAAAAATCAAGAGGATACATGAGGATCCGTGCTTGTTAGCCATGTTTTGCGCTGTGGCGGTGCCACAAAGCAGTGGATGGCTGAAATTTTTGGTTCCATTTGTGGCAATGGATATGATCTGGGAGTGTATGGTGGATTTTGGGTGGCCTCATGTAAAAATCAAGAGGATCCATGAGGATCCGTGCTTTTGAATTAACTTTTTGCACCGTGGCGGTGCCACAAAGGAGTTAGATAGCTAGATTTTTTGGTGCCATTTGTGGCAATGATAATGATCTTGGACTGTATGGTGGATTTTGGGTGGTCTCATGTAAAAGTCAAGAGGATCCATCCTTTTGAATAATGTTTTGTGCTGTGGCAGTGCTACAAAGCAGTGGATGGCTTAATTTTTTGCTGCCAGTTGTGGCAATCGACATCTGGGATTGTATGGTGGATTTTGGTTGGCTCCATGTAAAAATCAGGAGGATCCACGGGGATCCGTGCTTTTTATGCTTGATTTTGCTCCATGGCCATGCCACGAAGTGGTTGGTGGCTCAATTTTTTGGTGCCATTTATGGCAATGGACATGATCTGGGATTATATGGTGGATTTTGGGTGGCCCCATGTAAAAATCAAGAGGATGCATCAGGATTCATGTTTTTGAAACAAGTTTTTGCTCTGTGGTGGTTCCACAAAGCAGTGGATTGCAGATTTTTTTCATGCCATTTGAAGCAATGGACATGATTTGGAATTTTATGGTGGATTTTGTGTGTCCTCATGTAAAATTCATGAGGATTCGTGCTTTTTGAGCTTGTTTTTGTGCCGTGACACTGCCACGAAGCAGTGAATGGCTGAATTTTGGGTTGCCATTTGTGGCAGTGGACATGATCTGGGATTGTAGGGTGGATTTTGGGAGGACCCTTGTAAAAATCAAGAGGTTCCATGAGGATCTGTGCCTTTTTAGCATGTTTTTGCTTTGTGGTGGTGCCACGAAGCAGTGGATGGCTGAATTTTTGGGTCCCATTTGTGGCAATGGACATGATCTGGGAGTGTATGGTGGATTTTGGGTGGCCCCATGTAAAAATCAAGTGAATCCTTGAGAATCCGTGCTTTTTAGCATGTTTTTGCCCCGTGGCGGTGCAATGAAGCGGTGGACGGCTGAATTTTTGGGTTTCATTTGTGTTAGTGGACATGATCTAGTATTGTATGGTGGATTTTGGGTGGCCCCATGTAAAAATCAAGAGAATCCTTGAGGATCTGTACTTTTGAGCCATGTTTTTGCCCCGTGGTGGTGCCACGAAGCTGTGGATGGCTGAATTTTTGGGTCCCATTCGTGGCAATGGACCTGATCTAGTATTGTATGGTGGATTTTGTGTGGCCCCATTTAAAAATCAAGAGGATCCGTGAGGATCCGTGCTTTTGAACCATGTTTTTGCCCCGTGGCGGTGCCACGAAGGGGTAGACAGCTTAATCTTTGGGTCCCATTTTTGGCAATGGACATGATCGAGTATTGTATAGTGGATTTTGGATGACCCCACGTAAAAATCAAGAGGATCTGTGAGGATCCGTATTTCTGAACCATGTTTTTGCCCCGTGGCAGTGTCACGAAGCGGTGGATGGCTGAATTTTTGGTCCCATTTATGGCAATGGACATGATCTAGTATTGTATGGTGGATTTTGTATGGCCCCATTTAAAAATCAAGAGGATCCGTGAGCATCCGTACTTTTGAACCACGTTTTTGCCCCGAGGCGGTGCCACGCAGCCGTGGATGGCTGATTTTTTGGGTCTCTTTTGTGGCAGTGGGCATGACTGAGTAGTACATGATGGATTTTGGGTGACCCCATGTAAAAATCAAGATGATCCATGAGGACCCGTACTTTTGAACCACATTTTTGCCCCGTGGCAGTGCCACGAAGCAGTGATGGCTGAATTTTTGGTCCCATTTGTGGCAATGGACATGGTCTAGTATTGTATGGTGGATTTTGCGTGGGCCCATTTAAAAATCAAGAGGATCCATGAGGATCCATGCTTTTTGAGCTTGTTTTTGTGCTGTGGCAGCACCACGAATTCATGAATGTGTGATTGTTTTGTTGCTCTCTGTAGCCTGGGACAGGATCTAAAATATGACAGCCTTTTTGTTTTGTTTCAATGTAAATATCATATGAATTCATGAGGATCCGTGTCTCAGATTCATGTTTTTTCACCGTGGCAGGGCCAAATATTTTTGGATCTGTGTTTTTTATATTTCAGTCTGTGGACCTGGCTGTGATATGTGATTTGATGTTTCATTTGTGTATTTCCTATTTAAAAAACCATAGGATCTGTGGGGATCCGTGTGGATCCTGGTTTTACTTTCTTCCCTTTCAATGCACTTTCACAATCCTTTGGAAATGGATTTTTTGTTCCACACATGGAAAATCAGTTTCAAATGTTCACTAAAGAGTATTGAAAGTGGATTATCCAACGTGTGTGGAAGCAGCTATCGTCCAATAGCCACTGTTCTTTTCCTGGTCTGGATAATGTTGCCTACACACGTTAAAACAGTGATTTTGTGTAGCGAAATTAAACGAGTTCTGTAGCAGCAGTGTACAAACAGCACCAAAAATCCAGCGTTAAGTTTTCATGCATCAGAGGCAGAGCCCGTGTGCATAAAACCTAACACAGCAAAATGTATTTAGAATTAAAGCAACAGTAAAACGAGAGGGGAGGGGTGGGAGACCTGAGCAAAACAAGAACCCACCAAAGAGCACCGAGTGTTTGAGGCCGGCTCCCACCCGTTGTTATAGCTAGGCAGGGTCAGCCTAACCTATTGCGGAAAGTACACCATGGACGAATTCAGTAAGGCAGCACAGAGACCGTGAGACCCAGCTCAGCTTATCCATCAATCGCCTTTAAAGGAATGTCGGTGCTGAGGCACAGTGATGAGGCCCTTCGTTGAGTGGGGGGAAGTAGATAGTGTGAGGAGCGGGACTTCTGTCTTCCAAGCAGCCCAACCGAGGCTTACCCCGGTTTAACCTCACTTAAGGGGCAAAGACTCAGCTCTTTCGGGAACGTTAACTGCCATCCGGCGCATTTCGCAGAGAAGCTCTTGGGTCACGTGACTGCGGGGAGGCGAAGAGGGCCGGCTATAGAAAAAGGGGAGGAGGCAAAATGGCCGCCGCTATCAACTGCAGGGCGAGGTGAGCGAAAAGCTCTCGTCTGGTGCCACAGCCGTCCTCCTTTTCCGCTCTGCCACGACGTCGTCTTCCCTCCCTTCTCAAGCAGGGATTCTCCAACGGGTAAGGGTAGGGGCGGCGGTGCGCTGACGGGGACTAAGGAGAGGGCGGTGGTCGTGTGAGCTGAGCGGTCAGACAAAAGGGGTGGTGGAGGGGCTGGCGGTCTGCCTGGCTCCTTCCCTGCGGGGCGAAAGCACAGCTGATTGTGAGGGTGCTGAGGGGAGCGGCTGACTCTGCTGTCCAGCAGATGCACAGGTAGGGCTTCTGGGCTTTCTTTGTTCAGGCTTGACATTGGGTTGCTTTGTGTATCCTTTCTTTCTCTTCCTTCCCAGTGAAAATATTTCTGAACGTAACGATGGTTTGGATGCTTGTTTTGCGATGTACGTTGGAATGTTGATTCCAACACCGATCACACCTACAATAGAACACCTATTTCTTTAGTAGCATATACATTTGCTAAATCAGCGTAGGTGTTAAACGGGATATCTGGTACATTTTAACGGCTAGCAGCCAATATTTTATTCTGGTTGTATAAACTTTCTTGGGTTTCAGCCTGCTTAAATGCAGTGAAGAAAATGTATGTAATCTTTACTGAGTTGTTCAGGTGCTTGGAACATCTTAATACTTGGGGAACAGCTCCGTGAATATAGCTGAAAGCAGAGTATCTGCTCGGAAACCATTCCGATAGCTGCATTGTCTGTGCTAAAAACATTCAAGTCATGCATTTGGGTTGTCAGCAATATAGAATTCAGTGTTCAGTGGGTTTGCAGTTTAGGTAGTGTAAATAGAACAAAAGTGAATGAAAACAGTTGGAAACCTTTGAGGTAAAACAGAATTACTATTTTAAGTGGTTTAGCATTCCTAACATTTTCTATTTTTTTAAAAAAAACACATTAGAAACAGACTTTAGGCAAGGAAAAATGAAATTTGCCCATAGCGTGCAACTTAAGAACAAAGGATATTGCAAGTATTGGCTGTAATGGTTGACAGCCTCTGTTAAAATGTGGTGTCTGAAATTTGTTTTTGTTCAGTCTTAACCTGTTCCTCTTGGTATTACAGCCCCCATCCCACACAGGTTTTGTCCATACGGGTCTCATCATGATCCCCCTTATAGCCTATTTGGTGGTCACAAGGAAACCCTATCCTCTCTTTTTACCAGTGGAATTTAGCACAAGTTGCATGCAACACTGGACATAGTACCATGGTTATAGGTATTGTCTTTAGTATTTAAGAGTCTTGTCTGTGGAAGCTTTAAAGTGTATATATGTTAAGAATTAATTAATACATTTGGTGGCGGGATAGCTATGCATATAAGGTCTTCTGAGACAAAATGCCAACGTGTTAAGAGTAGCATTTTAGGAATTGCTTAGAAACCATTACACGGTATTTCTTACTCCATTTCTTTCTTTTTTTCCCCTTCTCATTTTGGAAACTTAAATAGCGTGTTTTTGTTTAGTAACAAATCATTTCCTTAGACATTTGTGACATTTTTGGCCTACAAATTTTTGGCCTACAAATCTGGTTACAGAATTAAATCTGATTCTAGTATTGAAGATTAATGAGTGGTAGTATATACTCTAATCTTTTTTATTGGAAAAAGATTATGGATCAGTGGTTGAGCTGGAATTTTTTTTCCATTCAGAATATCCCATTTTCTTGCTGTGCCATCTGTACTGTAGTTGAAGGGTCTAGATATCAAGGATGAGAGAGACTGGAGACTGCTACAGAAGACAGTGAGTTAGATGAACCAATGATTTGACTTGGAAACCCCAATATTGCTAGATAAAAGGGGGCAGAATGGAATTGCCCCTCCCAACAACCAACCTTAACATAATCAGCAGCGCATGAATGCAGAGGCCTTTGTGTGTATGTGCTGTGTGTGGCTTATGCAACTATTCAAGATTCAGTCAGTGCTTCGAGTTCTTGGACAGGACCAGTAAAGACAATCCTGTTTCCCCTCCACTCTGCACAAGACTACTAAGGCAGTTTCATGTGTTTATCTTATCTCAATGGATAACCAGTCTGTATAAGTACTTTCCTAGCCTATTTCTTTGCATTTGTCTAAAGAGAGAATATAGTGGCCATGCTGCAGTTGTATTTTGGAATAAGAAGCACCAAAGACCATAGGAAAGGCCTTTAAATTCCTTATCACCCCTGTTTTTCTACTGTTAGTTTAGTGAGAGAATTCTAGTGTTTGATAAAAGGCTGGCTACACTTTATGTATGCTGTCATTGGACTATAAGGAAAGTTAATTGTGAATATTATATGGGTTAAAAGTAAGGAAGTGAAAAGATCTGTCGTGTCATATGTGCACATGTGTGCTATCAAGTTGCAAATGACTTATGGCAACCTCAGCCAAGGGCTTTCAAGACAAGTTAGAAGCAAGAGGTGGTTTGTCATTGCCTTCTTCCTCTTCAGAGTCTTCCTTGGTGGTTGCCCATCCAAGTACTGGTCCTGCTTAGCTTCCGAGATCTGACAAGATCAGGCTGTACCATATTGCTTTCCCTCTCTGTCATACCATATTGAAAGGAAAATACTGAATGAATTTTGGAGATTGAGGAGGAAATCCACAGGGAGCATAAAACAGTTTCTATGTAGATGAGAGTAGTTGGTGGCTTTCTGGTCAGACTGAATATTGGGAACATTTCCAGATATGAGGCCTTTTTATAGTCAGGATAATATTGTAAATGTTGTGTAGTGTACAGATATGTTGCCTATTTTTAGGACTTACCATTTTAAGGCTGTAGTGCTGAGTGTGCGTTCTTGGAAGTATGGTTCCACTAAGCCCTCTTACTTCTCAATATACCTTATTTCTTTATTGAATTCCCCCTTCACCATTCAAGATTGTAAGCGGAGGAGCTAGAATCATGCTGCATGAATGCATAATGCTGTATAACGAATGGAAAGGAGAAAACTTTAGGAAGGGTGAAGCAGAGACGAGTTACTCTGAGGCTCTCTTGTCCTGATAGGTTGAACTGCTGTCAGTATGCAGAAGATCTTCTAAAGTAATACTCTCTCTGCCCCCACAGAGAGCCATATTCATAATTATCATAAACCAAAAGAGCCACATTTACAGTCAACCACCTTTGGAGTAAGGCTTATATCTCAGAGAGGCTCGCAGCTTACCAGTTACCAGTTGCTGCAGCTGTTTTAAGGTAGGAACTACCTTCCAACCAGAAGTCCTGTTTTACTAAAACACAGGGTAGGTGCCCTATTGGGGAATGGTGCTAAGAAGAGCCACAGGTGGCATGTCAAAGAGCCGCATGTAGCTCTCAAGCCACTGAGTATCATGTTCTAAAGTCATTTTCACCTGGCACCTAAGGCTGCGGTTCCAGACATACTTACTATAGAAAAGTCTTATAGAATGGTACTTCTCTATAAAGACATATTGTTTGAAGTTTGTATTGTTTGTATTTGATGGTGTTGGTGTTGGTGTGGGAGAAAAGTCAGAAGAAACAAGATGAATGAGTGTTGCAGCTAATGCAAGTTCTCAGTTGTTAACGAGGGATGATATAAAATATAGCCAATTGTAAGCCTTAATTGTGAAAATTACCTGACGCTGCTGAAAGCAGCCTAAGTTTTTGGAAATATAGCAAATGTCAGATGATGCTTTGGTTTATGAATAAGACTGTGTATCATCAGGAAAACTGGAAAATCATGAGGTTTGTGTGCTGGACAAAAGCAGAAGTCTTTAGCATGTAAACCTGAAGTGCACACAGTGGCCTGCAAACTAGCACTTACTTAATATGCACACATTGAGCTGCATATCTAAAGTTCCATTTTTTCAGTCTACTAGCACAGTATCAGTTGCACTCCTTGGACTGCATATGTGTTGAATATGTGAAAAACACAAGTAGGTATTATTATTATTATTACTATTATTATTAACCCACACTCCCCACAAGCGGGCTCAGGGCGAGGTACAACATTGATTAAAATACAACATAAAAAAAATAAACAGCATAAAAACAGCAATCAACTAAACCATTCCAAGATGGGCAGTCCTGCACTCCTGCCCGTCAGCATACAAAAAGGGGGAGGTAGTAGTGGACAGATAGATTACTGTACCCCTTTTTGGGGGAGCCGGCAGTGGATCCTCCATAACCCCTCATAGTGGGAGACTGGTGGATGGCTCGGCACTAATGGACTAAAAATAGCCTCCACCATATGCCTGGCAGAACATCTCTGTCTTACAGGCCTGTCTAAATGATACAAGATCACAGTGGGCTCGAGTGTCCTCAGACAGAGAGTTCCACCAGGTTGGGGCCAGGACTGAAAAGGCTCCGGCCCTGGTAGAGGCTAGCCGAGCCTCCCTAGGGCCAGGGACCACCAGTAGATGTTTTCTGGTTGAAAAAAGCGCTCTCTGGGGCACATATGGGGAGAGACGATTGGTTAGGTATGCTGGTTCCAGTCCGCTTAGGACTTTATCGGTCAGAACCAACACCTTGAACCGGATCCAGAATTCTACTGGGAGCCAGTGAAGCTGCTGCACGATCAGCATAATGTGTGTCCTACACGAAGCTCCAGTTAGGACACACACAGCAGCATTCTGGACCTGTTGAAGTCTCCAGATCAAGCCCAAGGACAGCCATGTGTAGAGCGAGTTACAGTATTTCAGTATCCAGTCTGCATGCTACTGAAACTTGAGAACAGATGGACCTGGAAGTCAGATGATAAGATATGGTGGCTGCATATGCCTTTATTCAGATTTGTTTTCTCTGTAGAGTTTTGGGCATAACTATTGCAGAAGATTACTTAGATACGTCTGTCGGTTTTGGTGTAGTAATTGCTAGTGTGACATATTTCATCCCTGGCCCTGTGCTGAATGGTAGAACTTTTCTCTGCATCCCTGCATTCAGTGTGGAGAGGATTTTTATGTTCGTTGAGGCTTGTCGTGTCCTGAGCTAGCCATTTCCTGACTTGCAGGTGGTTACTGGGTGAGTATTATAACATGATGTAGCTTTGCCTTTAGGCATGGAATGCAGAGCTGTGTGGGTACTGAATATTGATGTTGCAGTGGTGGGGCAGAGATACCAAGGTTCAGGTTCCTCAGAGCATATGCAGAGTTCCTTGTAGTATCAAGATAGCGGAGGAGTCCTTAACCCCTGGTCCACTGGTCTTGGGGTCTCCAGTTGTTCCAAAGTGGGGATATATGGTAAAAGATCACATAATATAATTATTTCTGTTATTGATTTGTTCATGTAGCAGTATATTTTAGTGGCGATAACTTATTTTAAGGTATGATCCTTGCCATGTTTTCTTCATTCAGTAACATCACATCAGAATCATACAAAGTTTTGATATGTGTTCCAGTAACCAGAAGTTGGAAGGAAGGTAGATAATGGTAGTAGTAACATACGTGACATGTTTGGTGAGACAGGGTAGATTGCTAATTTAAAGCAATCATGATTAGATCACAAGGAAATGAGGTTGCTTTAAATTTTTACGTTTTCTATTTGTTCCTGTCACTTTGGTAGTTATATTTTACCCTCTATCAGAGAGCTCTATGATAAATTGTGCCTGTTCAGGCTGCTTGTCTTGTCTTAAAAGGGCTGGGGTTCAGCATGGACTAAATGATGGGGGCTGAACAAGATGTTGAGGAGGCCAGGTGGCACTGAACCAGGGCCTGGAAACATATATGTACGGAGATCAAATGATGGTGTTTTAAAGTAAAGTTTAAACAGATTTAGAGGACCTTCATGGCCAGAAAGCAGAGTATAAGCTTAATAGAGAAATAGTTACAGGATGGAGGAGTAAATGCAGTTTTACACTATGGTCATCTTTGTCCTAAACATAATTTCATTCACTGAGATTAAATGTGGAATGATTTTTAAAAAAATTCTCCAAATCTGATTGAACGCCTGTAGGGCTGTTAATGGTACATAGAGACTTAATGCTTTGAGTAAGCATCTGTAAGGCCAGCACTAAGGAATGAGACTTATCTCTTTTAGACAGAGTGCAAGGTTTACAAACACAACTTTATGTCACCTGCTGCCTCAGCACCTGGACTTTCTGCCCTTTAAATTTGATGCTTTGTTCACATTTCTGCATTTCCTGAGGATCAGTTTTCTTAGGGATGCATCATGTGTTACACAGTACCAGATGATTTACTGCTTACATGAATATGCCTTGTGAAATTCTTAACTGTAACTGATAGCATGCCCAGTGGAAAAACTACACAATTCTTGTGTGTACACATCACATTTTTATGTTTCCACTTTAAAAACTTTAATGTGAGATATGTCCCCAAGACCTTGTCTACACATGCAGCAGGATAAGGGGGTAGAGTAAAATTAACTGAGGCTCTTATTTTGAACGCTCCTTGCTCCCCTACAGAATTGACTGCCTGTGAGCATTAAACTTGCTGAGCAGGGAGCAGTGTGAGATGAATCCATTTTGCTGGATGCTTACCTGCAAAGAGACTTGGTTAAGCATGGGAGAGTGTTTCAAAATTGTACCCCCAACCTCTCGCTTGAAATGGAGTAGCCCACTCTATCACTTCATTCCACTGCATACTTAGACCAAGCCTGGGGACCCTAAAGAGAGGTATGTGTAAATGCTAAGATGTGTGAAAATACTTCTACATTGAATTTAGTTGTGGTGCTTCGAACCTTTGCATAGCCTTCATTAACTTAAGTGTTGTGCTTGTGTACTTGCTTACCTGGCCAATGCTGAACTGCTGTCTTGTCAGTAGACTGATGACAAAATTTTTCCCAGGCTTTGGCAGGATGGGGGTGGCTGCATACCAGTTACACTTGTGCTAATGCTCACTGAATCTAAAGCTTTAGGCTTTACATGTGGCATACTCGCCAAAGGGCCATGTCTTCAGCATGGTGCACTTTAGAGAAACTTTAGGGAAGAGCATTTTCTGTTGATGATGGGTTATAGATCTTGTAGAACTATGAACAGGGTGATTCCGCAAAAGGGATTTTTGCTGTTTTGACCTTTTCGCTACATCTCCTCCTCCCAACTTGCTCCTGAGGGCTGGGGGTGAGATGCACCATTGGGGTCTGCAGCCAAGGAGAATTGATGGTCCCCTTCCTCTCCCACACTTTGCTTCATTTGCAGTTCTGTAGTAGCCAATGCAGCGGTTGAAACTTGTGTCCTTGCCTTTATTTCTTTTCCCCCCTCATTTCTTTTTAACACGATAACCTTATAAAGACTCTTGCAACCCTGCAAACCTGTAGCTTTCTCTACTGCAAATAGTTTATTTTCATATTGTATAGTTCTAAAAATACAGTTCTAAAAAAATTATCTTTTCTGTCAGATTATTGAATGAAACATTTTGTTTTCACATTATTCAACACGGCTGTATCTCAGGTTTAAACTGCAGCTTTCATGTTAAAAAATAACTTAGGGACACTAACTGGTGTATCAAATAGTGGTTTGAAATATACAAAATCATAAGGCAGTATTTGCTGCTGTCACGTGAAAGAGGTGTGTGTATGTGTGTAGTATTAGTGGGAGCATGCTTGTAGCAGTGGCACTCAAATCATTGCTTAGTAGTATACCTAGTGAGGGTGGCCAGACATTTGTCCAGGGACAGCCTAAACTGAATTGTAAAGTATTCTGTTTTCAATTTGAAATTATTAGACCTAGTATTAAAGTGGCAGGTAAAAAAACATACCTCATGATCAGCTTACTGAAGGCTTAGTAGAATGACAGAAGTATCTTTAAAAATTCCACAACCATTATTAATCGATCCCAAGTATTTTCAGTATTTAGCTCTTATCCAATTGGCTAAAGTTTTCTGAGATACCAGCACATAACTGGGAGTAGAGATGGGCATGAACCGGGGGAAAAAAGAACTGTGCGATTTGTGGGTCGTCGCATTTCACGAACCACGAACTTTCACAAACCTGCCCTGGTTCATGAACCGGTTCGTTTGGTTTGTAAAAATATCACATCCAGGTTAGCAAATCGTCACTTCCAGGTTAGCAGAAGGTCACTTCCAGGCCAGCAGAAGGCCACTTCCGGATCAGCAGAGGGTCTGCAGGAAGTCCATCCCCTGTTGCTAGGAAACCGATTAGCGCCAGGCTGTCTGCAGTGACAAACCAAAAAAACAAACCAAATGAACCAGCCTGTAGTTCGTGGCAGTTCGTCAGAAATGGGCTCTGACAAATTGCTGGTTTGTGAACCACGAACTGGCCAGGTTTCTCACAAACTTTGGTTCGTATTTCAGTTTGTGCCCATCTCTAACTGGGGGTCTTCTTATTTATCCTATTTACTATGCTGCTACACTTCTCCAAATCTCTATACGTTGGTAATTGAGACTTTTGTTGCAGACTTTGTATATGTGAGACCAAATTAGAAGTGATGGTGGGAGAAGTATCTTGATGTATCTTCCCAGCATCTTTCTAAAGGAAAAAGCAGCCTCTTGGAGCCCCAGGTCATATTTGGATTGTGGTGCAGAAGGAGAGAGGGATTGAATAAACACCCTCTGTGCTGTTTTAGTCCTGGGAGAGGAGGGAAGACTGGTAAAGGGACTTTCTTTTTTCACTCTTTCTTAGACACTAGCTTGGAAGAAGCTGGTTTTGATTAGCAAAACTGTACTGGGCCTCAGGTGGTTGCTTGCTATTATGCTTTTAAGAATTGCTGGGAAGGAGCCATTCCCATCTGAGTTTCGAGTCTGGCCTGATGAAGAGTTAGATGATTCATCCTAAAGAGAAAAAGTCTATATTGAAATAAATATTTTATTTCAAGTTGAATATGTGCAAGAAAATACTAGTTGTCTCGAGCTAATACTTCGGTATATTTGAAATCTTTTTACAATACTCATTTTAACTACAAGGCCTACTTGTTCTAACAAAACCTTGTCTGAACAATTACAGCCTGGATTTTTCTATTTTTTGAACAAAACCTGTTCAGAACTATCACAGCCTAGATTTTTCTATTTTCCATTGTTTCTGTCTTATTTCATCCCATCCTTCTACTGTCTGTTCATGAGCACTCTTCTCTGTTGCTTTCTGGCAGAACTCTGCATCACTTCTGCATTCTTTCTAGCACCTAGAACACTTTTGGTACAATCTCAATGATTTGTAGTAGGAGTCATGCATTGGCATATGAAAGCAACAGGATCTTGGTGTTTTCCTGTAGTGTGGAAAGCTTGATAATACCCTTTGGATTGAGAGTCTAAAACTGCCTGTCTTCCTGATATAGATAAACAGCATTGAGGAACCTGGTCTCTTATTCCAAGATGTCAAGTCTGATGTCTCAGAGTTTGGTAACGTATGTGGAAGAAGAAAATGTTCCTGCATTGAAGGCATTTCTTGAGAAGTGCAAAGATGTGGATGAAAGGAATGAGGTAAGATAAAGGTTACCTTAAAAATCTTGAATGCCTTTAAGATACAGCAGTTTTAAAGATCCAAGCCATCTTTGAGGTGTGTTACATGCCATTTGGAAAATAAAATAAATTATGGGACATCGAGTTCATGTTCTTGATGTATATAAAAGGAAAATGATATTTAAGTGATAAGATGCTACAATTCAGACATAAAGTAATCCTTTTTTTCAATTCTTGGTGACACAATTTTTGGCTTTGTTAATTTCCCCCTTTTAAAATAGTTCTACTTTAGATTTATAGTCTCTCTTTCTGTAGTTTAGGTCTTGTTATGCCTCCCCCCTACTCCAGCAATAAATTAACATGGTGAGCTTACCTACATATCTATGCATTTTTCTGAAATAGCACAGTAAATATGTGCCAAATATGGGTGGTGGCTTTAAGAAAATGGGAGACATAAGACATATTTGAGCTTGTGTTAGGGTTTCCGGGTCCCCCTGTCCTCCCAGTGGGAGGTGGGGGACTCAGCACCTACCTGCTCTGTTGTGTTTCGTGTGCGTGCGATGACGTCACTTCTGGGAAGTGATGTTATTGCGCAGGCTGCGGCTGCCCTGGGATTGCTCCCATACTTCATAGGAGGGCAGAATCAGGCCCAAATTGGGCTGGATGGAGCGCAGGAGCACTCACATTCTCTGCAGCAGCCCAATCCAGGCTGATTTGGGCCCAATCCGGGCCGATTGGGGTTTGAATCAGCCTGGTTTGGGCTGCTGCAGACTGCAAGAGCGCTCCGAAATCCGGCTTGATTTGGGCCCACGGGTGCATGCCGTGTCACCCACGATCGCACCCCCAGCCAGGTAAGCATGGGTGGAGGGTGGAAACAGGGGATCCCTCACCCCCAGAGGGGCAACCCTAGCTTGAGTGCATTTCTTTATTGGAAGCCAAATTGGTCTGAGCTTTTGACCAAGTGCCCCATACAGATTATCCAGTACTTTTTTGGAGGAATCAAGGTTCAATGTGGCAAATTCTGAATACTCCCTCAGCCCTTACGTGCTATATATGACATGAAGGTTGTAATCCTAGGTGCTCTGGGAATAAGCCTTATTAGTCTCACTGGAACTGATTTCCAAGGAACCATGAAAAGGAGCTGGCTTTGTGTCTGGGGGATTTTTAAAAGCTTGGTCTCTTATTTATTGATTTAGAGTAAACAGCATCTCTACTTCTTCCACCTCATCTGGACCATTACCTTTAATAGCATAATTAAATGTCCCTCCTGTTTGCTATTGAGCAAGTGAATATTTGTTCTGGGCCATGACTTGTTTCCACTAAGGAATATAAAATGCATTCTAGAATTAACTTTAGTTTTATTTAGTTTCAACAAATTAAACTTGTTTTACATCAAGTGATGACTTGCATACATGAAATGGTCATCGAGGGTCTCGAAAGTACAAATAGAGCTAAGATGTTTTCATGATGATTACATGGGTCTCCTTTCAGCTCAGGTCAGCCAGTTTTATGATAATTTTAATGGACTTCTTCTGTTACTTGGCTGACATTTTCAAGAGTGAGTTGGTTTCCAGGGAGAAATGGTTTTTGTGGGCAGCTGCAAGATTTCTTTTCCTGTGCAAGGATACGGAACTGGGGGGCAGGGGTGCCTTGCAGTTTTTAGTGGAGAAAAGGGCATACAGAGGACAAGGGATTTAAAAAGCCCCTCTTCCTGTGTGTGAGTTTACTCCTTGTAATGCCAGCCGCAGCACCTGCATTTCATTAGAAAGATGATAATGTTTGGATATTTGCTACAACTGACTTTTGTTTTACTTCTTTTTCTTTTTGATATGCCATGTTGAATCAGTCAGTTGCCAGCCTCCAGGTGGAGCTTGGAACTCTCCAAGAATTACAGCTAATCTCCTGACTAAAGCTATAAATTTTCCTGGAGAGAATGTCTGGTTTGGAGAATGGAATCTGTGGCATTATTCCTAGTCTCCACCTCCAAATCTCTAGGAATTCCCCATCCTGGAGTTAGAAACCCTTACACTCCACCAATCCAGATGCCTTCAATTATCTGTCAGTTTTACAAATATTTACAAATTTTGTATGTTTTCAGAATGGACAGACTCCATTGATGCTTGCTGCTGAGCAAGGCAATTTAGAAATTGTCCAAGAATTGATAAAGAAAGGTGCCAACTGTAACCTCGAAGATTCAGTAAGTATTGATCCAGTCCTTCACTGTATCTTTCCTGCAATCTTTCTCTTGTGTGTACTACTCTGCACACTGGATCAAACTTTACAGGTCTCCCACCCACCCCATGCCATTGATTACTAATGTAGTATCATCTAGTATAAAATTTGTGAATCACTTCTTCAGAGGTTTCGTTCCTTCAAGAATGCTGCTTTGATACAGCTGGCACAATCTCTTAGTATATATTTGTTTTATTTTCTTCCTTCAGGATAACTGGACAGCTCTGATCTCAGCAGCTAAAGAGGGACATACTACCATTGTGTCAGAGCTACTTAATTGCAATGTGAATTTGGAACACCGGGACATGGTATGGTATCTTTGGTTCTCAAAGGACATAGATAATGTATGCCCCACCCCCTCCCCAATGAAGGAACACCTTACTTCCAAATTCTGTTGCTGCTTTCCCCCCCTGTAATGAGTGAAGTGAATCAAGTCACATCATATTGAAACATCACATCATATTGAAAACGTAGTATCTGGTGCTTTTCCCCAAAGCTATGGAAGCTCCATTGTTTGAAGGTTTGCGGAAAGTTGAGTACCCTTTAGAAGCTTTGTGAGAATTTCTCATCTAGGAATGCTTTTAGTAGTCAGGAAATGGGAATTTTTAGCACACTTGTTTTTCCTTGTCTCGGTTGTTTGCTGTTTTGAAATGTTTCTGTGCATGGGCTACGAACCTAATGGGCTAGAAGCTGAATCATGTTACTTTGGATTTCTGAATTACAAATCCAATGGATAATTATTACATATATGGTGCTGAGTTTTTTAGAACGGTGAATTAGAACAACTTTTGTGACTTCCACTATTTTGCCTAAATTTGGGAAGTGATTGTGTGGAAAATATGTGAATAGGATTTCTCAGGTTTTTTTTTTAAAAAAAAATCCATACTAGCATCTACAAGGAGCGTGAATTGGGATCTTTGTTCAGGGAAAGAGTGGTTTTTAATCCTTTCTGTCTACACTTTTCCCTGATGAAAATTGTGCTTCCACCAGAGCTTCTATTTGTTTTGCAGGAGACATAGGTTATATATGGGTATGTGTGTGTTCTTCTCTTTCCCCCCTTTGGGGGTAAATAACTGTCAAAGGATGGGCAGTTTACATCACGGAAGATTATTTGTGGGGGAGTAGAGGTAGGTTAGAACATGACAGTTGGGATCTGAATTGCACCTCCTTGTTTTTCATTAGCTTTGAAAAGGGAATACAACAAAATTTTAATTCTTGTTTTTAAAACTTTCTGTATTATGATTTCCTGTGTTTGATAGGGTGGCTGGACAGCACTCATGTGGGCATGCTACAAAGGTCAAACAGAAGTAGCTGAGCTACTTCTTGGAAAAGGAGCCAACCCAAACATCACTGGTCTGGTAAGGTTATTATGTGTTACACCAGGACCAACATGATTGGAACTCTGTAGTTAAGAGTAGTGGATATTGGTAGCAATCTAACTGTCTCCTCAGAATTAAGTCCCATGTTATTCACTGTGGCTTACTCCTGCAGCAGTGACTTCAGGATTGCAGCCATAGAGTACTATGTATGTCTGAACCATGAATTTTTTAAAGAAAACTTTAAAATCATACATACAGTTAAGAAATTCAAAATTTTAATCAGAACCTGTTATAGACCCTCAGATGTCCCAGATCTCATGCTTGCATGCTGTTTGTGATGCTTCCCTGATAAGTGAACTGGCTTGTCCATAGCAGAAGATTTATACAAAAGAACTGACTGACTTTTCTACCTCTTATAGTTTATCTGAGTTGATAAATGTTCCAGAAGAAAGAAATAAGTATATATGTTTTTATTCTTCTAACTGTTAAAAACTTATTTTCTTCCCCAAGCAATACAGCGTCTATCCCATCATTTGGGCAGCAGGGCGCGGCCACTCTCGCATAGTACAACTCTTACTTCAACATGGAGCTAAGGTCAACTGCTCTGATAAGGTAGGCTAAAAGAGTATTAGGTTACAGACCTAACTTCATCACCTTAAGAAATTAAATTTATTCCAACTATTATGAAGTTTAGTACTCTGAGCTGTATTACTCTTACAGACAGTTGGGACTGTTTGCAGCAGAGAAGCTGTAGCATTAGAATGTCGATGGGCTTTAAATGTACTTTGAATTCAGGTCATTTAAAAATGTTTGCTTAAAGTCATTGTAGAGCCCTTCCTGCAGTCTACTTGTACTGCACATAGAGTGCTTCAACATCCTGTGTCGCTAAAACTTATTCTTATACTCCTAACACTTCATTTATATTTATTTAAAAAAATGTATGCCATCTTTTCCCTCTGTCCAGGGTCCCTAAGAGTCAGACAGCCAAAACAAACCAAATGTTAAACGGTGTATGTGTAAAAACAATAGAATCAATTCAACAAAATACAAACATAAAAACAAGAAGGATGGCTACTAAGGGGATGCTGCTGGTTCAGTCTCAGCAGTAGCAGTGAGACAAAAGGCATGCCTTCCCAGAAGCACCCACTCCTCAGACCAATTTGGGAGAAGAATTGTGCACGGATGTTGGGAATGGGGTGGATCAGGGCTCTTCCTGTGAGACAGTTTTCCTATGCATAGCTGGCTTGATGATTTAAGATCATTCTCATGTTATCTGATGATTAGCAACGTTTTCTGACCTCTGCATATACCATTTCTACAGCATTTCACCCTCTTCTTTATCTATCTGCGTGTGATCACTGAATTGACTGTGATAGATGCATTTTCTTTCTCCAGTATGGTACTACACCATTGATCTGGGCAGCAAGAAAGGGCCATCTGGAATGTGTGAAATATTTGCTGCATATGGGAGCAGATGTTGATCAAGAAGGAGCTGTGAGTACCTGCTCTTCATAATGTATGCGATATCATGAGATAAATACGATAACTGAAAATCATCTTGATCATACAATGGGGGAGTGTTTCAAATAGAACTTATCAAGCACTAACTCAAGAGTGAAAATTTTTTGGGAAGATGTTAAACTTGAATAATGCAGAGAATTGTGTGGATGTCATTATTATAGTATTAGGCTCCAGTACCGTAAATATCATGCTAAAGTGTATATTAATATTGAGTAATAAATTGGAAGCATGTGCAGTGAACTGACTCAAGCATTCTCAAAAGACTATTCTGGCATAAGCGCTATCTACAACATTGCTACTCTGAAATTGGACCAGTTATATGTACTCTGTTTAAAGTTGTTTGCTGCTCTTGGCAAAGATAGATTTTAGTTCTCAAAGTCATCTGCTTCAAAACTCCTCTGGTCTTTATTCCTTTGGAGCATTTTGGGGTGGGTCTCTGGTGAACTGTGGTTCTTCTGTGGGTGTTTGCAATCTGAACACCACACAGCTTTTTCCCTTGAGTGATCTTTGGTGCCATTTTTCTAGACAGGCCCAGATATATCCTAGTAACCCTTCTCTCATGGAGAAAATAGTTTCTAGAGTCATCACCAGCATCTCTTTGGATGATAATTCTTTTCACCAACTCATTTGTGCTGATTTTGTGATGGCTAAATGAAATCCTTTTTTAAAAAAAAGTATTTTAAATATTTCTTAAACTAAGATCAGGATCTAATCTGATGTGTATGGATACTTAAAGTGCATACAAGAGTTACTGTGGCAGTTGCCATGTTCATGTGAACCCACCCAACGTTATGTAAAGACTTTTAAATTTTTCCCATACTTTGGAAAACAAACAATTACGTGGGGTAGGGTTACCACTCTCCCCTGGGTTCATGGTGGAGATTCTCTGCCACTCCCTACTTGCCTGGGCTGGGGGGGGGGATGTCAGGAGGCTGGTTGGAGCTCCCAGAGCACATGACAAAATGGTACATACTCCAGAGGTCTTCCGTTGACATCACTTCTGGTTTAAAATGGAAGCAATGGGGGCTCAGCGGGACCAAATTGGCCCAAAACGTAGGAGTGGTGCCCCCTTGCCCCTGGTTTGAAGGTGGGGGATGGCAACCCTATAGTGGGGCCATTTGAAGCCAGTATTTCATGTTCAAAGTTTTTATCTTCTTACATTTACTTTTACTTCCACTTCCTTTCAGCTGTTTGTCAGATCAAACTCTACCCTCTGCTGCTTTCTGTGACTATTTTGAGCAAATAAATATGATAAAGAATGACACAGTTAAGAGAATTATTGTTTGGAAGAGAGGCCGTCCACTTCCTAGTGGTAACTGGGAAGAAGTTGGTGTTATTAAGAAGGCTGCTGAAGTTACTGCAGTTAAGATCTAGATCCAAGTTATATATATGTAAATAAAACCTATTCAGTTTCTTTCACAAGTGGTTGGAATCAGGTCTTTATGGAACTTGGAGGATCTTCTTCAATTATATTCTAACAAGCTATGATGAACAAGAAGGTTAAGCAGCTCCCCGCTTCTCCCCTGACTCTTTCTCTACCGAAATGTGAAGCTTCCAGAGGCTGCTTCTACTTAATAGAAATGTCTGATTTATCCACCCATTGAGCTGTGGAATGAATTTGACCTTGTCTCTGATGTAATTTCCAAGTTCAGCTGCAGAAAAGGAACAGATAAAGCAAACAATCACCACCATGCCGAAAACATACAGTCCTAGCTCTGCTCGTCCCTCTACATGTTTCTCCATTGGTCACACTTTGGAGAAGGGGCGATTGCAGCCAATGGCTGGCTAGCTGCATGAACTCTCAGCTTGTTTTCAACAGCAAGAGCTTTCTCCTAGCTGGTTTCTAAGAATGCGTGATTTGTTTTGGATTAGAATAATTTAAGTATGGAAAATAATGTGTTTGAGAGTAATGATATTGAAATCTTAAAGCTCTCCTGGACGGGAGCGTCCTGTGCCTATTAAGCTAATCTCTTGCCTGTGTCTTTGCTTTTTTTTCTCCCCAGAATTCCATGACTGCACTAATTGTAGCTGTGAAAGGTGGCTTTACAGACTCAGTAAAAGAAATTCTGAAGCGGAATCCTAATGTAAACTTAACAGATAAAGATGGGAACACAGCCTTGATGATTGCCTCAAAGGAGGGCCACACCGAAATTGTGCAGGATCTTCTAGATGCAGGAACCTATGTGAACATTCCAGATAGGGTGTGTTTTTCAGTAATGCACTTGCGTCTTATTCATACCTGCAAGAGGTTATTCTAAATGCTGTTTGAATGAATCAACTGTATATTTTGCTTCAGGAATGAATAACCTCTGACTTTTCTGCCTGAATTGCAGAGTGGAGATACTGTACTGATTGGAGCTGTCAGAGGGGGCCACGTTGAGATTGTGAGGGCCCTGCTTCACAAGTACGCTGACATAGACATCAGAGGTCAGGCAAGTAATTCAGTGTCGCTGTTAGGATGTCGAAAAGAGCAATGAATATCATTTTCAACACAACCCTTGGAGGCTGTTTCTGGACGGAGAAGGCATGAGAGATGGGGCGACACCACTGCTCTTGGCTCGTGAATGGACAGTGTGATTTATTAACTGAAAAAATGAATTTGTTTGTATCACTGTAAAAATAGAATGATCAAGCCTTTGTCTTCAACATGATCTGATCAATCAGCATCAGCATGCATTCTGAGTACTACTCACTCTGTCTGGTTCCATTTCCCAGTGATGCCAGCGCAGTGGACCACAACACAGGCACTTGCCATCCTTGGGATGCTGTTTAACCAGCTCCTGTTTTGTTCCTGCTTCTGTTAATCTGTGGAAGGAGAAGCTTCCTAAAAGTGAAATGCTTTCAAAACAGCTTATGTCAGTAATGGCAGGTGATTGTACTATGGATTAAGAAAATAGTTTATATAATCTTGTCTGGCAATGCTGTCCTCCTTTCCACCACCAGCACTGCAGCAACAGGCACCAGCCCCTCTGTTGCAGGTGCCTCCACAGAGCCCCGGGCCACTTTCCCTGTTGCAGTGCCCAATCCTGGGCGGCAGCCCTCAACCATGTGGCCAACTTATCTGTCTCCTGCAGCAGCACAGGCAAGCCAACTCAGCCAGGCCCATAGAGTGCTTTGGCGGGGCGAACACAGACCTCAGGCTGCTGAGGGAGCTTCAACAGCAGCAGGGGCAAGCCAGGCAGAGGGCTGAGCAGATGCCCCTTCCTAGGCTGAGATGGGGTGGGAGGGGCTAGTGAACTGCAGAGGCTACCCAGCCCTCCCACTTGATAGGCTGGGAGAAGGGCCACTCAGGGAGGCTGGGTGGGAGGAAAGCCCAGGGAGGTGGGAAAGGGGAATCCATTAAAAGCAGGTTCCTGCGAGGGCTGGGGGGCAGGGGGAAGAAGTGAAGAGGCAGCTGCTGTTCCCAGGGCAGGAGAAGGAACAAGATGGTGCAACCCCCTTCCCTGCCCATCTGTGGCTTGAGGACATCTGCCTGTAACAGCTGGCCAACTGACAGACCACCCGACTGTGGTGGGTGAAGGAAGAGCCTCACAAATCTACCAGGGGAGTCAGTTATAAATCAAAATAACTCACTTTTGTGCTGAAGAAACAGTCAAATGTATTTTTGGCATTCCTCTCTTACAACAAGCTTCCAAAGCACCATTTGGGATGTGATGTAGTATATATAGCCTCCCCCTCTCCTTTTCCAAGAATTATGGAACCATTGACTACGAATGCTCTAATACACATATTCCAGTGCATATGTACCTTATAGGATTTTTCAAAACAAAACACAGAAGCATGTAGCCTTGTAATCCTACAGTCAGCACACCAGGTCTCACATAAGTGTTTAAAAAAAAAATTCATCCCAAGGTGATTTCTAAGCATGTCTGTGCATCTAGCCTTGGCAGTACTATAGTATTTAGACTGTGTTCTTCATCTCGTTCAGCTGTAGAAGGACTGTTATGCCCAGTTGTGCATAATAGTTGTTTGGTAACTGGTGTATGTGTGGTGTATGTGTGAAAATAATAAATAGTTCTCTTAAGCATTTGGTCTAATTTTTGAGCCAAGCTGGGATTGAATAATTTCTTCCTTTCTCTAATATTGAATAGATGCTTCCTCTGGTTTTTAAGGCAGGTTGCTCTTTTCCATTCTGAATGGTTTCATTTTACTGTGTAGCATCAAATATAAGCCTTATTGTTTATGAAATGAATCCAACTGCCTTTACAAAGTGCTAATTGAAGATGTGGTACGTTTGTGTTTTTATAGGATAACAAAACTGCCCTATATTGGGCTGTTGAGAAAGGAAATGCTACGATGGTAAGAGATATCTTACAGTGCAACCCAGACACTGAAACATGTACAAAGGTAAATAGATGGTGCATGTTTTTATCTTGGAAGTAGCCTGGGGCTGAGTGTATCGTGCACACACCCTTTTCTCCTTGCAGCACTAAATTTCACAATACATTTCCAAACTTGTCCTCAATGAGAGGAAAATGGCGTATTCTAGTGCAGCTCTAGCTAACTTCAGAAGTATTCTTTTGTAGTTCATGGTCAGGGCTATGGTTGCAGAAATGCCTGGTTCCTGCGCTACCACCTGCTCAGTGGAAAGATATATGTATATTTTGCTCCCTTTTTTCTGCTGTTAAGTCACAGCTAACTTATGGTGACTTCACAGGGTTTTCAAAGCAAGAGATGCTCAGAGGTGGTTTGCCATTGCTTGTATCTGTAGTAGGCCTAGAGCGCCTTGCGGATTTTTCTTCAAGTACATGGCAGACCCTGCTTAGCTT
Organism: Eublepharis macularius; assembly: GCF_028583425.1. Classification (NCBI taxonomy): domain Eukaryota; kingdom Metazoa; phylum Chordata; class Lepidosauria; order Squamata; family Eublepharidae; genus Eublepharis; species Eublepharis macularius. Next base: position 51,080,163 of record NC_072790.1, read on the forward strand.
CCATTCTTTGAGACCAGGTTAGTCAAGTTTATGCAGCTGCCTCTCCTCCCATACACCTCCCTTCTTCACGCTTTAAAAGAAGAATTGGAGTGAATTGCCACCGGGTGATGGCAAGAATGTGGGAAATGTGAGACATGACTTGTAACAGCCATACACAGTGTCCTCTGAAATGAGTTTACATGAGGCAGCTACACATACGTTTCTAGCCTTAGGTGCGTAATTTTTATTTCATTTGGTTTAAATGTTTCCAGATCACATCAGGGGTCTGGCTATTTCACTCAACGTGCATACACAATTTTACATGATAAACTTCAGCTTCCCCTCAGGTTTCAGACTTGTACTTCAACATCCTAAATAATGATCCAAGGGTTTATAATTATTATCAATTGTTATTGTGGTACACCTAATGTTAGAGACTTTAAATACAGAAACAGGAGATAGTAGGTATTCCTGATAAAAGCAAAGTGAGGGTGGCTGCTTATCTGTGACATTTTAGAAGTGTCTGGTGAGTAGCAGTATTGGTCTGTGGCAGAACAGCAAGATTTGAATCCATTTGCTCCTTAAAGACCAACAAGATATCTGACAAAAGGAGATTTGATTCTTTAGAACTTGTATCCCAAGAATCATGTTGGTTTTTAAGGTGTGAATGGACTTGAATCTTGGTCATCTCGGAAAGAAAATTGCTTTTGATTTGTAGTACGTTTCAGTTCATGCAGTGCATTTCAGCTATTTAAAAATATTGGAGTAAGGTAATGGGGAGCAGTTCTAGGACTGTTTTATTACTGAATTGTATGTTTATGGTTTTAATGTAAATTTTAAGGTAAATTTTAATACTGATGTTATCCACTATGAGCCCATTAGCGGGGAAAGTGGACTATAAGACAAATAAATTCAATTCAGTTCTCAGCAGCTGTTACAAAGCTTGCTTCACTGTTATTGGATTTACTGCTGTTCTTAAGAAATATTTCAATTCTTTGCTCTCAGGATGGAGAAACACCTCTTATAAAGGCCACCAAGATGAGAAATATTGAAATAGTAGAACTTCTGCTTGACAAAGGAGCTAGAGTTTCTGCGGTAGACAAGGTAAAATCTAGTTGATGATTGGTATGTTTAAGTTCAGTTGAAAACAACTGGTTGAGGGCAGGTAAACTGTTTTTAAGGATGCTTGGTATGACAAGGATAAAACCTTGATTGTTGTAGGTTGTGTAAATGGTGCTCAGGGTGCCAGAAGCAGAGAGGAGACAGACTAGCAGGCTGTCTGCTAATTTTGATTCTAAAGAGAAAATATGACAGCCAAGCCTCTGTTCTACTATGGAGGGATGGAGGGGGGGGGGGATCATTTCAATTTCCAAGCATGTGCACTGTTTTGTAATGATGTGTATTGTTTTCACATCCTTGCACATTAATGTTACTTCTCTTACAACAATTGCTACAGAAAGGAGATACTCCACTTCATATTGCTATTCGTGGGAGAAGCCGTAGGCTTGCCGAGCTGCTTTTAAGAAATCCTAAAGATGGCAGGCTGCTTTACAGGCCTAATAAAGCAGGAGAGACACCTTACAACATAGACTGCAGCCACCAAAAAAGCATTTTGACTCAGATATTTGGTGCTAGTGAGTACTGACTGTTATTTTCCTTAGTATGTTTTGGATCTAACCTGATATCCTGAGAACATGTAGACAGGTCTCAATTAAGGAAGTGAGCTCACTGGATTAGAAGAGACAAAGAGGCATCTAGGAAAAGTCCAGACTTGCCTGAACATTTGAAGTGAAAAAAATGAGATAATTAACTCTGTCTTCATCTTCTGTACAGTAAATGGTCAGAAGCACTCGAGCACTGGAAAACTCAAAACTTTCTTCTTCTTAGTTGCACCCAGAGGCATTTCAAGGGTTTTTAATATCCTGCGAAGGCAGCTAGGGAGTATAGCTCCCTAGATTACCTGTTATGAAGTCAACATTCCCTAGGTTACGAAGTCAAGACTCTTATTCTATCATCTCTGCATCAATTCCTCCTCCAACTCGCTGGCTTTCTCAGATGTTGGTTCAAGAGTCCTGGAATTCTGGGCAGTTCACAGACTTGTCAAAATAATTCTTCTCTAGTCATTTCTGCATGTTTTCCTCATTTTAGCAGCTATGCTTGACAGACATTTTTTTGCCTGTGGTGGGGAGATCAACGTCTTTTAAGAGTGAGAAGGGAGGGAGTGTTGCTTTGGGGTGTCAGCTCAGTTCGTTATCTTCACCAGAAGTCTGCCTTCCGAACTCTATGAAAAGCTGCTCCTGAGATCTGGGAGTACCCTTGGAAATGGAGCTCGGGATGCTGGAAGGGGAGAGGTGAAACTGGTGGAAACACCAGTTCTGCAGGCCCCTGAACAAGGTGCTCCCAGCTCCTCTTCATTGTTACCTATTTTGAGGGAAGGAAAACCAATGCTTTCTTCAAGAAGCCTTAGCCAAACACACAAGAGCAATCATTGTCTAAAAGCCTCCCTATGCAAAAAAACACAACAACCCCCAAACCCTCCAACAAAGCCCAACAGAACCAATGCCAGACCAGAGGATCCCACCAGAATCTTGCAGCAGAAGTAAGGCTCCAAAAAACCTCACCCTGAACCTGCCTGCAGCCAGGCCAGTGTTTCTGTGGGCCATGAGAGAATCACCACAATTGGACCGACAGTTGAATTCCCCGTAACATGTGATGCCTTTTACCTGTGAGTCACCTTCTTCCCTTCTCTCTTTTTTGCCTGGGAAACCTTCAAAACTCTGCTGCAACCTTTAAAATACTGGCCCTGGTTATTCTTGAATATTTTGGGTAATAATTAGGATTGGAATCTCATGGGGGTATATTTTCAAACAGGGGGGTATATTTTGGGGGGTATATTTTCAAACTGGAAATACTGAAGCACACATCCCTAAAAGATCAAGGATAAGCTTTATGAAGAAAGGAGGATGCTTAAATGTGGAGGGAGCTATAGCTATAATTATGTATGTTGGAAATAGGAAACCAAAATGTCGGTAGTGGATGTACCTTAGAGGGGATAGGAGGAGCCAGGAGTTCATTTTGGAGTTAAAGTTGGCTGGATCATTGTATAAATGACAAAATACATAGTGTATTACGAGCTTGACGTTATGCCTGTGTGACGTTGCAGGACATCTCTCTCCAACCGAAACTGATGGTGACATGCTGGGCTATGATCTGTATAGCAGTGCACTGGCTGATATCCTTAGCGAGCCAACTATGCAGCCGCCCATCTGTGTGGGACTGTATGCTCAGTGGGGGAGTGGGAAATCTTTTCTGCTGAAGAAACTTGAAGGTAAAAGTTTAAGTGGTTTCAGTGAATGCTGTCTTTAAATTTAGCTGCTCAGTATGTAGACTACAGCTGTGCCATCACAGTCTTGGTTTTGTCCACTTGCTTATTCTGTAATTGGTCAAAACTGTGTGAAAGTGGATAACCTCGGTTTAAGTTGTTTAAAAATGTTGACAGGATTAAAAATCCTCATTCTTTTGGAATCCCTGCACTATTACACTATGTTTTGAAAGGAATTAAATTAAGGGGAAACATTTTTGAAAGTTTTCTCATACAGAGTAAGTGTGGCCATATGGAAAAACTTCTTGTGGATTTGATTATTTTCCTCTTTTCTTTTTCAGATGAAATGAAAACTTTTGCTGGGCAGCAGATTGAGCCTTTGTTCCAATTTTCTTGGCTTATTGTGTTCCTGACACTTTTGTTGTGCGGAGGTCTCGGCTTGTTACTTGCGTTCACAGTAGATGCCAAACTTGGCATAGCAGTGGCACTGAGCTTACTGGCACTGCTATATGTATTTTTTAGTAAGTCTGGTATTATGTTTCAACCCTTAAAATATTCTGATGGAACTAAGTTGTATACAGAAAGAACTGAATTGTGGAAGATGTAGATTTCAAAGATGTGATATGATATAGTAATTCCAATGAAGAAAATGACTGCTTTTATAAAGGCTGATCTAGAATGTACAGAACTAGATGAAAACAGACATTGGGTTGGATTCCATCTAGTTTTCCATGCATTGAAGTGCAACTTCCCTGCCTCCCCCCTACCTACTGCAGCACAAAATGCCCCCCCCCCCATGCTGCTGCTGGGGGATGCGAATATGGCCCACCCCCCCTCCCCCCGGAGCAGTATGAATAGGGGATTTTGAAGGCTGCCACAGGAGGAATTGGTGAAAATTGTCCCTTGCCTTGTGCATTTTGACGGGATCAAACTCATTGACTTTTCATAGTCAGAAGTGCCCATAAGCTGCGCTTACCAATTTGTCATGCTTTTAACAGCTATTGTAACAGCTGTTTCAGTTTCTGGCTGCTCATTTTTAAATCTTCCGTAACTATTATTTAATGATGAGGAGTTTCATAAGGCATTTTGTTTCAGCTGTGATATACTTTGGTGGCCAAAGAGAAGGCGAGAACTGGAACTGGGCCTGGGTGTTGAGTACAAGGCTGGCAAGACACATTGGCTACATGGAGCTGCTGCTTAAACTCATGTTCGTCAATCCACCTGAGCTGCCAGAGCAGACGACGAAAGCCTTACCTGTCAGGTTAGCATAAATTCACTTGTTCTTCTCCTTGTGAATAATTCAGAGATTTTAGTATACTTGTTAACAAAGGAATCTGATGTTTGGGCTCATTGTAGTTACGTACTAGGTGATTTATTAGCAAACCAACTGTGCTGCTGTTCGTTGTGTAGAACTTTTTTGCCTGTTGGAAGCAAAAGACCTCAGAGAGGATAGGGAGAGCATTGCAAGCAGAATGCTCCACAGGGCGAGGGACTGGGAATCCAATTAACTTGCCTCTTTTTCTCTCTCTCCTATTTTTGGCTTGAGTCAGCAGAAAAGGGGGCTAGAGGCCATGTTACCAGATTTCCTATTTATCCTGTGGTACAGTTTGTTTGTGAGGCTCTTCGTCGCTTTGGAGAGGAGCTTGAGGGCAAATGGCAGACTGCTTCAAATCAAATCAAATTTATTGTATGGTCAAAGACCAGTATAGAGGAAGTATTACAAAAAACACAAGGTTAAAATTATTAATAAAAATAGCACAAAATTAAAATAGACAATAATATAAATGGGTGGTATTTACATAAACCCTAATAACAAAAGCAACTGATGGATTTTATAGGCTGTTGCACAAAATTTTGCAACTGAGGCTGTAGTTGGATTTCCGTCTTCTAGAAGTAGCCTAGCATATTCCAAGCTTGTTCTTCCGGGTGTTCTATTAATCAGAGGGGTGATGGTCTTGATGCAAGCATCTTGATAGAAGGGGCAACATAGAATAACCTGATCTACAGTCTCAATTTCTCCTTCATTGCAGGGGCAAAGCCTTTCCTGTAGGGACTTCTATTAAACCGCCCATCTAAAACAGCAGAGGGGAGTGCAGCGCACCTTGCAAGTGTAAAGGCCCTTCTGTGACTATGCACCTCCAGGAGGGACAGATAGGCAGCTAGCTTGACTACATAATCTGGTGTTCGCAGGGGACAAGAAAGTAGGGACCCTCCTTAAATCAAGCTGGTGTTCAGAGTCCAATATCCTTTGTTTTATGGTCTGTTTTGCCCGGTCAAAACCCATGGTTAAAATCATGGAAGGTGAAAAGCCTAGGCTCACAAGTTTGCAAAGGAATGTCTTACGCCATTCAGATTGATGTTCATCCAGGAGGAGCAGTGGGGTCAAGCCTTGCTCAAAGTAGCTAATCTTAAGCCAGTAATTTAGGGAGGCAAGGCACACCTTAGCCTCCACTCTGGCAGTGCTGGTCTCCAGACGTAGCAATACATTTGGTACACAATTGGGGACTTGTAATGTTGCTCTTAGTAACTTTGATTGGACATGCTCAAGGGGGGCAAAACAAGATGGTGTTGCCCCTATCATAGTGTTGCACAGAATTCTGTACCTTACCTTGGCCGATTCCAGATGGGCACAAATAGAGCGAGTGCTTTCACTTTTTCAGCGACCTCACTCGTAAAACCCCACAATTTCCCGTCCCGGCTTACCTGCGGTCCATGGCGCTCAGTTGCGCTCTATAAGCGGACTGTGTGAACGCGGTATTGCGGGTTTGGATGCTTCGTCAGCGCGGAGAGGCCCTCCCCTTTCCCTCCTTTCTTTGCCAGCCGGCCGGCAACAATATTCCCTTAATTTTTTTTTTAAAACCAGGCGCCATTTGCGCAGTCGCACGTTTGCGCACATCGAACTGTGCAAATGTGCACAAATGCACAAAAGTGCACAAAAGTTGACGCTGCATATTCGCATACCTGCACGTTTGCGCATTTGCGCAAAACACGTAAAAAAATTTTTTTTAAAAAAAACGAAATGCGAACCAATGAAGGCCCCCGACGTCAACTGTGACGGGGAGGAAACAACCAATCCCGGGTACCTCAGTTGGCCATGCGAACATCCGGAAGCGGGATGGCATGGCACGCTGTGAGACAAAGCGGATGGAGACGAAAGTGAAAGCGTGGCTGGTAAGCGATTATTTCCGCAGAAAACCCGCAATTTCTGGCCATCTGGAATCGGCCCTTGTTTTAGCTCAGTTAGTAAAGGAGAATATGCTGGAGTCCAATGAGGGAATAAACATAGGCCTTTATTGCTTATAAGCAAGGAAGAATAATACAGTTACCAGGATGAAAGGCTCCTTGAACTGATCAGTTCTTTGGAGCTATAATGCTACAACAGAAAGATTTATACCTTCAGGTCAATTAGCATAAGTTACATAAGTTATAACCTTGAGAGACTACATTGGTCCAAGCAAATGACCAACCCCAATGAGTTGGCGGTCTCACATTGGTAGAACAATTCTGAACATCATCACATTGGCAGAACAATACCGGACGTCATTACAATATGCATATCTCTTAATTGTCATTTCTTAGTACCTCAGAAGCATTGCTTATCTTTTCAAGGAACATCTTATCAGTTCCTCTGTCACTTTCCCATTGATAAAGTTGCTATTAATTCTTGCCCTTTAGAAAGGGTATCGCTTGCTAGGGTCACCCCGCTTCTGGTGCGCTTCTCCTGACCTTGATGAGTTCCGCTAGTTATCTAGACCAGAGTTCAGCTAGCGTCCTTGTTGCTTCTAAGAATAACTTCTCTGGTCCTTTCCACTTTCAGCTGGCCTGATTAATTCAGAGAGAGATTTCTCTTGTTAGCTTATGAATATCACATAGTGCAGAGTGGTACAGGTGTATTATTTCGATGATAATAAGCTTGCCCAGTGTGCATATATTAATAGCCTAAACTACAAATGTTTAGCACTTCACATTAACAGGTATACATTCACATGTCTTCTGGTCACTTCTCTGCTTTGTATAGTGAGAATACAGTAAACGGCACCTGAGAATACAGTAAAATTGCATAGAGACAGGAAAGGTACATAAAAATATTCTAGTCCATTAAATTCGCTTCCATCAATAGTTCCATATAAAAGTTGGACCAAAGTTTTGGCTTTGAAGAGTTTTAGGGCAGCAGGGATGTAATGTCCACCTTTCGTTCGAAGAAATCTTAAGTATATTGTGAGCCGACTTTTGCCCAGTATCTGCTGCATGGGCAGTGTGTGCTTTTTTTTTGAACCAGAGGGATGGAATACTGCACCAAGATATTTGAAAGTCTGGCAGACTGCTTAAGGAAAGGGAAGATGGGTAAAAATCTGCTCTACCTGCTCATTGCATGAACACTTCTGCTGAATCCATGTCATTCTTATCCAACGCGTATACTTGCTGCCTGGGTTTGCTTTGAATGCCATCTTGCTGAGACACATGCATCTTGTTGACATTAGTTATTTGTCCATTGTCACAGCCCTCGTCTCACAGGAAGGGCAGAGTGGGGATCTAGAGCAAAACATTCAAAGCTGGGGAGTGAAACTTCACTTTCACTGTCCGTCTTCTGTGCAGCCCCACATGGGCTATTCACTTTCCCGGGAAATGGGAGCCACCATCAGTCTCTTTGAACTAACACTCAGCTGTGAGATAGAGACACAAGTCTCCAGCCCTACCATGTATTAAACAAGAAGTCAGCCCTGCAAGGTAGGATGCCTGCAGGTTGAGTCCCACAAAACAATTACTTGAGTAGATGTAACCAAAAATGGGCCAAGGTACTAGATGTAGATGGAAGCCCCCAAACCAAAATGACACCACAGAAGTGTAAATAATAGCATTTAATAGAAGTGTGCAAAAGAATACAAACATAAAAGTTGTGCAAAACAGGAAAAAAAATAACAAAGTTAAGTAACTACCCTAAAATATTATATAGATTTTGGTTCTCTGACACAGACCTTACCTTGTCAGGCTAGAAGTACAAAAGTCCAAAATTCAAAATCTAAAGACAAGAGTCCTGGGCTGACACCAATTGTAGTCAGGCTCAGCACAGAAAAGTATGTAGTACATATTTCACCAGCGGCCACACAGAAGGCACAGGCAATTAGAATGAAGAGGTTTGTTTTATGCCAGGCTGCTTTAGCATGGCCTGACCCTGATTGAACAATCAATGGTGTTTCTAGGTCTTGTGACCACATCCCTCAGCAGCTGGAACTCATTCACAGTCAGACTACTACTCACCCAGAATTCCTTGCATTAATGAGATGGAATGAAAGTGCAAAACTCTGTCCTGGCTTGGCCTTGAAGCTCTGATCTCATCTACACCTGTGTGCTTCAGGGCCATTTCATCACTTTATCTCTGAAAACTTCAGAGTTATAGAGCCAAACTACACGAGACACCAGACATTGCGGATTCTATCATTGTCTTGCAAAAAGCCACCCTGGATTTCTTGGCGCCTTTTACATCCCTCGCCCCTGAGCTCCTGGAGGAAAACCCGAACTGAGGCTTTTTGCAAGAGAGAGAGTTCCTCCCATTGCTCTTCCTTGGTGGAGAATCTCATCAAGTGGATGATCTTTGTAAGACTACACTGCCCGGGGAACCTTGCGGGGCCCGGGCATCTCGTGTAGTTTCCTTCATAGCGGCTGTACTTTCCCAGAGACAGGCTTTCTGTAACGTAACCAGGCCAAGAAACCTGAACCAAAGATCTGAAAAGCCAAAAAACTGATTAGGAAAGGCCAGTTTCTTGATATCCATCTGTAAGTGTGCAGCATTGCAACCTAAGATATACATGTACAGGTGAAGAAAGGTAAATTGGTAGGGAGTGCTGGCAAGAAGATTTCCCTCTACAATTTTTCAGAAGGAAGGCATCCTCCACAAATAGCCCAGCAAAGCTTAGCTTAGATTTTCTCTAATGCTGCAGGCCTGGACAGGGTTATATGCTTGTGTGTATAGTAACGTTATGATTTGATTATTATCTTGTGATGAGTTCTATCATACCTTTTAAGGAAAAGTGTGATTTAGCCCTTCCTGGGGACCTGATTTAAACTTGTCATTGAAATAATTTATATTGCATTGTTCAAGAAGCTGTGAAATTAAGAAGCATATCACTAAATGTTTAGAATGGTAAGGAGTGTATGTTAGCATATGTAAAGGAATAATGATGAAAGAATATTGTATTTATAGCAGCCCAGTTGCTTAAAGACGTACGCCAAAATGATAGAAACTTACTTGTACCCACTAAAAAAAAGCTTTTATTTACAATATATATTTGTGTTGCTTCAGATTTTTATTTACAGATTACAATAGATTGTCCAGTGTGGGTGGAGAAACTTCACTGGCTGAGATGATTGCTACACTCTCAGATGCCTGTGAGAGAGAGTTTGGTTTCTTAGCAACTCGGCTTTTTCGAGTGTTCAAGACTGAAGATACTCAAGGTAATTTTTCATCAAAATGTTGGGGGGGGGGAGGTTTGCCTTCAGTGTTCCATAATACAAATACATTTTAAGCATTGATACAAATAGAAAACAAGGAAATAGTCTAAATGTTTTTTTTTTTTTAATGTTTTAATTTTTATTGCAATTAAACTATTACAACGTACTAACATACACATATAACTATAACTGAAATAGTAACCAGTACAAAACTTTTGTAATACAGGAGGTAGTTAGTTACATACAATTAAGAACTATGTAATACAACAAAACTAATAGGCTACAATATAAAGCTGCTAGAAAGAGTAATTGTTTGAAGTATTTTTGATTTAGGCTGGATATTATTCTTTTCAACATGTTCAAAGAATGGAAGCCATTTTTCCATGAACTTGGATTCTGTAGGAAACTGTTCGGCTATATACAGGTCATTGTGAGTTTTTTCCATTATAAAATGATTCCATAGTTTTTCAAACCACGAATCTACAGAGGGTGCGTGATCTTTTTTCCAAACCAACGCTATCTCGTTTTTTGCTACTACTAATAAAGTTGCTATCAATTCTTTTCTAATCATAGGTATTTTTAAGTCATCCCATTGATCTAAAAAAATGATTTTGGGATCCAAAGGGATTTCATATCCTGTAATTGTATTGATTAATTCAATCACTTTTTCCCAATAATTTTTTATAAAAGGGCAACCCCACCAACAATGGGCAAACGTACCCGTTTCTCCACAGTTTTTCCAGCATTGTGGGGAAGCTGAGGGATATATATAAGATAGTCTCTTAGGCGTAAGATACCACCTGTGAATAATTTTAAATGTTTGCAACTTAGTTAGGATTACATTTGATCTAAATATAGTTGAATTCCAAATCTTATTCCATATCTCAGGTGATTGTTCTACTTTGCAATCTTTGGCCCAGCTGGATTGACAGAGAATTTGCTTTTTATTCAAAATACTCAATAATGTAGTGTAGAGTATGGAGATCATTCCTTTTTTTTGAGCTGTGTAGGAGCGTAATATCATTTCAAATTCCGTCATGGGAGTTTTCATTATTGTTTTTATGTCTATTTGTTCCATCATATTTTTAATCTGTAAATATCTAAACCATAACAGTTTTTGCTTTAGTTTGTCTTCTATTTCTGATTTCTCCATCAGGCCTGAATTTGTAGCTATATCAATTAATCTTGTTATGTTAGCCTGTTGGAATATCTTTATGAAACCAGTTTCTTGACCTGGAGGAAACCAAGGCTGATTAACAAATGAGGAGAATCTGGATTTTTGTGGAATGAGTTTAGTTTTAATTTTATCCCATATCTGCAAAATTGCTAATAAACATTTGTTTTTATTAATGTTTTTGGGTCTATTTATTTGTTTGTTCCATATAATGTCGTTAAAGGAGAATTTGTCCAATTGAATATTGAAAAGAGTGATCCATTCTGATGTAGTTTCCATAGAGATAAGTTGAAGTAAGTTTAGAAGTCTGGTTGCTACTTGGTATAGATTAAGATCTGGATAATTAAAACCTCCATCTCTAGATTTTCGTCTCAACATGGAAAATGAAATTCTTGGATGTTTATTTTGCCATAAAAAGTTATTGATCATTGTTTGCCATTGAGTAATTAGTGCTATGGGAATTATTACTGGGATTGCTCTGAAAACAAAAAGAAATTTAGGTAATATAAATGATTTTATTAGATGGAATCTGTCAAACCAACTAAGTTTTAGTTTATTCCAATTGATGATTTCTTCCTTAATTTGGTTTGCTATTCTTTGATGATTCAATTTGATAAGATCGTTTAATTTAGAAGAAATATTAATGCCAAGATAAGTTAAATGATTAGAGGCCCATTGGTATTTATACTGTTTAGAAATTATATTTTCAGTATTTTTAGAGAGATTGATAGGAAGAATTTGTGATTTTGTTTGGTTTACAACCAGGCCAGATATGGCACCAAATTCAGATAACAAGGGGTGGAGATATATCATTGAATTTGTTGGGTTAGTTAGGTAAATTAACATATCATCAGCGAAAAGTGAGATTTTAAAAAAATTCTCTTTGATAGAGATTCCATGTATATTTTCATTTTCTCTTAAAGCAATTGCGAAGGGTTCTAAGGCTATGGCAAAAAGTATGGGAGATAATGGGCAGCCCTGTCTAGTGCCTCTAGTAATTGCAATTTTTTCAGAACGTAGACCATTAAGTCTAATGTTAGCTGTGGGGTGCGTGTATATAGCTCCAATAGTGTTTAGGAATTTCTCACCAAAGCCTAGAAATTGGAGGGTGCTACATAAATATTTTTTCTCCACCGAGTCGAACGCTTTTTGAATATCCAGAGATAGGAACAATGCTTCAGTCCTGTTATTTTGGCAATACTCAATCAAATTTAATGTTTTGTAAATATTATCTGTAATTTCTCTTTTGGGTATAAAGCCTGCCTGATTGTTATGGATATAATTGCTTATAAATGTGTTTAGACGTCTGACCAGAATTGATGTAAATAATTTATAATCATGATTAAGAAGAGATATAGGTCTATATGAATCAGCTTTTATTGGGTCTTTTCCTTGTTTATGTATAACTACTATATCGGCCATATTCCAAGTAGGAGGTAATTTACATTCATCCAAAACTAAATTGCATGTATTAGTTAGATATTGAACTAGTATTGTGGCATATTTTTTATAGAACTCTGATGGGTATCCATCAGGTCCTGTGGCTTTATTATTTTTGGCTAATTTGATTGCTTCTAGGGTTTCCTGTAGGGAAATAGGTTTTTCTAAAATTAATCTATGGTTCTCTTCTAGTTTCTTTACGTTTTTAAGTGAATGTAAAAAAATCCATAATCTTAGTTTGATTGGGGTTTCTTGATGAGTACAGGTTTGTATAAAATTTCCTAAATACTTGCAAGATTGATTTGGAATCATGGCAGTTTACTTTATTTTCATCTTGAAGTAGATGGATGTTATTTTTCAGATTCTTCTGTTTTATTTTATGCGATAGAGTTCTTAAAGCTTTGGGAGTGTTAAACCAATATCTTTGCTTAGACTTAATTAAATTTCTATGTACGCTGTTACTATCAAATGTTTCTAGAATTTTGCGTTGGGCGGTTAACTTTTGGTACGTTTTTTTGCTCCCTGTCAGTTTGTGTTTTTCCTCCAGACTTTTAATGGTTTCTACTAATTCCTGTCTAAATTTTAATTTTTCTTTGTTTATATTCGCTGAAAGCGCTATAATATGTCCTCTTGATACTGTTTTAATTGTGTCCCAAAGTATGTTAGCCTTTATTTCTTCAGAATTATTATCAGCTATGGCTCTTTCTAAAATCTTTTCTATTTCTTTAGCTGCTTGGTGATTGTAGAGTAAGTGTTTCGGCAGGCACCATTGTTTGGAGCTCTGTTTTTGTGTTTCTGAGGTTATTAAAACATTGACCCAAGAGTGGTCCGAAATTAAACATGATCCAATTTGGGAGTCAACCGCTTGCTCAAGCAGTGATTCAGAAACTAAAATAAAGTCAATCCTGGTATATGTGTTGTGCCTTTGAGAGTAATAAGTATAATCTTTTTCCCCTACGTGTAGGTGTCTCCATATGTCAATAAGATTGTGTTTTTTAAAGATGGGTGGTAGTTTAGTCTTTTTATTTTTTTTGGTGGTACTTTTCTCAAAGTGTGTTTTGTCCCATTTGTAATCCATTATATAGTTTAGGTCCCCCCCTGCTATGAGATGGCCTTCCTGAAATTTCTCCAGTTTTCCTAGTGTTTCTTCTATGAAATTTAATTGTTGATTATTAGGAGCATAAATGGATGCGAAAGTGTAGCTTTGTTCCTGAATTGAACCTTTAACAAAGATAAATCTCCCTTTAGGATCTTTGAGGGTTTTTTTATGTTGAAATGGTAGATCTTTTGTAAACAGTATTGCCACCCCCCTCGATTTAGAATTACCTGCTGCATAATATTGTGATTGAATCCAGCTTGCCTTTAGAACGTCTGTATCATTATTTTTAGCATGAGTTTCCTGTAAGAAAATCACCTGAGATTTAGTTTTGGCTAACAAAGAAATAACTCTTCTCCGCTTTATGGAGTTTCCCAAACCTCTCACATTCAAAGTAGTTATTTTGAACTTAGAAACCATATTATGGTATATATAATTCTGCTTCTGTTATATAACACAAATTCCAACCTACTACAATAATATCAAACATCAAAAGGCATACAGTTTGGTATTATATTTTAATACCACTCTTTTATATCACGAACACTTATAACTAATCCCTATATCTTATCTATAGATACTGTTTGTTTGTTTGTTTATTTGTTTGGATTGATTTTTTGTTTATTTGTTTGTTTGGTTGAATGGTTTTGTATTTCCCTTAGGGAGTTTTCCCTTATAATTCTCCTTATTCTATTATTATTATTATCTTTAATTTTTAATTTGATTTTTTTTTGTAGATTTTTTTTTTTTTTAGTAATATAATTAACTATATAAATATCTAGGTGCTGTTGTATTTCCTTATAAATTTGTTACTTCCTGTACTATTCTGAACTATATAACCCTTCCCTTCCTCCCCCAAAATCTTAAAACTTGCGATATTAATGAGTTTAAACCCCTAAATTCTCCCCCTCCCTCCCCTTCCCTACCCCTAAGATATCAAATTTCCTTATGAACACTCTTAACTAAATAACAATTTAACGATCAATTTAAGTGTTAACAGCTATTTGTAGAACTTTCAAACTGGGTCGTTGTTTATACGCCACAGTTTTGGAAAGTAAACTTCCAAATGAAAAGTTCTAATACCACGGAGCTGTGCTAAAGCCCTCACTCTCCCCCCCGCCCCCAATCTCCATTTGTCTTAATCAAAATATATAAGACACAACAGTAACTGTTTTAGTTCATTGAGAATTTTCTGTTCTTCAAGATCTGCTAGGCATTTCTTATCGGGATCTTACTTCCCTTCTGTGGGGAAAGCATGTCCGTCGATTTCCTCTTCTGATTTTGCTTGCTTGTTTCCATGGGTATCTCCACGCCGATGTTGTTCAAGAGTTCTGTTCCGTTCCTTAGGTTCGTAGCAACATGATGTTTTCCGTTCAAAATCACTAATATCTTGACATGATTTATCCATTTATATCTGATGTCAGCTTTCCTCAACGCATCCGTGATAGGTTTCAGTTCCTTCCTTATTAGTAGTGCTTCTCTCGGTAAATCAGTGTATATTTGTACAGGAGATCCATTGAATAATATTGAGCCTGATATTTTAGCTGTTTCAATTATCTTCATCCTTATTTTTTGATCAGGTATCTCTATGATTATGTCTCTTGGCACAGGTCTATTCTTATATGGCTTAGGAGTTCCAAGTCGGTAGGCTTTTGTGATTATAGTGTTTACTCCTTCTAGTTCTAGATGTTTTGTCAGCCATTTTGTGATTACAGGCATTAAGTTTTCTTTTGGTATCAATAGTTCATCAATACCCCTCAGCTTCAGGTGATTCTGTCTCATATTAACTTCTAGGTTGATCAATCTTTCTTGTTGGTTTTCAAATGCCTCATGCAGTAAGTTCACTTCTTTCTGTGTCGAGAAGTTTGCGTCTAAGGCTTTATCTGCTTTTAGGTTTGTTGCTTGCAAGTCCACTTTTATTTCAGCCAGTTGTGCCGTTAATGGGGCAATCAGTTTAGCAATTTGATCTAAGATTTCATTTTTTAGTTTATCTAGCTGAGGGTCTAGAGTGATGTCTAAATTATGTACCTTTTCAAATGTATGAGAAGGAAGTCCGTCGGCCATTTTGGGTCTCTCCTTTTCTGCTCCTTCGCTCTGTGCACTTTCCTCAGGCGCCGAAAAAAGCAGCTGCAAGTTTTTAGCTGCTTTTGGTAAGTTCTTTTTCTTTTTAGTATTGTTAATTTTCATAATATAGCTATCAAAAGTAGATTTGTGTCGCTTTTTTTGGAGAATTGGGGGTTGGGAGGAGCGGAGGATTTTCAGCACGCGTCCATCCCGGAGTCAGCGACGCCACGCCCCCCGTCTAAATGTTTTAATTCAACTGAAGTTATAAAGTCAACTGCAGAATCACTCATTTACTTAAAGCAGATTGGATCCCCAGTGGAACAGATTTTTCCAGCCTCCCACTGTAGCAGAGAATTAATTGGAACAGATAGAATGAATCTGGATTCTAGGCTGCTTTATTATCCTGCTAGCTTTTCTTTGGTCCTTTCATCTTGTCTGCTTTTCAGTTCTCCAGATGTGGAAGCACTAGGGTTAAGTAGTGATACCTGTTTCTTCACAGATCTGTGGAAGGGCAGTTAAAGAGAGCAGTTTCCTGGACTTGGCTAAATGCCTAAAACGGCATTTGCCTTTTCATGCAGGGCATCATACTACTGAATTGTGCAGGGGTTTGTCCATCAAAGCTTCTTTCTCTCTGATGGAAGCACTGCTTCCTAGCCTGGTGAACCTCAACCACATAATTTCTCACCTAAGTAAATGAAATGTTTGTATCCTGCCCATGGTGGCTCACCAAAAAAAGTGCAATGACATCTGTAGCCTGCATTAAGAAAATCAACAGCAAAATCAAATAAATAACAGCAAACTCACCATTAAACCACAGTATATCCATTGCTAACCAAAAAGATCCTAGAAAAATCCTATCAAATAATGAGGAATGCCTTCCTTACCTCTGGAAGGCCATTCCCAAGGGTTGACACTATAACTGAAAAGGCTTGAGCTGCGGAAGACAGCAGATTTCTGGTGAGGTTACATTTGTACAAGTAAATGCCTGTCTGAAGAACAAAGGTGGTTTGCATGTAAATAAATGGAGTGACAGTCCTTCAGATTTATGAGTCTGAGGTTGTGAAAAGCTTTATATACTTAAGAACCAGTACCTGAAATTCAGCTCAGAAACATAGTTAACCAATGAAATTGCTTCAGAATGGCCAAGATAATGAGCAGCCACGTTTTGCACTAACTGAATTTTTCAGAGTTGACTTTAAGGGCAACCCATGTAGAGTATATTAAACAGTCCAACCTAGAGATCACCAGGTAGCATGGATCAGCATGGCTAGATTGGCTCAATCAGTAAGAAGATACCTGATAAACGTAATGGAGGGAAGGCACTTTTTAGAAATTGTGGCAACCTCTTTCTCAGATAATAAGGCTGGGCTTGAAAGTATGCCTTATCTGTGCAAATGACAGCTTTATCCAGTGTGGATAGGCAGATCATTCCTTTCTGAAATACCACTTTTACCAACTAGCATGACTAGGGGTGTGCACCGGGGAAATATTTGGTTTTCCCGCTTCGGGTTTACCCGAAGCGGGAAAATGATTCGGAATAACCCAAAACCCGCAGCGGCAAGCCACTTTGGGGTTGGGTTATTCGAATCGCTTCAGTATGCTTCGAAATGATTCAGAGCATACTGAATTGAGACCCCCACCTCCCCCCTGAGCCCCCCTTCCCCCAACCCCAACCCCACTTAGCTTTCCTGAAGGCTGGAGCTGGTGCCTCCGCTTGCTGCTCCACCGTGGCGGCTGGCAGGGTGGCAGGGAAGGCTGCAGCCAGCACCTCCACCGCCTGCACTACCGCTAGGATATCAGGTAAGTGGGGTGTTGGTGGGAGGGAGCCCTTTAAAAAGGCCCCCAAAGCTTCCCAAATCGCTTCGGCAAGCTTTGATGCGGTATTTCTGAATTGGGGCTATCATACTGGCCCCAGTTTGGAAACACCGAATCTTTACCAAAGCGCACACCCCTAAGCATGACCTCTGTCTTGAATACAGCCTCCAATTGTACAGGTGGTTTGTCCTATTGGTAAAATTTGGTATACTTCTAAAGAAGCAAGCTTAGTACATACCTATTCAGAAGTAAGTCTCACTGTATTTCGTGGAACTTGTGTCACCATAAGTGCATTTGATTGTAGCTTTAAATTCCTTTGTTTTCAATGTTGCTCTTCAATAAAGGTACACTGATCATCTAGTGAAGAGTCTTCACTAGGCGATCAGTTTCCCTTTTTTTTTAGTCTGTTTGGATTTTTCTGCAAAGTTATGTAATTAGGAAAGATATCAAATAGCTCTGAATCTAGCACTGACCACTGGATTTCTTTTTACAGTGTAATATCAATTGATACTTTAAAAAATATTCTCTTTGTGTCCATAAAATTCCATGTTGCCAAGCCTTCCTTAGTTGGCAGAACAGTATAATGTGCCTTCAGACTACTTCCTAATGATGGCTACATAGCTTGAATATGTTGTTCACACTTTCTCAGGAGGACGTGGGACTAAGTCTCAAGTTCTGCTATCATACATATGTTAAGTCAGCTACCCTCTCCTTCACTATTAATCCCATAATCACTCCGCTGTCTGTTGTTGGTGTGCATGTTGTCTTTGCTGATTTGCAGCTTCTTCTGATAAACAAAAGCCAGGGGTAACTAGATAGCAATTTCCTGGGTCTGTCTTTAATTTTTAAAATATAATACTGAGTTTTCTGGATTTCCCCTCTCCCCAGATTTGTGGTATACATCAGTTAAGGCTTCCTCAGTGAATTCCTTCGATATCCAGTAAAGAAAGAAATCAAATCTTGCAAAATAATTTATATGCATCTTAGCAGTTGACCAGACCTATGTGGTTACTGAACATCCAGTTTAATCTGATTTTTAAAGCCAATAAACTTGGTATTTATGTGTGGATTCTTGCAGGCAATAGAAACATCCTTACTGGAGGTTCTTTTGTTTCTAGGTAAAAAGAAATGGAAGAAAACCTGCTGTCTCCCATCCTTTGTTATATTTCTCTTCATTTTGAGCTGCATAGCTGCTGGGATCACACTTCTGGCCATTTTTAATGTGAATCCTGATAACATGACTGTGAATGCGATCCTGATATCGTTCGTATGTGTTGTGGGCTTGGCTTTCATCTTGAACTGCCGCACTTGGTGGCGAGTAATGGATTCAGTCTTAAATTCCCAGAGGAAACGGCTTCACAGCGCTGCTTCAAAGCTTCACAAACTGAAAAGTGAGGGGTTTATGAAAGTGAGCATAAACGTTTTCTTATCCCCAAAAGATGCATCATGCTTATTCACATTGTGACCACAGGAACCAAACAATTCACTTGTCCTACAATTTGATTTAATGTCAGTTCTAGGGACGGCAGTCCATGGCAGATAGACCCCCCCCCCCCCAAGCCCCTCACAGCAAGCACTCCAGTGCATTGGTTGAAAGGGTTTTATTTAAAGATCCGTTAAGTTCATGGGTACATCCATAGATGGGAAGTTGGTAGGAATGATTTTACAGGCAAAGGTATTATTGATATAAGGAGCATCATTTCCCCCCTCCCCTGGGTAGATTGCATTTAGGTGCGAAAATCTAAGAAGTTGCATGAGAACACAATAGCTTAGTCTAGACAGAAAACGGCAGAAGATTACAAAGAAATCAAAGTCTCTCTCTCTGCTCTGAGAAATGGTTTGCAGCTGCAAAGGTCAGTGAGGCACATTTTTGTAGAGATAACAGGCTGGTTACCTGGTCTGCGGAATCAGCATTAGCAAGCAAGGCACTTCCGGTTTTAAGAAGGCCAACATTGGTATGACTATATTCCAAAGTACAATTACAAGAGCATGATATGAGATCAATACAGTATATAAATGGCATGGATGGGTGCATATGTGACATTTATAGTTAACTTGTATATTTGGTTTCCATTGGACAAAAGAATAAATGTTTAGCTGCAGTTGTCATTAGGAAATTAGTGGGCAGCAGCCATCTTAAGTTAGTGTGTGATACAATTTGTTTTAAATGTTAAAAAGCTTTCAGATGATGTTCCTGTTTTAGAAATATTTCTAGACATTCATTGAGGATACCATTATTTTAATTTTGGTAGGTTCTTAAATGTGAAGTGGAGCTGATGGCAAAAATGGCAAAAACCATAGATGGTTTTACTCAGAATCAAACCAGGCTTGTGGTGATTATTGACGGACTGGATGCTTGTGAACAGGACAAAGTTTTACAGATGCTTGACACTGTAAGTAATGTTTTGGGAGATTTAAGCAGTTAAGAGTGGTCAGGTGGTCATTATGAGAAATATAAGATTTTGGCCCTGACCTAACTGAACTTGGTTGTGATTCATTCTGATTGAACCAGTGGAACAAATGAATCCTTGTATTAAAACTCACTGCTTTCTAGTCAGAGTTGCAGGACAATACTATGAATGCTTACTCAAAAGTATCCCTGCAAAAATGGGGTTTGCTGCCAGGTAATGGTGGATGGGATTAATCATCAACTAGTAAGAGATTACATGGTCTGTGCGGGAAAAAGGCACATAAATCTTATATTTATTTAGATATTTGTACCCCACTTCTCTCTCTAGTGGGGATCCAAAAAAGCTTATAGTGGTACCTTATTTTCTTGGTGGCATCTCAAATAAATAATATTTATTCTGTATACATTACTTGCTGAATTTTCTCAATAAAATTTTGGTTACTGCAGTGGTGGACAGTTGTGCCACAAGTCAAGTCCAGAGTGTGTGAATGTGCCACTTCTTGTGCCCTCTACTGAACATTTATGGTGCTTGGTATACAACATAGTGCAAAGCCAAGGCAAGCAGCCTCTCTGTGCTTTGCTATACTTTGCCTCAGGTTTGCTGACAGGAGTGCAGGCTTCAGTCTTGCCGAGTCCACTGATCCTCCTGTCTCTGTCCAGGAGTATGGCAGAATTCTGCTGTACCGTTTATGGCACCTTTATTGCAAGTTGGCCACCCATTGGATGCCATCAGATGTCCCTAGTGCATGGAGGTGCAGGATGACCCTGAGCTCCTACAAACTTGGTGCCAATATTCTTGGCAATAGGGGGGGGGGGTTGTTGTCCAGGTGATTGGTAGTGGCTTGGAAAATGGAATTTTTGCAATGCTGGGCAGGGGCAGGGGTTGTCCTGAGTCCTGCATGCACGCACCTACCCCTCGGGACAGCCCTGAATTCAGCGACTCATATAATACATTTTTTTTCTTTTCACAGGTTCGAGTCTTATTTTCAAAGGGTCCATTTATTGCTATTTTTGCTAGTGATCCACACATCATTATAAAGGCAATTAATCAAAATCTGAATAGTGTGCTGCGCGATTCAAATATAAATGGACATGATTACATGAGAAATATAGTCCATTTACCTGTTTTTCTTAACAGTCGTGGACTCAGTAGTGCTAAAAAGTTGATGGTTGCTGCAACTACAAATGGAGATGTTCCATGCACAGATGGTTCAGGTATAGTAGCAGAGTGATTTAAAAGTCTTTAATATCAGTAGTTTACTTTATTTAATCATTTATGCTTTTCTCTGCAACGGGAACACAAAGCAGTTTACAGTAGAAAGGGGAAAAATACAGCAGAAACAAGAGAAGGGGGAAAGCTGAGTGAAGAGCAGGATTTTCTCCCTCTTCCTATACCAGATATTCCACCCAACCCAAGGATGTGACCCACATCATGGGCCACTGGGCATTCGCAGTCCTTAAATGTGAGAAGCAGAGGGAAAACAGACCTTAATGAGCTGTTGCTAGTCAGCTGTCCGGTTCTTTATCACTTTCTGCACTGCCAGAGTTTTATTGGCTTTGGATGGACTCATACAATATTTCGTATTTAATATACTGTAGTTATTTGTTTGTAAATATTATAAGTAGAAATTACCAAATGATTTTAATGTGAAAAAATATTTCTTAGCATTCCATGAAGATGTTGATCGAAGGGTTTCACAGAATAGCCTAGGTGATGTGACCAAGCTTGGAAGCAAAACAGCTCTCAACAGACGGGTAAGAAACAGACAGAAAGGGCAAGCTGGAAATCTGTTTTCTGAATTCAGCCAACTTGTGAAAAAGCCTTTAAGGGATACATCTTAGCAAACCTGTTTTAATCAGGTACTTAAATACACTCACTATACCCAGTTGAGACAAAGTAAAATCCTGGAAAGCCTGGGAGGTGCACAAAGGCGCACACGGATGCTGTAGGGAAGCAGGGACACCCCCCCCCCCATTTTCCAACAGTATTGAAACTGGGATAGATAACCTGTATAGAAATGGCCAATGTTATACCTCGTACACTGCTATCAATGGGGATTCTTGACATAGAAGAGCAATTATTAGTATTAGTAGAATTATTACTATTAGTCCGCCTTACTCACTGACAACCAAGGTTGATTGCAAGTATGATAAGCTTTTCTGTCAACCATTAAGCAGTTTGCAAGATAGAACATTTGAATCTAATTGCAGAGGTTCCCAATAAGACCAAATAATGCACTTGGGCTGGGATTATTGCATTGGGGGCAGGGGTGGGCGGCAAGCACCATGTGCAAACATAGCTTTTTATAATATCTGAACTGTGGTTTAGTGTACCAGATTTAAGATATTCCTGGCCATATCCAGTTCTGTTAGCTGTGGCATGCCTTACTCCATTTGGAATCTCTGTGGTTATTTTAGGATATGCCACGAAAGGCCTGTGTTGCATTTGAGTGGTGGAAGGACCCTGAAACGTCAGCCCTACAGTGGGAAACATTAATCCTTGTTACATGTATTGTGTTTGTGGAGTAGGTTTTATAGATTTGTGCAAATAAACATACGTATGTTTTTAAGAAGTAAAGTGTGCAGAAGTTTGTTGTATTGACTTTTCCAATTCATTGCTTCACACATTGACATCTTTGAGCCCATAGGTGCTTAGAACATTATGGTCGGAAGCATATTAGTCTTTTATTTCCAAGCCTCATATCTTGCCGACAGTATTCTTAGGACAGATGCATAATATAGAAATGATTATTATAATACATGTGTACATATATTTTTGTTCATAGGAGTCTCAGAGTCTACAGAAGTCTGCTGTTGATAACTTAAATCTTTGCTTCTGAGTGGACCAACAAAATAAATGATGTTTAGCAAACTATAAATCTGAAAATGGTAATTTTTTAGAAAAAGTAACATCTGGTTTTTGCTCTTGTAATTAAGGATACGTACAGAAGACGGCAAATGCAGCGTACCATTACACGTCAGATGTCTTTTGATTTGACCAAGCTACTTGTGACAGAAGACTGGTTTAGTGATATCAGCCCACAGACCATGAGACGATTGCTCAATATTGTTTCTGTAACAGGTGTGTATGTACTCGAAATGGGTCATTTTGTAGAAAAAGAGCTGGAGGAACTCATTAGCATAACTCATTAGCATAACTCATCAGCATAGGCCATGCCCTTGCCATCACCGGAAGTGTGTCATTAGCATATTTGCATATGCCACACCCCCTGACATCACCTATCCTGGCTGTTTTGGACCCAATCCTGGCCATTCAGGGCCAAAATTGGGCCCAAAATGGCAAAAAGGGGCTGAAAATGGCCGAAAAGGGGCCCAAAATGGTCAGGATTGGGCTGCTGCTGAGTGGGAGAGTGATCCACCACCCGTCAGAGGCCCGATCCGGGCTGTTTCGGCCCCAATCCAGGCTGAAACAGGCCCCAAATGGCCGAGAGTCAGGTGGGCGGGGCCACCTGACATGTGACCTCTTTGGGGAACTGTGGTCTCTAAGGTTGCCACTGAACTCAATTCCTGCTGTTCTACTGCAGACCAACATGGCTACCAACCTAAAATTAACTTCATGCATGCACACAAGCCATTTCATAGCCCCAATGTAAAGGAATGAATTTCATGTGTGAAATCACCATAATGGATATATGCACTTTTAAAAAAATACTGCCTAACTCAGTACTTTTCAGTTGAGGCTGATCCCACACAGGTTTAGTTCAGATACCATGATCGGCCTACGAACTATGATTTGGAAGTAATGGAATGTACTGTGAGCTCACATGTATTATTACTGCTTTTTCTATCATAGAAAATAATACGTATACAGTATGATTATTCTATAGAGATACTTTCAAATCACAACTTAAATAGTTTTATTTTAAGCTGTGGCGTCATCCACTAAATAAATTGATACCTCTCCTTAGTACCAAAGGTCATAAATGGGTTTAGATTTAATTTTAAACTTTTTGCTGATAAACCCAAGAAAGTTTCTGAATAAGTTTGTATCAATAAGAGATGCAGGCCGATATTAACAAGAGAAATGCAGCTGACTCTTGTTTTATGTTATGTGAGCAGTGCTTCTTCATTTACACAACATTTCATGTTTTGTAGGGCGTTTATTGAGAGCGAATCAGATCACTTTCAACTGGGACAGACTGGCTAGCTGGATCAACTTGACAGAGCAATGGCCATACAGAACATCTTGGCTTATATTGTATTTGGAAGAAACAGAAAATGTTCCTGATCAGTTGACTTTAAAAACAATCTATGAAAGGTAAGCATGATTGTGATTCTGGGAAACATGGACATCTTAGTGAGACAGGATCTGAAATTTTCCTGTTGACAGTGCATGCGAGTAATACTGGTGCTTTGAGGTAGGGTGTTTTGTTTTTGTTTGCATTCTGTTGTACCTAATTTTGACTGAAAAAGGCAGGGTATTTTCCAGTTGGGGGGCAGGCAGAAAATGTCCACAGGCCTCCTGTCCTCATTCTTTCCTGTCCACCCATCAACCCGCATGCCCCATGACCTGTCTGACTGATCTTCCCCTGCTCACAGTCATCCTCCCCCACCTTCCCTGGTGGACAGCATAGATAGCAGAGAGTTCTCAGGTGGTTGGGAGAATGGAATATGGGCAGATGTTTGGCTGCAGTGCACCCTGCCAGAAACTCTAGGCCCCCTAACAACTGCCTCAACCTCAGGACATGCTGACACCAGCCCTGAATAGAGGTCCAGTATTTATTGACAAGTTGCACAGAGAGATGTGGTTCTGTGACTTGTTAACTACGTTAGATGCAATTAATATAATAATAACCACCACCACCACAACAACATTCGATTTATATACCGCCCTTCAGGACAACTTAATGCCCACTCAGAGCAGTTTACAAAGTATGTCATTATTATCCCCACAACAAAACACCCTGTGAGGTGGGTGGGGCTGAGAGAGCTCCAGAGAGCCATGACTAGCCCAAGGTTACCCTGCTGGCTTCAAGTGGAGGAGTGGGGAATCAACCCAGCTCTCCAATTAGAGTCTCGCTCTCTTAACCACTACACCAAACTGGCTCTCAATTACTAAAAAAGCTAAAGCAGACATAAGCAAACAATCACCATAATGTAGTTTTGCAAGTTCTATGATGTTATTGGAGTGGTGAGGTTGGATTGTATCTAGAGATTAAGAATAATAGATACCACGAGCCAATAATTTGCTCTCCCAATCATTCTGTTTGAAGAAGGCTTGTAGCATGGACTTGGAATAGTATGCAAATAGCAGCTGAGGAACCCTATAGAGCTTAGACTTTCTTAGCCTTCCACATAATACACTCAGCATTCTAACTTGGCATTGCTTTCAGCATATCCATATTCAGGGAATGATTAGGCTACATGCTTAGAAGAGCAAGATTTGAGTCCAGTAGCACTTTAAAGACCAACAAAATTTCTTGGGTAAGCTTTTGAGAGTTAAATTCCCTTTGTCTCAAAAACTTGTACCCTAGAAATTTTGTTGGTCTTTAAAGTGTGACTGGACTCGAATCTTGCTCTTCTACTGCAGGCCAACGAGGCTACCCACCTAAAGCTTTCATTAGTAACTGTCCTTGTTCTACCAGCAGGTGGCACTGACATACTGATGATTTAAGTCTAGGCAATGTTGTAAAGTTTAAACAGGCATCTAAATGCATGTATGTTTCAATAATCGATGTCGTTTTTTAAAACATTGAAATAAGCAAGGGATGCTTAGCAGTTTACAAGTGAGAAAAAATACAACAGTAAGATGTTGTTAGTGAAAGACCACTCTTATACCACTCCTTAATTCAGGTACAAATCCTAATTTTACAAATTTAGGAGCCAGCCTTTTCAACACAAGTGCTCTCCCTCTTTTTCAGAATGATTCTCTTGCTCATGGAGTTAAACATGATTTCTAATGATATGCACTGTCACAAGCTATGGTTGATGCTAACCTGGTTTGCAGATGTGCTTCAAACTATGGTTTCAGTTACTAGTTTTCAAAAGGAACCATGTTAGGTGCATCGGGTTCAGACAGCAACACCAGTGTCTGCCCCCAGTTAGGTACTCTGAACTCTTGCTGGATGCTCACCACAGCCAAACCATAGAACCTTTCAGAATCCTTGTAAGACCTTGTTTCCAGCAGGATTTGGGGGGCCCAGGGAACTTTGTGAAGGGATTTTATTCTGTTTTGTGGAGTGTGTTTCTTACTCTTGTCCACTTGGGGATTTCATAAGGTGCCAGAGTGTGTTTCTGTGTCTGTATCACTAACAAGCACTCCATGATCTGGATCCTGCATGATTTTTTAAAGAAATGAGCATTAAAACTAGAAATACTTCTACTGGGGAGCAAGGTGGTTATGGAAGTAGTCTAAAAATTAGATATTTTTGAATGTGCGACTGAATAAAACGTGATAGTATTAGATCCCTGTAACTTCCTGCTGTAGCTCTAGGGATGCAATAGCAGAGAGTTGCTTCATAATACTGCTGAAGGAGAACCAGTGTGTGTGTGTACACACGTACTTGTGAACACTTTTTAATATTTCAGGGATTAGTTCAAAGGAAGTGGAAGTAGGGTGGATCCCACTATGCTCCAAGGGGCCTTCCTCCAAATTAAATGGTTCTTCCTCTGATGGAAGTTTCCTTAATCTTCCAATTTTGCTCCATGGAGAAGGGGCAGGGATAGATTCCACCCCAGTGTTAGCAGAGCAGGCATGTTCCCTGCCACCATTTGGGTGGCAGGGCTCCAGCCCCTATAAATGTAGAAAGTATAGTCCTCACTCTGAATTAGCTTGATTTGTCTCATTCATGTCATCAAGCAGACATATCTGTCCATGTGATATTACTATTTCTGAGAGGCACCTCCCCCTTTTTAAAGAACTTCTGAAGAACAAAGGGAAACTTCAGGACTCCTGAGGGCACCACTTTAACTTCAAACCTATTTGTGGACAAGAATTCAGTGTGCTGCTTCTTTGACACTAGCTTCTAATTTTCTGCAAATTAACTTTCGTAGGTCTAATGAAGGTTCAGTGCACATTTTCTGTATGTTCCCTAACAGCATCGAGTTGAGGAGGATAATTCTACAATTTAGAAACTGAAATGTATTTCTCCCTCACTTTTTTATGAGGTAGAATAGAATTTGCAGTATATGTACCTAAGAAAGAGTTATAAATGATGCTTTATTAAAGAAATCTGATTTCATAAAAATCAGAACAAGAAATCTTTAGCATTAGTTGTAAAGTTTATTTTTTCTATAAAAAGCCTCATTTATTTTTATAGCAATTTGATGACACATCTGCTTGCTTTATTCATCTGGAAACAGAAAATGTTGGTTCTTGGTGTTTGGTAAAGTTGCTTTGTTAAATTATTTTCTAAATTGTTCAACTTTTAACAAATGACATTTGATACTAACATTGGAAAGCAATTTTAGCTAATTAAGTAGATCTTCTATAAACCATCGGAACGTTAAGATGACAAACTGTTCATTCAGGATTATTTTAATTGGTACAATTATTGTAATTTTGTTGCAATTATGTGTTGAGCTAAAAGCCTTTGTCTAAATCATTTGAGGCTTTTTTGTTAATATACATAACTGAGGAAAAGAGTAAAATGAAAACTCAAGCATTTTCTACCTACTTACCCAATACCACATTTATATAGATAATTACTCCTTCTATAAATTGAATCTGAGTTTTCAGTACACCTTTTAAAAATTAGAACAAGATAATGTTTAAAATTATTTATCTCCAGCAGGTGGTGACGGAGACATTTATATTTTTGACAATTTAGCTATTTTTGTTGGTTTTTTAACTTGGGAAATTATATTTATGTGATTGTGGTGTTTTTAAGTTGCACTTGTTAACAATTTAAACAACTATTAGCTGAATCCAGTCTTAACCATTTTGCTTTGCATAGGAAAGTTAAGCACGCACTTAGCTGTCTCCCAGTGAAATCTCAATGGGATTGAAAAGTACGTCACTCTTAACTGGCTTGTGTGTTATACTTATAAAATAAAAAGTCTTGCAGCACAGAACGATCCATCAAAAGAGCTCTGACTGGAAGGTGGATTAGTATACCTGGCAGTCAAAATACCTGTCTGTGGCAATAAAAATATTTTCCTTACTAAATTAGGAGCCCTCCCACCCCCGCAAAATGCAGAACTTCTGACCACCTCCCCCCCTTTAACTAGAGAACTGAGAGCAGGACCACAAGTGACGCCTGACACAGGTTGGACACTTGCCAGCTTCCCTCAAGTTTTGATGGGAAATGTAGGCAGCTTGGCAGAATGTTGGACAAGTGACAGTTGAAAAGTCCATTGGACAGCAGTCAGAGAGTCAAGCTGCAAGACCAGGATGCCTACATTTCCCATCAAAACTTGAGGGAAGCTGACTAGTGTCCAACCTGTGTCAGGCATCACTTGTGGTCCCGCTCTCAATTGTACCACTTTGCTATGCACTTGAATTCCGAACAGGTGAAGAAGAGGTTCAGAAATGTATGCTTTGAATCCTAGGGCATATTCCTTTCAGGAAAGTTGGAGAACTAGACTGAGCATCTTCTGACAGAGGCTGACACGTTGTAGTGTTTAGAGTGATGATTCCTTGTTGCAGTCTGAACATGGGCTGATTCCGCACACGTTGGATAATGCACTTTCAACGCACTTTATCAATCGTTTGAGGTGGATTTTTTGTTCCGCATACACAAAAATACGTTCCAAATGATCTATTATGAGGATTGGAAGTGCATTATCCAACGTGTGCTGAATCACTCATGCTCAAGTCACAGGCATGACAGAGAAACTGGGTGCTGTGTGAGGGATGTGCACTGAAGACTGACGATCCGTTGTTCCTTGCAGACCATCAGCCTATAGTATCCATGACAGCCTGTTGCTATTTTCAGAGTTTTCCTGCTTCTAAAAACATGTAATTTTCTGTTTCCTGTGCAGTAGAGGTCCTTATAGGAATCATCTATACCTGGATTCCAGCGCAGCTCAGACATTGTTATTTGGATGTGCATTGTTTCTGTTAGTAAATTCCTTTGTTTTCTTTGCATTCTCACCAAGATTGCCTTAAAATATACCCAGTCATCTAATTTCAACTAATTGCTTAGTTTGGCTGCCAGAAATAACATGCATATGTTTAGTATTCCATTTTATTTTTCCTTGTTGTACACTCCCAGCAGTCTGATACTGAGTTGAGTGGCACAATATTCTGTCGCACCTAATTTTTATTTCTACCTTTCAGGTGTTTGCCTTTGTTGTCTTGACTGCTAACTACTGCATGATATCTTATGCCACTTATTTTACAATTTTGCCTGTTGAATTTCTAAAAAAAAAAATCAAGCCTAATATTTCACAAATGACATAAAATACATTGCTTTTTAAAAACTCTTTCCCCTCTACTTCATTATTAGACTTTCCCAAGCCTAGAATTTTATCTTGTTTTGCACTCTCTTGCTGAAACTTAAGGGTTTTGTGCAGACATCGCAAATGCGTTAATTATCCATCATCTTTTCCAACATCCTGGTATTCATGAAATAAGTGTGTGTCATGGTTTATATGAAGTTCTAGGAGATGAACTCAAACTTGGAACCATTGCACGCTCTCCCAGGAACAGATGGACTGCTGATGTCCTTGCAGTATCTAGAAGGTCATAGCACATGTTTCTGCAGTAAACAACCATAATAGGCACCCAGATACTGACCCTTACTCTGTATCTGGGTACCTATTATGGTTGTTTACGGCAGAATGTGTTGTTCCTGATCAATTGGAGACGGAGAATATTGCTGTCTTTGAATGCTCTTGAAAAGGCTTGCTGAAACAGGAGAACAGCTGGCCCCCTGTTGAGCGATTCTCAGCGGCTTTGGATCCTGTCCTCCCCGTATTCTTGACTGTCCTCCCATACTCTCCCGCCTGGGAACCTTCGCTTCTCCTGGTGGGTGAATATGCACCTGTAAAAGAAGAAGAAAGAACAATTAAAAATCTTAGGAATTCTACATATTACCCAAGGGCTTACCTTAGGACGCCAAGTCTTCTATTCGACACTGTCAGCACTTATGGGTGGGTAGTAAAAAATTACTCCTCGGCGGCATGATCTGTTGCTGTAATTTGTAAACTACTCAGTGTATTTATTGTTGGATGTGAACTATGTATTTCCTTCTGGGACTTACTGTTATTTGTTGAAAATTGTGCACCTTGCACTTTATATTCAAATATAGATTATTGAATATTACTTGGCTTTCGCACTGTGCACATTAACGTTTAATAGGACTTGTAAGTTTCTGCCATGGGAGATCCTTTGATCTCTTTCCTCTTCGCATTTTGACAGATGACAGGAAGACTGAGGTAGAGGAAACAGTTTCTGTTGTGTGGATTTATCTGCTCTTGATGCCTGTGGTTGCCATATAGATTTACAGGAGTCCGATAGCACCGTAAAGATGTGAAATGGGAAGTCACTCTTGAAAGCTCATTCTGAATTCTATCAGTCTTTAAGGTGCTGCTGAATTACAGTGTAATTTTGCTGCAACAGACTCTCACAACTGCTCCCTTGAGTTACTGTCATGTAGACAGAAACAAGTTAATTGAAGTATCTACTCAGTCTCTCTTATGTGTATGCGCCTAAATCTTTCACTAGAGGGAGGTATGATCTTATCAGAATTAAACTTGCTCTGATGTAATTGGACTGCCTGTTTCACTCAATAATGAGGAGACTATTGACATTTTTAACTGCAAAATATATCCTGTATGTATAAAAGGAAAAAAAGAGGAATATCGAGTTGACTACTACATAATAAAGGACTTATTTATTACATTATAATTTATTAATAATTTTGTTTGCTTATGTGAAAGCAAGTTCAGTGGGACTTAATCCTAAAACAGAGTTGCGACCTTCAAATAACAGCCTATACATTAGACACACACACACACACAAAAGGAGCATTTTTGGTACGTTAAAAGTAAAGGTACCTTTACCTAAAGTTAGATGGCCTGGAATTAGATACAAGTTGCCTTTCAAGCCATAAAACTGAAAAGCAGAGCAACGAAGCCTTAGGCCTTTTCTGCACCAGCTCATCGTGTATCCAAATCAAGTTCAGACTGCTTAAGATGCATCTGGTTGTACAGATGGCACGGGGAATTAGTGTAGGTATGTGGTTGCCTCTGTCACTTTATATCCTATAAGGATGGAGGAGGAAGGATTTCATCTTCACCTTGCAAAACTAGCATCACTGTAGGTTGTATTTAAGTACTTCGGAATTCATCTGCTTTTCCATCAAGAATCTCAGAACAGTTTACATGGGACATTCAGACAGGTCCTCACTCGAATGCTGACCAAGCTGAGACTTGCTCAATTTAATCAGTGTGACAATGCAATGTGCCTTCAGACCAGCCTCTGGATTTGATGCATTTATTAAGAGCTGATTGTGACATTGCAATTCTTCTTGCTTGGATGATAAGAGTCTAAAGTAAAAGTATGACAAACTACATCAGGAGACTACATCTGAAGGAGAGTCCCCAAACCAACATAGAGCTCCCAAGGAAAAGCGGGGGGGGGGGGAATTAAAAATTGGAGCAGTTTTGTAATGGATGATGCAAGATATAATTTGATTGGCAGTGCCAACCAAAACAGTGCAGAAGCATTGGCACCACAACCTTGACCTTGGCGAACTTAATGAAAATCTCAATCTTGAGTAGGGTTATAGTGTCAGGTTTCTGTGAAAGGGTATTGAATCTTGTAATTTGCACCCTAAGCTGCTTGGAGGAAGGGTGAGAGAAAAATGTACTAGATACCATTGAACCAATTGAAAATTTTCAGGTGTAGTGCAACTCCCAAGACCAAGATAGGTAGCTTATAGATCCAGTCTGGACTTAGACCCCTATTTCATACCTCTCAGACTGCCAACTTAATTGTTGGATGTAAGAGCAGGTGTACAGGGAGAGAATGGCTTTCTAGACTGCCCCTCTATACTTTAATGAAATTTTGAAAGTTTGGGGTTCTTTGGGTCTCTGGTTTCAAAGCTTCCATTAATTGCAGTAAATAATCTAAAACCAGAATTCTGCTGCCTTTCTCATAATACTTAGTTTTGAATTGTTTTGGATTTTAAGGGTACGTCAGTCTGTGAATACTTGTATGTGAATATATTTGTCTTTTTAAATCTGAGAAGTACGGGCAAACAGTTTTGTGGCTCTTTGCCAAAAGTTTATAATTTACATAAATATCTCTTTCAGCATAATGGTTTAATGTACTGAGCTCAGAAGGTTAGAATAGAGATTTCAATCTATAAACCAGCAGTCGGCTATTGGCTTCTAAACAGTAGCATTGTTCATCATATGGAGAACACTGTACACATTCAGACTTAAGCAGAGCTGGCATTAAAATCTCTCTAATTTGCTTCATGTGACTTCTCAGCTGTGTTTTTTCATTTAAGTCTTTAGCTTCTTTTCTTCTAGAGTCTTGTTTTGCAACAATCAGATGGTTGGGAAACTTTTTAACTATTTGTTATCTGTCTGAACTTTTGTACTTGTCTCAGACTCATATGGCATAGTTAAACCATAGGAAAATGTTTATTTGGTAATCCATTTTGTTAATTTATTTAGTTATCATTTACCTTTCTTACTGATAAATTACAAATTGAAAAAAACAATGAAATAAAGATGTTTATGATACACGCAATGAACAATTCAATAAAATTGGATTGCACCATTAGGCAGTATACAACACAGAAGTGGATTACACCATTAGAGAAGAAATAAAATCCTGTAAAAATGCAGTAGGAGGGGAAAGGAAAAAATGAAAACTGCTTAAAATTTTACACAGATAAATTAAGCTACAGCCCTGTTATTCGTAGAAAGTGTTCTCTTACACCCTTCTGCTTCAACACATTCCTGTTCCCTATGTAAAAAAAAAAGAAGCCCTCCTGAATAATTGTTTTACATCTTCTGGGAAATCATAGACATCTAGTAGCCTTGTTGTCCTAGTCAGGTGGAATCCACAGTTTGTGGAGACCTGTTGCGTCTAGTTCATGAATAATCTCAATCATAATGATAGAACTTGTTCTGCATTTGTGATTGTTGGTCAAATTTTTAAAAGAAATACATTATAACCTACATATTTTGCCTACATGTTTCTCTGGCATTTTTGTTTCTTTCTTCAGAATATCAAAGAATATACCAACAACTAAAGATGTTGAGCCTCTTCTTGAAATAGATGGGGATATTCGGAATTTTGAAGTATTTTTGTCTTCTCGAACTCCTGTTCTTGTAGCACGTGATGTAAAGACCTTCTTACCTTGTACAGTAAACCTTGATCCAAAACTCCGAGAAATCATTGCAGGTAAATTGTTTTGTAGATAATGAATTGGTATGGGCTACTTAACAGAAATATATATTCCTTTATTGATTGATAACCTGCTTTTCTTCCCAGTGGGGGAACTAAAGTGTCTTCCGACATCATTCTCCCCTCCTCTGAATTATCCTCACAGCAGCAGCCCTTGAATAGTCAATGTTCTGTTTCAAATGAGGCAAATCTTGTCTGTGGAAGCTGAGAATCAGAATCTTCTAGCTTTAGGATCCTCACAAGAGGAATCTCTCAAGAGTGTGGGAGGCCAAGTGGGTAAATGTGGGTTGCCACACTGTGTTTAAATACGCTGGGCAACAAGGAGAGAGGGAGTTTTAGCATCTGTGGGTGGAAGCAGTAAGTAGAGTCAGTGAGAAGTGGCAGTGGCATTAGGTTGCATGTAAATGGTAAATATCATGCACACTGGCTGGGTGACTTATTTCTTAAAGTTGAATGTTTCAGATGTCCGTGCTGCAAGAGACCAGATGAACATTGGAGCAATCCCATACCCCCCGCTGCCTTTACATGAGTCGGCTCCTAGGGCATCATCTGTCTTTAGCCAGCAGTCATCAGCATGCTCTTCAACACACTCCTTTAATGGGCCTTTCAATGGAGGAGTTGTATCACCACAGCCTCACAGCAGCTACTACAGTGGTATGACAGGACCCCAACATCCATTCTATAATCGAGTAAGAAAAGCGAGCTTCTGTGTTTTGCATTTTGTTCTAATACTATGAATGCATAGTTAAAAACACTACAGGACAACAGTAGGAAACTGTGGCCAAAATGATAGTTAGCCCATTTGATTGATAAGCACATGGCCAACATCAGCAATCTTGCAAAACATTTGTGGGGAAAAGTATCCTTATAGTTAGGGAATCCTATGCTGGAATGAATATTTTTAAAAATATCCTTGAAAATTGCCTGAGCAATATATAGGTATATATTTTAAAGCGTATCTTAAGAATGCATAAGTGCAGAGGACAGCAATGTGGACTGAATGATGAGGATCACAGGGTATGTGTGGAAGTGGAAGATGTTTATGGGGGTGGGGTCAAGCATGAATTAAAATGATACGTATGAGTATGGCCTCACACAGCATACTGAGTCAACCTTCTTGGGGACTCAGCATATAGCAAATGCTATGCTTATTAAAAATCCTTGAAAGTGGTTTGAGCAAGGATGTCACATTGTAGCCGGGATATGCATTGAACACTTCTATATGTGAGCAATTCATTTTTTTAAAAAAAAATGTGGTATTCACTATTCAAAATGGATTAAAATTTGGTTTTGGACCTGTAGAACTGGACTGAAATGGTAAAGATGGCTTTGATCAAGTCCCTGTCTATCCCCTTTAGTTCTTTATCAAAAGCATCAGTATCTGTGTGATAGATTTGAAGATGCATATAATGAGAATTGTAAAATTGTCTTGTGAATTTTGGGAAATAGTGTAGAAATTAAATAGCTGCATTCTGAATTGCCCCTTTAGGAGAGGACCTAGTGGCATATATAACCCACAGATGCTTGCAACACAAGCTCCTGATCACACCTACTTCCATGTGATCATTCTGCCATAAGAATGTAGTTAAACCGACTCTCATTTAATGTAGCTGCTCTGACAGTTCTAAATTAAATCATTTAGTTAACTCTGTAATGAAATAATGTTATTGTCATAATCTCATTGCAAACACATTTTATGTTGTCCTAGCGTTTTTCTCATTCAGCTAATTTGGAAATCTTCCCTTGGCCTTGGGTGTAACTGTGTAACGTATCATCTTTTGATCATTTCGAAATAAGACTTTGAAAATCACCGTCAGTGTGAAAGTTTTCAGTTTTTTGTTTTATGTTATTAAATAGTATTTGTTGAAGTAAATTTTCCTTTTGATTTGTGTAATTGTCTTTTTTGTTACATGTTTCTTTCCATAGCCATTCTTTGCCCCATATGTTTACATGCCAAGGTATTACCCTGGCAGTTCTCATCTCATCCCACGTTCATCAATAAAATCGAATTTGTCCAGAGATCAGAGTCTAGTAAGTATCTTCGGGGAAAAAGTAAATGAACGTACTAACTTTTATACTAAAACTAGTCAATTATACGAAAACAGATGTTAGCGCATAGATGTGCAAGCTACTTTTTTCTTACATCAAAAGATAAGTTTAACTCAGATGATAAACCATATTTGTTTCCCCTTTTTAAAGCTAGTATCCATGGAAACTTTTGTCTTACAAGTGATTAGCTTCACTTTTGATTGGAATTAAGGCATTCCCATTTCAGTAAGTAATAGGAGTATGTATATATGCTCCTAAACATCTTCATTTATGAATTTAGGCTTTGTTTGGTATAATAAAATATTCTTTGTAATATACAGGCCTAATGAGAAGATGAAGTTTCATTCTCTGATTAGTTTAAGATGATTGATAACCAGACAGAGAGAAATAGCTAATTAAACATCCACATATTCACATTAAAGTGTAAAACATTTTATTTTTCAATTAAAATTGACTCAAAACTAAATTTTATTTATCCTTTACCATACAAATCAAGATCTTTAGATGCTTATGTAACTGTGCCATGATTCCATAAATAGAAATTGATTAATAGTCATTCCTATATTGAATTTGATTCAGAAAGGTGTAGGATTTGATCAGTTACCTCAGTTCTAAAAATAGGGGCCCTTTTAAGACAAAGGTATGCTGAAGTCTTAAAAACATTTTTAAAAATTATACAAACCAGGGGAAGGCAGCCCAAGGCCTGCAGGCCATGTTGGGCCTGTAGACTTCTATTTTGGAGGAGCTTGTTCCTCAGTTCTTCTGCAGTGGCTGCTCCAGTACTGTGTGGCTATGCAACGGTTGTCCAGGCGGAATGCCTTGGTGGGCCAGGTAAAATTCTCTTGAGTTTCACATTCCCTGTCCCTGATTTTAAAACATTGCATTTTAAGAATAATACAGTATTTGGTACCTCTTCAGCTATTGTTTCTTTCAAATTTTCACAGAGTGCTTAACCATTTGTTTATCCATACAATAATACTTTGTTGTTGTTGTTAGGATATGATCACGGAGGATGCTGATGAGGGGCTTCCTTCACCCACAGACCCCTCGATGGTAAATGAGTAGTCATGTGGTGTGGAACCTTAGCATCCCATTGCTTCTTCGACCGTAATGAGTCTGCTTTAATTATAACTGCAGTCCACTAACACTGCATCAGTGGCTTGATGAGCAAATAGAATAGATGGAGACTAATGAATGTAGTTTGTGAATGAATACAAGAGCTAATACTCATAAAATATAGCAAACTATTGGCCTTTCCCTGCTGCCTTCAGTAGTCCATGGCGTACAGTGTCTTTGGCTACGAAGGCAGTGTGTTACTTTTTCTTTAGCAGTGTTGTGCTGGCTAGTGAAATGGACTTAGTATATTTAGCTTATTCATTGTTGTAGAAGTGAGCAGTTAATGCCTTCTCTGAATGTTTTTAGTCAAATAACCCACCCACCCTCCTTTCTCAGTTGTATCAGGGCATAACGATGATGGAGATGGCAAGATTTAAAGATGAACATGAGGATGGAAGAGAGGAGGAAATGTATTCAGTCGTGAGTCTTAGGGGATCAGACAGGCTATATTTCTTGGCTATAGTGAATTGTAATATAAAAATGGTTATCTGCATCTTAGATCTTTATTTCCAAAAATCTCTCTCTGTCTCCTGAAACCACATAGTCATTAACTATTTTAGCCAATAAAAAAAACTGTGGGTATGAACCTTGGGCTATGTTGTGCAACAACTTTCACTGGTATGGTCCGAGTTGGGTTCATAGTATGAACACTTGTGCCTGTGTAGTGGTCTCTAGCAACTAGCATGGTCTACTGGGATATCCCAGCCTCCCTCCTCCTCCTGCCCACATGCTGTGCTGTTCAGTTACAGTGAGTCGACCACCACAGGAGCCATGACTGGCACAAGGCTCAAGCAAAGCTTGGGAGAAACAAGAAGGTGGCCTGATACAATGAAGTGAAAGCTGGAATGATTATGTGATAAGTTTTGAGAATCTGTCCTACTGCTGTGCTTGTGTTGAATAGCACCAACTTGGAAGCCGTGCCACTTTCACATAAATGAATACAGGAAATGTTGTTTATGTGAATGGTACTGTGAACTAGAGGTGAATTCTCTTAAATATCATCTAGGACAGAGTTTTTTAAATAAATACGTTTACTTTTTAACAGCTTTAGAAAATGGCTATGTTACAAACTTGTAATTTGTTTCATCTTGTTGCAAAATCTTCATCACTTACAAGGCTCTTATACCAGGAAAATGTAGTTTCCAATGTTATTAATAGTTTAAGGTGGGTAACTGTGTCTGTCTGTAGTCGAACAGTAAGATCCAAGTCTAATAGCACTTTAAAGACCAACTAGATTTCCAAGGTATGAGCTCAAGTCAAAGCTCCCTTTGTCAGATACAGGTATCTGACGAAGGGAGCTCTGACTCTCAAAAGCTCATACCTTGGAAATCTGGCTTGTCTTTAAGATGCTATTGGATCCACATCTTACTCTTCAATGTTGTTAAATCATTAGTTTTGATTTTTGTATATGACATGTTTGCATTTTGACATCAGAAAGAATCCATAGTTGATCTTTGTGGCTTCTGTGCAGTCCCACATTGGGGCTGCGCATATGCTGGCTAGCTACAAATGTGTCTCAACGTGTGCCTGCACAGAAGACCACTCAATGTACAACTGTTACAGGTAAGTGCAACCCTGTTTCCTAGACTAGTCGAGCAAAACAAGTGAAAGGGAGAGCATTTACAAGTCAGGCAAAAAAGGAGGAATTGTATGTTAAAGCAGGGCATTTAGTTTGCATCAAACAGTATTTTCTTATGAAAGCATGGTACAGGCATGTTTTTACTTTTTAGACTGATGACTTTATGCATGCATTAATTATAAATCTTGTTATTCTCATGGGTTCTGCAGGAATGTTTGTTAAATATAATGGGTGCAATCCAGTGAAAGTTAGTAATGACTCAAAGCAATGTTTTCTAAGGGACTTAGCTACCACTAACTCTGGCTAGATTGTGCTCCATGATCTGCTGTTAGGTTCTGTTGGCTGTGAAAGCAACAAACTTCTAGCACAAGACATTCCATAACCCGTAATAGGGATTTCCCAGCTACACTTCCAGTCCTTATGTTAACAATATTGTCAGCACATTCTGAATGTAGATTAAATTATATTATCGAACCTCTTGTGAAGCCATAATATTTTTTCATAACAAAGGTTACAAACTTTCCATATCCTATGGCCGGAGCTGGTGTTTTAGGATTATTCCAAGTGAAAAATGTAGCCAGTTACTATAATGTAGGGAAAATGTTCTTCTGTGTTTACTAATGGCCAGGATCTAAAGAGTTGCTTTAGATATGTGCAAATTAAAGACCTGTGAGTGCCCAGTGGGATTCTTGCCTCTTTTTCTCATTGGACAGCAGACTGCTTTAAAAGCTCCTTGAGTTTTGAGAGCAGTTACATGTTCAATATGGGTTGAGAAACACAGCCCCAAAGCCCCATTGGGTATGCACAACTAGCTTTGGATCCTGGCAGGAATATTTAATCAGAAGAGGCAAATACTGTTCTGGTTTCTTTTCTAATTTCTATTTTATTTTCCATCACTGTAAAGAGAAAAACTAACTGTGTACTTGCTGGTCCTTTATAGGTTTTCCCCTTGTGTTTCATGTTAAGCATTTGACTTCTGTGTCACTTTTTGTCCCTTTCTTAAAGCAGTATAAAACTGGGTTAAACAGACAGA
The DNA here is from genome assembly GCF_028583425.1 of Eublepharis macularius. Lineage (NCBI taxonomy): Eukaryota > Metazoa > Chordata > Lepidosauria > Squamata > Eublepharidae > Eublepharis > Eublepharis macularius. The sequence goes on from NC_072790.1 coordinate 51,119,020, forward strand.
GACAGGTACAGCAACTTTCTGCTCTTCCTTTTAGGTGATCATTACACACCATATCATACTAGCACCATGCTGGGCTGCTTATATACTAATGCACTTGAACCAGCTTTGAGATTTGCTTTGACATCCTGCTTTTTAGATTTTTTTTTTTTGCATGGCAAATACTTTGTAGAAGAATGTTTTATTAGCTATTTTAATAGAAAACACTGAACTGAAAAAGTCCCCATTTGAACTCCCAAGTTCAATTCACTCACACAGTATCCCTAGAAGGATTTGCATACTTTTCTTATTCAGGCATTGCTTTTTATAAGGATGGTTTGGATTAAGGTTAATCTCTTTCACAGGGTTTGTGCACCGGCATCAGGTATCTCAGTGTAAATGAAAAAATTGATTCTTTAGTCAGCATATTGCATGCAGAAATTACTCGCTTTTCAGTGTTCAGGGATGTCAGTGATTTTCAACATTGGTTTCTGTTACCTTTCAGATTCAGATGGAATTTTAGCTAGACTATCCTGGTTCACTTTTAACAATTCATTAGCTTATAAGAAGAGTGACTCTTGTAAAGTGAACTTAATTTTGTTCAGAACCAGCTGCTGGGGAATTTTATGTGGTCTGTGGCCTAGATTGCTACTGCTACATATTGACCAGAAAAAGTAGAAGGCCAGATTTATTGAGTGTATCATTCACAGGCTGGATATTATATAAGTATGGTTGCCAACTTCCATGAAGTGGCTGGAGACCTCCTGGAATTACAACTAATCTCCAAGCCACAAAGATCAGTTCCCTGGAGAAAATGGCTCCTTTGGAGGATGGGCTCTAATGGCAGTATACCCCTCTGAGGTCCCTCCTCTTCTCAAACCCCATCCTCTTCAAGCTCCACCCCCAAAATCTCCAGGAATTTCCCAATCTGGAGCTGGCAATCCTATAACCAAGCATGCACATATTTAGAAATGTTTCACGTGTGCATCAAATGCAAATAGGCTTCATAATTTTGCAGGCTGTGGCAGTATACACTCTGTAAACTGAGTCTTCCTCTTTCAGTCACTATGGAATAGCAAATACATCCATTGTATACACTCTTCACCATATTCTCCTTATCTAATAACAATGGATGGAATATATCTCTCTGTTTAAGAAATTTTTAGAAACAAGTAGTATAGCTGACACCTTGCTTTGCTGATAGCTTGTTGTCAGGCTTCAAGGCTTACTTAATGGTCTAAGCCTAAACATTGTAATAAGTACTTTAATAGCTTGTCCCTAAGATCATAAAATCCTTCCTCCATATTGGGTTTGTTACCTGTTGATTACTTACCTATCTCATGTCTTTTTACACTAAACCACAAAATTATTGCTGCATTATCTCCAGAATTGTACTTCTGACTAATGGATAATACTGAATAGGTTATACAAATAACAGAATTACCATTTATTCTGCTTTTGTGGACAAGACGGAAGGTTGGATCCAGCAGAAAAGTTTATGGAAGGATTTGTAAGAAAGGATCTTTCCCTACCTACTTTCCCCACATGATGAATGAAGGGAGTTGCAGTCTAGAATAGGTATAGAAATGGTATGTAAACACCTGGCTTATTTAAATGAAGTCACATCCTCAGGGCCAGGTTAATTGCATCATAGGGCACTAAAGGAACTTGCTGATGTAACTTCAGAGTCTTTGACTCTAATCTTTGAGAATTCTTGGAGAACAGGTGAGGTGCCAACAGATTGGAGGTGGGCAAATGTTGTCTCCCAAAAGAAGAAAAGTGAGGATCCGGGTAACTACTGACCCATGAGCTTTGACGCCCATACCTGGAAAGATTTTAGAACAAATAGTATTTCAGTCCTGGAGCATTTGGAAAAGCAGACTGTGATTACTAAGAGCCAGCATGGGTTCCTTAGAAACAAGTCATGTCAGACTAACCTTATCTACTTTTTTTGGTAGGGTTACTACTTTACTGGATAAAGGGAATGCTGTGGACATAGTTTATCTTAATTTCAGTAAGGCTTTTGATGAGGTTATGCATCATTTTCTTGTTGACAAGTTGGTAAAATGTAGTTTGGATAATTCTATTTTTAGGTAGATTTGTAATTGGTTGACAGATCATACCCAAAGAGTGCTTGTCAATGGTTCCCCATCTTCTTGGAGAGGAGTGACAAATGGAGTACCTCGGGGATCTGACCTGGGCCCTGTTTTGTTCAACATCTTTATAAATTACTTGGATGATGGCATAGATGGGATGCTCATTACATTTTCAGATAATACTAAATTGGAAGTCATAGCTAATATAGTAGAAGATAGAATCAAAATTCATGATGATCTTGACAGGTTGGAAAACTGGGATAAACTGGGATTGTGATCCGCCCTGAGCCCGCTGCTGTGGGGAGGGCGGAGTATAAATCCAATAAATTAAATTAACATAATGAATTAAAATAGATAAATGTAAAGTTCTACATTTGAGTAGAAAAAACATTATACACAAAATTGCAGAATAAGTGAGACTCATTTTGGCAAAATTTTTGCAAAAATGATCAAGGGGTCTTAATAGACCATACACACTGAACATTTTAGTGGTAACTAAAAAGACCAATGTCATTTTGGGCTGCATCAGCAGAAATAGTGTTTACATCATGTGAAGTGATGGTATCGCTTTACTTTACTCTGCTTTGTTTAGACCTCATTTGGAGTACTGTATTCAGTTTTGGGCACTGCAGTTTACGAAGGATGTTGTCAAGTTGAAACGTGTCCAAAGGAGGGCAACAAATACTGTGAGGGGTCTGGAGACCGTCCTTTGAAGAAAGGCTGAAAGAGTTGGGTATATTTAGCCCGGAGAGGAGACAACTGAGACATGATATGATAGCCATCTTCAAGTATTAGAAGGGCTGTAGCATAGCGGATGGAGGGGAGTTGTTTTCTGTTCCTCCAGTCTGCTGTTTTTGTCCCAAAGGCTGGTCTAGGGGTCAGGGAACTCTCATGTACTACCCCCAATGCTTGGAATATTTTTTAGACATCAGAAATCTGCTGAGGGAAGGAAGAAAGTTTGGAAAGATCTTTTCTACCAACTCCTTCCTTTGTTTTCCCACTGGATCCAGTTCATGAACTTCAGATTCCTGAAAACATCAGCTTTCATTTTATATGAAAGCAACTGGCTTGACCTTTGTGGATGACTGCCCCTCTCTAAACCTTTGTTTTACTTTATTTCTGACCTGCCTTGGTTATGCAGGCTGTTTTTCAGACTTCTTCAGGATACTATCTGTTGGCTTCTTGTAACTATGTTCAACTTAAATTACCACTTAGTTCTGGAAGTTAACTTCACATGGGGAAAACAGCCCCCAGGACAATGCTTACATTTTTAAAAGAAATGGTATAAGGAAGCAAAGAAAATAGAAAAGCTTTTCTGTCCCCTCTCTGTTACTTCAGTGATCGTCTTCGTCCTTCTGTGCAGCCCCACATTGGGACTGCGCAGGCGCAGGCCAGCCGCGGAAAAGATTTTTCTAGCTTCCAGAGATGTGAAGGGGACGTTCGGATCCACCGCGCATGCGCGCCGGTGTTCCCGCCAATTTTGAATGCATATATATCCGAACGTCCCCGGCATTCCCTCAGTTCCTTTTTCGCCACCGTACGAAAAGGTTCTATTGTCTAGCATTTATCCTCTCAGCGTCTCTTCGGAGTTTTGGATTGTGATCTTCTGGTCGGTATTTTTTCCCCTTGTCGGTGGGAGATACCGTTCATTATGTCCCAAACTTCTTTGTTTAAGAAGTGTCTTAAGTGCGGCACTAAAATGACGCACTCGGACGGCCATGAGCTCTGCCTCATCTGCCTGGGCGAGGGGCATGTTGTCGAGCGCTGCTCCATCTGTATGTCCTTCACCCCGAAGGCAAGGAGTGATCGGAAGGCCAGGCTCCGGGCCTTTTTGTGGGATGCTAACCTTCTCCCCCCCAAGCCATCCGGCTCTTCGGGAGATAGACCCCGCTCCGCCGCTCCGTCGCCGGCGCCGTCTCGTAAGTCGCCAGAGCAGCTCCCCACGGAACCGACGGGGCAACCCGTTCCGGAGGCTCGACCTGACTCCGGTTCCGGGGATCGTCCTTCCGACCGGAAGGCCAAGAAGCGTTCCGCTTCCAAGCCGAAGTCCTCCTCCAAGCCCTCGGCCGCAGAGTCTGCTTCGGAACCCCAGCCCAAGAAGGCCAAGGCGAAATCGAGGGCCAAGGGCCGTGCTTTATCTCCGGCTCCGACTGTGCGCCCTGGTACTCCATCTGGACCGGTCCTGATCCCTGACGATGTGGTGAGTCTCCACACCCCGTCTCCTCCCTGCATGCCTCCTCCGTCGGTTCCCGAGGAATTCGTGTCGTTCCCATCTTTCACGGAACCGTTCCAGTCATTCGAACGCTCCCTGCCTTCCGCCCCGGCGCCTTCGGAGGCCTCCGTTCCATTACCGTCTACCTCGTCGGTTCCGATGCCTCTTCGCTGGCCCGCCCCGGTGCCTGCTCCTCTGCCCCCTTGCCAGCCTGTTGCGGGGATTGGGAACATGACCTCCTGGCAGGATTTTGTGGCGTGGTTCCAGCAGTCGCTGCCCTTCCTGCAGCACCCTTCGGTTCCGGTGGTTTCCGTTCCGGCTCAGCCAGTCGGGCTCCCGGCATCCGCTCCTCCACCTCCTGGCTTGCCTCTGCGACCGTCGGTTCCGGCGACTTGTCCATCGGCCCCGAGCGCTCACCGGTCCTCGGTTCCGACACAAACCTCGCCGGAGTTTTCAGATTCCGAGGATGAGGAAGGTCTGGCGTCCCCGTCGGAGTGTTCTTCAGATGCGGCCTCTGATCCTTCCCCGGATGACACCGTGGGTGGGCCCCGTTCATCGTCTCCGAATGACGACTACAGGCTGTTCTCCGAGCAGATGGTGCGGATGGCTGCCGCGCTGGAGATAGACGTCTCCTCCACGACCTCCAAGCCCAAGAGTAAGCTACTGGAGGCTCTGTATTCCGGGTCCCCCGCGTCGGTGGCGTTTCCCCCTGTGGAGGATTTTGTGGACAGCGCTCTCGCGCTCTGGCAAACACCGGCGTCCGTGTCCGCGACGGCAAAGAAGGTAGAGAGGTACTACCGTTTAAAGCAGGATGATTGCCCGTACCTCTTCAGTCATCCGAAACCCTCCTCAATCGTGGCTGAGGAGGGTCAGGCTCGGTTCCGTTCCGGTTCCTCGTCGGCGCCGGCGGACCGAGAAGGCAGGAAGCTGGATGGCATGGGCAGGAAACTCTACTCGTCCGCGTCTTTGGGGTTCCGTATTGCCAACTTCCAGGCCATTATGGGGTCCTACAATCTGTTCCTCTGGAAACGGCTGTCCTCTTACCTTTCCGATCTCCCCGAGGATCGCCGCCACTTGGTGAAGGCCCTTCAAGCAGAGGCCATACGGCTGTCAAAACAGCAGATGACAGCGGGCAAGGATGCTGCCGACTCCGCGGCGCGCTCGATGGCGACTTCGGTGGTCCTGCGTCGACACGCCTGGCTCCGGTCCACTGCCCTGCCGCCTGAAAAGAAGGCGAAAGTGGAGGATTTCCCCTTCGAGGGGCCCCAGCTCTTCTCGGAGAAGACGGATGAATCCCTCTCCCTGATGAAAAAGAATCAGCAGACGGCCAAGTCCCTCGGAGTCGCCCCCTCGGTTCAGTCATCGGGTCCGAGGTATCGTTATGGTCGGTTCCGATCCTACCAGGTCCCTTACCAACCTTACCAGCAGCGTCAAGGGCGCTTCTTCTCGGGCCAGTCCTACGGTCACCGATCCTATTCAGCCCAGCAGCGTCATTCTTCCCGGCGCTCCGGCCGGTCCAAGGGCAGGCAACAGCCTTCTTCACCCAAGCCTTCGACCTCGGTGCAGAAGCCCTCGGTCTTCTGACTAAGCCTGAACGCTCCCCTGTTGGCCTCCAAGGACGCCTCCTCTGCTGCCCAGTTTCTGGACAGGCTTCGGCCTTTTTTGCCCTGTTGGCAACGTGTTACTTCTGACACTTGGGTCCTGTCCATTGTGGCCCATGGTTACAAGTTAATGTTTACAGATGCACCTCCTCTCTCTCTCCCTCCCCGTTGTTCTCCATGTTGTGATGTTATGTTGCACAATAATGTTATAGAGTTGGTTAACAAAGGTGCTGTCCGGGTGGTCAATGTCGCTGCTTCCCCGTGGGGATTTTACTCGAGGTACTTCCTTGTGGATAAGAAGGATGGAGGTTCCCGGCCCATTTTGGACCTTAGGGGCCTCAACAGCTATTTAAAGGTTGAGAAGTTTCGGATGCTGACCCTGGCACGGGTCATGGAGCTCCTAGAGGTGGGCGTCTGGTTAGCTATCCTAGACTTGAAAGACGCCTACTTCCACATCTCCATCTTTGAGGGCCACAGGAAGTATCTGCGGTTTGCCTATGGGGATTCTGTATATGAATATACGGTGTTGCCTTTTGGGCTGGCCTCTGCGCCCAGGGTCTTTACGAAATGCATGGCCACTGTGGTGGCATACCTACGGTCCAGGGGGTGCTTTATCTACCCGTACCTGGATGATTGGCTCCTAGTGGGACCCTCAGCTGACTCTCTCCAGGACCATATTGCCCTTACTTTGTCTGTACTGGCTGAGTTGGGCTTGGTGGTTAATAGGGATAAGTCCATCCTTACTCCGGGCACGGCCATTAGGTTTATTGGGGTTCATCTAGACTCACCACGGGGCAGAGCCTACCTGCCTCCAGATCGCCTGACCAGGCTTTCTTCCTTAGCCCGTCATTTCCTGCATAACCGTTACCAAACTGCCCTTTTGATCCAAACGTTATTGGGCCTTATGGCCTCCTCCACTGGGGTGGTTTTCTTTGCACGCCTGCATATGAGGCCTCTGCAAAACTGGTTCGTCCGGAGGTACAACTCCCTCACTATGGGCCAGCATCAGAAGTTCTCCATTCCCAGGGTGGTGCTGCGCTCTCTGGCCTGGTGGACTGTCCCTGGAAACCTGTCTGAGGGTTGTCCTTTTGGCCCCTTCCTAGCTGAGGTCACAGTTTATACCGATGCCTCCAACTTGGGATGGGGGGGGCGCTGTGGACAGCTTTCGGCTCAGGGCATCTGGTCTCCATCTGAGGCATCCATGCATATCAACCTTCTTGAGCTTCGGGCGATCCGTTACTCCCTCGCTTCTTTTGCAGATGCCGTTCGGAACAGGAAGATTCAGGTCCTGTCGGACAATACCACGGCCTGCTACTATCTCAACAAGCAGGGGGGAACGGTCTCGCTCAAGCTCTGCAAGGAGGCAACGACTCTATGGAATTGGGCCGTGGCCAACAACGTCCTTCCCAGGGCCGTGCACATTGCCGGGGAGCTCAACACCTCGGCAGATGCGCTGAGCAGGGTGTTTCTGCCTCAGCACGAGTGGTCCCTAAACAGGGTCTACCTCGACCAGGTTTTCCGCACGTGGGGCATGCCTTTGGTCGACCTCTTCGCCACTGCCCGCAACAAACAGGCCCCGCTGTTCTGCTCCCGGGCCGGCATTGGCCGCGACTCCCTAGGGGATGCCTTCCAAATACCTTGGTCCCCAGGGCTCTTTTATGCCTTCCCGCCCTTTCCGCTCCTGTACAAGGTTCTTTCCAGGGTCAGGGCCTACCGAACCCGCTGTATCCTCGTTGCCCCTCGGTGGCCTCGCCAGGATTGGTTCCCCCTTTTGCTCTCCCTGTCCCAGGGGCGATGCCTCCCCCTGCCTCACGCCCCGGACCTCTTAACCAGGGACGGGGTGTGGCATCACGATGTGGCTGTACTGAATCTGACTGCCTGGCTTCTGGGCAACCGGGAGTGAACCTCTCTTCTGGAGTGCTTGGGGTGATCTTGAATGCCCGGAAACCGTCCACCAGGTTGTCCTACCAGAGGAAGTGGTCACGTTTTTCCCGGTGGTTGGCCCCAAAGGGGGTTTCTCCCTTTAGTTGCCCGCTCCCTGTCATCCTGGACTACCTCCTGGATCTCTGCTCCCAGGGCCTTGCGTTTTCCAGTGTTAAGGTCCACATGGCTGCAATCTCTGCCTTCCATGAGCAGATTGATGGGAAGACCGTTTTTACTCACTGGCTTTCCAAGCAGTTTCTGAAGGGCCTGTTCAAGACCTTCCCTCCTAGGGCCCATCCCATTCCACAATGGAGTCTCTCCCTGGTTCTCTCCCAACTGATGCTCCGGCCCTTTGAGCCTCTATCTTCCTGCCCCCTGCCTTTGCTCACTCAGAAGGTGGCTTTCCTGGTGGCAATCACGTCCTCTAGGCGTGTTGGGGAGCTGTCTGCCCTGCGGTGTGACCCTCCCTTCCTGCAGTTTTTCCCTGGTACTGTCATGCTCCACACTAGCATGGAGTTTCTGCCTAAGGTAGTCTCAAGGTTTCACCTACAGCAAAAGGTGTTCCTCCCTTCCTTTTTTCCAACGCCCTCATCCCCAGGGGAACGAGCGCTACACACATTGGATGTAAAGCGTGCTTTATTGTTTTATTTGCACCGCACCAAATGTTTCAGGAAGTCTCCTGCCCTGTTTGTGTGTTACTCTGGCCCTCGCAAGGGCTCTCCTGCTTCTGCCCAGTCCATCTCTCGCTGGATTGTGTCTACGATTAAACTTTGCTATCAGCATGCTGGAGTCCAGTGTCCCTTGTTGGTTACCGCTCATTCCACTCGAGCCCAAGCTGCTTCTGCTGCCTTCCTGCGAGGAGTGCCGCTCCAGGACGTCTGCCAAGCTGCGACATGGTCCTCTGCGGACACTTTCATCCGGCATTACTCTGTGGATGTGCATGCACGACGTGACTCGGCTGTTGGCACAGCTGTCCTGCAGTCCTTGTTCAAGTAGACACTCACACCCGCCCCCATTGGTGAGATGCTAGTTACTCTCCCAATGTGGGGCTGCACAGAAGGACGAAGACGATAAACAGGGTTTCTCATCTGTAACTGTTGATCGTCGAGTCTCTTCTGTGCAGACACACATTCCCTCCCGCCTGCCCCGCTGTGAGTGTTTTGTTAACTTAGTTTCTCCGGCGGCTCAGGTGAACTGAGGGAATGCCGGGGACGTTCGGATATATATGCATTCAAAATTGGCGGGAACACCGGCGCGCATGCGCGGTGGATCCGAACGTCCCCTTCACATCTCTGGAAGCTAGAAAAATCTTTTCCGCGGCTGGCCTGCGCCTGCGCAGTCCCAATGTGTGTCTGCACAGAAGAGACTCGACGATCAACAGTTACAGGTGAGAAACCCTGTTTTTTTGGGGGCTCGTGTCTAAAGATTCTCAAGAAGTTCTGTAGTGAAAATACACCATTTCCTACAATTTTGAGCTCCCATTTATCTGTTTCGGCTTCAGTAAACAAGTTTTTGCAGTCTTTTGAAGCTAAAAAAAGGGTGAGATGATAATTGGACTGGCTATTCCTTGAAGAATAAGTTGAGTAAATACATTACTTTGTTTTAAGTATGGGCTGCTTCACTGATAGGAGAGAAACATGCATTTTGAAGATCTGTACGAGTTGTGGAGGACAGTAGACCATTGTCGCTTCTGTGGCCTCTGTTTCTGTACACAGCCATCAAAACATGCATTTGTTTCCCTCTAACTATATGTGTGCAAGCTATAAAGCGATGGAAGTGGCCTTTCTGCTATTCTCTTTCATCCCCCCCCAGCAGTAGCATTAAGACAATGAGGACTTTTCCAGAATACTTCTCTTTCAGGGCTAGTCTTTCAGTTTAATTTCTACTTTATTTTTTTTTTAAGTTCTCAGTGTAAACAGACATTCTAGTATTAGTGTGTATAGTCAGGGTTTTTCTCCACTTTGTAAGTAATTTCTTTCTCCTCATTGGAACCTTTGAAACAAACAACTTTTTTTAAAGGGTGCTGCATATGTGGGAAGAAACTCCCTTCTTCCAAAGAAAGCCCCTTTGCTTAGGAGAAGGACACACAGTCAACACCTGTTCTTACTGTTCGACCTTTGCTGGACAGGCTCAGCAGAATAGAATGGCAAGGAGGCCCCTGATAGTATACCAGAGTTCTGAGTTTCCAATTAGGTTATCTTTGTCATGCCTCAAATATGCATTGTTGGTTTTTTTCCTTGTATGGTGTGTAGGCATAATGAGCATTTGACCGTATTGCTTATATATGTACTTTTCCTTACTTAGGGAACAGGAACAATCCCAGGGCCAAGCTCAGGACCGCCTCATGTGCCTTTGAGCTCAATGACTGTTGATGCTGTCTGTGAGAAACTGAAGCAGATAGAAGGACTAGACCAGAGTATGGTGCCGCAGTACTCTGCAACGATAAAGAAGGTGAGCTCTTACTGTAAACTAGAGTGGCAATATGTAGCATCAGATGTTGGCTTAAGTATAATTATGTTTGGGAATGAGAAGAAAAGGATGATGCAGAAGCTCTCTGTCTCCTTCATGAATTTTTCAAAGGGGCCTTTTGGAGATGACCTTTTAGGGCCTGCTGTGCAGAGAAAAGGGGCCTCCAGCATAGGCCAAAAAGTATGCATTTATACCCCATTCATGGCACTGAAACAGTTGTGGCATTCTATTATGAGCCTGTTTGAGCCTGATGATCTGCAGTTTCTGCACCTGTCTTCTTGTTGTACAAAATAGCGATTCCTTTTCCAGTAACAATGATGTTGTCGTGGAGCTAATCTAGATTGGCAATGTGATGCCTTTGAATGGCTTGATTTTCAATTGGGGCAAGGGCAGTGCTATGAAAAAGCCAAATCTGTCTGTGCAACATCACTGTATGAGCTACGTTTCTGTCAAAAACGGTGGTGATGTTGCTGCCTACAGGGGTTGTGAACAGCTGTAAACCAGTGAAAAGAAACTTCGAGGATTTACCTTGCCTCATTCCCTAAGATTGCATACTGTTTAACTATTGAAAATTACAACTTGCCGTGCAGTGCCCCTGCTTCTCCTCTTCCATCATTTCATCGGATCGTCATATCAGCTCTTCAGAAATCCTATTGTTTATTCAAGTGGTATTTTTTCTAAACGTTTTCTGTTGAACTGATTTCTTCAGTGACCTTTCATTTAATTCTTTCTCTCTAGTCCTCATTGTTTTTTTTTCCTCTGTTGAGAACTTAGATGGAAAAAGAGGAGAATATGTAGTTAACGAGCTTCTATCGTGAAATTTCAATTGTCAGACATCCCCTCGATTCTGACTCTTCCAGACAATTTCCCGACATGCATGCATCTTAAGGTGCTCTTCATCTTATTAGTGCCTGCACAGACTAAAGTTATAAGAAACTAGAAGAAAATCCCTACAGAAATTGATCAGTAGTTTAAGAGAAGTGGTTTGCAAGAAGTGCTAGGGATAGAAAAGTTGGTGCATCAGCTTCAGAGAGAACAAGCCACTCCAGCGCCTAAAACGCTGCACCAAAAATGCTGTAGTTCTTGATGCTTTATAAAAAAGAGCTCTCGTACCCTACCAAACCTGAAAGGGTTTGCTGTGTTGTCAGACTGCAGCCAAAAGGAGCCTCCAAAGTATCCCACACAGCACTTTTGACACGGCCCTTAATTTACAAACATAATGTATCATTTTAATGGTTTTTCTTTTAAGTTAAAAATTATACATTCCTACATATTAAAGAAGGGGTTTTTTTGTCTTTCAGCTGAAATTTACACCGTCTGTATGTTCCTTCAACTAACATCTAATTCAAGATTTTTAAAAAGAAATATTTATATGAAACATGTTTTTTTGTTTTTTTTATTTTAGGCAAACATAAATGGTCGTGTTTTAGCACAGTGCAACATCGATGAACTGAAGAGAGAAATGAACATGAATTTTGGTGACTGGCATCTTTTCAGGAGCGCAGTAAGACCATTTTAAATCATATGTGTAAATACAAATTCTTGTTGTGTGTCCAACACCTGTGTGTGTTTTCTGAGAAGTGCCTCTGTGTTCATTGTGACTTGCATTCAGGTAAGGTTACATAGAAGCTAGAGAAAAGCAGCAATTATTTACTTCATCTCCAAAACCTAGTTCCTACCAAAAAAATTACTGTGTTTTTATATAGTAGTAACACATATGGAGTTCTGGTTTTGATAAAGCATGGGGCTTTTAATAATTGTATAGTTCATTTTTTTAGATTGTATTTTTATTTCCGCATAAGCAGATACTAATTCTTATCATAAAGCAACTTGTTGACAATGTTTTTGAAACCTTTACCAAAACAATAATTCATACACAAACATTAGCATGCTTAAAAATTCCCACATATTTACCATATTAAATACATTACCTCTTTTGTAATAAAGTTAATTTTGAAAAAGTATGTCTCTTTAGATTTATAGTAAAGAGTCCAGTAGCACCTTTAAGGCTAACCAACTTTATTGTAGCATAAGCTTATGCTACAATAAAGTTAGTTAGTCTTAAAGGTGCTACTGGACTCATTACTAGAGATGGGCACGAACAGAAAAAAACAAACAATGATGTTCATTGTTCGTTGCCATCCACGAACAGGGACTCACGAACAACCACGAACATGGCCCTGTTTATGAACATGTTCGTGGCTGGCTGTTCGTGGGGGCCAGCAGGCTCTCCTCCAGCCATCATCCAAGTCAAGATCCCTACCGCACCACTCCCAGAAACCTGATCTGAGCAGGCAGCAGGAAAGGTACCAATAGTAAATAATAGCTTGGCCCAGAGCCTGGCAGCAGCCCTGGAACCTGAAGGGGTAGATCCCTATCCCACCACACACAAAGAAAATCCAAGCTCCTATGCACTCTCTCTATCAAAATGCCAACAGCAGCTGTCTCTCCCTCACCACTGTCTGCAAACTAAGCCAGAGCTGGGAGCCCCCCTCTCCCCTGGTCTTTGCTCCCTTGTAAAAAACGTGGAGCTCCACGCTTGAAAGGAAGACCTGCCTATTAAGCTAAATTTGGCTTAGATTGGGGTTTCCAGGGCAACAGCAGGAGTTTAGACAGAGTTCAGGCAGTCTCTGCCTAAGTTGCCAAGGGAATTGATTGCAGGTGCCGGACTGTCTGGCTTGATGAACAGCAAACGAATGAGGCTTGCAACGACCACCTGTTCGTTTAGAATGGGGCCTCACAAACAGCTTGTTCCCGAACAGCAGATTGGGCTGTTCATGGCTTTTTTTTTGTTCGTATTGCTGTTCGCGCCCATCTCTACTCATTACTATTTTGCTACTACTAACACGGCTAACTCTTCTGGATCTTTAGATTTAGAAATCCATTCGCTTATACTAGATCAAGACTCCTGTTTCCAGTATTTCACAAACACAATCCTTGCAACTGTAATCAAATGAAGGAACAAATTTCTTAAATCCTTTGGTATAGGTTTAACATAATTTATAACTAAAATCTCTGGGGTTAACTGAAAGTCCACCCCATACCTTTTTTAAGGGTGTTCACCATTTCCTGCCAGTAAACCTTTGCATGTGAAGAATTTTATCATATATGCAGAAAATCGGCATTAGGTGCCTCACAAAACCAACATTTATTACGACAAATTTATAAATTCTATCTAATCTTTTGGGGGTCATATACTACTAGTCTAATTTTTAAAAATGGTTCTCCCTATACTATAAACAAATTGAAAATGATAATCCATATTTTACTATGTATTTCCAAACTTGGTCTGGAAATGGATAACCAAGTAAGGACCCCACTTGGAGAGCTATTATATACTTTGTTTATACTGCAAAGAATATTTGACATTAAACAACCCTCATATTTCAATAATAATAATTCATAACTAGAAGAGTTACTTAATAACATGCCTTTTCAAAAAACTATTTCTCAGAATTGACTTGACTTGGTAATATTCAAACAAGCTTATCCTACCATTACTTTTTTAAACACTGCATTATAATCTAACAGCTTATTTTTATTTTACAGCATGGAATTTTTCTTTATTTAGACTATAAACAATAACATAAAAGCTATAGACAACATAGAAGATAAAAAACAACATTCTAAAAAGAAAACACACTAACAATACATAAACAAGTGAAAAAAGAAAAAAAACCTTAACTAAACTACAGATTGAGTTCTGATTTTCTCTGCCACAAATATGGATCATATTCAGAGTCTCACTTATTCTAAATTAAACATAACAGCCCTCTTTTCTATTGTTCATGATTCTTAATCCATAAATCCAGATGTCATCAAGTCCTTATTATCCATTTCATGTAAAAAGTCTATAAACGGTTTTCATTCAGTCAAAAATGTAACTAATGTCTTTTCCCTAATCAGCGAAGTAAGTTTTGCCATTGACGCAAACTCCAAAACTTTTATCTACCATTCCTCCACTGTAGGCAATGTTGGAGTTTTCCACTTTTGCGCATAGAGTACTCTTGCTGCCATAATCAAATATAAAAACAAAGCCCCAAAGCTTCTTTCCAACTGGCTGTCTGTTATTCCCAACAAAAAAGTCTTTGGTTTCAACTGGATTTTAATCTTCAAAATCTTCTGAATTGATGATTGATTATTAAATATCTATAAGAATGTAAACCTACTCTCTCCCATTTAAATACAGAAGCTAAATGAAAAGCCTGAAGGGTGATCTAAGTCCTTATCTGCAGAAACCAATGGAGAAGTGTTTGGAGCAAGCTTTTTCGTGGATAGGTTCCAACTGCAGAGTAGATTATGAAATTGTCATTGTTGTAGACCTTTTACCTATCTTGTTTATTGAACCAAATAAAAGCTCGTAGCGGAAACTTCACATATATCTGCTCTATCACAATCTCTGTTTGATTCTGGCTATCTAAATACCATTTTGACAACTGCATTAGCTTAGACACATCATGGAACAACTTAATTCTAGGTTGCATCTTTCATTTATTTGTACCCCACTTTTCCCCCAAGTGGAGATCCATCTACTCTATTTTATCTATCACAACCCTTTGTGATAGGTTAGACTGAGTGGGTGTAAATGGCCCAAGCTTCCATGGCAGAGTGGAGATCTGAACCTGGGTTTCTCAGATAGTACTACAACACTACAATCACTACAGCAAACTGGCTGCCTTATGTTGATAGCTGGCACAATAGGAGGGAGAACATTTCCTCCCAGGGGCTTACCAATAAGCATTGTCTTGGAACTGTTCCTTGCACTTTTGGAACTTCTCTCTCCCCCCGCCCCCCATTCCTGCTCCTGTGAGACAGCTGGGAAAAATCTGGTAGCTCCATACACCACCCTATCTTTGGACTCTCAATGAGAGCAGATGGGGAGACCTTATGCTAACCCTTTCTTGTACCTTCAAAGTTCCAGATTACTGAATAGAGGTATTTATTATAATGTTTTAAAAGAATACTTCTATTTTACCTCTTCAAAGGCCTGATGGAGACAGCTTAAAATTAAAAACCACAATATAAAAAAACAAAAAGCATCATACATAAGCAATATAAAAACTGTAAAACAGAAGCAGACCATTAAAAAACTAATAAGATAAAATCCCTGATTAAAAGCCTGGTTAAAAAGGGGGTGTTTTGGCCTGGAGCCTAACAGAAATTAAAGTAGGTGCCAGGAGAAGGTGTTCCTGAGGTGAGGTGCCACTATAGAAAAAGTCCTATCTCCGCCTGCCTCACTTCTGAAGGCCTAGAGAGCAGGGCTTGAGAGGCAGATCTTGCAGATTGAATAGTACTGGTGAAGATGGTCCTTAGCTTGTGCAAATGTCACAGACTTCATGCTCCAGGGAAGAAAGCACTATTGGGGAAATGAACATGGTAAGGATGTGACGGAATAGGGGAAACACAAGGGGCTGGATGGGAGAAACACAGAGGAATGCCAATACGGCAAAGAAACAAAAACCCTAATGCAGCAAGTTGAAACTCTTCCTTAGCATTTCATGTATGCCTTTCTTGCATGGACACATCCCTGCAAAACCAACTCTTGGTGTCTTTTGCGTTCTTCAAGAGTAAATGTGCATGGAAGTTCCTTTGTCCTAGGAAATTACAGGAACTGGCAGAGCTCACACCCCTCACCGGTGTGTGTGTGTGTGGGGGGGGGGGTAACCTGCCATTTCCTGCTTGTGAGAGAAATAGCAATAATAACTGATAGCAATAAGTTTTTGAAAAGGTGATGGATGGAACATAGGCGTTTAGTTTTTTAAGTAACTTCAATATATTATATGTCTACTTGAGTGTGTGTTTTTCTGTTGTTGTTCTGTTGTTATCCACTGCAATTGTGGCTGCCTGGAAGGTTTCTTGACTTTCTGGAGTGACCTTCCAGGAATTATGAAGGGGGGGGGAATGGATCAGAATCCCCCCCCTCAAATCTACTTATGGAGACTCTATTTGCAGAAATTTGATGTCTGTACATAAATCTATTTGAATAAATCTGCACACTTTTGTGGACTTTTCTCCATAGATTCTTATCCTAACAATTTCAATCAGATTTTAGCTTCCTTTGCTATCCTACCAGCATAATAATAGCTCTGTCCTTCATGTGTTAGGTACTTGAAATGAGAAATGCAGAAAGTCAAGCAGCCCATGAAGATTCTCGTGCGGCGGCTGAACATTCCAGCACAATTTCCCATAATGATCTTACTCGTCGCCCCACACTGAATAGTGAGTTGCCTCATACGGAACTTACCGGTCTCTCTGGTCAACCTCCCTATGCTCTCAACTTTAGCTTTGAAGAGCTGAACACTATTGGTTTAGATGAAGCCCCTCCACGTCACAGCAACCTGAGCTGGCAGGTAACTGCAAAATAGTCTTTTAAAAAAATTCTTTTCTTTGTTTGAACTGTAGCAGTTGTTAATGGTATGCACTGCCCTTTTAAAGAGTTAAAATCTACACTGAGTTGTGGATATTGATAGCTTGTGCATTAATGTATATGAGAGGGAAGGGCATCCCTTGATGTCTGTGTAATTCAGTATCCCTGAGCAGAGTGCAGCTGCATGTCCCATTCCAGCTCCATACGTACACAGAACACCCCCTCCCCCCAATGCCTGGAAGTGTTTCTCCATTCACTTCAGTGGAAGGAACATCTTTATATATACAAAGAGATATGTTACTGCTTGTAGAATGAAATGCTTTTTTATGGGGCAGGTGGGGGGATAGTTCGGCATGTCTAGAACATTGAATGTTCCCTCCACTGCAAAGTATGTGCTGTACTGGTTATTTAATTCAGTAGATTTTTATCCCCTTCTTCCTCTAAGGAGCTCAAGGCAGAGAGTACCTGGTTTTCCCCTCCTCCTCAAAATAACCCTGTGAAGTCAGGCTGGAACAGAGTGACAAGGACCAAGGTCACCCAGCAAACTTTGTGGTGGTGTGGGGAATTGAACTTTGGTCTGCCAGATCCTAGACTGACTCTCTAATCACTATACCATGCTGGTTTTCTCTGGTTATGAGGGGTCAGAGGTCAAATGTCATGCACTTCTGTTCACACCTGTGAACTCTCTGTTGAGAGGCTCTTGCTGAGTCTTTCAAAAATCATGTGAACAGATCTTTAATTTATGCCTAAATTGAGTTTCAGAGGTTAATAATGATACTGTCCTAAGAGCTGCCAAACACTCCTGTAACTAATATGGACTTTTTTCCTCTTTGTACAGTCACAAACTCGAAGAACTCCAAGTCTTTCAAGCCTCAATTCTCAAGATTCTAGTATTGAAATTTCAAAGCTTACTGACAAGGTACAGGCAGAATATAGAGATGCATATAGAGAATATATTGCTCAAATGTCACAACTAGAAGGGGGTGCAAGTTCTAGTACTGTGAGTGGCAGGTCTTCTCCACATAGCTCAGCAGCTTTTTATATGGGCCAGAGCACGTCAACAGGCTCCCTGCATTCCAGCATTGAGCAAGATAAGGGAAAGGATGCGGAACAGAAACAAGATGATGGAAGAAAGTCATTCTTGATTAAACGGAATGATGTAGATTACAGTACATCAGGTGTGTCTACTAATGATGCATCTCCGCTGGATCCCATTACTGAAGAGGATGAAAAATCAGATCAGTCTGGCTCCAAGCTCCTCTCTGGGAAGAAATCTTCAGAAAGAACCAGCATTTTTCAAGCTGCAGACCTAAAGCTAAAGGGAGTAGCTTTGCGCTATCAGAAACTTCCAAGTGATGAAGATGAGTCTGGAACAGAAGAATCAGATAACACCCCCCTGCTCAAGGAAGGTAAAGACAAAAAAATAGAAGGGAAAGGAGAGAAGCAGCCAAAATCCCCAGAACATGGGTCTGAGCCCATCAGAACCTTGATTAAAGCCAAAGAGTACTTGACAGATGCTCTTCTGGATAAGAAGGATTCCTCTGACTCTGGGGTGAGATCCAGTGAAAGCTCTCCAAACCACTCCCTTCATAATGATGGAGATGACTCGCAGCTTGAAAAAGCGAATCTCATCGAGCTGGAAGATGATGGCCGCAGTGGGAAAAGGGGAATCCCTCATAGTTTAAGTGGCCTTCAAGACCCAACATTGGCCCGTATGTCGATTTGCTCAGAAGATAAGAAAAGCCCTTCAGACAGTAGCTTAATAGCAAGTAGTCCTGAGGAGAACTGGCCGGCTTGCCAGAAAGTGTACAATTTAAACAGAACACCCAGCACAGTCACTCTGAATAACAACAGTGCCCCAGCCAATAGAGCTAATCAAAATTTTGAGGAAGTTGAAAGCATCAGAGAGCCTTCTCAAATCATTCTGCGCCCTGGATCAAGTTCTAATGCCGTTGCAGTGCAGAATGATAATCTGAAAGGTGTGGCCCACAAACGAAGCCAGCGTTCAAGTTACACCAGGCTTTCAAAAGATTCTTCTGAGCTCCTTACTGTTACTGGCTCTGATGCTGCAGGCTTTGGCGAAGAGAGAGAGAGTATTCTTTGAGAGGTCCAAGTTCATGCAGCCTGCCTGAATAATATCAGTTTTAATGCCTTCCCTACATACTCTCCTGCTCCCCCTGATCAGGCTTTTTATTGATTTACCTCTCCATATCATGGTTTGTAGTCCCCGTCTTCTCACCTTGTCACTATCATGAAAAATTAAGGGCATAACCCAACCACAGTTAAGCCTCATAGATGTCACTGTGTGCTTTAAGCTTGATATAACATCAAGAGTAAATGAGCAGTCCCTTCTCAAATAAAGGCATTGTTAAACCTTTTCTACAGAAGCAGAAGTTCTAAAAACTCTGAAAAGGAAGCTTTTTTTAGTTTTAAGATGATGTTGCAGAGATGAACAATTTTTCCAACAAACCCAATTGGTAATTTTAAAAAATGAATTGAGTGGAATGGGGATCGTTTTATGTCCAGTGATGCGGAAAACATACAGAAATACCTACTAGTTTACATTTTTAAGTGTTGTATGTGACAGTTGAGTAGTGATGGTTTAAGTACAAATCCCAAAATGGATTAAATAGAACCCATTCATTGCTTTTCATTAAATGAGATGGTTCTTGGAAACATTAAATGTGTAAGGAATACGGTCAAGTTTTAAAAGGATTGCTGCATGTTGAAAATGTTAGTTGTGCTTGAGGTTTGATGTCATTCTCTGTAGTTGAATATAGTTGTGTTCAAGTAATTCCAAGTTCAAATAAGTGACACTTGTGACCATGGTGTTTTTATCTGAAGTCATATTCAGGCTGGTGCTTAGATGTAGCCTTTTAAAATTTATTATGAAATATTTCAGTTTTCAGACAAGCGTTTCTAAATTGATCTGGCTCTGTCTTATTGTGGAAGATGAAAAATTAGTAGTTGCTGTTGCCTTGAGAGTAATTAAAAACCTAACGTTTGGCATAGTCTAGCAAATAAGCTCAGAATGTTTTCCATTCCAGTAGATATCAGTAAACCATACAGCAAACGAAATAGGTGTGAATTTCACAATGATTGGTGAATCATATGTATTCCACTACTATAGAGGATAATAAAATAATGGACATGCTGTTCTTGTGTCTGAGGGTTTTATTTACTATAATGGTTGTGACTTCATTTGATTGGCTGGCACTAGGAATGCAGTCAGGATATAGGAACCCATGTGGGACTCCTTGATACTTCAGAACCACAAATTCCAGCAAAACGTTGAGTGTGCTTCAGCTTACTGATTTCTAACAACTAGAGAATGCTGCATATCCTAATGGCATGATGTATGAAGCAACCCTTAGATCTTTTTCTAGTGCTATAAAGAAATGCTGCTTTTTAAGGGGAAAAAAGACTATGCTTTAATTAGTGGGTTACGTTTTTATTGAAAATATAATTGGTTTTTACAGGCTCAACCTAAGTAAAACAGAAAGGTGAGAAATTCTGCATAATGAGAATGAAAAGCAAGGAAGATAGGTGAACGGAGCGAGAGAGAATTTCCAAAAGCCCAAGAGAAAGAAAAACAGGTCTGGGTTAGTGTGTAATGTGTTGAAAATTGCCAGTGGCTAGGAATGAGTGAATGTCTATGGTAATAAAATTACATTATAAAAGTATTTATATACTGCATTTTGTGTTCCTAACGCTTTTTCATTCATGCCATCTTTGCTCACCATGCCAGTCTTTGCATTGCTCAAGTGTTGGGAGTTCAAAGGATAGTAGCCTGTGATCAGGGGTGGCGCAAGGGTTTGTGGTGCTCACGGCTGGCTGGGTGCCCCTCCCGTGCGTGCAAGCGCACGCGCACACCAGCCTGCGTGATGAAGTCACACATGACGTCATCACGGGAGCGCGTGCACACGCACCACCGCCACCAGCCCAATCACTCTGGCGGGCGGCCTCCGAGCTCTCCCGCTTGGTTGCCTGCGCCACCACAGATGCCTGCCCGTGGTGGCTGCACCCGGCTGGGGGGCTTGTGCTGGCAGCGGCATGGGGCAGGAGGGATAGGAGGCTTCTGCTTTGGGGGGCACGCTCCCACCCCCCGCGCCTCCTCCAGCGCTCTTTCCGGCACCCCGTACCTGAGGCCACCGCCTACCTGGCCTCTATGGGCGCGCCGGCCCTGCCTGTGATGTAGGTCTTAGCTCTGTTGACAATGTATGTCGACCACTAATGGTTTTTATTAAATTCTATAAAGAAAAATGTATGAAATATACCAACACAATAAATATCTTTGAGAGTTAGATTTAAGCACTTGACTTTTCAGAATGCTGGGTCAGCCTGTATCATTGGTTGAAAATATATCCAAAGAAACAACTCGACATTAGAACATGAGAATGTAGTAATATCTGTTGGAGATCTAGGCTGCTGGAAGAGTACCAGCTTCTCCTCCTCCTGTTACTAACTACAAGTCTTTTATTATTTTGACAATGACATCCAAGCTCTGGACTTGTGCACACTGCAGAATATGTATTTGATACCGCATGGAACTTGTATATTCATGTGAATAATCATCATTTTTGTATGCAATGTATTGGAAAAATACACAGGCTATTAGACTCAGTTTTCCTTGCCCAAATGGTTGGAGTCTAGTTGATTTTTCAACGTTCTATGCAACATTCTTGTTTCATGACTTTGTAATTTAGAGTAGAAGGGCAATTGCTGGCAAGCTTCAAATGTTCTACAAGTAATTTTTGATCTCTGAAATCATTATTAAAAATTCTGAATGCTTCAAACACTTCTCATTATGCTTCCATCACCTCTTAAGTTAGTCAGTATGTGCATAGCACAGATAAGACTTCAGCACGAGAAAATAAATAGGCTTGCCAAAAGTTATGCTAGAAGCTTCCTGAAGTCATGTACAGGATCTGTAACTTCTGACTCAGTTCTATGCTTGAATGAAAGGACTTACTTGATTTTGCATAATCTTACAATTTTTGTTTTAATGACACCTGAGCTTTGATTGACAGTTTCAGATATAATGGAATGTATGTAACAATCATGCATCCTAGTAAGAAGCAGCATTGTCTATTCAGAATCACAGCAAAAAACAAATCAGACCCTACAACTGTTAGCCATTGTTGACATTCTTAGAAGTTACATTCTTCCAGGTGATTCCTTGCATAGTAGCCCGGTTACAGTGCTAGAATTCTCCCGTGTGACCCCTATCAGTCGGTTTGCTTTCTGTCTCAGTCAAGAAAGATGCCATCTCAGGATTTCCTTCAGTGCATTTTATTGTTTTTGTTTCTTCTACCTCATGGTGGAGATGAGGAAATATATATTCTTCTTTTGACACTCCACTATTCTTTCACCTGAGCATGCGGATGTATCCACAGGTATGGGGATGATGAAAAAATTTAATTTGCATTTTCCAGTATGAACCCCTCTCCCAACCTGCCTTCAGCGCAGAAGACATTTAAAATAAATGAGGCACTAGGTATTCCTTCCTCACTAGCTCTGAAGGCACCCATCTGTCCTAGCTGAGCATAGAATAACAGAAAATGAATTTCCTTTATACAGCAGCTGCGACCCATCTCCTCCCAACTTGCTTGAGAAAGAATTCAGAATAATAATCTAGATCCCTTTTCCTAATTGATTTAAAGCTATTTGCTTTATCCATGAAGAGAAAAAGGCCAGTGGCCAAATGTTGTGGTCATGGGAGGTCATCTTGCTAATGATGGTGCAAGGGTTTCCTAATTCCCAGCTCTTAAATTTTTTAATAAACAGAAAACCAGTCCTTTGTTAGCACATATAGGTAGATATGGGCACGAATTGAAGTACGAATCAAATTTTGTGACTAATCCAGCCAATTTGTGTTTTGCAAAAACACATTTTGTGGGGCTGCGGTTTTCACAAAATTCACAACTTTTTGGCCTTTGATTGGTGAACGATTCGTGATGCCAGACAGGCTGGCACCGATCTATTGATTCCCTAGGCAACATAGGCCCGGAATGTCTGCAGACCTTTTGTTGCCATTGGAAACCCCAATATTAGCCCACATAACCTTGATAGGCAGCTCTCCTTGCCAGCTGGAGAGCTTCCATTCTGCCCTATACAGCAAGGAGCAGGGGGGTTAATCCCTAGGCAACGGAGGAGATGGGCGTTCTGTAGCCATGGGAACACCAATCTCATCCTTCCAAACCCTGTTAGGCAGGTCTGTCTGCCAACCACAGACCTCCTGTTCTGCTCTATGTGAGCGTTTGTTATATAAGGCACCTCTTTCTGTCTCGTGCTTTTAGTTCCAGAAGACACAGAGAGAGGCAGGATCTGTTGCTGGGACTTGGAGTGTGAGAGAGTGGAGTTGGGAGCTTTTGGCTGGATTTGCTGCTGCTTCAGAAGAGACTAAAAAACCTCTTTCTTATTTTCCTCACTTGTCCTTGCTGGGAAGGTCTTTGGGTGAGGGTGCCTTATTTCCTCCACCCCACCATAGTCTCAGGCCTTTGCCTGGCTCTGGGGCCTAGCTTGACTGAGGAGTCCCTTATTTTTTCTTTGCTTGTCTTTTTTTCTTCTTAATTCTTTTTTCTGCTCTTTTGAGGGCTCACACTCCTGTTTCCTTTGGTTTTATTTTGTGCACCTCTCCCGCCTAGGCAGGTGTCTGTGTGGTGGCTTTGGGGCCCTCCACCCAAGCCCAGTCTCAGGGCCACTGCCTGGCTTTGGGGCCCAGCTTTGTGGGTTCTAGTCAAGTGTTTTGCAATCTTGGCCAAACTGGGAGGGTGGGTGGAAGAGAGTCTGCTGAAGTCTCCCTGCGAGTTTGGCATCTCTGGGTATGAAGGGGGCATTGGAAGTGCCCTGGGTTCTGACAAATCACGAAACTAATGAATCATATTGCAAAATGGAACAATTTTGTGGAAATTCATGTTTTGTGATTCGTGAAATGTGATGAAACATGAAACTTTCATTTAGTTTTTTCCCCGTTTTGTGCCCATCTCTACATATAGGTTTGGTCTCCTGGAGCAGTGCTCTCTAACAGCTCCAAGAGGGGTATCTAGAAAAACTTAGAAATCACTGAGGTCCAAGAAGGCAAGCTAGAATTTTCTGTCAGAGAACAATGAAATAAAAGCAATATCATATATCCAATAAGGCAGGGGCCCCCATTTTGAACCTGTGGGCACATTTGGAATTCTGACACAGTGTGGTGGGTGCAGTGACAAAATGGCTGCTACAGCTTATCTTCAGTCACACAGTGAAGATCCATGTGCTGTGGAAGCAGTTTCTGTCAAAGCAATGTTTTTACAGCCAATCAGTACTCCAATGGCCAATCAGAAGCCATGCTTTGTAAAAGTCTCACCTGGCCCCACCCAATTTCTAAAAACACTTGGGTACCAGGAAATGTGTCAGTGTGCACAATTACCATGGGCACCATGTTGGAGACTCCTGCAATAAACAACGCAATATGAGAAAGGGGGAAAAAACTTTCTAGAACTTTCAGACAAAACAGCTTCATTTCCTTTTATAAAAATGCTCTTCTGAACAGTCCAATTTTATGCAGAGAGAAGTGTGAGAGCTTTCTTGACAGGCCAGCCATCACCTCCCAGAATCAGTTGACCACATTGTAAGCATACTCCATAAAGTAATTGTGCTTTGTACCTGCTGCTGCTTCTAGATGGCCATGCAACACTATCCCTTGAGACTTGCTAGTACCATTGTGCGGTCCAGTGCATGGTGCCTTCTGCATCAAAAGAGGCACACATTATATAGTGTCATGATGGGTCTGCAGGTAATTCCTGGCTTGAGGAAGGCTGAAGGAACTTCAGACTCAAATGACTGGGCTTTGAAGGAGCCATGATAGTTGTCCTGCATTGCCATTTGCCTAATCTTTGCAAACTCCTGGCAGATATTCCTGTATGTATGGGTGAATGGAAGAGGAGTTTAAAGTAGTCCAGAACACACACAGTGTTTGTACTACCAAATTCTGAAACGTCAAGCTTGAAGGAAGCTTCAGGGTGCCCAGGCCACTGCTATCCTTCCAACTGTGGCAAGATTGCTGGAGCACATGACAGCTATGCCTCAATATCTGCTATGACTTCTGGAATCAATTCAGGTTGCTGATTGTGCCCTGTGAAGTCCAAACAGCTTAGATTCAACTGTACAAGAGGCTGCCTCCAATGCTTTGTTCCACTGCAATCTCTATTTGAAAGCATCATTTATTGGCTTGCATCCGGACAACTGTTTCCACAGACATGAGGTGCTTATAGAATGCAATTTTCCTGCCTCCCCTCCTGCAACGACCCCCCCCCTAATCTTCAGGAACAGATTTCAGAGGGTATTTGAGCTGCTGTAGGAGACAAGAAAGTCGCTCAGTGTGAGCCAGAATCCTTGCACTTGCAGGAATGGTAGTCTGGATCCATGCTAGGGTTTCTATTCCCGCGCCCGGAGCAGGGGATTCCCGATCTCACCCTTTCCCTCCTGTGCCCCCTTACTTGGATGGCGGGGGGGGGGGCGCACTCCCTAGGGCACCCCCTCCCTGGGCGGTGCGGCATGCCCCCAGGTGGAGGGTGCACTCCCACACCGTGAGAGTGGACTGCCGCCGCCCGCTTTCACCGCCGCAGCCTCTTTGCGCAAAATGAGAGCGGGCCACAGCAGTGATGGCGAGAACGGGCTGAGGCCACAACGAGAGCAGCCCACACCATCGAGGGCAAGGGCCCCCTTTGACCTGGGGTGCCCTTTGACCCCCCACATGATGATGTCACTCCCGGAAGTGACGTCATCACGTGAGCTGGGAGCGCTCATGCATGCGCTGTGCATGCACATAAAGAAGGAAGCTGGGGTAAGTGTCGGCTCCCAATCCCCCGCCAGAAGAGTCCAGGGACCTGGGCATCTCCCATCGAGGGACTGCAGGTCCCTGGCAACACTAATCCAAGCTGCCATCTGTGCCTTAAGTTTCTACTGCAAGGGCATGTAAAAGCAGTGTTTTTATAACTGTGAAATTAATTTCCGTTGGAGACTTAAAGTCTAAATGTTGACCCTGTTCAGTGTTCAGATTGAAGCAAGCACATTTTCCCCATTCTGCACACTGACTAACATTCTCCACTGAATATGTTAAACACAACTCTGTTAAAATTAGGATTTCCATGCCTTTACCTGGATTTTGCCTGTCCCTTTAAAGCTCCAGGATACTCTCTGTGGATATGTTTACTGTGCCTTCCATCGTACTGTCCTTTTAGCCATATGCCAGCTGACATCCTGCTTGCTATAGCAGATTGGAGAAAAGTCAGTGAAAATAACACTTGGAACACTAAGATGGAAGGCCCAGCAGGTCTGGCCTCTCTTGGTGCTTTCAGGCATTTAAAAGCTCACCTACAAGAGAAGATATGGCTACCACAAGTAGATGACTACACTTTGGCTTAGATCCCATGTCTTCTTTCCCTTTGTGCGGCACCCTTTTCTGCTGCGGTAGCAGTCCCCCACTGTTGAATTGGGTTCCTCTAGCATTAGGCACTTCCACAGAAGCAAGGCCTTCCAATGGGCCAAAAAGTGCCTAGCGCTAGAAGAATGCAGTCCACAGTAGAGGACTACCTCTGTAACAAAGAGGTGCACAGTTGGAAAGAGAGCCTAGGATCCAAGCCAGAATCTCCTTCAGACAAATTAGTCAAAGTATTAGCCAACTTACAACACAAAGTATTAGCCAAGTTACAACACAACAGCTGAGTTGTCTACTATCAATATTAAATGGTCCTAGACCAGCATAAAATATAACAGCATTCTTATTCTCAAGAGATCAAAGGTCGAAATTATTAGCTCTCCCATTACTAAAAATATTACAC
Organism: Eublepharis macularius; assembly: GCF_028583425.1. Classification (NCBI taxonomy): domain Eukaryota; kingdom Metazoa; phylum Chordata; class Lepidosauria; order Squamata; family Eublepharidae; genus Eublepharis; species Eublepharis macularius. The sequence goes on from NC_072790.1 coordinate 51,145,488, forward strand.
AAAATTAAAATACAATGTCAGCATTTCATCACATAATTTTTATACCTTCCTTAACTGGTCGATTTTTAAAGCTGTCGCAAAAAACTTCACGCTACATGCTGTAACCTTTGGGTTTTCATCTATTAACAGCATTCTGGTATACTCAAATTCTGAGCAGCCAAAGTGCCTATTGATTATAGGGGAAACAAACAAACGCAAATTTCTTGATAATAGGGGCAGTGTAATAAAACATGTTATGTAGGTTCAATCTCCCTTATTCCGCAAGGACACCACCTATCTTCCATCCAAACCTTTTTGTATCATGCCTCTTGACCTGCAGAGGGGAGAGTTTTCTACTATCTGTATTCAGTTAAGTGTGGCTCATTTATTATTACAGTTTCTTGGTTTTATAACGTAGCTTCTCAGATCCTGTAGAAGATTTTAAATGTAGTAAATGAGTATTTTGTGGTATTTGGATTATTTTAGGTATCTATATATAAATTCTGAAGAAAAGAGGTTCAGTTGCAGTGGTGCTGCCCTGTATGATAAAGAGATACTTGAATATACCATGCATCAAAAACCCTCGAAGTAATAAATTCAGTCATGCTGGACTCCTGTTCATTTTGCAGTAACAGACTAACATGGCTAATGTTCGTTATACAAAAGATAAGTTTAAAAATATGTACATTTTCGATCAAGTCATGCCCAGGATCTAGTTAAAGAAGCAGTTCTTCTCAGATTAATTGACTGCAGCTATCTAGCTTGTTTGTCAACTTATGGGTATTAAGCCTGGTAGAGGCCAGAGGTGTGAGCCCAGGGACTGCCTTGGACCTTGGCTCACATTCTGGGACCTACAATAGGAAATCCAATGAATAAGGAATTGCCCTCGATGTTTTTTCTTTTGTTATTTTAAATTACATTGTTTTGGAAATATCTGTAAGTCAATTTGGTCACTTCGGGAGCAAAAGTGGCATAGAAATGCACTAATGTGAATAACATGGAATTAATTTTTACTATATGAAATGAAAATTACGTAGAAATCCTAACACAATTGCATTTAGTTTCAGGAACAGATTTTTTTTAAAAAGGAAGATCAGTCAAAAAGCCAAATATCAGAGTTATTTAGAAAGCTTGAACGTTACTTTAAAAAGAAGGCTAGCAAAAGTTTGAACAAGATGAGACGTCTGCCGCTGTAAAGAAATGGCAAACGCATGGCCGTGCGGTGCTCCAGCACTACAAAGGCAACGAAGCATCCTTTCCCAAATAAAAATGATGTTAAAGTGGGCACAAATGATTACAAAGCAAATGTGAGTTGATAAGGCAACCAAAGAAGGAATTTGGGGGTGAACTGGTAAAAAAAATACCTCAAACCTTTCATTAAATGCATCTGAGGTGGAAATCAGCTAGGAAGGTATTAGTGTAGTGCTGAGCAGAAGGTTGGAGAGAGAGAGAGAGAGAGAGAATTACACCCTAACCATTGCTTTCCTGGAGAGCATTTGTGGAACTATGTCAAATAAAGGAGCAAAGAGTAAATTTTTAAAGAGTAAATCGACAAATTAAAAATGAGCAAGTCAGAGGACCTAGAGGACTTTTCCTGTCAAGGATTCTTAAAGAATTTGAAAATACCTACCTATCCCAGATATTTTTCTATTCCAGATAAATTGGCAGAAAATTGTTAAACATCCCCTCAAATGAGAGTGAATTAGCATGGCTTCTGCCAAGGTAAGCCCTGTCTCAGTAACCTTTTAGGATTATGTGAGAACCTGCAGTTAGGGCAATCTCCTTGGACTTGCAAAGAGGTTTTGCTGAAGCTGCTTACCGAAGGCTTTTGTGTCAACCAGGTGATCATGAGATCAGAGTGCAGGTTTGAAAAAAAGGACGCAAAGGTTAGGAATAAATGGGGACTGTTTTCACAGTGGAGGAAGTAAGGCTCCCACCTCCTGCTAGCCAGATTTGTGTTTAGACCAGTGCTGTTTAATTACAAATTATCTGGAATCATCGCTGGGTTCTGAGGCCAAGTTTGCTTGTGGTGAAATCCAAAGCAGACTGTAGTGTTTCAGAGATCTTTCCAAGCTGGGTGAATGGATGACAAAATAGCAAATAAGGGTTGAGAGCCAGCATGGTGGAGTGGGAGGCCCAGGTTTGAATCAAGCTTACTGGGTGGCCTTGGGCCAGTCACATACTCTCGTACTACTATGTTATAGGGTTGTTGTGGAGATAAAATGGGAGGCGTGGAGAATTATGTAAGCCACCTTGAGTACCCATTGAGGAGAAAAGTGGGGTATAAATTAAGTAAAGTTTGATTTAAGTGGTTCACATTGGGGCAAAACTTTTTTCTAATTTAACATAAATATTGATGACTGTAACTATATATGAAGAAGAACTTAGAGCTCATGGAGGACAGTTCACTGAAAATATCAGCTTTGATATATGGCAGCAATAAAAAGAGCAAACTCAGTGTTAGGACTTATCAGGGAAATAAATTACTCCCCCAATAAATAGTACAATTATCACAATTTTTTTAACACAAATACGTAGTGCATGCACATTCAGGATCAAAAAAGATTTAACTTTGGAAAAGGTACTGAAAAGAGGAACAAAAATGATCATGGATTTTATTAACTGTCCCTGTTTTTATTTGAGAGATTTCTATGCCACCTCCTCAGAGTCCTGCTCAAATTGGCTTACAATTAAAAATATTTTAATTGTCCAATATGGAAGCCTTCTAGTTTAGAAAAAGTTGTGATTGAGGGACAAATTAGAGGTTTCTAAAAATCCCCACCCAATATTTTTTAAAAATGTACCTGACATCCAGCTTCTACGGCAGATTTCAACACAATCAGAAGCTTAAAAGAGGGATAACTATTAAAATAAGTTTCAGAGCTTAGCTCACAGCAGTGAAATAAGGAATCCTATGGCAGCCTACTTGCTAATAAATTTTATTGTGGTGGAAGTGTCTTTGAGCCAAAGCCCACTTAGATGTATAAAGACTGGCAAAGTGGACTCTGATTCACAAAAGTATATGCTACAGTACATCAATTGGTCTTTCAGATGTACCAAGGCTGTTGGTTAAGATTAAAATAAAGGACCTGCAATAAGAAAAGTATCCACAGCATGAAAACACTATAACTGCCAGCAGCAGTAAATGACGAAAATACTATTAGAAACCAAATATGGATACCATGCTTAAGGAGACCAGTAAGTGCTTTAAAAAGTAAAATAAGTAGCATGACAATAACAAAAGCGAAATAAGGCAGAAAATTCTGATGTAGCCTGGACAGAAAGGATAGAATCATTCTAACTAACACTACAAATGCGAGTCACCCACTGAAACTGACCAGCACTAGGTTCAAAACCAAGTCTTGTTTAACGTAACACATACTTAACTCTTGAAATTCACTGCCCTAGGATATAATGATCTCTAGTTTTTCTATTGTTAATTACATTTAAAGCCCCTTTTCTGCTGTCATGGAACATGAGGTGAAATACCTAGGGTTAACGAACCATGGTAGTTCAACGGAACCCTCCAGGTTCAGAAGCAGGGTACCTCTGACCACCAGTTATTTGTTCCATGCAGTAAAGAATGACTGTTGGCAGATCTCGGTAGGAGGTATATGACCTGGAAACAGGATGTTGGTCTTTTGAATAAAACCATAAAGATTGTGGTTCTTATGTAATGGTTAAACTTGTTGGTTAAACTTGTTAACAAAAGAATCTAAATTAAGAAATGCCTCATTTTGAAAAGGTGCCCTTTATTCCAATGTAGCTTGTCCTATAAAAGGCAAGGGGGACTCAGAAAATATGAGAAATATTCCTGAACACAGCTGTAATTCTCCATACCTTTTTCTTTCCTTTTGAGTTTTGGCAACCAAATTCAGCTATATAATTTGAAACATTGTGTCTACTAAACCATTGGTTTTAATGTTCACATGAGCTGAATTTTAAGAGTTCACCCAATTCCTTTTCTAAATAAATGCTTACTGTCTTGCTCATCCTCTTGTGAAAATAATAGGATTTTTAAAAAAAATCCTGGACATGTATTCTTCACATCTGCCAGAAGGTGGCACCCGTTTACCACAGACCATGATAGTGGATCAAAAGTGCTTGGTATGAATGGAATGCAACTAAAAAATAAGAGTATTATTTGGTAGCACATTAAATATTTGCATGCATTTTCTCACAGCTACATGTCAGAGCTGGAGGTTCCTTTATCTAACCAAAGGTGGATTTAAGGATCCTCCAAGCCAGCAAGGGTGTTCTTGCAGTGCCAAACTTTGTGAATTGTTACTAACCGCAAACTTACGATTGGATAGTCCCCTTTATTTCTTGGCAGTCTGTAACTTGGGCTTGTCATTCACAGTGATGAATGCAGTTTATGAGACTATTACATACTGCATAGATTTGGCCCTGCAGGAACATGGTTGACAGCAGCTAACCTCAGCTGACACGGCACCTCTGAAGGTAGCTTCTCCAGATCCTTACCAACCTTATTTTGCATCAATAAATTGATGTTGTAGGAGAGCTGACCCCAAAGCGGGGGAAGATCTGGGCTCGGTGCTCTTAGATTGGTCAGAAACTTTTACCAAGCAGATTCTCTGATCACTTCATAAAGCTTCATTAAACCTCATCTAATTTCCACTGTCTTTTTGTTAAGGGAAGAGCTGTTAGGGAAAAGATGAGGTTTATCCCTCTCTTCCAAAATCCTTTTACATCATGGAATTATTCGTTTAATCTGTATTAGTGACCATGACAATAAGTCCTGTTCACTTGATTCTGAAGTGTAATTGAACTGTTGCCATATTAACCAATGCTTCCAAAGCCCAGCTTTGGAAATGTATGACATCTGAAATGTTATGAGAGCACGTGTGTGCAAGTTAAATACAGTAGAGTGTTGAGAGCACTTTAAGCATTTATTAGAAAGGTGCCGGCCAGATTGAGAGCAGCCCACAGGAGCCAGATTTATTAATTTGGGAAAGAACAGGAGTGTAGTGGTTCTTTAAAGTTCTCGTACATTATGGTGGTTTTGCTTGTGAACTGAGTAAACAAATACAATGGGAGCAATCAATCTAAAGCAGAGCCCATAGGGTTGATGATGTGCCTTCCAATGCCTTTGATGTTTTGAAGGACATTTTATTATGACATGCCCTTCCATTTAAAAGTACTAAACAAGGGTGCAAAGAGCAGAAATGTCAAACTGAAAGAGAGTGAGACTTGGAGGAGGGGCTTCTCATGTCTTGCTATCCTCTGTTCCATTGATAATACAGCCGACAGACTGCGGGAAGCTGGAGTTCACACCATCATATGCGCTAAAACATTACTTTGCAATGCTACCGTGCCATGGCTAATTCAAAGGTTCAGAAAGAAGGTGGCTACCTTGCAAGTAAATGATCAAGTTTTTCAGTGTGGTTGTCCCTGTTGGTTTCTAATAAGGATCCAGTTGCTGGTGAGACCAGCAGTTCTACTTACGTTAATGATCCTGGGCTTGAATATGAAATCTTATGAAAATGCCTGGGAAGGGAAGAGAAGCAGGCTACTGATTCCTAAGTGGGACTGCTGGTTTATTCTGTGGAACAGCCAATGCTTTCTGTTAAAATGTTGCACGTATTTAAAAAGTGTGTGTGTGAAAAGTTCAGTTATGTGACTAAACTCGAAAGCATCTGCTGTTTGAAAATAACTTTGCCTACTTGTTTACCGAAGCCTTGGGATCCTGGTTTGATTTCACTGAAATAATGTTGAAGCATGAAATGGCAGTAGTTCTCATCAACATCAACTGCTGAAGTCTCGTTTGAGAAGGCTGTGTTGCTGACTGGTTGGAGCAACTTCTGCATCAACAGATCAGAGCTGGCTCTCCCCCCACCCCACCCATGGATTTGATGTCGAGGGCACAGCAGCCGTAGCAGACTGTGTGGCACCACCCACACACCTGTTCTCTTTGGTGAAAGTGTTACTGGCCTCAGGTGAGGCTTCTGCATTTCACCGTAAGAGTCCCCAGAGCAGAGAGATCCCAGCCCTGCTTCCAGGTGCCAAATAACACATTCCGCGGGATGACTCTTCCCTCAAATGTTGCTACAGATTTTCCGAGCATGTTGTCGATTCTGCTTGAAGAAACCATCTGCTCAGATTTTTCCACCTTCAGGGAAAACTTTAATGCGGGTGCTGAGAGCTGCAAAGCAAACTCAGTACATCCTCATAATTTGCAATGGGGCTGGCAGAACAAGAGAACCACATTAAAGGTGGGGTATGGGTAAGAATAGAGTAATGGAATATGTGCTGCAGTCCTGTACATAGTTATGCTGATTAAATTCAATATAGGATGGTAGCAGCCTGACTGTGTAGAATTGCCAGTTCAAGTTAGTGCTGTACATGCAATGGGCGGGGGGGGGGGGGAGGAAGGGGAGAGAAACAGTGATGCTTACAGCAGCCAGAGTTTAATCAATAACATAAGTGTGACTTTCATTTCTGAACAGCTTAGTCATATCGGAAATCTGCTGCAAGTGATTAACAAATCCCCTTTTCCTGGAGATATTGCATACTTTTGCATAAAGCTGGAATTCAATGACTATGCTTCATCAACTTTAGCAGTAAGATTTTGCAGAAACGGAGTGGTTGGGAAATCAGCCATCTGCAAAACTTGGTACACATCATTTGTCCACAAAAGTTTACTAGAGTTGGAGCCATTGCTCTAAGATCACATAAATCAATCAAAGAGTGAAGAAGACCAAAGGAATTTCACCTTCCTTAACTGAGTGTGATATTCCAAGGTTTATCTTCACCCCTTTAACTAACGCACAACTTAAAAAATTACTTCTATTATTTTACAAGCTGAGCATCTAGAGCTTTAGGATGTAAAAATGAGTGAACTTCACGTTTTTATGACAAATGCTAATTGGCTTGTTAATTACGTGTTTTTAAAATCAGATCCAGAAAACTGATGCCCCCCCTACAAATAATGAAAGCAAAGTATTCAATAAACACATGATTTATTTTGATTTTGTATAAAAAGGTTAAGTTTACAACTAAACTTTTATAAAAAGTTTAGCATGATTACGTACATCATTACCCTTTCTGCAGAAATACACATTTCTGCTACTATACAAGAAAACTCTAATTAAAGAGTTCAGTTTCATGCCCATATTTATATATAAATATATACACAGCATTCAGTCCTAGGTTTGTGTCAAAAAAGGATACTTTTTGACAATGACTTCACTGAAAAACTGAACACTAAATCCTTCTAGTACTCACGCTCCACCTTTTGGAGGAAAAAAAGGCAAAGTCTGCTTTAAAATGGGCAATTCCTTTTGAGTTTTTTTAACATTTCGTTTCGCTCCCCGCTGTGGGAATAGTATATAAACGGAGCCTTCCAACTGGGGAAAGGGCATTTAAAAGTTTCTTCATAAATAATTAAGAATAAGTCCATGTTGTAGATAGGGAGGATGGTGTCCACAATTTCCTTAAAATGTCCATTTAATCAGAGATGGATTTCCCTTCCAGATACTGAAAAAAAATCAGATTCATCATCTTGCCACAAAAAAGTCTTCTTGTGCAAAAAAGAAAAGAAAGAAAATCAGCAAACACCTGCAAAAGATTGAAAAGAGGCGTATTTAGAAGAATGCTAACAGGGCAGAGATCCGGACAGACTGGCGCCAGAGAGGAAGCCACAGTTTTAACATTTAACCAAACACTCAAAGATTGGGCAAACCCTGGTGTCCAGATGCAGCATGCGCGCGCAAATTCTCTCCCCCTCTCACACACAAATACGTTTAGGAAGCGTGATTGGAAGAAAACCCAATTGCCTATATAATCTGTATTTGGATCAATGTCTGGAGTGCTTAAGAGGCACCAGGCAACCTCTTGGAGCAATTATTAGATTACAAGTTCTTTGACTGATCCCAGGGACAATCATATTATAATGCGACTTTCTCTGTCCCAGAGTCGGTTTAAGAGAGGCTGTGTCACTCAGTGTACAGGAGATAATGTTTGAGCATACAATTTATGCTGTGGCCACTATGCATTCTATGATAGTTGTTTAGTTTTTAAACTACTCAGTTTAAATATGTTGCAATCTTAAAACACTTCTAAGAGTGCATTCTCTGAACTCCAGCCATACACATGTGTGCGCACACGCACTCATTCTTTGCCCTCCAACTAGAGAGTAATTTAGATCATATAGATATTTTAAAACCAGGAACTGAGCACTTACCAACTCATTTAGCCACAAAGTGCTTTGCTGTCATTTGACATTAACTCTGAGGGAAATTCAGCTGCCTGCAAGGAAGGTGGGGTGGGGTGGGGTGGGGGAGGAGACAGAGAAGGGTGTTAAGAATCTTCAATAGTTCAAATAAGCATATAAGATGTACAAAGTCATCGACCATGACTGGGAATAATTTCTATTTCCCGACAACGGGAGGCATTTCAGTTTTGATGCCTACTTCCCAGTTTAAAGAACGTGGGTCTCCCCCCACCCCTTCTTTATTCCTGCCACCAAACATAGATTCGGAGCAGCAACGATGCCATTAATCAAATCCGATTGACAGATTATTTATAGATAAAAACAAGCCAAGGCTAGCAGGGCGCTTACCTGTAAGGACAAGATACTGATGTCCGTGTTTAAGGTGGTCAGAGGGGTCCTGGAGGAAGGATTTTGCCCTGGTCTCTGGTGATGGAGGCTGACGATGGTGGGGTGCGTGTCGAGAGCGATCTGCAGGTCGAGAATGTAGTCGATGACGTGCTGCAGGATTTCCATTTTGCTCACTTTCTTGTTCTGGGGGATGCTGGGCACCAGCTCCTTCAATTTCGAGTAGCAGTCGTTCATGTTGTACAGCAGGCTCATCGGGTCATCCACCGGGGTTTTGCTCCGGGATATACCCAGGCTGTGTTCCGAGAGGCTGTTTTTCCGGACGGAGCGCACAGGACTGAAAGCTTTCATGCTTGGGAAGGGAAAGAGCCCCGGCTGCACCAAATGACAAGCACGCGATGGGAGAAATCACCGCCGCCGCCTCTTCTCCTTTCGGCTGCCCTCACTTCCTCCTTTCTCGCTGCAGCTGCCCGATCGCGGTCGGAATGGAGCTGAACCCGCCTGTCCCTGCTTTTATAGAGCACGTTCTGCAGCTGATCCAGCCAGCCTGTGCCGGCTGCTATTGGAGGCGCGTCGTGCGTCCGTCAGGCGCGCAGGCACTTCTCACTGGCACGAAGCGAGCCGGGGAGAAGGCTGCAGCCTTCCGCGATGGGAGCCAATCTGGGCGAAGAGGGGCGTGGCCCAAGCACAGCTGTGGGTAGTAAATACTGTACACAGAGGGCAGAGTCTGAATCCGCCTGAGACCATTTGACAAAAAGGACTTGCAAGCAAAGTAAAGAACCGGGCTCTGGGTGTGTGTTTTTGCATCTCGTTTTTAAGAGGCAGCTCTGATCCTAGCACGCTGGATTCCGTCCAGCAACCAACATCCACTCGATAAGATAACGATTTAAAAAAACACACAACTAAATTTGTCTCGGTGACTGATGGTAACATAACACACACGCATGAACCCCAAGATTGGTATGTTATGCACTGAGTTTTAATAGGAAAAGGGCATGATCAGAACTGTCTTTACATCTTGTTTGCTGGCATTTTGGGATGCTGCAAGTTTTGGTTGCCCCAAGACTCTATGACACCACAGAAAACTGCAGGACTGCTCCAGATGAATGGTATGCGAATTGCAGGCAGTCCAAGTTTATGACACAGACAGGAGAGAGATACCAGCTGGATATTAGGAGAAACCTTTTCACCTCAGAGTAGCTCAAAGGTGGAATGGGAGGTGGTTAGCTGCCCTTCACTGGCTGTTTTCAAGAAGAGGCTGGATGAATATTTGTCAGAGATGTTTTAGGCTCATCCTGCATTGGGTAGGGGGTTGGTTGGACTAGAAGGTCTGTATGGCCCCTTCCAACTCTGTGAGCACAAGAAACCTATAAAACTATGTACTTTCAAATTTTCATCAGACTCATTCTGCCCTACATAGTTTTTTTTTTAAATGGCCTTTCTGCCAAGAGACAACAGTAGATGTTGTAAGCGGAGGCACTACAGGCAGGGAAGCTGTAACTCAGTCAGGCACATCTGTCAAACAAGCAAGATCAAATGGAGCGCTCCCCTCTGCCAAGCAGCAGAGTGCTTGACCTGTGGGAAAGTAACTGAGGGAGTGTTCACAGACTGAGGAGTTACTCAGCTGCTAATCTGACAATGATAACCGGAAAGAGAAAATGCATTCCGAATGCCCAGGTATGCACATATTCCCCATGAAACGCTCCTCATCTGTCTCTTCCTTGCTTATATGGCAATGAATTAGACCCAAATTAATCCTAGGGACTAAGAGTGTTGGTGCCTTGTGCAGGTTTGCTGAAGATAATAGCTGGGGCTGCCAGGTAGCTTTCAAACATGAAGAGAGTTTTAATTTTTAAAAATAATTTTTCTGCCATTGCCTTAAAATATTCTGACAAGGAAAAGAACAAATCACTGTACCATTCCATCTGGATCGCTATGTTTAATTATCACAAGAGATGTATTGTCGAAGGCTTTCACGGCCGGAGAACGATGGTTGTTGTGGGTTTTCCGGGCTGTATTGCCGTGGTCTTGGCATTGTAGTTCCTGACGTTTCGCCAGCAGCTGTGGCTGGCATCTTCAGAGGTGCTACGCCTCTGAAGATGCCAGCCACAGCTGCTGGCAAAACGTCAGGAACTACAATGCCAAGACCACGGCAATACAGGCCGGAAAACCCACAACAACTATCACAAGAGAGTTCAGTTTAACCTGTTGAGATTTGATTTTGGTGGTGGTGGTGGGGGGGCAATGCCTGTGCAGGTCAGAATGCATTCTCCTAGTTGAGAGAGAAGCGATTACATAAGAAGTGACAGAATTCCAGAAAAGGCATCCATCTTGTTCTTTGCCCTCTTTGGAAGAACTTCACATGCTGTAACCTTCTGAGGTCCAGGTCTTATCATATCTGCAGCAATTTGTAGCTGTTTCCTCAGCCCCAGCATGCCCTCCTTAAACTTGGTGCTCGGTTCTGAAAAGCCCCAAACTCACCTTCAGCTCTTTAAATAGCAATTTAGAGACCATAGGTCTGCAGCCAAGTTTTGGCTGGCCAAATTCCAGTCCAACACCTGCCCCCAAACAGGCCATGGAGACCCTCCCCCAAACACACACAACTAATTGCCTGTCCCAGTTCTTACATTAGAGATGGCCACCTTTGTACAGGTGAAGAGCCAGGTGGGCACCTCTCCATTATCAACCCTGTAAAATGAATGTGCTTGAAGATACATGATGATCCTCCCTTGTGTGTTCATATTTGTGTAATGGCCCTCTATTCCCTCATTTTTATCTGCTCTTCCTTTTGAGGAGTTCCAAGTGGCGTGAATGTTGTCCCCCGCCATGTAAGAGAAGTTGTTTAAATGGGGACCCACCACATGAATAGGTGTTGCTGGGGGAGGGATGAGTTTTCTGCTCACGTTTTTGTAGCAGGTCTAGGGAAGGCTGCAGCAGCTGCCATAATCAACATATAAACTAAGGCTTGCTTTCTCCTTTCCTCCCGCACCTTCCCTCACTCCCGTCCATCTCTCTTCTCACTGCTCCCTTCTTCCTGACACATGCACTGGGTGTAGAAGGCTTCATAACCTCAATGGAAGATTATATTTCTAACATGTTCCGAACTGATGTACTTAAAGCAGATGTTCAATCAACTCATGGAAGCCTTGCTTCCTTTGGAAAAAAGATGGCGTGGGGGTGTGCGCGCGCTGCAATCTAGCGCGCACTTAGGCTACTTTTAATGCAATCTGAAGAATGCTTTCCCAGGAGGAAGCCCCACTGGGCTAGACCTGAGTAGGATTCTGTTTATGATTGTTATATCCCATTGAAGTCTATGTGCCTGAAAAGCAAGCATGTGCAAGACTACAGACCAAATCGACATTGCTGACCTGATTTTTCCTTGAAGCCAGTCTGTACTTAAATAAATATTAATAATTTCTAGTCTTAAGTACCTTGTACATTGACCATCTGTGTTTGGCACTAAGTCTCCGCGGGGCTTACTCCTAAGTGTACTGAAGTTAACTCATACAAATTAAAAACACACAAGGTTCAACCTTATCTTTTCTTATAATTAATATATTCTTCAAGTGGTGTTTGGGGGGATATTTTGATAATTTGGTTTCTGACCAATTCAATCTTTTTAAAAAAAATTGCTACTAGACTAGATAACAATGAATATAACATTTTATCTGTGCAATGTGTTTTGGTGTGTCTAGAAAAATAATCTGCCAGACACTCATAGGTAGCCTGCAAACTGGCAGAATATATTGCAGCTACTTTGTAATATAAAGGGTAGCAGTCCTAAAGGAAGACAGCACTGTTAAATCCTGAGTGTATCTGACACACAGTAATTTAATTGATTACATTGAGCAAGATCCAACTGAAGTTTTGGGCTCATGTTTATTTCAATGGGAAAGTTATGGTGTTTAAATCTCTCTTTCTGAATCAGTGAAACTGAATTGCTTAGCATTGCCTTTTTGATAAAATGTTGGTATTACTTTCAGGGAACAATGGCTAATAATCAGTCTTGGGTGCAATCCAGAACTAAACAATTTTCAATAGGAAAGGTTATGCACATACATAACTTTGCTGTTGAAATTACAGGACTTAACTTAGGCAGAACTGTATCCCTCCTGTAATATAGTAATATCCCTACTGGGTTCAGAAAGAGATGGGCTTCCAGGAGGTGTCTTTCAAAAATTCAACTATTATATGTTTGTGGAGGCCTCCCCTTTGCAACATTTAGGGTCAAATTCACATGACCTTAAGCATCATATTTGGATAGGTTTGCTTTGTTCCCCATTCCCAATCCCATAGTCCTTATTAGTATCTGTTGTTGGAGTGACCACACAAATAATTTTGCTATAAACCAGACATATGTACCTGTTGAAGTGCGTGGGCAATCTGTATGTGAAGAGAAATTATTTGTGCAATCAGACCTGACACTGATCATCAGCAGATTGAAGGCAGGCACAAGAAAGTAAAAGTTTAAAGGGCTTTAAAAGGGTATTAGAGAGATTCATGGAAGATAGGTCCTATGATGGCTAACTGGGACCTTCATTTTGAGTACACAGTATACCTCTGAATACCAGTTGGCAGGACACAACAGGATAATGTTCACGCTCTGTGTCCTTGCTGTGGGCCTTCCGGGGCATCTGTTCAGCCTCTGTACCATTGATCTGATCCAGCAGGACTCTTCTTACATTTGATTACAAAAGACTAATTCAAGCTGGGCTGACAAAAAGGGGGAATGTGTCTGTATGCTCATGAAGATAATTGTCAATAAAAGGATTTGTGAATCAGTTGCCATTAGAGAGACCCAAAGGTTTGTAAGATGCAATGACTCTCTTCTCCTTCACTTTTTAAAAGAATCTTAGCAGAATAAAAATGTCCAAATCTCTCAAAAGTGAATTTCCTTGTTAAATACCCTTGGTACCTCTCTTGTTTGCCAGAGGATACGGCATCCAGTTCTATAACGTAAGTGGTTTTACCTTAGGTGTATGTGAACTTTGCTTATTTTGGATTTTTAATAACATCTCTAATTGGCTATTGTTACTGCCTTTCTCTGTGACTGGAAGAATCTGAATTAATATTAGATAGCTTTGGAAACCTCTTTTATCTGAGTTCTGTTAATGACTCCGGCATTTCTGTGGGAGTTTGAGGTATGGTACAGGGGCTTTGCACAGTCTTAAAAAAAATGCAGTGAATGCAGTTTGAGTTCCAGTCACCTCACCAGTAGCAATAAACATATGGTTTTAAGAGGTTGAAAGGAGGCGACCTGATTTTTGCCCTGTGCAAGAACGAGACGCACAAAAAGGAGCCTGGTCTGTATCTGCTGGAAGACACCTCTGGCATCTCAGCCTCCTACAAGCAGTATGCGCCTCTTCCCCTCCTTGCCTGTGCACTGCAAGGGGGATGGGTGCCATCTAAGCAGCTGGAAGGGCAACAGCAGCCACAGGAGCTGAGCGCCTTGTAACCAGCCAGGGAGCATAAATTCAGTGCCCTCTTTGAGGGAAGGGGACAAGGTGGATCAAGAACGCTTCCTAACAGACTGGCTGCCAGCCCACTAGAGATGGTTTCTATTCCTCTCTTCAGCCTGCTGCAGCAGGGAGGCAGGCAGGCAGACAAAGGTGTGTAAGGCGTGCAACCTTTGGCACTGGGATAAAGATGCCTTCCCCCCACCCCGCCCCTGCCCAGGGGGGCGGGTGTCATTCTCCTCCCCAGGCCTCAGCCGCCTGGCGCTTCTCACTGCAAGAGCCAGCCGCCCCCGCCCCCGCCGTGAGAACCCATCGCCGCGTCCGCCGCGTCCTCTAGGCCAGACTTCCCCACAGAGCGCTTCCAGCTGAAGCCCCGTTGCGCAGAGCGGCTCCAGTCTAAACCCGTTTATTGCACAGGCTTGGGCCGGAAGCTCCCTGGCACGGGGCTGGCGCGTTGCGGAGCTGCTTCACTGGCTCCCACGGAAGAAACGGGGCTGCGGGGCACCTTCGCGGAGACCAGGAGTGGCTGTGCCGAGGCTCGCACCCCCCCCCCGGTGCACCTGCCCCCCCCCCGGTGCACCTGGCCTGGCGCAGGCGGGCCGGGAGCTCCCCCTCCGCTCCTCTTCCCTTTCCCCTCCGAGCGCTCCTCGGGGCCGCCCCCGCCTGCTCCCGCGCTCCCTCCCCGCCTTCCCTTCCCGAGGCCGGGCCCGACTGCGCGGCGCCAGCCCCGTGACGTCACTCCCCGCGGCCTCCCCTCCGCCCGGGCCAGGCCGGCGGCGCCTCTCAGGCGGCTGCCATGGCGACCGGGGCTCGGCCCAGGGCTGTGGGAGGCTGCAGCGGTGCTCGGCTCAGCTTGGCGGCTGCGCCTCTTTCTCGCTGGGCTGCCGGCGCACCTGCAGTGGGGCCGAGGCAGGGCTCTCCCGCCCGGCTCCCCTTTTTCTGCCACGGAGCGCGCCTGAGAAGGCGGAGGGAAGGGCGGGAGTCCCTGCAGAGCTCTAGACGGGGGTGCGTGTCTGTGTACCTGCCTTCTGGCAAGGCCAGGCCCCCGCGCCTTCTCCTCATGGCTCCCTCCTCGCTTCTCTGCCCGTCACCACCTTTGGTGGTGGCGAGGCACACTCGCCTCCCTCTGCGTGCGTGTTGTAGGCGCTGCAAAGATAGCGGGAGTGTGGAGGGCGGGAGAGACACTTGGGAGCTGTTCCCCTCCGTATTCTTCACGACTATTTCCAACCCATTTTTTTTCAAGACAGTTTCAAGGAACTCTATGGCGAGGTCCGCTCCAGAGTAACTTTAGTTTTTATGGGCGTTTTAAAGATTTGCCCTGCTGAGTGACTCCTGTGAGTTTAAACTGGAATCATCCTTCATACAGGTTTGCACTCTCCCAATGCAATCGTAAACAGAGTTAATCCAGTCAAAGACCACTGATATCAGTGGGCTTACATTGGCGTAACTCTGTTTAGGATTACACCGTTAGCCGATCAGTTCTATGCGTGTTTATTCGGAAGGAACTCCCGCTTTATTCAATGGGTTTTACTCGTAGGAAAGCATGCACAGGATTACAGCCCAGCAAAATGCAATCCTATAATATTCAGAAGTTAGTCCCGCTACGTTAATGGTGTTTACTCCCAGCGTAAGTGTACATAGGATCACCAAATATTTTAGATTGTTTGATTATGGTAATCACACGTCCTCATTAGGGAAAAAATCTGAAAAGGATAAATTACAATCGTTCATGTTGTTGTTTTAAATACCCTTTCAGTTAACTACCCAGTAGTCTACCTGAAACATTCTGGAATCGCAACAACGTAATGCAAATGTCATTTTTTAAATCCTACCTTGGATTCTCTAAACATATGTCGACATTTTTTTAAAAAGTCCCGTGTACTAGGTGCTCTCTCTTGCTAAACCCAGTGACTTTCTCAACTGCCTCGAACCCTTTTCTGGTTTGCATCGCGTCGCCGATAGCTCAAAGGAAGGCAAGTTTTAGAAAAACTTGAGGGGGGAGGGAGGCTTGCATGTAAAATATTGCTGCAGAATCTGTGAAGTGCACTGATCTCGAACAGCGTAATCTGCTTTCACAAAGGATTTTCCTGTTACTTTTGTTCCGGTCACAAAATTAGAGCGAGCGAGCGAAAGAAATTAACTAGGGAGAGATAAGGTCTGGAAAACAATCTGGAATTGCCAGTGTTGGTGGGAGCTCTGCAGGGCTGGCGTCAGGAAGTCTGCGCCGCCTTCTATTACTGTTGATCCAGCTTTATGCAGCTGCACTCAGTACAATTAGCTTGTAGAAACAATCCTGCTGTAGGCAGCCTTTCCCCTTCAAAGCTCTTTTCTGTACTGACCTCCCCCCCCCTTCCATACACACACCGCGGCGCTGGAAATCAAGTCACAAGCCGATCACTGTTTGGGCAACATCATCTGTGGGAATTCATTAACCCCCCTCCCATCCCAGGGATCCAACAAGAGATTGTTTGTCCAGAACTAAACTTCCAGCTTAATATTACGATGTAACCCTTACAGAAGAAGAAAAAAAGCTGGCCCCCATAACAAGAAACACATTGTGCTCTTGTTCTTAAAAAAAAAAAAAGACAGGGTAGGGCGTAGTGGAAAGCGGGTGTAGCCAACTTCTAAAACTTTGCCATCGACTTGATTGATTTGTTTTGTAAGCATCCCATGATCAACCCCGCCCCATCAGTTGTAAATCCTGCACAAGCGGTCTCCCCCTCTGATTATCTTATTGAGTGCTTCTCCAAAATCCACCCCCCCTTTGCACACTCAGATGTTGCCGACTCATTTCTTCCTTTTCCCACCCGCTAACCACAATGGTCAGGGTTGACGGAGCCCCATAGCAAGAGACGCGGCTCCTTGGAAAGGTGTCTCCCTTCTGCTTGACCCTCAAGCAGCGAACGCGCCACCCCCGTTTCCTCTCCCTGCGTTGCCGCCCGGGTCGCGGAACACCAGGCGCCGCTGTTGCAAACTCACTGCCACACGCCTGTCGCGTGCTGCTATGTGTAAACTTTTTGTCGGTGGCTCCAGTTCCAGGGGGGCGTGGGGAGGGGATGCGCCCGGGCGCGGCTTTCCCGTAGCAGGCGGCGGCAGCCCTTGTCCCAGCTCAAGCCAGGGTGTGGGCCAGGAGAGCCATATGCGGAGCGGGCAGGCTGCTAAGGAACTCCTTGGGGTAAACACACACATAAAAACGAATACCCTCCTAGGAGCAGAGGTTACTGCCAGAAGCAAAAAAAATTAAAAACCCAACAGGCTTATTCCAGCATTTGGCTAGTCTGCAGTGGCTGGCCTTCAAGGTATTTTGTTGGTCTTGGGACCACAATCCCAGAAGATCTCTTTCCAGGACCTTGAGCTGTAGGATATTTTCCTGCCTCCTCACATGTGGCAGATGCTGCTTAGTTCAGAACATGCTAGGCAAGCTCTACCAAGAACTCTTTAAATAAGAGCAAGATTTGGGTCCAGTAGCATTTTAAAGACCAACTAGATTTCCAGGGTAGGAGTTTTTGAGAGTCTCGGATCCTGGAAATCTAGTTGTTCTTTAAAATGCTACTGGACCCCAGTTTTGCTCTTTTACTATAGACCAACACAGCTACCCACCTGAAACTATCTTTTTAAACAACACCTTTTAAAAATACTGAAGAATTACACAACTTTTGTCATCTTGCTCCTGGCCATCTGAGACTACTTCTGCACACAGGTCTTGTCTCTGGTTTTCTCTTGCAGTCTATCCAGCAAATCACCCAGTAGGATAGTTGTGGTGAGCATAGAGCAGCATGGAAGAGAAATGTGCGGGGAGCGCTGGGCACCGCAAGCTGCAGCCCACGGTCCTCTTTATTGTTTTCCCATTGCATGCCAGTAAGTGTTCAGGGTCACACGTAGCACCTTCATACTTCACCGGACTGATTCTTTCCTGCATAGCTATGGCTGGATTGCTCTAAGGCTCAACACTCTCAGTACTTGCACATGGTGTGGCAGTGTATCATGCTAGTACATGGATAGGGAGATCTGTGCATGTCTCCAAAACCCTATCTAGACACCCATCTGCTCAGTTGTGTAAACTTAGGTGACTGGGGAATTAGAAGTTGTGTACAGTCTTCTACTTCCCCTGCCTGCTCCATGGGGGGGAGAATGAACATGGCTTCCCTGAGCCATGTGGTGGGAATTCCTCCAGATTATAGGCATTGCACCCATATGGGAATGAATCTAAAACTTGCCACAGCAAATGTTACTGTACCTTTAGTACTCAATGAAGCATTTCATTATGCTGTAGCAATGCTCCATAGGGAGCCACAGTCAGTTGTGGGAGTTTTTGTTTGTATTAGGCATGAGTGTCCAATGTGCATGTGTCTTTAATATTTGCATGGGGCAGTTTCAGGATACATCTACAAATGTAATGTAGGAAATGGTCCTGATTCTGCATCCCCCATCTTGAGGCAGGGGCTTTCAGGATGTGAATCTGTCCATACCTAGGAAGAGAGAGTGGTGTTATAAAAATTCTTACTTAAGATGCTGCTCACACTTTTGGTAGCTTTTTCGGACAGACAAAAGGCCAACCCAACTTGGGCAGGAGGAAGTGGTAGGCAGCCTCAGGTGATGGATTCTGCACACTCTTAAATAATGATGACTTAACAACAACAACAATAATAATAACATTTGATTTATATATTATCCTTCAAGACAACTTAATGCCCACTCAGAGTGGTTTACAAAGTATGTCATTGTCCCCACAACAAAACACCCTGTGAGGTGGGTGGGGCTGAGAGAGCTCTTGAGAGAGCTGTGGCTAGCCCAAAGTCACAAAGCTGGCTTCAAGTGGGGGAGTGGGGAATCAAACCTGGCTCTCCAGATTAGAGTCCCGCGCTCTTAACCACTACACCAAACTGGCTCTTAAATGGAATCGTTTGAGTGTGTGCACCTGCACAAGCTGTCTTCTGCCTCAGGTAATGCACCATGTTGAGCTGGGTCATTTCTTTAGCTCTGGGGGACTGAACCACTTGTTCTTAAGTACAGTTATGCCAGTTTTTCTCCTCTAACCCACTTTACACCTTGATTTCTCCAAGAAGTTCAGGGTGGAGGAGAACAAGGAGATACCATCTTTTTTACTGGTGAAACAGAGAAAGAGATGCCAGTGTCTCCACGCCCTGATTGTAGCCCTATCCAATGTGTTCATTAAGGTCTCACATTCCCTGGCATAGCCCTTTTATGCCAGTTGGTTAAGGATCAAATATCTTATAACTGGAATGTTACTTAGTTTTATAAACCTTTGTAATGAAATTTATCTTTTATGTCCTTATTAAGTACCCCCCCCCAATTCCATGTAGTGGTTTAAAGGCATTTTGAACTAGCCCTGGAAGTGAACAGGCAACCAGTATAGC
Organism: Eublepharis macularius; assembly: GCF_028583425.1. Lineage (NCBI taxonomy): Eukaryota > Metazoa > Chordata > Lepidosauria > Squamata > Eublepharidae > Eublepharis > Eublepharis macularius. The sequence goes on from NC_072790.1 coordinate 51,164,879, forward strand.
TTTTTTAACTTTGGGTAAATGTATTTCCAATATCCTGCACTTATCAGCAATCTTGCTATCACATCTCTCACTAGATGAGCTTTCCAAATGGTCTTCAGAGGTGTGTTGAACAGTTGCAGTAATCCAGCCTGGTTGTGGCCCAACAACATATAATCCATGGCTAGATCCTGCCTGTATAAGAATGGTGGCAGCCGTTCCGTATGTGCTACAATAATTCTTTGAATTGAACTAATTAATATTTCTTCCTCTCAAGAAAAAGCTCCATTAGATGTTTGTGCCACATCTGCCCTGCAGGAAGGGAAGATATCTTCATGTTTGAATTTCTGTCAGCCTGTGAGATATCACAAGAATGCATCGGATCTTTATGATTACCCCGGATTCCTAAAATGACCCCCTGATTCTTGTACTGAGAAGAAGTTGTGAAGAAAATAATAAGAGAAAAGCCATCTCTTATTCTTGTCACCAAATCTCATGCTGGATTTTATGGGCAGAACCCCACCAAATAAGAACCATAAGATCAATTTTGTTCAAGATGGAAGGTTTTGGGGCGGTGAATGGGAAATTGGATTAACAAGGAGATCTTGAAAATAGGTTCCAGGTGGCTGTTTGTGTGTGTACATTTGGGGAGGGAGATCAGTTTTTATTATTGGGGGGCGGGAATGGCAATAATGGATTTGTATAAAGCACAATCCTCCCCCTTATGTGGACTACAGCAATAATAATAGCTTTAGTGGAGGTCTGAGATTTCTCGATCATGTATGAGCTAATTTTCATTGAATTTGTACGCTTGCTCTATTGAAATTACCTTATTCTCCATTTTGACCCAACAAGTCCACCGAGTCAGGAAGGGGAAAGTAACATGAAACAGATGCTTTCAGCAGGGTTACTTAACTGACACTACTATTACAGGTATTAGGGAAGTATCCATGGTGCTTATTATCAGTCATTTTCAAATATATACCACAGCCCAGCTGTTGCTTGCAGTGATCCCATATAATTTCTACAATCTTGGCACATGACAACATGCTTGCACGGTTTAGTAGTGCTGCCCAGGACACAATTTTCCAAGAGGTTTAAAACTAAGGATACAAATTAGAATAATTCCTGTTTTAGATGTGGGGATTAGTTGTGGATAGGGTTCTTCTCTGTGTTGCTCAAACTGTTGATTGGATTAATAACATCATTTATAACAATGTAGAAATTGTTGGTACTTTTGGTGTTAGGCCAGCAGAACAGGCACAATAGAAGTGGAAATCAGCACTTTATGTACTAACAGGATAACTGTACATCTTTTTTCAATCTTCCTTCAGCACTCTGAAATAATATGCTCAGAATGTGTTGGATTTGCTGGAATGTGACTTTTTTGCCTCTCTCTAATTGTAGCCGAAACTGCCCCTGTAAAAACTGTTTCTGAACCTTCCCACTTTCCTCAAGAGTAACATTTTGTGGGACATTTTGGGCTGCAGGGAGAGAGGGGAGGCAAGCAACTTTTCTTCCACAGATAGGCATCCCTTCAAATTGTGGAATTTTCCCACAGGATCCAAGCAACTCTGATCTCAGTTGTGCTTCAGGAAAGCAGGGTCTGAAAGAATAATTTTTTCACATTTGTCCAAAAACCCGCATCAGTGGAAAAGAAGAAATAGCAGCTGGCGGCTCTCAAACCAATGACAAGTCTATTAAAATTACTGTCATTTCCATTTTTTCATATTTTTTTTGTAATGGGTGCATAAGGTGCAGTGTTTCCAGTACACATTCAAGCCACTGTCCATCCACCTCATAAAGTAATAAGTGGCAGTTGAGCCTTCTCAAGCATATCCACCTTCCTTCCCGGCAATGAAGGCCCCCTTGAAGCCATGGGAGCAGACCTTCTTGCCCATCCTAGGTTGTAACCTGCCAGTGACCCCTCTAAAAGGAAACCGGAAGAGTTTGATGACAGTCTGGTCAGCCATTCCTCTTTAGAGTCCTTTGAATCTGTTGAATTGATTCTTCACATGTTTTCCCTTTGTATTGAGGTAGTTAATGCAGGTACTTTCCAGCTGACTGTAAGTGACTTTCTCCCAAGTGAGGGAAGGCCCATAAACAAATGCAAATAAACCCAACAAGTAGTTTTATGACTCAGTACGCCCAATCACAGACTGTTTGGATGCTGAATGTAGCAGGTGATGTAATCAATGCTGAGTTCCAAACAAAATACTCTTGCCTGGCACAAGGTGCCTCTAATAAGGTTGCCAGCCTCCGGGGGGTAGATGGAAATCTGGAATTACAACTGATCTCCAGGTATCAGAAATCAGTTCCTCTGGAGAAAAGGGTTGCTTTGGAGGGTGGACTCTATGGCATTATACCCCACTGAGGCTCTCCTCCTCACCAAACCCTGCCCTCTCCAGGCTCCACCTCCAAAATCTCCAGGAATTTCCCAACCTGGACCTGGTAACCCTACGATATATTACAGTTCTGTACTCCTATAGTAGCCCATGAAAAAAATCTGGTTGCTCATACTCTTCCTGAGTGTAGACATCAGAAATAAAGATGGATGTTGAATATTTTAAAATCTGGCTTCATTTAATATCTACTTCTATGTCACAAATATTCCCATATCTTTCTTTAGCTTACTGGATTCAACTGTTTTCCATAAGTTCAGCATATGGGCACTAGAACGTTATATACATTAAGAAGCGGTGATCTCACTATAGAACAGAGCTGCTGCTGAAGAAGGTCATTCCATTCTGCATGCTCTTAATACAACAAACAATGAAACCAAACTGAACTACAAAATTAGAGAAATAGTGCAATAGTATAATGTATAAAACAGTGAGAATTACTTAAAATTTCGGAGACTTTAACTGGGACCCTATTCCTGTTACAAAAATGCCCTCCTGAACAATATTAACAAAAGTTCTTTTGATTTATTTTACTAAACTGAATTGTCAAGAATTTGCTAACACAGGAGCACATGGGACAGATCAGCTTTACGTGACTCAGCAGTTGTCATCTTACTGCTCAGGTGGTATAGCTACATCATGGGACTGATGTACTCCCTGAATCTACTGTGCAAAGTCCATCTGTCTATCAGAGTATTTCTTCTCGAGTTTTTACTTGACTTTGGAAAAAGACAATCTTAACCCTTCTATGCTCATCACAACATAATAATTGTAATCTATGTATTTCATTGTTCACATTACTCGTATGGCATTAGCACAGATATATATGAGGAAGAGTTTTTCATCTTCAAAGAAAACTTAATTGCACTGCCCCACCAAGATAACTGATACATGCAGGAATGTTGCTATTAAGTGCCAAAAAATCCAGATGCTGTGTTAAACCTGAGTTTGATATAAATTAAGAAAAAAATATATTTGCTTATTCTTATTCCATATGTGTATATTCTGAATCTATTTTATGTTTCACAATAAATTAGAATGTTATGACAAATCTTTATATACGAGGCAGGATAAGACAGACAAGGAAATGAAGAGCAGTTGAATGAGTGTGTGTGTGTGTGTGTGTGTGTGTGACAATGAGAGAACAGCAGGCAGGCATACGATAATACAGAACATGATCCTGGGTATATTCAAACAATAACTTCCGCCCAAGAAATGTTGCTCACGAAAGTCCTAAATGTCAGTTGCTACAAAAAATGAGATTATCTGAAACAGTCAATTTTTCACAGTACAATTTTCACATCTTATCTTAAGAATAATGGATGCAAACCAGGCTCTATGTTTTCTAGAGCTCTTCAGAGAAATCAATTCTGCTGAATTCCCAGATGTTAATTTTGTATTTTCAATTCTGTCGGCTGTGTTTGTGAAACAATGATTGGAAGTGGCGTTTTTAGTTTAATGCCCAATAAGTAGTGGTAAGACTAATCACTCATACGATAAAACTGAATTGAGATTCTGTGCAAAATCCCATTTATGACAAATATTAGAAGTACCACCCACCATAGTCCTGATACAGATACACGTGTATAGCAATGGACTGTCCATGTGCTGCGCATGCGTCCCTGAGTTCCAAATGGAGTGATTAAGCACAGAGTCAGGTGGCTGTGGTTTTGCAGGTGTTTTTTCTGTGTGCAAATACTAATCCAGCAAGTGACATCTGGATCGAAGAATGATTTCATTAACTCATCATTGGACCAGGATACTTCTGTATGTATACATAATTTATAGATATTGTATTAGCAAAGTATGTTTTCCCTTTAACTTTTATCAGTCTGAATTAAAGAAATTTTGAATATTGTATTCTGGAGAAGAGAGTAATATGCATCTGCTAGTATACTATTGGATCCAAACTACAAGTGACAGTGGCAATAGGTTCATCTTGTGGCCGTTGATACCATTTTAGAAGCGTTTGTAGTTCTTTTAAAATTGCTGCGAGGCCCTGATTTGGGGAGCGTACGCAGTGTGGCAGCCCAGGACATCTTATTTTTGCCCCTGCGCATTTCCAGGTGGCAGAAAAATAATGGGAGGGGGCTGCTTTGGCCCTTGGAAAGGCTTGGGGGGCCTAGAAGAGCTCTAGGGGCTGCCGCACAACGCACAATCCAGAACAGGATGTCACAGTGCTAGTGTTGTATAGTGGTTAGAGTGTTGGATTATGATCTGGGAGATTCAGGTTTGAAGTCCCACTTTGCTACGGTAGCTTGCTGGGTGACCTTGGCTCAAGCACATACTTTCAGCCTAACTACATCACAAGGTTGTTGTGAGGATAAAGTGGAGGACAGGAGAATTCTGTAAATTCCTTTGAGTCCCCATAGGCGACGAAGGCAGGGTATTAATGAAGAAATTAAGTAAATCAATAATTTTCAAATTACTTCTCGATAGAGATGAAATCTGGTCTACACAAAGCTAAAATTTACAATTAGAGATAATGCAATATGATGTTTAAGCTTCTAGGCAAAATGGAACTATACAGTGCAGACTTTGAAAGGGCAAAATATTAATTATTGTCATTTTTTCCGAGTTGTGAGAAGTCCTGTTAATCAGTGCTTAAATATGACTGAATAATAAAATGTGTGTTGCTCAGCTGAAAGCAGTAACCCAGTTCACGTATGTTAGAATGGTTTAAGACAACTTTGGGGACTGAATCCGATGAAAAGGCTGGGTTAGAGGGGGATACTTATGTGGCCTTTTTGTGAGTAATACCATGACTTCATTACCATGTCAATTCTGGGAAAGACCTCTGAGTTAACACAGTGTTTGGATGAATCCATATGGAGCTGATAAACCTCTGAATGAATAGTGAATGGAAAAACTACTTGAATCTGCTTTCAACAAATTGTTCCCAGGATGACCAATGTAAAAAAGACCTAAAAGCTATACAGCACTGATTGTGTCGGGTGGGGGGGGATGGTAAAAAATCTGCAGCCTTTAAAATTTACTTTTTTATCCCACATAGTATCTGTCTGGAATAGGTGGCAGATTGAATTTGCTGTATTTGAACTGAAATATATATTTTGGAATTCTGATCTTTCCTATTCTGGAAGGAAATGACAACCATTTACTACACATTTTGTAAGTGAGGTAAAATTCTTCCTACAGCTCGATAGGATGGATCACATGATCAGCTTTACCGAATGGCGGCATCGCACAACCATGGAAAGTTACCATTTTATCACCAGTCATCTGTATTATCCGTTCTTTGTTTTGAATATCTTTTCCTGTAGTGTTAATGAAAAAAGATAGATTGTTGAGAAAGAGGCAAACGGCATTAAAAATAATCCACAGAGGAACAAAACAAGAGAGAGGCAGTGCAATCCTAAACAGGAAGTCAATGGTGCTTAGAGGGGTTTAACTCCACTTAGGATCGCACTGTCAGGCTTTAAGTTGTCCAGCTACAGGCAAAGCAAGTATGAAGCTATGATGTTTCATACTAAAAACTCCGAAGAGAAGTTCTGGAATTCCTTTGACTTGCACTGTATATGGTAGGCATATGCATATGTTCTCACTGACGCACTCAATGGATGTCCACTAGTATTACATGCTTAAAGAGTTCGACACCTCGTTGCAAGTGCCAATACAGTAAATCAAAAGCCTCTTTGGGGCTATCTGGTTTCCTTTCTGGCTTGAAAAGTTAGAACAGATGTCACCAGAGAAGATAAAATGCATTTTACCCACCCAGAGGAACTTTTCCTGATGCTGTTAATAGGAAGATCCCTGAAATGCTAATAGACGCCGTTTGTGTTGCTGGGTTTGCAACAGGAATGGTGGGAAACAGCTCTGATCCCTGAAGAAAGAACAGATCAGAATTTGTTACTAATCAAGGAAGTCTGCTTCTTCTGAAACAGGAAAGCGCATAGAATGGTGTCAGGCTGCCGGGCAGTGCAGAGATCTCTGTAGCAATCTCTCGCATACACAGAAATGCATCGAAAATCGCTGAACACTGTGACAGGATATGGCATGCATCACACTTTAGTTTTATAGGATTTGCATAGATGTTTTACTTTCCCTTCTTATGGCAGTGAGAATATCTACAGTGAATAACCACACAAAGGGCTTTTTTTTTTAAAAAAAAAACCCTCAGTATTCTGATTCTTTGCCATCTTGCTTCCTTCCTTTCAGTGACCTGAGAATGCAAAACTGGACAAAAACAACACTTTTGCAGGCCAGACTCTTCCATATTTAAGGGCTGAAGCGGAGTCTGTTGGACTTCATCAATTCAATTCACGTAAGGCAGGAACTCTTGTCCAGTACTTGTGTTGTGTGCTATTAGACATCAAAGTGTGGTCCTCCTGACCTATTTGAAAATTGGGGGGAAGGGTTCTTATAGACTTAAAAGAGATCAACTTTGGCTCCTTTGCTTACTGTTGTCCGGGGTCAGCAGCCCAGCCCCCGGACTTGCTGGCAGACAGCGGCAGGGGGCAGCCGGGAGACAGCAGTTCAGCTGCTCTGTCTGGCAAACAGAGCCAGACCCTGCCTACTCCAGGGGGAAGGGGCAAAAGGCCAAAGCCTCAGAAGGCTGGAGGGAGCAGGGAGAAGCCAGCTAGTCCCACCCACCATGGGGGAGAAAGGGGGCTAAGCAGGCTAGAGGAAAAGGGCCAAGGCAAGGGGAACAGGGACACAGCAACAGCCCAGACAGAGCCCTTACCTTCCAAGGAGGAGAAGCAGCCACCACAGCCCAGAGCCACACCCCGGCTAGAGGACAGCAGCCTGGCTCAGGAGGTGCTAGGAGCCAAGCCCCTCCAGGTGGAGCTGCCACAGACATTCTGGGGGAGGAGATGGGTAGCCCCTCCCAGCATCAGTGAACAGGCAGCACAGAAGCTGGCCAGGGCAGCTCCTCGCGAGCAAGGCCAGGCAGGCTCAGCAGCACGGAAGCCGGCTGGGGCAGCTCCTCGTGAGCAAGGCCAAGGAGACCTCAGCTGGGGATGGCTTGCATTCAACCCCACCCTGCCAGCAAGGCAAGGAAGCCAAGAAGGGATTAGTGGTAGGAGGGAAACACCTGAGGGAAGGCACAGCTGGGCCAAGTCAGGAGAGGGAACAAGCCTAGAAGGAGGGCGGGGCGGGGAAAGGAAGCCCTATATAAGGTGGCTAGGAAGAGCTCTGAGGTGGTGGGTGTGAGTGAGGAGTGATGATGTGGAGTGAGAGCAGTAGGATGCAAGGGTGGAGGCTTGGAGGAGAGTTCTGGAAGGAGGAGATGGAGGACACAGAGGGTAAGCAGGCCAGGTTGAGCAGGCCAGCGAGTGGACTGAGAGGGAGTCTGGGTGAGGTATACCGCCCCTCCTTCCACAGAGCAGGGTCCTGCAGAGTCCCTGGCCCCCCTGTGACGTCAGGAGCAGACTGCCCAGTGCCACGCCCAGTGGCAGCCGCAGCAAGCCCTGACAAGTTGGTGGCCCGTACGGGGAAGGTCGTTCCAACGCAGGCGCCAGGCGAGGGGATGCATCCCAATGCCACTGCAGAGCTCAGACCATGGCTAGAGGCACACCTGGACGAGGTGTGGAGGAAGCTGGAGGCAACCTTCCAAGCAGCTCAGGTGAAGCTAGCACAGGCGGTGGAACACCAGATACAAGCCTGCACCCCCACAGCCACTCCACCAGTGGTATGCGCATTCGCGTGGGAAATTAACCCACCAGCCGGCAAGGCGGTGCAGGGGCTGTGCGCCACCGTGAGAATAGGACGGCAGACCCTACAAGCCCTATTGGACTCAGGGAGCGCAGTATCAGCAATTCATTCCCAACTTATCCCAGCTGACACCCCAGTGCATCGCTGGGTCCCGGTGACAGACGTGATGGGCCGCACCCAGCCGTACCCTATGGTCTGGATCACAGTGGAATACCTGGGAGCGCTCCGCCGCCTGGAAGTGGCCAAGGTAGCCCACTTACCGCTCCCTATGCTGCTGGGGAGAGATGCCCTGGGGTTCTCCAGGCTACTTAGGGAGGCAGCCGAGGGACTGGCAAACCCACAGGTTGCCCCAGCGCTGCAAGTGGAGGAGGCCCCCGACCCGGATGAGGGTCCCTCTACCAGACCAGGAGCAGGCCCGCAGGCCAAGGAACCAGCGGGACCCCTGGCCGACCGCCCCTTCTGCGAGGCCCAAGGGGCAGATGAGTCCTTACAGCGCTTGCGGGAGACAGCAGTTCGTGAAGAGGACCGAGTGCAGGATGAGCGGAGGTCCCAACGGCTTCCCCGCATTGAGAAGCAAGGAGGGGTGTGGGTCCGCCTAGCCCGTGCCCCAAACGGCCAGGGAGAGATCCGCCAGCTACTGGTGCCGGCAGCTTACCGGGCAGAAGTCCTCCGCACGGCCCATGAACACGCTTGGGCCGGGCATCTGGGGCACCACAAGACCCTGAAGAAGATCCTCGAGCAGTTCTTCTGGCCCTCTGTGAACGCGGACGTGAAGGCCCACTGCCGCTCGTGCCCCACCTGTCAGCGGGTGGCAGCCCGGCGCCCACCAAAGGCCCCCCTCTCCCCGCTGCCCGTCATGGAGACGCCCTTCCAGCGCATCGCGATGGACTTTATCGGCCCATTGCCACGCACGCCCCGGGGCCACCGCTTTGCCCTGGTGATTGTGGACTATGCTACACGATTCCCTGAGGTCATCCCGCTTAAGACGATGCAGACCCCGGGGATGATACGAGCCCTGTCCAAGCTTTTTGCCATGGTGGGACTGCCTGATGAAATCTTGGCAGACCGGGGGGGGCCGTTCCGGGCCAAAGCCATGCGTCAACTCTGCCAGAATTTGGGGATCCGGCAGGTGTTCACCTCGGCATATCACCCTCAGACTGACGGTTTGGCAGAGCGTCTGAACCAGACCGTCAAGGAAGCCTTGAGGAAGATGACACGGGACAAGCCTCGACAGTGGGACCTATACATCGACCCCCTCATGTTCGCCCTTAGGGAGACCCCGCAGGCGTCCACTGGCTTTAGCCCCTTTGAACTGCTGTACGGGCGCAAGCCGCGGGGGATGCTCTCTCGGCTGGCAGAACAGTGGGGTCCCCGCACCAGCAGCCCTGCTCCCCCCATACCGGAGTACATGAGCCAGCTCCGTGGGCGGCTGCAGCAGTCCCAGGCTGAGGCCAACCGCCAGCTGACCCACGCCCAGACAAAGCAGAAGGCGGCCTATGACCGGGGCGCAAGGATGAGGACCTTCCAAGTCGGAGAGAAGGTCCTGGTACACCACTCGGTGTTCCCACGGGAGGAGGGGGACCCATGGAGGGGCCCTTACCAAATTCGGAGGGTGCTGGGCCCCACCACCTATGAGCTGCAGTGCGGGCCAGGCCGACGCCGACGGAGAACCCTGCATGTGAACCTGCTCAAGCGGTGGCATGAGCGGCCAGAGGATGGGTGCGCCTTGGCCGAAGACCCCTTAGACCTCCCAGACAGCGAGCTGCCATGGACCGCTGACGCCCCGGAGTTCGAGGAGCCGAAGGTGGATCCACAGCTCAACCCTGCACAGAAGGCCCAGCTACAGGCCCTGTGGGAGCAAGCGCCCGGGGTCTTTTCAAGACGCCCCGGGGTCACGAACCTGGTGCACCATGCCATCCCCACCCAGCCAGGGCAATCTGCAAGGGCAACCTGGCGACCCATCCCCCGGAAGCAGTGGGAGGCGGTGGATCGGGAGACGGAGGAAATGCTGCGCCTGGGGGTGATTGAACCGTCCCGAAGTGAATGGCGCAGCCCCATCGTGTTGGTGCCAAAGCCAGACGGGTCGACTCGCTTCTGCATCGACTACCGGGAACTGAACAAAGTGGCCAAGTTCGACGCATACCCCATGCCGCGGGCGGACGTCCTAGTGGGGCAACTGGGGCCGGCCCGGTACTTGTCCGCCCTCGACCTGACGAAAGGGTACTGGCAGGTACCAGTGCGCCTGGAGGACCGGGAGAAGACGGCCTTCGCCACCCCCCGGGGCCTCTTCCAGTTCCGCCGCATGCCCTTTGGCCTCCACGGGGCAGCGGCTACCTTCCAGCGGCTGGTGGATCAAGTCCTGGGGGACTGTCGGGACTTTGCAATGGCTTACATTGATGACATCGTCATCTTCAGTCCCGACTGGCCCTCCCACCTACAGCACCTGGAGAAAGTCCTCACCGCACTCCAAAAGGCAGGGCTGAAGGCCAACCCCAAGAAGAGCCACTTGGGATTCCAGGAGCTCAAGTACCTGGGATTTGTCATCGGAGGTGGACAGATCCGACCCCCGCCTGAAAAGGTGGCCTCCATAGGGGATGTGCCCCAACCACAGACCAAGCGTCAGCTCAGGAGGTTTCTGGGGCTTCTTGGCTACTACGGGCGCTTCATCCCCCATTTTGCGACCCGCTCAGCCCCCCTGACGGACTGTCTGAAGAAGGGCAGCCCTAGTCGCCTCAGCTGGACGCCGGAGCGGGAGGCTGCCTTCCAGGACTTACGCACTGCACTATCGGACACCACCAAGCTCTGGAATCCGGACTTTGAGAAACCCTTCGTACTGGCAACTGACGCATCGGCCTCAGGCCTGGGGGCGGTCCTGATGCAGGAGCAAGATGGAGGGAGGGTGCCCGTCTTGTTCCTGAGCCGCAAGCTCCAGCCAGCGGAGCAGAAGTATGCCACCATTGAGAGGGAGGCCCTTGCCATCAAATGGGCCGTGGGGGCTTTGCGGTATTATCTGGCGAATAACCCCTTTACATTGGTGACAGACCATGCACCCCTCCAATGGATGCACCGGATGAAAGAGCACAACCCTCGCATCCTGAGGTGGTACCTGTCTCTACTGCCATACCGGTTCACCATTACCTACCGCCGGGGGACCAGCCATAGGGATGCGGACTTTATGTCACGGCTCTTCGAGCCAGACCCCCCCGAGCCAGCGTCCAGGCTAAGAGGGGGGGTGTGTCCGGGGTCAGCAGCCCAGCCCCCGGACTTGCTGGCAGACAGCGGCAGGGGGCAGCCGGGAGACAGCAGTTCAGCTGCTCTGTCTGGCAAACAGAGCCAGACCCTGCCTACTCCAGGGGGAAGGGGCAAAAGGCCAAAGCCTCAGAAGGCTGGAGGGAGCAGGGAGAAGCCAGCTAGTCCCACCCACCATGGGGGAGAAAGGGGGCTAAGCAGGCTAGAGGAAAAGGGCCAAGGCAAGGGGAACAGGGACACAGCAACAGCCCAGACAGAGCCCTTACCTTCCAAGGAGGAGAAGCAGCCACCACAGCCCAGAGCCACACCCCGGCTAGAGGACAGCAGCCTGGCTCAGGAGGTGCTAGGAGCCAAGCCCCTCCAGGTGGAGCTGCCACAGACATTCTGGGGGAGGAGATGGGTAGCCCCTCCCAGCATCAGTGAACAGGCAGCACAGAAGCTGGCCAGGGCAGCTCCTCGCGAGCAAGGCCAGACAGGCTCAGCAGCACAAAAGCTGGCCAGGGCAGCTCCTCGCGAGCAAGGCCAGGCAGGCTCAGCAGCACGGAAGCCGGCTGGGGCAGCTCCTCGTGAGCAAGGCCAAGGAGACCTCAGCTGGGGATGGCTTGCATTCAACCCCACCCTGCCAGCAAGGCAAGGAAGCCAAGAAGGGATTAGTGGTAGGAGGGAAACACCTGAGGGAAGGCACAGCTGGGCCAAGTCAGGAGAGGGAACAAGCCTAGAAGGAGGGCGGGGCGGGGAAAGGAAGCCCTATATAAGGTGGCTAGGAAGAGCTCTGAGGTGGTGGGTGTGAGTGAGGAGTGATGATGTGGAGTGAGAGCAGTAGGATGCAAGGGTGGAGGCTTGGAGGAGAGTTCTGGAAGGAGGAGATGGAGGACACAGAGGGTAAGCAGGCCAGGTTGAGCAGGCCAGCGAGTGGACTGAGAGGGAGTCTGGGTGAGGTATACCGCCCCTCCTTCCACAGAGCAGGGTCCTGCAGAGTCCCTGGCCCCCCTGTGACGTCAGGAGCAGACTGCCCAGTGCCACGCCCAGTGGCAGCCGCAGCAAGCCCTGACAACTGTGTGATAAGAAGTGCCCTGTATGTATCGATGCATCTATATGTATGTATGTGTATGCCATCAAGTAACAATCACCAACTTACGGCGACCCCAGCAAGGGGCTTTCAAGGCAAGTGAGGGGCAGGGGTAGTTTCCCGCTGCCTTTCTCTGCGGAGTCTTCCTTGGAGTCTCCCATCCAAGTTCCGACCCTGCTTAGCTTCCGAGTTCTGATGCAATGGGGCTACACAACGCTGTTCCACCACCACCATATACGTGTGCATACTTTACAGTGAGTGCTTTTTAATTGAAAATGTTTGCTTTGGTAGAAGGATGTCTAAACTTCTAGAGCAGTAACTGGGGGAAACTGAGTTACAGTTGCACTGGAATTCAGTTCGATTCTGCCTGCAAAAGCAGTTGAATGGTGAACGTTATAGCTATTTTTATACCTAGGATTGCAAGCTAGAAGGAAGATTGGTTGAAACTGTATCTGTGGATGCAATACTTGGAATTCTTGTTACGTCACCTCACCAACGTGCATGGCAATTTCAAGGAGCTGAGTCTGTGTGAGTGTTGAAGAGCCTGCAGTCTAAATATGACAGAAGGAAGCCATCAAGAAAGGGGGATGAGGGATGTAAGCTTTTAAAACACGCATTTTGTTCTTCAGAAAGTTGATTGAGTTGGAAGCTCAGTATGGACTCCTGTCACAGGGCTTACACTTCTCATATTACCCTGGAAGCTTTGGTAGGAGCCGTGCCATAGTGACTCTTGTGCAGCTATTTTGACATAGGGCCACATTTCAAGCTTCAAGCTATATCTGTTTACCTGTACTTTCACAAGTACTGGACTGTGTGTTTGATAGCAACCAAACTTAGGTATAAGGACAGCAGCTGTTATACAAGGTGAGCACACAAAGACGTGTGTGTACATTTTGTACCCTATTGCTCCTTCTCCTTACACAAAGGGAAAGTTTGCTCCATTAGTGCTGCCCACAGTGCCTGCGCAAATGCCAGGAGATTTTGAGTGTGGTACCTGAGAAGAGAGGCGTTTGGGGAGGATGTGACATCACTTTTGAGTGACTCCCCAGGAATTTCCCCATATCTCTGTGGTAAAGCCTAGAACGCTGAACTGTGTGAAGGTTATTTTTCCATTCACTTGCATTCTCTTTGGATCCTGCTCTTTTAAACACTTGCATAAATAAACCAGGCGTGCAAATTGTGGAGATTCTCCCACATGATGCAGGGTGTTTTTTTTTTTAAATGCCCCAGTTCAAGAAGTCGAGCTGTGGTTAAATTTTCTAAGAACATAATGCAGAGGTGTTTCAACAGAAGAGAAGGAATGGTTTCTTGTACATTCTTTATTAGGAAGTGGTAAGTATATTTGTCTCAGTACAAACCATACCTATTTCTGGAAACATTGGTTTAATTCTTTTTCCTCTTAACAGTGAGAACATTTTCATTCTATTGACATTCTCAGATCTACTGATACTATAAAAAGTCCTTTGCCCTAATCACTATTTCATTGCTCTAAATTGGTCCCTCCATCCCTTTGCTTTGATAATAGATAAAATGGACTTTTAACTTTTGACATGAAATGATCAAAGGTCTGTAATGTTAACAGAGAAACACAAATGGTTATTTGGTTCAGTAGACGTTAATACCTCTGTACATGTTGAGTGACATCTGGAAATTGTTGAGGCGTGGCTTATCACATTTTCATCCCACTGTTCCTTCAAGTAGTTTGTTTACATTCATGGTTCTCCCTCATTCTCTCTTTACAATAACACTGTGTAAATAGGTTAAGATGAGGGCCAAATGACACATTATGTTTTGTAACAAAATGAGTCCATAGTCCTAGGACTCAATTTGCTTTTCCTGCAGCATCCACCAAGGGTTAGAGGTCAGCAGGTGCCAAATTTGGTTCAGGACTGTGGTGTGGAGGAAGAAGGGGCTCCGGCCTCAACCAATATGCTGTTTTCTGGAACTAAAATGGCCCCTGGGGAGTTATTTCCCCCATTAAATGTAGTTTGGCCCCGAGACAGTAAGTGTAACCCTTGTCCACTAGAGGGAGATAAAGAGTTGGGGTATTCCTTATAAGGAAAAAAAGGCACAATTTTCCTTGAGAGACTGGAGGGCCTGAAATTGCAGGGAGAAGCCCTCTCTCCTCAGAAACACTCCTTTCTATGAACTCTCTATTAATGTAGACTCCTGTGAAGAACAGAAGGCATCCCTACGCTGAGCACAGCTACAAGTTGCTGCATTTCAAGGAACTGGCTAGTAGATGTCAGAAAGACTGAGACCTGGGTCTGCTTGAGCAAAACAGGCCTGTTTTGTTACATGATTGGTGCATATGCTCTATTATTGTATTGTTCCAAATAAGATATTTTCTTTTCCAAGTTTGTTCCTTGTTATTTTTTATAAATGCAAGTGTCACAAGGTGGGATCACACTGTCATAGACGTGAACTCTCCCAGTTCTCAAATTAGATATATCTATTTATTTGATGTTGTTCCTTGAACAAAACAGGTTACAGAAGGATTAAGGTTGCCAACCTCTGTATGGTGGCTGGAGATCTCTCTGAATCACAACTGATCTCCAGGCCACAGAGGTCAGTTCCCCTGGAGAAAATGGTCGCTTTGGAGGGTGGGCTTAATGGCATTATAGGAAGTGGTTAAATCTGAAGTCCCCCCCCCTCTCCAGATTACCCCTCTCCATGCTCCATACCCAAAATCTCCAGAAATTTTCCAACCTGTAGCTGACAACCCTAGAAATAATGATTATCCCAAGCCCACCCAGTGAGCTTTGTGGTTAAGGGAGGATTTGAACCAAGGTCTCCACGGGCCTAGTCTGTAACTCTAACCCCCACACCTCTCTTGTTCTTAGAATTCCAACTTCTGTTCTCATTGGGCTATAGCACTCATTCATATCTTGGATTGCTGTGTCCACACAGGAAAATCTAGTTCAGAATTATTGCAATAGTGCAATTATTCAACAATGTGTGGTAGCTCACTCCTTATTTATGTTCCTTGGCAGCATGCAAGTTAACCCAAGGGCATCCATTTACCAAATTTAAAAAAGGAAGAGAGTACAGAGCAGTATTCGCCAAGGCTGCCTTGCAATTATAGATATTTAAGATTTTTTTTGTACTTTTCAAGATTTTGTTACAAGGCAGGGTATACGATTCAATTAGCTGCCATTTTAAAAGCTAATTAAGAATTAAAATTATTTTTAAAAAGCATTTTAAATTAAGCAGATAATTTTTTTCCCTACCTCTGTGCTACCATAGTTTCACTTGCTAAATGTTGATCAGGATTCAGGAACAGGTGTCAGGCCAGCCACACACTCCCCCCCAGCCAAACTGGTAACAACTGGCGATCCTAATTCAAATCACTAAATAAATAGGATTACAGCAAAACCTTGGGATTAGATAGATATTCTTCTATAGTCTTATATACTTTAGACAAAGCCCTGCTCTGCAAAGCAAGTAATCTAAGTTATGTCAAAGTTTAATTTTTGCAAAGTAAGTTTAACCAGTATAGTAAAGAAACATGGCCTCAGTTTTAGTATGTAAGGGCTAAGGCTTTTTGACTCAACGAAGTGGCTGATCCTAACACTAGAGGTTTTTTTTTTTTAAAGAGTTGTTCAATTCACACGTGAAATCCAAAACTGCAAGGACTATTGGTATTACAGTCTGGCAGCTTCCTGCTGGTGTTTCAAATAATCTTTTGTTAATAGGTTGCAGCCTTAGATATTTTCCTGGGAGTAAATCCCATTGAATGGTATGGATTTACTTCTGTATAGAGCTGCTTAAGATTGCTTCTGTAATGCCACTGAAGAAATGTGGCAGAACTGAAAGGAACCAAATAAAGGTGTCTATTCCAATCTCTGCTTTAAATCAAGGCTACAGCTAAAGAGTAATAGATAAAAGCTTAAATATAATATGTATATTTATAACCTTTTCTTGAAAACTCCCAAGGATGCTGATTTCCTAACTTCCACAAGGCAGCTGATTTCCATTTTTGTTCCGCTTATTGCTGAAGGCCAATTCATACATTCATATCCTATAACTAGTGGTAATAATGGATATCTGTTTTCCTTCTTAAATCTTTTTAAACATCTTAGAACAACCAGCAAATCTCAAATGGCTTTTATGGAATTTTTCTTTAAAAAAAATCCTACTTTGCCTTTAAGCTAAGATGATTTTTCAAGGTGAGTTTTTAAAATGCAAAAATATACATTAAAACCAATTTAAAACAAAAATTAAAAATAAACAGCACAGCAGTTAAACAGCATGTCCATATTCTTTACAATCAAAGGACTAGGAGATAGGAACAGTTTTAACAGGATACTAAAAACAAAGTAACATTGGATCCGGGTAGGGTTGCCAAGTGTAATTCAGGGGGTGGGGGGTGGGGATTCATGGAGATTCGGGAGTGGAACCTGGGAAAGGCAGAGACTCAGCCAAATATACTCGACCACCCAATAGGCGCGGAAATACACTTCAACAAACCAAACTACCAAATAAGTTGTATAATCAATGTTTCACATTCTCAATCCACATTCAAAATCCCATGCACGGATAATAATCAGAATGTACAGTACATTCCAAAATATCTTTCACAACTTGCAAATTCCCATATAAATGGTCAGTGTACAAAATCCATATATTATTTTTGTGTAAGCATTGCACTCTCTCCCTGCTGGTATGCACCTCTATACTCAGTAATTTGTACTTCAAAGTCAAAAGGACTTTGCGTGGAATCCCTGCGTGGGATTTTGAATGTGAATTGAGAATGTGAAACATTGATTATACAACTTATTTGATAGTTTGGTTTGCTGAAGTGTATTTCCACAACAGAGAATCTCCCGTGTGGTATTATGTCTTCACAATTGTTTTAATAAAGGATATATTAATTGAGTACTGTTTCACAAATTTGTTTATACAGAGTAAGGGATGTAATAAACAATTTGTATATTCTTTTGTTTCTCTTGACACAACCATATACTACACCATATATTGCAACCTCCCTAGACCTTAATTATACAGGCATCTTATGCGTTCTAAAAACAATTCATTAAAGTGTCCCGTGCTCAAAGTGCTATCATAGATGTTATTAAAGTGCAATTGCTTTTGGCATCTTATGACACTATTTCTCATATAGAACTCGATTTGCCTTGCATACAGGTACAATACAGGTACAGTATAAGGGTAATTCCAGACACTGTGAATGTCACAGATCAAAAGGACCTATAATCATAGGTTCACGTAGTTGGTTCTGTGACTGCATTCTCTAACGGACGGTCCAGATCCTTGTAAGGTCCGTTTCCAAGCTTCTTTCTCAAAGAGCACAGATGCTGGAAAATACACATAACAATATAATACATTCCCAAATTTTAAAACATACATTAGTATATTCATATTGCAATATACTCACTCAAAGATTCATCATAGTTAACCTTCCATATCCCTCTTTGATTTGTCAATTACTTCCATTTGTGTCCCATTGACTAACAGCTGTATTATCTACAGAAAGCCATCCACGCCCTAATCACACAATCTCCGTCCTTAAAGTAACATTGTTATTATCCCAGAAAGCAGGTGTAATCGTTGGCTATATTTAAGCCATTTGGCATAAGAGTGTTGAGTTTATATATCCAGAATGTCTGCAGAAAAGGCGGCTTTGAACAAAGGATTGGGCTTTGTACCGACCCCCAGATACAATGATTTTCAAACCAGGATAGACGTCTTCAAGTTGGTGAGACAAATCAAACTGAGAGTTTTTTTCGGTGGCAATGCACTTGCAAGAAAGGAAACCGGCATACATAAACGTTCCTCCTTTACTCCCACTGTTAACAATCCTTATGTACAGACTTTTGAAAAAATGTTATTGAAAGAAATTGGCAGCATAGAAGCCCGTGGGGGTAGCGCCCACAATAACTTACGGAGGGAGGAGAGGATGGCTCTAAGGAACTTGAGATCTGATGACTCTATTATAATAAAAGAGGCTGATAAAGGGGGTGCAATTGTGCTGATGGATAAAAAGGACTACATGAAGGAAATAAATAGACAGCTAAACAACGAAATGGACTATAAACCCATCCCAAACGATCCTGTAAAGAAGATCAGTCTATTAATAAAGGTGACAGTGGATGAAGCACTAGCCCTGGGATATATCACGGAATTAGAACATACAGGTTTAATTAACCCGTCCCCTAGAACACCAGTTATGTATATATTACCAAAGATTCATAAGGAGGGGTTTCCCCCCCCAGGGCGCCCAATAATATCGGGAAGTAATTCGGTTTTGGAACCGTTATCCAGGTATTTGGACTTCTTTTTGCAGGGCTTTGTAAGAAAATTACCTAGTTTTTTACTAGACACAGGGGATTTCGTGAGGAAGTTTGAAGGTTATAAATTACCAACAGGGGCAATACTGGCAACACTTGATGTTGCTTCATTGTATACCAACATCCCACATGAAGAGGCACGCCTAGTGGTAATGAATACCTTAGATCAGAGGGAGTCTCTACATCCACCCACCTTTTTTCTGATATCACTGTTAGAGATAATATTAGAAAATAATTATTTCAGAGTGGAGGACAACTTTTATGTTCAGCTCCGAGGAGTTGCGATGGGATGCTCCGCAGCACCTTGTATAGCAAATCTCTTTATGGGATGGTTGGAAAAGGATTTTTTTTGCAATCCTGCAATTAATCCATTTTGGAAAGACATTA
The DNA here is from genome assembly GCF_028583425.1 of Eublepharis macularius. Taxonomy (NCBI): domain Eukaryota; kingdom Metazoa; phylum Chordata; class Lepidosauria; order Squamata; family Eublepharidae; genus Eublepharis; species Eublepharis macularius. Next base: position 51,183,943 of record NC_072790.1, read on the forward strand.
TCATATTTGTCCGTTTTATAGACGACCTTTTCCTAGTGATGAATGAGAATGTTGATATTCAGAATTTGGGGGACTGGATGAATGGTATACACCCCAACATCAAGTTCACTTGGAATACTAGTAGGGAGTCCGTGGACTATCTGGACGTGACAGTATACAAGAAGGAGGATGGAACCTTGGCAGTAAAACCGTTTAAGAAGAGAACAGACAAGAATTCACTACTTCATTATAGATCATTTCATCCAGGACATCTAAGGGCTAATCTACCGTTGGGTCAGTTTTTACGACTAAAAAGAAATTCCACCAGGGAGTCTGATTATATTGCCCAAAGTAACATCTTGCAGGAACATCTTAAACAACGGGGATACCCTGATAGGGTTTTAATTAAAGCCAGACTACGTGCTGATGAAACAGCCAGGGAAGATTTAATTACACCAAAGGAACGAACAACAGGGGAACGAATTGTGGGGGTCTTTGATTATAGCAATAAAGCCAATGCTATTAGAAGGGCAATTTTGAAACATTGGCCACTTGTCAGCGACATCCCAGGCTGTGGGACCCCTCCTTTAGTAGCCTTTAGACGGACACGGAATATTAAAGATCAGATCATACATTCAGACTTGAACCATGACAATGACCCAAGGGGTACAGGACTACCAAGAGGTCTGTACAGATGTGGTAGATGTAAACAGTGCTCCCTAATAATGACCACAGAAGACTTGAATCAACTAGGAATTGAAACCACACAAGAATTTGTTAACTGTGGCACGGAAGGAGTGGTATATGCCCTGAGATGCCCATGTGGATTATTGTATGTGGGAAGTACTGCACGTTCCATTAGAACGAGACTCAGTGAACATCAGTCTAGGATTAAGAATAATGTAGCAGAGGCTCCTTTGGTCCAGCATTATCTAGAAAAAAAGCATAGTGAAAGGGAAATGTTGTTCACCGTTTTATTTAAAACTCGGAAGAAAGAACACATAGCAGCAAATAGGGAGTTGCATCAAAAGGAGACATTCTGGATATATAAACTCAACACTCTTATGCCAAATGGCTTAAATATAGCCAACGATTACACCTGCTTTCTGGGATAATAACAATGTTACTTTAAGGACGGAGATTGTGTGATTAGGGCGTGGATGGCTTTCTGTAGATAATACAGCTGTTAGTCAATGGGACACAAATGGAAGTAATTGACAAATCAAAGAGGGATATGGAAGGTTAACTATGATGAATCTTTGAGTGAGTATATTGCAATATGAATATACTAATGTATGTTTTAAAATTTGGGAATGTATTATATTGTTATGTGTATTTTCCAGCATCTGTGCTCTTTGAGAAAGAAGCTTGGAAACGGACCTTACAAGGATCTGGACCGTCCGTTAGAGAATGCAGTCACAGAACCAACTACGTGAACCTATGATTATAGGTCCTTTTGATCTGTGACATTCACAGTGTCTGGAATTACCCTTATACTGTACCTGTATTGTACCTGTATGCAAGGCAAATCGAGTTCTATATGAGAAATAGTGTCATAAGATGCCAAAAGCAATTGCACTTTAATAACATCTATGATAGCACTTTGAGCACGGGACACTTTAATGAATTGTTTTTAGAACGCATAAGATGCCTGTATAATTGAGGTCTAGGGAGGTTGCAATATATGGTGTAGTATATGGTTGTGTCAAGAGAAACAAAAGAATATACAAATTGTTTATTACATCCCTTACTCTGTATAAACAAATTTGTGAAACAGTACTCAATTAATATATCCTTTATTAAAACAATTGTGAAGACATAATTCCACACGGGAGATTCTCTGTTGTGACAATTACATTACCGTGTTGCTCTATTTTGTTGTGAAGTGTATTTCCACGCCTATTGGGTGGTCAAGTATATTCCCTTATTGTCCTTCACATGTAGTGATCTACTTTGTTTACTCTGCTTGCGAGTGGAGGTGCCTCTTATATATTTTGTGTTACATATATTGACAAAGCAGCCATTTTCTCCAGAGGAACTGATTTCTGTCATCTAGAGATCAGTTATAATTCTGAGAGATTTCCTGGATCCACCTGGAAATTGTCAACCCTAGCTCCAGGCAAAAATGTCTGGGGAAAGTTCCCTGATTAGGTGCCACTGCAAAAAAGTTTCTGTCTCTAGTAGCTATTTTCTTAATTTTCAAAGGCTGAGATACCTCGAGTAGGGCCTTGGATGTGAGAAGGTAGTTTTTAAGTTCATGTGGCAGAGCGTAGTTCAGACCAGTTACCCACTGCAGTTCAGTAGATCTGCTACATATTCTTGAATTGACCACTGGTGGCTCACTCAAACTGCAGAGCATTAATTGGTAAGGGTTCACACCTTGTGTGGTATCATCAAGGCCTTAAGTCTGTAAAAAAATGCAAACACTGGGGAGAAAGAGAACATTTAATGTATTTAAATTATTTCCCCACAAACTTTGAAACTTTTATTATTCCCCACACTTCCCCCCCCAACCCTTATTCAAACTTCCACTGTCAGGTAGCACCCGGCAAGTTGTTATTACTCCAACACCTAAGATGGCCTCACAAACCCTGCGGACATTCAGCTACTGGAGAACAGATTGGATTGGTAAAAATAAGTGTGTGTGTTCTCACAGAACCTGAGAAAATAGCACCTTCACTTTGTTAAAAAAAAATCTGTTTGTGCCACTCTGATAATCACTTCATAACTGGTGGGATAGCAGAACATATGTCTCTGAAGTGGCAAAATATAGAAGTCGGTACCTTTACTTGGAGAACGAGAAAGAGAAAGAAATACCTTTTTAGTGTGTGATTTGTAAAATCAGTGCCAAAGGGTTCCTTCTTTTAAAATTTGACTGAATATAAATGGCTCATGAAAACTAAATGGAGTGCTTATTGCATTGGTTAAAAAGGGTAACATATAGATGAGCCATGCACTTAAATGTTTACTTGACATTGGTTCAACTGTCCCTACCCTATTTCTTGCCCTGGTAAAATGCTTTATACATTTTCCCTTTTAGAAGTTGTGGAGATACTTAAAAAAAAATCTTGCTGGGCACACACATACTTTAGAGTTCCTCAGGTTTAAACTCTTCTCTTGCTTGGACAGGGGAAAGTTGGCAACTCCCCAAAGTAATGGTGCTCTACTCTGCTGTATCATACCTACCCTTCCTTCCCTCAGCTCCACCTACACAAAACTGTTCCTAAATGCTCTATCAATATGGGCTTCTCCCACCTGCTAAAACTATTTCCATGTTTGAAAGTAGTATACAGATGAACACCAGGTGCTGGAAGCAAACAATGAAGAAAAACTGCTGTTTTCACAGCCTGCTTATTTACATTTTCCAGAAGTCTTTGGCTGGCTGGAGAAAGTTAGGGCCTGGAGGAAAATTTCCTGTCCCTTTAATAGAGGCTTCCTAGGATGTTATTTCCCATGAATGTTATTTCCACAAGTTAAAGGAATGGGACGTTTTCCCTCCAGGCCATTTGGCAATAAGATGGAACTTGGAGGGTAAAAAAATGGCCTGTCTCTTTGAATCAAGCCTTATTGATCAGAAATGGGCAGTTGAAGCCTTTCATGGCATGGAGGTAAATGACATCACCTGGTAAATAACATCCCATTAAGCCTCAATTGAAACAATGGTACATTTTATCTTCAGGCTTGGGCTAGCTGGTGGTAAGTGACTTCACCATGTTGGAAGAGGTTGGGTTCTGAAGTGCCTCAGATAATTTCACATGAAGAATTGTTTTTTTTTTAATACTCCCAACTCACCTCTTCTAATTCTCCTAGTTTGCCTATACAAAAGGGAAAAAAGCATTCAGGCAGCTCAGTGTTTTTCCTGGTGTCTTCTTCCAGTCAGGAGAACCAAGGTGCAACATTTAAATAGGACTTAGGTGTCCATTCAGCATTTGCCCACTAGTTCTTGTTACTACCCCTCACTCATCCCCTCTCACAGTTGCTCATGCGGCATTCAAGGCTAGACTCTGGGGCAGACAGGGAGCGACATCCATATGCCCTTTCTATATGCTTGTGAGCTCCAAATCAGAAGTCAGAAAAGTTTGATTTTTTTAAAAAAAGGTATTAGTTTGTGTACATATAATTTTTGTTTTGATTTTTTCAAAAATGGTGGCTATTGATGCAGCAACTTCCTGACATTAAATATATGGGGGGAGGGGAATCATCATATTAACTCTAAACATATGGATAAATGCTTACACATCCCTGATCTACTTTCTTCCCACCACTACCTATCCAGATAATAGATGTTGTTGAATGTGTTTGAGTTGTTGGCACACTTGGAGTTGTGAAATTAAACATTCTCTTAAATGTGACTTTTTAAAAGGAAATTGCTATGGTCAGCTTACTTGTTGCTTCAGAAGTTAGTTTAGAGCTGGGTGTTGCACTGCAGATAGACAGAAAGTACTGCATACAGACAAGAAAGACCCTATCTTATGTACTCACCAACTAAGGTTCTTTGATTGATGGGACAGTGAGAAGGACCTCTGCCTGTGATCCTGTTTTCCAGAAAGGAATATATGGGAGAAGACAATCATTCAGATACTCTGGTCCCAAGTAGAGGTGGGCACGAATCCAATTACGACCCCTCAAAAATGCACAAACCAGGCCATGGTTCGCGAACCATGGCTCGTGAAAGCTCTTTTCTACGAACTTCCACGAACTGGTTACTGGTTCGGGTTCGTTTGGGTCGTATTGGGAAAGGGACAGTTTAAATGGCCATTTCCTTGGGGCTTGCAAGCGGCAGGGACCTTTAAATGGCCCACAAACCCCAGCCCCAGCTCCACACTTACCTTCCCCTGTGGCGGCACGCAGTGTCCTCCCTCTCCTCCCATGAGGGGCAGGAAGGCTGTTTTTGTCTTCCTCCGTCCCTCTGTGGGCCTGCAGGATGGTGGAGGAGGGTGGCCTTCTCTCCCCTCAAATGGCTGCTGCCATACACAGCCATTTGAGGGGCAGCAAGGCCTTTTTCATCCTCCTCTGTCCCTCTGGCATGGTGGCCATTTGAGGGGCAGGGAGGCCGTTTTTGGCCTCCTCCGCTGCCCTGTGGGCCTGCAGAGGGATGGAGGAGGCTGAAAATGGCCTTCCTAGCCCTCGCAAAAGGAGACAGAGGATGCCACACGCTGCAGGGGAAGGCAAGTGTGGGGCTGGGGTTGGGGGGCTGGGGGTGGTGTGGGCTGGGGTTTGGGCAGTTTAAAGGGCCCTGCCACCGGCAGGTCCCTTTAAACTATCAGCTGGCAGGTGGTGAGGGGGGGGTTCCCCCTGCCGCCTGCCAGCTGATAGTTTAAAGGGACCTGCCACTTGCAATGCAGGAAAGAGCCCGTTAAACTGTTACATGCTCCTTTCCCTGCTGCTGCTAAGCGGCCGGAGAGGGGTATTTAAACCCCACATACCACAAACTGGTTCATAACTGGGCCAGTTCCGTGCCAGTTCATGGTTTGTGGAAACCCCACAAACCTCATGGTTCGGGTTTTTTTGGTTCGTGCCCATGTCTAGGCCCAAGCTATGTGGGGCTTTAAAGGATAGAACCAACACCTTGCATTAACTTGGAAGCAGATAGATAGCCGGTGCAATTGCTGTGATATTGGGTTCACATGCTCCCAATAGTTGGCTCCAATCAGCAATCAGCTGCAGCTTCTGAACACTCATCAAGGGTAGCCCCAAGTAGAGTTCATTAAAATATTCTAGTCTAGATATAACTAAAGCACGGATCACTATGGCTAGATCTGACTGATTCTGGAATGGCACAGCTGATACATCAGCTGAAGCTGGGCAAACACTCTCCAAGCCACCACAGCCACTTGGCTGCTAAAGTGACTACTGTGTTGAGCAGCACTCCTAAGCTGCAAACCTGACTTTCCAAGGGGAGTGTAACCCCATCCAAGACAGGGGAGATCTCACATCTCTGGCCAGCCATTCTGCTAACCCAAAGAACCTCTGTCTTCGTCGTTCATCCTCATCCAGCCTGTTACTGACTTCAAGCACTGGTTCAGAACATCAACAGCATCCTTGGAATTGGATGGAAAAGAAATGTAGAGCTGGGTATCGTGTACATATTGGTGACATTGCAGCTGAAGCCTCCTGATGACCTCTCCGAGTGGCTTAATATAGATATTGGGGGATAAGATCAAACCTTTTGGAACTTCTCTGGACAATGGCAGGGCAGGAGTCCCAGTATCACATTCTGAGACTCAAACATGGGGCCCCTTAGTCCCAGAGCAAAGAGGCTGCACAGTAGGATACTATGATTGATAGCACTGAAGGCTGCTGAGAGATCCAGCAGGACGAGCAGGGTCACACACCCCCTGTCTGTTTCTCAGTAGAGGTCATCAACCAGAGCGACCAGGGTAGTCTCTGTTCCAAATCCCAGCCTGAAGACTGTTTGAAATGGCTCCAGAAGATTCATCTCTTCCAAGAGGCCTTGGAGCTGAGAAGGAATCACCCGCTGTAGCATCTTGCTCAAGAATGAAAGACTGGAGACTGGCAGGAAGTTCTCCAACATTGTAGAGCTCAAGGAGGGTTTTTTTCAGTGCAGGTCTAATTACCGCCTCCTTGAACAAGGGTGGCACAATTCCCATTCTTAAGAAAGCATTTATCACTCCCGCTTCTTGTTGTTACTTCTCATGTAACATGCTTGTACAAAGTACAGATGGGGCCTGGAGTTTTCCTAGTATTACAAATGATCTCTAGACAACAGACATCAGTTCCCCTGGATGAAATGGCAGATTTGGAGGGTAGATTCTTTGGCTGCTCAGCTCTGCTGAACTCCCTCCTCTCCCCAAGCTCCCTCCTCTCCAGGCACCACCCCCAAATTTCCAAGACTATCCCAGGCTGGAATTGGCAAGCCTAATAAAAAAGCTGTAGCTACACAGTAGTAAACCCACTTTGCATGTGCACAGAAATACTCTTTTTCACATTCTAAGATAAAATAAATCATGGGAAATGATGGTTTGTGAGCCTTAATATAGGTTAAACCCTGCCATTTGGTCATTTGTTTCTTGTGCATTCTTAGGATTTACCTGTGCTACAGATTTATAGTATTTTATTTTGGTTTGACTGTCAGGGCAAGGGGTATGCAGAACAGAAAAAACTGAGCTGAAATTACACACAGAACTCAGTGGTATGGCTTGTTAAAGCAGCTTCCAGAATGGTGAAACAAAATGGGGAATATATTGAAACAAGCCCCTCCCACCAAAAAGAGTGTTTAGTTTCAGTTCATACCCTGACATTGGGTTTGCCTCACAGGGCAACATTCTTGTTTCCTTTAACAGTATTTCATCAATCACAACCCAAGGAGAGAGAGAGAGATCTTATGGGATGGGGAAATGAGCAACTGCATCCCCCCACCGATCAGGTCCGCACAAGGGGAGACCCCTCCTGTTACCAGAACTGCTATTTTTATGGGGAAATTAGCATGCAGTCTGGGTTAAATTAGTGCAGATCTTAACCAGCTATAGCAGAGTCCAACTTCCAGATTACTCGTGCAATAAAGAGGCAATGACTAATAAGTTTAAAACATTTTTTACTAATAGTGTTGCGTAAGCCTAGAATAACACACACAAGCAAGGAACATACAAGAACTAAGAAATAAAGAGTAGAAAAAATAGAACCATTTGCATTAGCAGGGAACCCACTTGAGATCGAAGAAGCGGGGTGATACGTACCTGGTCACGGCGAGGAGCAAAGATGTAGCAGTGAAGCGGGGCAATATCTAATGCCTGCACTAGACACACAGAGTGACCGTCGGAATTCAAAATAGGAATGGCGCCTGCACCTCATGGCAGGGAAAGACTGCTTAAGTACCCAAAAATGTACCCTGAGGCGGGTGCCTTCCATGTGGTTCTCAAGAGGGGAACAAAGGCTTAATGGGTCTACAACTATCCCTAGTGGGCCACTTTAGTGTCTGAATATATGATGTGACACCTCGGGAAGAGGGGACAAAGGAGGGGAGGGGAGTGCCGGGCGGGTTGATTGAATCGGCCAGGAAGCTGGAGTTGTCTTGACTGCATCTGTTCTGGAATGTGGTGGTTGTATTGAAATGTGTTCATTAGGTGTTCTGGACAGCTGGCATGTAGCTTCCATTCCGGGGCAGCTTCCAGCGATATGCATAGCAGGGCGAGGCTGGCTGCTGTGGACGTGACAGGAGCTGGGTCTTGAGATGGCTCCTCAGAGTAAACTGTCCATGTTGGTTCTTTGCTGCCTGGGAATATGGCTTCTTCCTTGGCACGTCTTGGGCTTGCTAGCAGTCTGCCTAGTAGGGCAGACCCAGTGACCGTCCTGCAAGGGGCTCTCTGCGGTAACTGACCAGGGGGTGCCTGGTCAGGCTCGTGGAAATTCCCTCCAGCTGGCACTGGGCTGCTAGTGGCATGGCTCTGGGCCCAGGTGAGGTAGGTGTCCAAGGAGGCAGGAAACAGGCATAGGTGGTACAGTCCATCACAGCAGAGAGATCAGGAAACAGACATGGGCAATGCTGCCCTTAAACAGAGTCTTTGGTGGAGCCTCAAAACAGCAAGGCAGGAAGCTGGCACAGTTCTGGGTGGGCTCCATAACAAGTGAAGGGGGGCCTGGCAACACCCCCCTCCCTCCCTATCAGCTTTGGAAACGTTTGGAAGTGAGACTTCAGTCATAGGCTTCAATTCAAAAGACACTTCCGTGGGAGTAAGCACTATTGAATAACATGAGTCTTACATCTGAGTAAACCTGCTGGGGTACATCTTGGTTTCTTTTGCAGTGCTATCTGGGCACCAGTCTGTCCCTTCCCATCAGGGCACTTGGAATCACCATGAGGAAAAAGGGGGGGGGGGGAGATGGTCTGTTCAATCAATCAAACTTGATAAAAGCCCTGGAAGACTTCTATCATATGTTGCAGTTCTGGAAGTAAGCATAAGGAGATATGGCACCAAAGGCAATAATTTATTGGCACTATAGAAAAAAAATCTGAACAGAAAGGATTGTAATGCTGCCTTCCCTTATCCAGCCAGTTTCTCGTGACACTCGCTTTTTTCCGGGTCTGTTGTTGTTGTTGTTGTTGTGTGTGTGTGTGTGTGACTGAGGGAAAAGTTGGTGGGTCGATGGTTTAGAGAGAGGACTGTGATTTGTTTGATTTTGGTGCCAGGACTTTGTTTCCCCACTCCCCCTTGAAAAGAACAGTGTGCGCCTGTGCATGTGTGGCCAACACTCACTTCTCGTGCGCTCAATGGGCAAAACCCATGCAAATTAAAAACTCAAATGGATCAGATATGAGCTGGTACTGGCTGACCAGGAACAAATAAATAATGGGACAGGATTGTTCTGGAACTCCCAAAATCGAAACTGAAATGGAAGCTTTCTACATGTACAGTCATTGCTTCCCTGAAGATTGTTGGGAAATGTAGTTTGGTTAAAATGTTGTGAATTCTCTGTTGGCTTCTCAGAAAAAGCTACTGTTCCCAGGTTTCTCAGAGAAAAGGCAACAATTTAACTTATGTAAGTCTGTGGTATAGATATGTTATTAGTGATATTGACCTCAACTAGAATGTTTTCTTTTTGACAGCAAGATCAGGCTTTTACTTTGAATCAAGCTCTACTTTCATTCAGACTGAATGAAAAGCTGCATAAATGAAATCACATTGAATGGTTCAGGGCTGGCTTGTTTTGCAGTGCTTAGCAAGGTGCTAACAAGGATACCATGAATAGAGTTTGTGGTGTGACAACTGCAGCATACTCCAAATATCTTGTTTACCATTCTAAAACTATCTCCGTAAAATGTTTACAGGAATTGGGAGCAGCTCCTTTCCAATTTGCCTTTTGGCCTCTCTGCTGAAATAGTAAATATTAGTCAACTGAAGGATTTACAAAGAGACCTTAGGACAGACAATAGGCGGGATAGTATTGTTGACCTACGAAGGTGGGGAAGTGGCAGAGGAAAGAAAAGCTGTTAATTCAGTAGGAATTGTGGGTGATTAAATGGATGGTAAACAGCACCATAAAAATGTGTGCAGGACTGGCCTTGGGTGTGGGAAGGACCAAACCCATTTGGTTTTGAAGGTGGGGAGAAGGGAGGAAGGCCAAGGACATTGCCAATGCCCTAGTTGACCTCTGGAATGAGGAAATGACCCAGGTGATTCACATAATCACTCCCAGGTGTTCTCTTTCAGGTGTTAGAGCCTTCATAGCCACTTGGTTTACTAAGAGGCTGCAGGTGATGAAAAGTCAAGGTTGATGGCCAGAGTGACAGTGGAGGAAGACTCGGGATGAATCTGATAAGACCTAGGTGAAAATTTCATTTTAAAGTGTACTCCATGGTGGTGATGGTGGCAAAGAAACAACACTTTCCCACCACCGCTGTTGCATACATGAGCATCGTCACATTTTCAGATCACAACAGGCCACCAAGCTTCTGAAGGCTTATATAAAAAAAGTGAAATCCAAGAATGAAAGTCAGAAACTGACCACTCCAATCTGAAGTTGCTTGAACATGTGACAGGGAGCTACTTGCATTTTAACATGTGTGGCTTGGCATGTTCTGTGCTGGCCACAAGTCTGAGACAGACCAAGCCGTGAATTTCAAGGGGGAGAAATAAAAGCTTCCAGATTTTCAGAGCAATCAAAGTTGTCCTAGTTGTATACCCAGTTGCATTTGCTGTGTAAGTATGTTATCAAATTTAATATCCAAATGACAGAGAGCCAAACTACAAGTGATGCCTTACACAGGTTGGACACTTGTCAGCTTCTCTCAAGTTTTGATGGGAAATGTAGGTGCCCTGGTTTTACAGCTTGGCTCTCCATTACAGCTGCAAGACCAGGATGCCTACATTTCCCATCAAAACTTGAGGGAAGCCGACTAGTGTCCAACCTGTGTAAGACGTCACTTGTAGTTTGGCTCTGAGTCAAAGAAGACCAAGTAATACTGCTCTGTAGAGTGGGATAGATCCAGTCATCCTCAAACAGAACAACCATTTAAGTTTGAGGAAGGCTGCATACTAGGCTGGAGGAAGGTGTCAAACTGTGCTCAATGGAGAGGTAGGATCCATCCCATTGTGCATATAGAAGATTGCTAGGCCAGTGCAGTCAAAAGAGCATCGCAGGGCTCATCTACAAATCTAAGGGCTCATCTACATGGGACAAGAGGGTCGAGTCAGGTAGAGTGACCCCAGACTTGGGTGACTTCCAATAGCATGTACCATCAAGGGACTCACCTTAGAAAGTTCTCTATTGCTCGATGTAGCTTAGAAACACTGTGCAAAGGAAAAAGGGGCTTCTGCCTTTCTTCCTGCACCTTTTTCCTGATCAGAAACTGCTACAAGGTAGTGTGAGGCTGGCTGTTTGCCCCTCTCTTAACAACAACAACAGCATTCGATTTATATACCACCCTTCAGAGTGACTTAACACCCACTCAGAGCGGTTTACAAAGTATGCTATTATTATCCCCACAACAAAACACCTGGTGAGGTGGGTGGGGCTGAGAGAGCTAGAAGCTGTGACTGACCCAAGGTCACCCAGCTGGCTTCAAGTGGAGGAGTGAGGAATCAAACCCAGTTTTCCAGATTAGAGTCCTGCACTCTTAACCACTACACCAAACTGGCTGTTGAACTCCAAGTGTCCTGATGCCATGTGGAGCCCAAGATAGGAACAAGAGACACCCCCCCCCCGCCCCCACCATTTCCACTTGGGAAAACAGCACAGGAAGGAAGGCAGAAGCCATTTCTTTTACACATCAGTCTCAAGCTATGGAGTGCTTTTTAAGGCATGTGTAACTTCAAGTTGGGGTTGGGAAGCTCCTGACCCAACTTGCATCAAACGTTTCATGTCAATGAACTCTTGGATATATAAAATTCACATTTCAGTTCCTGCTGAGTTGTGAAGCTAATTGGGTTAGGTTGCCCAAACAAAACTGATGTACCTCAACAGCAGACAAATATTTATCACCATCTCCAAAGACTTGAGTTCTTTTGAAAAAGACCAGGGTACAAAAATTTGATTATAAGAAGCAGCACATTGAGTGTATTTGAATCACTTTATATCTTTTGAACTTAGTAACCAGTTGTAATCTGAGGTCAAAGCTCAAAGATTTATTTTTTTCAGGCGAGCATAAGCAACCTGTCAGTGAATCTGATGGAGGGTCCCCATGTACTTTGACCCATAAACTGAACAATTCAGCTCTCTGCATGTTTACCCAGAAGTACATCCCACTGAATTCAGTAACATTTGCTGCCAGTAAGCATGGCCTAGCCTTTGGAACTTGTGAATTGTCTAGCATTTAGTGTCAGTATAGTGAGGCTATAAATCTATGAGCTTGTTCTTTGATAAGCCCTTTTATAATCAAACCAAATCCCATGCTAAGTGGATTCCAGCAAATCTGATGGGTTTAAGATGCACAGTTCCTTTGATTTTATGGAACATAAGGGAGTGTACTGCGACTCACCGTGTATAATCTTTTCTAAGATGTCCTAATCACATTGGATTCAGCACCATCTAGGTGAACAAGCAGTGGCTATGCAACAAGTCTCTATCATTTAATTTTTGGTGCTCAAACCTTGCCTAATAGGAGAGTGCATTATCCACAAGCCTTCCATTTGTGGGAATCTGACAATGTAGGTATTTTCCAGTTCCAGTACCCATACCCACAAACATGTACCCTGAAAAACGAATTTCTGATCGTGTGTACGGAAACTAAAAAATTTACATTTTGCTCTCTTCTTACAAAATGGTGCCCAAGCATATTAAGAGGATCACCGGTACTGTGCTGTACTTTAGGCATAGTTGGATTGTCAAAAATGTAATAGCTAGAAAGGAATAATGTAAAGTCTAGGAGCTGGAACTGAAAACCACACATGTTGATGCCATCAAATGCCCTGACAGGTTGGCTGCTACCTCATACATCAGCCTACAGTCCTTTGTAGATTTTAAAAAATTCACAGTAATCAAGCTGAAGGCACAATGAAGCCCATGTTAAGTACCTGGATGTCAACATGCTCAAATCTCTCCCACTGAAATCAACAGAACACACATGCTTAACTTGTGAATGATGGGCATGAGGCAGCCAAAACAGAGGCTTCTGGGTATTTACTTAAAACATCTCTTTTATGGTTGTTCACCTCATTGACATTAATGCAAAGAATGTGTAATAGTGTATGGGGGCTTCTGTAAATTGTCTCCAATAGAGGTTGAACATGTGGTTGTGATTACACAAGTATTTAAATGTTTATTGTGGTAGCTTGTGGATGTCAAAAGAAATTAATGTGCATAAGATTTTTTTTAAAAGTCAGTTTAAAAATGCATAATTTCCTGTTCTAAAATTATTTCAAATGAGTTGGGCTCCATATGTAGTACTGTGGCTTGGATCCAAACGAAGGGTTGAATCCAGCTGTCATCAGAAGGTGCTGATGGATACAGATCTTTTCTTGGTTACTGCACTTTCTTCCAGCAGTTCTTTTCAGTCTCCAGGAAAGTTGATTCATGGGGTCCCAGGACTTGTGGGAACCAATAGTCATGGGAGAGGATGAGGCTGCACTGAGAAGGGGAAGGGAATTAAATTGTTCTGCCTACCTCTTCCATGAGTGGAGCTGTGCTGACAAGAGAAAAAAAATTAGGATGGGCGATTTTGTCTTCTTTCCCCTCCTCAGTGTCTTCCCCAAACACAAGTGGCTCATAGCTCCCTCAGGCCCTACAGTTCAAGGAATCAACTTCCTGGAGTTAGTGAAGACTGCTGGGCGGGGAGGGGGACAATCCTCAGTCCAACCACTTATTTTCCACTGTTGGTGGAGATTTTCACTGAGGTGAAATCTAGGTGAGGCCAGTCATTAGTGATGCCACCAAGTGATGCTTCTATTGAAGACCTGCACATTATACCCAGCACGTTTTCTTAGGGCCCCTTCATCCTCGGGGGAAGTGCACCGGGCTAGATTTGGAGAGCTGAGGTCGGAAATTGCATTCCTATTGCTGAGCTATGTAGGATCGAAGCCTCTTTTGGGTGTGTGAATAGGCGAGGGAGAAATTAACTGTCCTTTTTTTACTTTTAAAAGGTACACATGTAATGTGAGAAATTATTTAACGTGTTGCTGTAGCCTCAGTGATCTTGAGTGTCAGAACCACTGAAGTATCAGCTGATTACTACTTCCCATTTTTAAATCTGATGAATTGAGTGCCATCTAGCTAAAATAATTTACCTTTTGATTCCCACTGATTTCCTTGGGAGACATTTAAGTACATGCTTATCTTTGCTATGTGAACCTGTGGGGATTAAAAGTACTTTAACTTTAGCTCAATAGGGGCCCAACATCCCGTTAATAATTTATTTAATTATTTGTTTTAAAACGTTTCTACCCTGCAATTAAAGAAAAAAATCTCAAAGCAGCTCTAACATTTTAAATCAAAAACAATAAAACTACTCAACAATAATAACAAAAATTATTAACATTAAAACTTCATCAAGGAATTCAGTGAAACAGCATAGCAACTGAAGAGGAGAACATAAAAACTGAAAGAACAATTACTTATCACCAAAGATCTGGTAAAATAAAAAAAAATCTTTTAGCTAGTACCTAATTCTCGGAAGAGTTGGTGCCAGATGAATGGAGTTTCACAGACGAGATGCCACCAAAGAAAAAGTTCTGTCTCTGGTATCTGTCCATTTGCCCTTAGAAGATGGGCCCACACAGCACAGGACCTCTGAAGAAGACCCCAATGGTCAGGCAAGTTCCTTTAGGAGCAAGCACTCTTGTATGGAACACTGGCTAATAGGAAATGGCTTTGCACTTGCCATTTCAAGAAAAGTGAAATTAATATTAAAGCAAAAAAAACAACAACACTATAGTTCAGAGCTTGGAACATGCATGAAATCAAAAATTACAGAGGTAAATGAAACCGATTGCCCATCACTTTATGGAAACTATGCATGCCACCTAGAGATCCTTGGAAGAAGGATGACAAATGTAACACCCCACTGATGCAACTATGCATAAGCACCAAGGGTCATAATCTTCTCAACAGTAGCCCAACCATCCCGCATCCCCTCTTCTCCCTGTTCTGTCTGTAGTACAGCAAGCATGACATAGTGGGTAAAAAGTTGCTGTTGGGCTGGGAAGATCTGGTTTCGAATCCTCACTTACAGTGCAATCCTAAGCAGAGTTACACCAGTCTAAGCCCATTCATTTCAATGGGCTTAGACCGGTGTAACTCTGTTTAGGATTGCTCTGTTAGCTATGAATTTGCTAGGTAAGCTTGACTCAATCACATTCTTTTAGCCTAACCTACCTTGCAGGATTGTTTTGAGGACAGAATAGATATCCAATGTGAGAGCCAGTTTGAACCCCTGCTCTGTCATGGAAACTGACTGATTGATCTTGGGCCAGTCACACAGTCAACCCAACTAACCTCAAAGGACTGTTGTGAAGATAAAGTGGAGGACAGGAGAATGATGTAAGCATCTCTGAATCCTCAGTGGGAAGAAAGGCAGAGTAGAAATGAAGCAAGAAAGAAAATACATTTATGTGTGTGTTATGTGCCATCAAACTGCCTCCGACCTATGGCAACCCTATGAATGAAAGACCTCCAGAACATCCTATCGTTAACAGACTTGCTTAGATCTTGCAAACTGGAGGATGTCGCTTCTTTTATTGAATCAAGCAATCTCATTTTAGGTCTTCCTCTTCTCCTACTGCCTTCTACTTTTCCAAGCATTATTGACTTTTCCAGAGAATCTTGTCTTCTCATAATGTAACTGAAGTACAACAGCCTCAGTTTTGTCCTTTTAGCTTCTAGAGAGAATTCAGGATCTCTGAGGACTAAGATCAAGATAATCCAAACAATGGTATTCCCCATTATGATGTACGGATGTGAAAGTTGGACAGTGAAGAAAGCTGACATGAAGAAAACTGATTCATTTGAAATGTGATGCTGGAGGAATGTTTTGCGGACACCATGGATGGCCAAAAAGACACATAAGTGGGTACTAGATCAAATCAAGCAAGTAAATAAATAAATAAATAAAATTCAATATCTATATGGTAAATGCTGGTAAACAAAAGGAGGGGGGCAAGGGAGACATGTTATTTTGTACTTTGCAAAACAAATTCCAGAAATAGTTTTAGGAACTGGCCTTGACCCTGCTGGTGGATGTGTGGCTCCAGGAGCTGATGCTGGACATAAACTGTATCCATTGCCTTCTCTCACCCTGCCACCCCCCATGCTGCCAACCCCTCTGGAGCTGGCTGTGTTTGCTTGGGCAGAGAACTAGCCCAGCATGTTGAATAAAATAGTGTGTAGCACTGCTTTTCAGCATGTGCTGTGGGTTATCTACTTTTGGCATAGTTTCTGATGTGTGTATATGGTTGCCAGTTCTGTGTTGAGAAATTCCTGGAGTTTTCGGGGTGGAGCCTGGGGAATGGCAGGGTTTGGGGAGGGGTGGGAGCTCAGCAATGTATAGTACTATAGAATTCATCCTCCAGATCAGCTGTTTTCTGTAGGGGAACCAATCTCAGTAGTCAGGAGATCAGTTGCCATTCTGAGAGATCGCCAGGCACCAACTGGAGGCTGGCAATTTTATGTGTGAGCTCATTGGGAGAGGGAAAATGATTGTGGAAGAGGGGCAATACTCAACTGAAATAAAGGACATTTTAGGGCAAAGGCTAGGCTCTTAGTTTTCTACAGAAGAGACCCCTATTATTCCAAGATAATGATTAATCAAGTGATTATTCAATCTTCCTTGAGATATGAAGAGTTTTCACAATCCTACTTATCTGAGTAGCTCTACATATTGTTCTTTTTCTCTAGTCTCAGATAAAGGCCTCACTAAGTCTGATGGAAGGATTTTTGGTGTTTAACCTCTGTAAAGCTTTCACATTCCTTCAGATTGTACCGATAAAAGCCCGAGTGAACGAGACAGAAAGTAAAACAAAGCTGCTAGAATCCTTGGGGCAAATCTGACCCAAATATTTGAGTTTCACAATGTCCTGAGATCTAAAGGTCAGCAGAATAAAACTACTTGGACTATTGAGGGGAAAGGTGATTTAAAAATTATTCCAACATCTGCTTATAGCTATTACATGGTATTCCGTTATTTTTGTGCAGTTACTTCGTGGGGTAAACTTGGATGAGAGAGCCGGAGTGCTGCCTCAAATCCCGTCCGATTCATGTTCCCCAATCTTAGTCCTCTATCCTAACCATTATATTGCTCTGGTTTTGGATTTCTATAGTGTGCATTCAAGGCTGTTTTCCCTGTTTCATATGTCTTTTTTGTCCTTGACTTATTGACTTTACGTCAATAAGAAACATTTTACAGATTTTGATACATATGTGTAATAACTTTCCTAGAGAACCCGCCACAAATACAATCTTCCCTACTTATGGAAAACTAATATGTTGTAGAAAAGGGTTCATGTTTAGCTTTCTTTCCGGCATGATATTTTTCTATATACAAGAAAGATTGTCATGTGGAAACATTCAACAGGCAATCCTCTACTTGTACTCTGTTTACCACTTCAGAACATGAGTGAACTGAATACTGATTCCCCCCCCCCTCTTGCAGATTCGTTTTACACACAGAAAAACATCAGGCTGAAGAAAGCTAGGTATGTTTTCCTGTGTTCGTTTTTTATGAGCAGGAGGATCTTAGTTGGAAGAGTGTCACATATTTCAACTGTATGTGGAGGCTGACTCAGGCAGGCTTAGTTCACACATCATACAAAACCAACGTTTGTTTAATTATGGTTAGTGTAATTGTCTGAACATGGGCCACTCCACTAGCTATGACTTGAAAATTGGTGTATTGATTATAGTTAATCATAGGATTGCCTGCCCCCAGTGGCCATTGCCTGCTGATACTCTGGTGGCTGGCAGCAGAACTCAAAAGAAAAAAATCTGTTAATGATTTCAGTTCTTTCTAGGAATCACCAGAATCTCTATAATTTTACCGTAGATTCTCCAGTGATTCCTAGAATGGGTTTCCCATTGCCAATGGTTCCCCCATATCCTTGCCCCACCCAGACTTAGATTTATGTGCAATTTCTCTCTCTACTTCATACTGCTTCTTATTAGTTTTAAGCAAACTACTAAAATATAAAAACTAGACCACATTTAAATGGCTATGAAAATCAATCACAGGCACATAAAATTTCACAACTGAAAGAGTGATGGGTCTATTCTTACCTTCTAATAAAATAATTTCTCCATATGATCTATATGTGTGATGTATCAACATAGATATCCTGGCTTGGTCCTGGTTTGTTCCCTTGCAAATTTCATAAACTAACCACAACTGACATAAACCATGGCTTTGTGTTGTCTGAATCAAACTATAGACTCAGTTCAGACATCATGTGAAACATGGTTCAATTAAACCAGACTGTAATTTTAATGTGATCATCCAAATATGGGCTACTCCACTACTTGATGGTTAATTATTGCCTTCAAACAATGAGCTGAAAACATGGTTTGAAGCTGACTTATTAACCACACAGTGATCATCTGCTAGCCAAATCCTAGTTTCACAAACTACCCACAATTCCAATAAACCCTGGCTTCACATTATTTTTTAACTGAGCCTTAGTTATTGATGTTCACATTTAACAAGATTATTTCATACGTTTCAGTGGTGCTGTGAGAACAACAACCTAGAATGTTTAGAATTTAAACAGTACACAGTGAAGTGGGGTCCCCCCTCACAGCACAGTTACTTGTTTAATCATAAACAGTGATATACTTTATCACTTTGTCCTGTTCCATGTAGTAAATAGGCAGCTTTGAAGGTTAGAATACGTTCATTTATCATAGTTGTATCTAGCAAACAGTGAATCATATAAATTCTCTATAAGAGCAATGGCATTTCTTCCCTTATATTGACAATGTATATCATATTCATGCCACATGTTTGGATGTGAACTGACAATACTTTTCTTTTGATGCTTGTAAATGGCATAAAAGGGATGCATAGGTTACTAATATATATATATATATATTTATGGTTTTAAGGGAATAAAATGTTTCTCTTGTTTGTAGAGAAAATTATAAAATGCTGTCATAGTGACTGATGAGTGTGGCTGTGAGTAGGGGAGCTTCTAGGTCATGACATGGGTCTCATGACTAGAATAGAGAATTGTGCAAATAACTCTGGATGCTCAGTGAAGCGTCTTCCTCTTCCCTTTACTGCAAAGCAAGCCTCATGTGAAACTTGTGAGAGTTTCGTAAGCAGTTTGTGATCTGATATGAGATTCTGCTATTCCAAGAAAATAAAATTTAAAAGTCCCCTAGTGCAAAGTAATTCTCTGGTACACACATATGTCTTGTGTATTTTCAAATACAGCTTTTCTTCCACTTTGCTTGAGGCAATAACGAACACTGCAATCTAATTCCTGATTGCCTTCCACTTTGGTGAAGCAATATTATTATTGTTGTTGTTTATATATAGTTCACGTTTCTCCCTGAGATCCAAGGAGGATTACATACTGCAAGTGAATACAATATAATCCATAATTAGAACATTCACAGCAAAATACGATATGATTAGCAGTGACTCTTGACCGTTTCCTCCTTTTCTCTGACAGTGGCCATTTCCACACATGTTGAATAATGCACTTTCAATGCACTTTCACAATCCTTTAGAAGTGGATTTTTTGTTCCACACATGGAAAATCAGTTTCAAATGTTCACTTAAGAGTATTGAAAGTGGATTATCCAACGTATGTGGAAGCAGCCATTATGTCTGTCAGAAACTGCCTGAGATAAAAAATACAGGGTTAAAGTATAAAGATCTGTAGATATCCAGAGACAATCTAAGACATATCCAAATAGCACTCTGTGGTGATAAATATGAAGTAAATAAACTAAACAACCTATTATTTGCTTCTCTTTAGTCCAAAATCGGATACCTCTGAGGCAGCCCATATCCTTTGGTGCAAGGGAACTGCAAAGAATCCCATATTGTTTGGGGGATATTATCAGTTTAATTCAAGATTGTTGGACAGTTGTATTTTGTTTCTGCTCGTAAACTTAATGTTTATGTATCCTAAAACCTACCTCACACTCACAGGCTCCATTCAAATGGGCTAGAAATTGGACATAGGCAGCAGACGTATTTACTTCTCTTGGCTAAAATCCTCTCACCTTACAGAGTAGAGTACAATAGGAATGAAGTATTTCTGTTGTATCAGTGCAGAGCAGACAAGACTGAGGTGCTGCTGGTCAATAACAAAGCTCAGCTTGTCTGGACTGGTTGCACTTCCCTGAAGGAACAGGCTTGTAGCTTCAGAGTACTGTAACGGCCTACAGATCTCCTTTGTGGCACATAGTGCCTTATATCAACTTCGGCTGTTATGCCAACTACAGCCATTCCTCGAAAAGTGTGATTTGGCTGTGCCAGGAAGGCCTAGCAAGGTCTCAGAAGCCTGTTAGCAGTGGGAGTAGGCCTGCCTACAATTCCCAGGAGCCCCTGGGCCGTTTTGGCGCCCTTCTTGGCCAATCAGGGGGCTGGTGCTATATAAGTCTAGGGGGAAAAAAGCTTCTGTTCTTTCTCTCAGGGAGCAGGCCAGAGGAGGTTTCTGCTAGGGGGAGAGGCCCTCATCCAGGTAGGGTGAGAAGACAGGACTAGCAGACAAAGGGACAGTTCAGTTGTGCTAGGGCCTTTTGTTTATTTTACTTTAACCCATCTATTGTTGCTAAGGCACCTTGTTTGCTTGTTTGTTGTTTGATTAACTGACCTCCTTGTAAATAAACTATTTTGTTTCTTGTTACTCTGCTGGGTCCTCACAGACAGGATTGCCCATTGGAAACAATGGGAGAGGCTTGAATGCCCATTGGAAATAATGGGAAACTGGAATGCCCATTGACTTGCATGGGCTCCATTGAAAC
The DNA here is from genome assembly GCF_028583425.1 of Eublepharis macularius. NCBI lineage: Eukaryota > Metazoa > Chordata > Lepidosauria > Squamata > Eublepharidae > Eublepharis > Eublepharis macularius. The sequence continues at coordinate 51,204,778 of NC_072790.1, forward strand.
ACATTAGAGCAAAAAAAGAGGTGCAACGAAAACGTGGAATGGATTTTGAAGGAAAGTGTCTGGGCCCAGATAGACTGTTCTGGGACTGGAATGACAGGTCTCGGACTAGAATGACGGCCCCTGGGTGTGCCAGAAGGGCTCTGGGACTGGAATGACAGGCACCATGCTGGAATGATGGCCACTGGGTATGCCAGAAGGGCTCTGGGACTGGAATGACAGGCAGCATGCTGGAATGACGGCCCCTGGGTGTGCCAGAAGGGCTCGGTGAGTGGCATGACAGGCCCCATGCTGGAATGACGGCCCCTGGGTATGCAAGAAGGGCTTGGGGAGTGGAATGACAGGTCCCTGACAAGAATGATGGCCCCTGGGTGTGACAGAGGGGCTCTGGGACTGGAATGACAGGCTCCATGCTGGAATGATGGCCCCTGGGTGTGACAGAAGGGCTCGGGGAATGGAATGACAGGTCCCTGACTGGAATGACAGCCCCTGAGTGTGCCAGAAGGGCTCTGGGACTGGAATGACAGGCACTGTACTGGAATGACAGCCCCTGGGTGTGACAGAAGGGCTCTGGGATTTGAATGACAGGCACCAGGCTTGAATGACGGGCCCTGGGTGTGCCTGAACGGCTCAGGGACTGGATTGACAGGCCCCATGCTGGAATGATGGCCCCTGGGTGTGACAGAAGGGCTCTGGGACTAGAATGACAGGCACCATGCTGGAATGACGGCCCCTGGATGTGCCAGAAGGGCTCTGGGACTGGAATGACAGGCACCATGCTGGAATGACGGCCCCTGGGTGTGCCAGAAGGGGTCTGGGACTGGAATGACAGGCCCCATGCTGGAATGACGGCCCCTGGGTATGACAGAAGGGCAGAGGGAGTGGAATGCCAGGCCCCATGCTGGAATGACGGCCCCTGACTGAAATGACGGCCCCTGGGTGTGCCAGAAGGGCTGCCATGGCCAGGTCTGAGAGTGAGGTCTCCTCTGGAGGAGAGGAGCCTCGGGTAGCCAGCCAGGACTCCTCAGGAGAAGAGGAGCCCTGTGTAGCCAGCCCTAGCCCTGATTCAGCAGAAGCCAGCAATCAGGAGCAACAGCTGCTGGCTGATCAGAGCTTGCAGCCAGCAGCTGAGACACCAGCACCCTCTAGCTCCTACACCACAGGGGAAGCTCAGTCAGGGACTTCTACAGGTGCAGCGCAGCCAAGAGCCTCCACCCCCCCAGGTTCACCCACGCCCAAGGAACGCCGCAGGCAGCGCTAGAGACTGGAACTGCAGGAGAGACGGCGCAGTGCTCGCCTCTTGAGCCAACGCCAGCTGCTGGAGAGTGATGATGAGTGGTGTCAGGATGGAGCCCCAGCAGCTGGCTGAAAACCACGCCTGGCTATAAGAGCCAGTCTAGAGGAACTGCCGGGCGTGGAAGCAATGTGTCTATTGCCTGCAACCACTCCGTGTTCTGTGAACCTTGCCCGTGCCCGTGCCTGCTTATGGACCTGACACTACCGGTAAATGACCTTGGATTGTACCTGACCTTGTTCTTGGACTCTGGACTCACTCCTGGCGTTATCTTGTGCTCTGACCACCGGTTTGACCTGGCTTTTGCTCTTGGAACTCCCCTCAGACTCTGCCATTAAGGTTTGGACTTGAACCACCCTGCTTGGGCTGGCCCAGCCCGTGACAAGGGCTCTGGGACTGGAATGACAGGCACCATGCTGGAATGACGGCCCCTGGGTATGCCAGAAGGGCTCTGGGACTGGAATGACAGGTCCCTGACTAGAATGACGGCCCCTGGGTGTGCCAGAAGGGCTCTGGGACTGGAATGACAGGCACCATGCTGGAATGACGGCCCCTGGGTGTGCCAGAAGGGCTCTGGGGCTGGAATGACAGGCACCGTGCTTAAATGACAGCCCCTGGTTGTGCCAGAAGGGCTCGATGAGTGGAATGACAGGCACCATGCTGGAATGACAGCCCCTGGGAATGCCAGAAGGTCTCGGGGACTGAAATGACAGGCCCCATGCTGGAATGACGTCCCCTGGTTGTGCCAGAAGGGCTCTGGGACTGGAACGACAGGCCCCTGACTGGAATGACAGCCCCTGAGTGTGCCAGAAGGGCTCTGGGACAGGAATGACAGGCCCCATGCTGGAATGATGGCCCCTGGGTGTGACAGAAGGGTTCAGGGAGTGGAATGCCAGGCCCCTTGCTGGAATGACGGCCCCTGGGTGTGAAAGAAGGGCTCTGGGATTGGAATGAAAGGACCCTGCCTGGAATGACGGCCCCTGGTCGTGCCAGAAGGGCTCTGAGACTGGAATGGCAGGCCCCATGCTGGAATGATGGCCCCTGTGTGTGCCAGAAGGGCTCAGTGAGTGGAATGACAGGCACCATGCTGGAATGACGGCCCCTGACTGGAATGATGGCCCCTGGGTGTGCCAGAAGGGCTCTGGGACTGGAATGACAGGTCCCTGACTAGAATGATGGCCCCTGGGTGTGCCAGAAGGGCACTGTGACTGGAATGATAGGCACCATGCTGGAATGACCGCCCCTGGGTGTGCCAGAAGGACTCTGGGACTGGAATGACAGGAACCATGCGGGAATGACGGCCCCTGGGAGTGCCAGAAGGTCTCAGGGACTGGAATGACAGGTCCCTGACTAGAATGACGTCCCCTGGTTGTGCCAGAAGGGCTCTGGGACTGGAATGACAGGCTCCTGACTGGAATGACAGCCCCTGAGTGTGCCAGAAGGGCTCTGGGACAGGAATGACAGGCCCCATGCTGGAATGACGGCCCCTAGGTGTGCCAGTAGGGCTCGGTGAGTGGAATGACAGGCACCATGCTGGAATGACGGCCCCTGTCTAGAATGACGGCCCCTGGGTGTGTCAGAAGGGCTCTGGGACTGGAATGACAGGCACCATGCTGGAATGACGGCCCCTGGTTGTGCCAGAAGGGCTCGGTGAGTGGAATGCCAGGCACCATGCTGGAATGATGGACCCTGGGTGTGAAAGAAGGGCTCTGGGACTGGAATGAAAGGACCCTGCCTGGAATGACGGCCCCTGGTTGTGCCAGAATGGCTCTGAGACTGGAATGGCAGGCCCCATGCTGGAATGACGGCCCCTGGGTGTGCCAGAAGGGCTCACTGAGTGGAATGACAGGCACCATGCTGGAATGACGGCCCCTGACTGGAATGACGGCCCCTGGGTGTGCCAGAAGGGCTCTGGGACTGGAATGGCAGGCACCATGCTAGAATGACGGCCCCTGGGTATGCCAGAAGGGCTCTGGGACTGGAATGACAGGTCCCTGACTAGAATGACAGCCCCTGGGTGTGCCAGAAGGGCTCTGGGACTGGAATGACAGGCACCATGCTGGAATGACCGCCCCTGGGTGTGCCAGAAGGGCTCTGGGACTGGAATGACAGGCACCATGCTGGAATGACGGCCCCTAGGTGTGCCAGTAGGGCTCAGGGACCGGAATGACAGGCCCCTGACTGGAATGATGGCCCCTGGGTGTGCCAGAAGGGCTCGGGGACTGGAATGACAGGGCTCTGACTGGAATGACGGCCCCTGGGTGTGCAAGAAGGGCTTGGGGAGTGGAATGCCAGGCCCCATACTGGAATGACGGCCCCTGGATGTGCCAGTAGGGCTCGGTGAATGGAATGACAGGCACCATGCTGGAATGACGGCCCCTGGATGTGCCAGAAGGGCTCGGTGAGTGGAATGACAGGCACCATGCTGGAATGACGGCCCCTGACTGGAATGACGGCCCCTGGGTGTGCCAGAAGGGCTCGGGGAGTGGAATGACAGGCCCCATGCTGGAATGATGGCCCCTGGGTGAGACAGAAGGGCTCTGGGACTGGAATGACAGGCCCCTGACTGGAATGACAGCCCCTGGGTGTGCCAGATGGGCTCTGGGACAGGAATGACAGGCACCATGCTGGAATGACGGCCCCTGGGTGCGCCAGAAGGGCTCTGGGACTGGAATGACAGGCACCATGCTGGAATGACGGCCCCTGGGTGCGCCAGAAGGGCTCTGGGACTGGAATGACAGGCCCCATGCTGGAATGACAGCCCCTGGGTGCGCCAGAAGGGCTCTGAGACTGGAATGACAGGCCCCATGCTGGAATGACGGCCCCTGAGTATGCCAGAAGGGCTCTGGGACTGGAATGACAGGCCTCTCACTGGAATGACGGCCCCTGGGTGTGCCAGAAGGGCTCTGAGACTGGAATGACAGGCCCCTGACTGGAATGACGGCCACAGGGTGTGCCAGAAGGGCTCGGGGACTGGAATGACAGGCCCCTGACTGGAATGACGGCCCCTGGGTGTGCCAGAAGGGCTCTGGGACTGGAATGACAGGCCCCATGTTGGAATGACAGCCCCTGGGTGACAGAAGTGCTCAGTGAGTGAAATAACAGGCACCATGCTGGAATGACGGCCCCGACTGGAATGACGGCCCCTGGGTGTGCCAGAAGGGCTCGGAGACTGGATTGACAGGCCCCTGACTGGAATAGCGGCCTCTGGGTGTGAGAGATGTGGTCTTGCAGTGTAATTTCAGTCCCATGAATGCAGTGATAGCCCTGAGTGTGGCAGAAGCTTTGTGGGAGCCAATTGAGTCATCCTTGAATGCACTGATACTCTCTAAAAATTCTAGGATTGTTCTGTGGCTGGAATGACATGCCCGTGAGTGGAATAATGGTCTCCTATAGAGACAGTAGTATGCAACTCGAGTCACCAAGAGTGGAGTCAAACACTTAAATTTCAATGTATGTTCCAGGGAGTTGTTTAGCTGTCATCATTTCAGATCCTCCTATATCTTTATCCTTCCTCTCACCCGGTCAGTTTCATCACAATTTTATGAAGTCTATATCAGCCACCTCTTCAGGCATAAATCCTTCTGTTCTCTCCCTTCCTGCTCCCACAGCCTATTCCACAGCTATTCAGACTTCCATGTCCCCCTCAAGTGTCACGCCCCACTCCAATTCCTTGCTCAATTTTGCTCATTCTGTTGACCACTGGCACAGAGCACACCTCCATAGTCTCTCTGTGAAATAACCCATTCCCTACCTTCGTTCAGCAGTTGACAAAATCATGGTCTTATCTTGTTTCATGCTCTTGCCATTTTATCTATTTACTTAGTTTGTTCTTATCCACTTTTGGTCAGGTTGCAGTGATAATGGACTCTAAATCCAACAGAAAAAAAAGGGGTCCCCAAACTTGCAACCCTTTGGAGCCTGCTGGCATGTTTGTGATTCTGACACACCATGTTGGGTGCAGACACAAAATGACTGCTGCAGCAGGTGAGTGAGCAAGGTAAGACTGGGTGCAGTGTTCCTTTGGTCACACGATGAAGATCCCTGTAATGATTTGTCAGCTGATGCCAAAGGAATATTTTTCAAATTCTGCTCAGCACAGCAGTATACTTGCTAGGCAGGTGCCACATATCTCCCAACTTTATGAAAAAACTTGCTGGGCACCAGGAAAACTGTGGTCTAATCTGCACCGCACACTTGGCAGGCTACACTGAGCATTCACATTGATTGGTGCCCAAATGGCTTCGGGTCCCATTGTTTGACCCAGCACAACCTCTAGGCAATTTGGTGTCTGCTGACACATTTACATGTGTCTGTTTGGAGCAGAATTTTGTGGGGGCTGGAGCGGACATCAATATTTATTTATGCAAATTTCACGGGTATTGCAAGATTGCCATGTTGGAGCCCCTCCCCTCACCAAATTTGCAGATTAGACTGGTCTGTGGCTACTGGAGAGGCAATTTGTGGCAGCATTCTTGATAAAGACATGTACCTTTTAAGCTTGTTCTACTTTGTGGGAATTTAGCAAGTGTTTTCATTTCAGTCATGAACGAGTTAAACTGTTTGTGTTACCTACTTAATTGGTAAACATACTTTGAATGTAACCATTAGAGCTTCGAATAAGATTCCTGCCATAGAAAGGGGCGTCACTAAGCATAATGAAATGGGATTAGGATTTTCTGTTGGGCAGTTTGTTTATTGGGGGCAATTAATTGATGCTATATACTGCAGTTTTATTGCTCTTTGTTCACTTCTTCCACTTCTTCACTTCTTGCCTTTACTCAAAGTCATTTATCTAGCAAGATGTAGTAAGCTTAGCAATTTATTATTTTCTCCAAATGTAACCCTAATTGTTATTCTTTGGTAAAGTAATTTTACAGAGCTACACTGGAGTGCGTGTGAATCTATTCTCATTACTTCCAATGTGCAATCTTTGCACAATCTCTGCTATATTTTCCTCTACTTTCAGTCAGTTTTTTTGAGCAAAACTGGGAAAGGGTTAACAGTGGTGGTGCTTCATTCCCTCCCGGCAGCTCCCTGCCGCTTCGCATCGTAAAGGGCTGTGCGTCAGGATGGGAGGGTCAGAAAACGAAGCGTCAGTTTCAACCTTTCCCTGCTTTTAAAGCCCATAGGAATGAACACAAACATTAGGACTAATTCCTGGCTCGGAAAAAGCCAGGAACGAGTCCACAATTTGTTTTACTGATAATGATGGTGATACAGGAGTACAGAGAGCCTTGGCGGGTGGTCGCGGTTACCAGCAGACACACCAATCAGCTACAAGGGAAAGGACAAGGGAGCAGTGAGATGCAGAGGGGGAGTATTTGATTCTTCATGGACACGATACGTTACAGCAATGACTGGGCACTGGATTCCAACCTACACGGCCCGAATATACACAAAGGGAAAACCAGGGAAAAGACAGACTAAAAATGTTTCTGCCGCCCATGACTCCATTGCATGTGCGGCACTCTGGAGAACATGGGAAACAGAATAGATTCTGAAACACTGTTAAATGACTGTGCAGAAAACACCCATCTTGGGAACCACTGCCTTAGAAGATGTGTTCTGTAATGTTTGTGGACTGAATATCTCATCTTTTTATAGCACATCACGCCATTTACCCATCTAGATGTCACTAATGGTCTAAGTAAGCAAACTTTCACACATTCTTAAGTCAGAAAGAAAATTTTTAAAAACCATTAAACAGTTAACATGATACAACTATGTTTTCTTCTCACTAAACTCATAAGCGGCACCATGCAGAAACTTCAAACAATGTCTTCGAAAAGAGTAAACAGTCCAACTAGTCTGATTCCACCAACTTTTTTACTATCCTTCCATTTGGAGGTGACTGCAGCCTAGGCTTCTATCCTTTTCCTGAGGAATCACAGCCCTGGAAAAATAATAAAATCTACTCATAGAGGTTTTCTTTGGTGGATAGACCTGAACTCCACTCATCTGAAGGCCAGGTCTACTGTACATGGCATTGCAAAGCAAGTAGACCTGGCCGCCGCATGTCCAAAGGCCAGGTCTACTCACTGTGGCTTGGCAAAGCTGTCGGCTCTGACCTCCCCAGCCCCGATTGGGGCAGGCAGTTATGGGGCAAGCCTGGCTTCCCTGTACTTCTCCTCCCAAGGTTCCCCCCGGCAGTGGGAGAGGAGGAGAAGGCAGCAGGTAACGTGGATTGAATGATGGACCTGCAGAGCCCAGGTCTACTTCCCTTGACCTTGCACAGGGAGTAGACCTGGCATCCAAAGTGGCAGAGGCCGGATCTACCTGTTATCACTTTGCAAAGCAGATAGACCTCGCCTTTGTACACCTCTGAAGGCCAGGTCTACTCATCAAGACTTTGGTAAGTAGACCTGATCTCCACTCTTCTGAAGGTCAGGTCTACTTGCCATGGCATTGCAAGGGGAGAACACCTGGCCCCTGCATGTCCGAAGGCCAGGTCTACTCTCCATGGCATTGCAGAGCTGTCGGCTCTGCCCTCACCAGACACGATTGGGTTAAGGAGGCCTGGGGCATGCCTGGCTTGACTGCGCTCCGCCTCCCAAGGATCCTGCCCAAGCCTCAGTCTGCTGTGGGGAAGGAGGCGCAGGTGAGGAGAGTGTTGCTTGCCTTCTATCTCCACAGTTCCACCTCCATTTCCCACCTCCAAGCCTCGATCTGCTGTATGGAGAGGTTGTGTGTGCAACTGGTAAAGCGGCTTGCATGCCAGACGTGCAGAACCTAGGTCTACTTGCCATGATATTGTGCAGTAAGTAGACCTGGCCTCTGGCAAACAGAGGCCAGATCAACCCACTACATGTTTGCTGGGGAGGTAGACCTGGCCAACGCATGTCTGAAGGCCAGGTCCACTCACCATGGCTTTGTTTGGTGGGGAGACCTGACCTCTACTCATCTGAAGGCCAGGTCTACTTGCTATGGCATTGAACGTCCCGGGGGGGGGGGGAGGAGCATACCTGGCTTCTGCATGTCTGAAGGCCAGGTCTATTCACCATGGCATTTTAAAGCAGGTAGATCTGATCGCACTTCCGAAGGCCAGATCTATTTGCCATGGCTACTTGGCCTCTGCATGTCTCAAGGCCACGTCTACTTGCCATAGCTTTGCACAGTGAGTTGACCTGCCCTCCAGATCCATACAGTTCAGGTCTATCTGCCATACACTTGCAGGGCCAGGCCAATTGGTGTGGGGGAAGCAGGGGAATGCCGCTCCCTGGGCACACTCTCCAATGGTGCAACATGCTCCTAGGCACCACAGTAGGGCGATTTCAGACCAAAGCAGTCCCAATTCGACCCACTGTGGAGTGCAGGAGCACTCCAGGGCCGTTTCTGCCCCCAACCCAGATAGAACTCCCAGGTTCCACAGCTGCCCGATTCAGCTCGAATCAGGGCTAAATAAGCCAGCTGCAGGGCTCAGGAGTGCTCCTGGGTCCTTTCTGCCCACCCAGAAGCACTCCTGGTCTCCGCAGTGGCCCAATTCAGGGCTGAATTGGGTGGCTGCAGGGCACAGGAGCACTCCAGGGCCCTCCCCCCCCCCAGCAATGCTCCTGGCTCTGCAGTGTCCAAATCAGGCCAGGGTTGGCTGGTGGAGGGAAGGGTCCACCTGCCAAACCCTCTGCAGCCAAGTTGGGGTGAGGAGGTGGCAGGATGGATGGTCCCGCCTCCCAGCCCTTTCCCAACATGATTGGTCAGCACTGGGGAGGGAGCAATGCCAGGCCCAGCCACCCTGTCCTCCCCCCACCCATACTGGAGTGCAGCAGAGGGGGCAATGCCAGGCCTGGCTGCCCTGCCCTCCCCTTGACCAGATTATGTTGTGGTGGAAGCGGCAATGCCTGCTCCACCTGCCCTGCCCTTTCTAGAGCCCGTTGTATTTTTCCCCCACAACGGACTTTATTGCTAGTGTAAAATAACAGTTAAAACTTCACCCCCTACCCACCACCCATTGACAAGGCAATATAATATTGATAATGATATGTTTATACCCCCTTCCCCTTTGGACCCCACAAAAACTATTGAACTCAAATTAATAAGCAAGCAATTTTCATACCAAATGATAAATAAAAAAACATGATATACGTACAGCCTCTGAGAGACCCTGTGGAAAATGACCTCATTTGGGCCTGTTGAACAAAAGTGTGACATCAAGGTCCTGTCATTATTGGGAGCAAGAGGAAATGCCCCGCCCCCCGAACCGCAATACTGCTGGGTAGCACAAACTGCTAGTGACAAATTAAACTGTTTTTCGAAGTTTGGATTGGTCCCCCCCATCCCCACTTATACAGCTTTAAAGGAAATGAGAAAAAAACCCAATTTCTTGACCCTGGAATGCTTTCCATTTTATTGCTAAATTGTTTATTACTGGAATATTGGTTCCTTTATAAGGAGTAGATGGCTGATTGAGTTATCTTTTTTGTGCAGATTTTGATAGGTCAGTGGAGGTAATGTTGAGTTTATGCAGTAAAGCTTGTCTTGATTTGATAGAGTACCGAACGGTAAATATTTTCAAGTTTAAAGACATAATATTAGCAAGGATCAAACACATAGTCTGACACACCCAGGGGCAGTCGATCCAGTCAGGGGCCGTCATTCCAGTCCCAGAGCCCTTCTGGCACACACAGGGGCCATCATTCCAGTCATAATATTAGCAAGGATCAAACACATAGTCTGACACACCCAGGGGCAGTCGATCCAGTCAGGGGCCGTCATTCCAGTCCCAGAGCCCTTCTGGCACACACAGGGGCCATCATTCCAGTCAGGGGCCTGTCATTCCAGTCCCCGAGCCGTTCAGGCACACCCAGGGACCGTCATTCAAGCCTGGTGCCTGTCATTCCAGTCCCAGAGCCCTTCTGTCACACCCAGGGGCTGTCATTCCAGTACAGTGCCTGTCATTCCAGTCCCAGAGCCCTTCTGTCACACCCAGGGGCTGTCATTCCAGTACAGTGCCTGTCATTCCAGTCCCAGAGCCCTTTTGTCACACCCAGGGGCCGTCATTCCAGCATGGTGCCTGTCATTCCAGTCCCAGAGCCCTTCTGGCACACTCAGGGGCCGTCATTCCAGTCAGGGGCCTGTCATTCCAGTCCCAGAGCCCTTCTGGAACACCCAGGTGACGTCATTGCACTCGGGGGCCTGTCATTCCAGTCCCAGATCCCTTCTGGCACACCCAGGGGCCGTCATTCCAGCATGGGGCCTGTCATTTCTGTCCCCGAGCCCTTCTGACACACCCAGGGGCCGTCATTCCAGCATGGGGCCTGTCATTCCTGTCCCCGAGCCCTTCTGACACACCCAGGGGCCGTCATTCCAGCATGGGGCCTGTCATTCCTGTCCCTGAGCCCTTCTGTCAAACCCAGGGGCCGTCATTCCAGCATGGAGCCTGTCATTCCAGTCCCAGAGCCCCTCTGTTACACCCAGGGGCTGTCATTCCAGCACGGGGCCTGTCATTTCACTCCCCAAGCCCTTCTTTCACACCCAGGGGCCGTCATTCCAGTATGGTGCCTGTCATTCCAATCCCAGATCCCTTCTGTCACACCCAGGGGCCGTCATTCCAGTCAGGGGCCTGTCATTCCAGTCCCAGAGCCCTTCTGGCACACCCAGGGGCCGTCATTCCAGTCAGGGGCCTATCATTCCAGTCCCCGAGCCCTTCTGTCACACCCAGGGCCCGTCATTCCAGTCAGGGGCCTGTCATTCCAGTCCCAGAGCCCTTCTGGCACACCCAGGGGCCGTCATTCCAGCATGGGGCCTGTCAATCCAGTCCCAGAACAGTCTATCTGGGCCCAGACACTTTCCTTCAAAATCCATTCCACGTTTTCGTTGCACCTCTTTTTTTGCTCTAATGTGTTTCAATGGAGCCCATGCAAGTCAATGGGCGTTCCAGTTTCCCATTATTTCCAATGGGCATTCAAGCCTCTCCCATTATTTCCAATGGGCAATCCTGTCATTCGTTTTAGTACATCCCGTCCTCACGCCTGTTTATTGGCCAAGCTACGGAGGTCAGAAGGGTTGGGAGGGTACTCTGGGCCTTCCCAAGGGACCCTAAATCCCAGAGTGGTGGCAGCGTAAGGTGGCTCACCCCACCTGAGTCATGACAGGCCAAATGACTCAAGATCTGATTATATCCAAGTCAGACTACTGTATTCTGCTTTATGTTGTGCTGCCTTTAAAAATGGACCAGAATCTTCAGCTTGTCCAATTTGTAGCAGCCAGGCTATTGACAGGGATTGTATCACCCCAATGTCAAAAGTTCTGCACTGCTGCCCATTTGTTTCCAGGCTCAATTCAAAATGCTGATTCTGACCTTTAAAGCCCTAAATAGCTTGAGGGCAGGGCTCTTGAAGGATCACCTGCTCCCATATTGTTCAGCCCACCAATTAAGATCTGCTTCACAAGCCCAAGCCTCTGTGCCCCCCCCCTTCAGAGGTGAGGTGGGTAGCAACCAGAGAAAGAACTTTTTCAATAGTGGCACCTCATTTGTGGAATGCCCTTCCCCTTGAGGCTTACCTGACACCTTCATTGCTTTCTTTTAGGCACCTGGCCAAAACATTTCTGTTCACCCAGGCTTTTAATTAAGGGGTTGATTTTTTAAAAAACACCATCTTAGCCTGGAAACTGAAGTTTGTAGCTGTCAGTGGTCTTTTTTATGATCTGAGCTGGGCTTTTTTAAAAGCTGGATTTTAACTAATGTCTTGTAACATTTTGTTTTTATTTATACTTTGTAAGCCAATTCAGGCAGGTTCTTGGAGAGGTGGCATAAAAATGTTATAAATAAATAAGTAGTATTGTCTATTCAACTATCTTAGGACTATCTGTGGAAGGACTGCCATTTTTGATGCTTCCCTATAAGTGGAGCTTGGGGAAGGAGCTCAGCAGGATTTGATACCATAGAGTCCATCCTCCAGTGCTGCTCTTTCGTCCAGTGGAATTGATCTCTGTTGTCTGGAGTTCTGCTGTCCTTCTGGAAGAACTGCAGGCTCTACTCTGAGGTTGGTAACCCTATTTCATAGCCACGTGTTTGGAACTACATATATTCACAGATATCTTAGAGTACATTACTTAGTGGAATGTGGAAATACTGCCTTAGTACTACCATTCAATGTCATGTCACCATGACCTGTCCGTAAGTCTCAGAGTTTCAGATGCTGGGGAACTGGCAATAGTACTTTCCCTATATAAAATTTTCCTTGCAGATAGAAAACTGAAAAAAGCTGAAGCATGGTAGAATAGAACATGTCTCCTTAATTGTCTAGGGTTTTTTAAAAATTCCGAAGGGGTTTTCTGGAGGAACATTAAAAATGTTATTTCCTGCCTGCAGTTAAAAGTGGTATAGTCTGGCCTACAGTCACATTCTGCTGTGTATGAGTATACCTGGCCTTGGAACAATGAAAACCAAATTATTTAAGCCCAATTGCCAATAGCACCTATCAGAGAACAGAAACCACGGGGTGAACTCTCTGAGGTGTTTTTTTTAGATGCCTGCTCCAATGCAACCTGATGGAAAAATAAAAAATCATTTTGTGCAGCCCTCACTTTGTCTAGTATTGGATGTCACTTAAATTATTCTGATTTCTGAGCTCATTGTCCTGCGTCCTTCTTCCCATATGCCATCCCTTGAAGATGAGTAGGCATTAGAAGTGGGAGACTTCACAATGGAAGAAAGAAATTGTGCAAGGAAATAGCTTCCTGATCCCGGACAACAGGGAACTTTCAATCTTTGAGTGGCTTGGATTACTTTTTCTAATTCTTAGCATTTGTGTGGAATGTTTTCCATATTTCTTTGTTTGCAAATGATCACGTCTCCCTCCTCCTTTTTGTAAATGGTACCAAGCCATCTTAAATTATTGTTTGTGTTGAGCAAAGGCAGCTGCTCTTGGCTTGAGCTGGTGCTTCCCTCCTACTGAATGACAAATGGGTTGAATTCATAGGGACCAGCACACAGATCCACTTTTCTATGTGAGAGAGGGACTTGGCAATGTGCTTCATACTACTATGGGCACTAGGAGTGCAGAACTCTTGCGCTTGCCGTATTTTAAACTGAACTTTCAGGTCTCCACAGTTATCTCTGACTTTAATAAAAATGTCTGACTATTAATAGGAAGCTTTCCCACCCACACTTCCTGTCTTTTTCTCATTAAGAAAATGCATTCTCCAGCACTTGCATTGTCAGGCTCCCTGAATGAAGAAAACAATTGTGTATTACCCTTAGTATAACTTGGGTGAAGATAGACATAACATCCTTCACAGTACATTTCCGTCCTGTGGTATGAATCCAGCTTTGCAATATGCCTCACTTATGTGCATGCCATATGTGCAAGCTGAATGCTGGGTCAGGTGTTTTTCTGTCCCTTATGTTTTTGATGGGTTCTTTATTACTTAAAGCAGCAAATATGCACGGATCCATTTATGATGTGCATGAAAACTCCGTTTTGGAACAGAGGGAAGCCCCCTGGCTCTTCCCCACCCAATGCCCCACAAACAGCAGCACATAAATACGTCACCACATATGTGCTTTTTAAAAAGTAGTTAAGGAACCCACCAGAAGCACGAGGGGAAGAAAAAGGGTGATACACATTTGTTATCTTCATCTAGAAAGCCTGACTATTGCATGGATTTTGTTCACCACTCTGAGTGGGACTCGAATCTGTCTAGAAAAAGAATGGTATATAAGTGCACTATTATAATAATAAATATTATTATGGGTACTTGACTGGTGGAACTCACAGCCTCAAGATGTGCTGATGGCCACAGTTCATACTTGCAAAAAAACCCCAACCCTGCAGAAAATTCCTCTTGAGTAAGCGCCCCAAGCGGTGTACTTATTCATGAACAAATCCACTGCATGAGGCTCCAGATCCAATGGTTCCATGATGGCTGTTCAAAATGTCCCTAGAAGGTTTTTTAAAATGAGAAAATCAGTTCTCAGCACAAAGCAAACAAAGCATTTGGTGCAAACAGCATTGCCTTTTCAGCCAGTATCTCAAGAAAATAGCTGATGTTGAATGACCATAGGTCTAACTCGTAGGTCAATAGCCAGTCTGGAGAACCTGTGCATCCAGTAGGGTTGCCAACTCCAAGTTGGGAAATTCTGGAAGACTTGGTGGGGGCGGACTTCAGGGAGGGGAAGGAGCTTAGCAGAAACACGATGCCCTAGAGCCCATCCTCTGAAGCTGTCATTTTCTCTAGGGGAACTGCTCCATGTAGTAAGGCGATCAGGTCCAATTCCAGGAGAACTTCAGGTCGTATTGCACAGTTGGCAACTTTAGCATCTAAGCAGCCCTTCTTACTTCAGCAGAATGGGCAGCTTCATGTTGTTCATGTAGGTGTCAGACGAAATGACCTTTTCATTTAAATTAACGGGGCTGCTTTTGTGAGTAGGATAGCATTCCAACACACACGCACATTAACTAGGTTAATAGGTTCTCTTCACCCCTCATCCCCCATAGCTATGAAGATTATTCATTTTCTGTGGCATTTTTTCACAGCAGTATTAGAGGTTTACAATTCATGTACCTGGGAGCCTTCATCTAAAAGTGAAAGCATGCCAATTTAGCAAGAGAGGAGTGCAATATATTACCTATGTTTGGAACCAAGCCAAGTCGTAAGATTAAAACCACTAATCTTATGAAGAGTGATTTGGGATTTTTAATGACCACAGATGATCAACTCATCAACTTTTTAGCCTGAAATTCTCTACGGCAAGTGAGCACTTTTCAGTGAAATTATGTTGCTATTCACGTGGTAATTTTGGTGTCCTTTTTACTTAGATAATGTTCTTATTCAGACTTCCCACTAGAATAGGTTAAAAAAAGGTAGTCCACTGTGCAAGCACCGAGTCATTACTGACCCACAGAGGGACGTCGCATCATGACATTTTCTTGGCAGACTTTTGTTACGGAGTGGTTTGCCATTGCCTTCCCCAGTCATCTACACTTTACCCTCGGGAAACTGGGTACTCATTTTACCGATGGAAGGCTGGGTCAACCTTGAGCCAGCTACTTGAACCAGGCTTCCGCCAGGATCGAACTCAGGTCGTAAGCAGAGCTTAGGCTGCAGTACTGCAGCTTACCACTCTGCGCCATGAGGCTCCTGCTCCCACTGGAGTATTTTATCAATGTTTACATGTTGCTTTTGTCAGAGATATCTCGATCAGTGTAATCTGGGTTATGTTAAAGTAAAGGCCGGGTGGATCCTATCATTCCATTATGCTGCTGGTTGCTACACAAAAGCAATGCTGGCATGTGAAACCTCTCTGGCCAGGGATCTCATTCCTTGAGGCAGGGGAGGGAATACCATCTTCTCTCCACAGTCCCAAAGACCAGTCATCTATAGGCTGCCCTGTAATTGCTTGGCAACTTTACAGTACCAGTTCCAGGGGTTAATGACCACCTTGTAGCCTAAGCATTTCACTTCTCATCACCTCCACCTGCTCACACCTAAGTGCTTGGATTGATTTCCCAGCCAAAGTCTTCTTCCGGCTCCTTAAGCCAAGGTTGCCAGATCCCCCCAAATCAAAAGCAGGGAGCGCAGGGTGGTGATGATGGCATAGGTGCACATGTGCACATGTGTTCATATCCCCTGGTGATTATACCCTTTCCAGCATGACCCAGATGTGATGGGTCATGCCAGGGGCTGATTTTTTAAAAATAAGTACTAACATGATCCATTGCTTCTGGGCCATGCTAGAAATGAGATAGTTGCTGGGGGTTGGGGGTGCTAATGCACCCTTTTCATCTGAATGCCTGCTAGCCTGTCTCCCCGCTTTCCTAATACCTTTCCTCCCTGCCTGCCAGGTGAGCAGTAGGGGGGCAGCAGCTGGGGGCAGTGCGGGGCTGACAACCCGGCCTTAAGCTCCTGTCCTGGCTGTTGCACCCTTTCTGCAGGTTTAAGCTATAGAGGACCTCTGGCTTAAAAGGGAAAAGAATAGTTCCTTCTGGGCCAATAACGCTGCCTCTAAAGCCTCCAGGAGGCTTGGTACTCTGCAGCCAGCAAAGGCTCCTAGCCTGCCTGCTTGCCTGCTGCTCCTTCCCACTGACAGCCAGCTGCCTCCCCATCTCCTTCGGCCTTTTCTCTCTCTTCTCTTGTTCACTCCACCTTCCTGCCTCCCTGTCCCTACTCCTGAGGAAGCCCTCTCAAGGACACCTTGGGGTGGATCCTGGGGAGGGCTTGGTTCAGGGAGGGACCTTAGTGGCATAAAATCCTATAGAGTCAGTCTCCCCTCCGAAACAGCTGTTGCCTCCTGAGGGACTGTTCTCTGTAGTCTAGAGATCAGTTTTGGGGACCTCCAGGCTCACCTGGAGGCTGGCAATCCTATTCTTCTCAGCTTTGCAGCTGGGCTGTTGCCTTTCCTGCTGCACCCCTACTGTCCAGGGTAACCTGGGCTGTGACATCACGCAACGCAGTCAGAAACCTCTGTGCTCTCGGAAGCAAAACAAGAAGTACAGAACTAGCTGAACAAACAAGGGACGACGTAAGAACATCTACAGTGACTCCTGTAGTCATGCTGGAATCTACTGCTACTGAAATCAGTGCTACTAGCCATCAGCCAAATGGTGCATGCAACGATACCCGCACGTCATCAATGCATGTAAAGCACCGATCAACGTGTGGTTACATTAGGAGGTCACGTTACTCAGGTCAAGTTTCCTGCAACGCAAAATTCATGAGCATGCTTGTCAGGAGGGGCTAAATCACCCACCTCTCAAAAGCTTCCTTGGCCCAGCAGTTTCTGGCAGCATAGCAGAAGAATGGGATTGTCAACATTTTGTTTTACATGGCTTTCAGTGCTGCTCGTTTACAATCCCAGTGGCTCAGCTAGCATGGGAGAATGTGGAAGCATTCATAAATAGTCTTAGGGATAGGATTAAACGGCTAGAAAATTTCCAGAGCTTTAGCACCTGACAGTAGAAATCACCTCTCTGAATTTGTGTGCGCGCATATCTAGCAAAAAGTTAAAATCTTTTTCTTTTGTCCAACTATGGGAGACATTCCTTGCATTTATTTTCAAAGCGTAAAATTTTTATCAGACTCGAAAGAAAGAAAGAAAGGAATATTATGGTTCCTTGTTTCTCGGTTAACCTTCACTGCAAAACTGATCTATGGGAATTTCTCACAGTGTTACATACTATATCCAATTCCACAGTTATTACTGTAAACCTATTAGTGCCACCTGGGTTTGCATATCTGCAGCGCTGTCCAAGTGAAGACAGATTAGCTCTCTCACATGTCATGCCAGAGGGACAGTCACACAAGGAGCCTGCCCTCGGGGAGTGGGGAGCGGGGAGGCTCAGACCTTTAATGAGAATCTAGTGCTTTATAATAGCATTTGGTGGCCTAGGAGATTTTCTGTCAAGGCATTTTGAATTAAACTGGAAGAGCCTGGCTGTATTTATCCTGTATGGTGTGTGTGTGTGTGTGCTATCTTAAAGCAGCACTCCCATTAAGATCCATACAATGTTACAAAGTATTTCTATGAGTGTGTATGTTTTTGTGCATTATATATATATAAAACAAACAAACAAAAAACTTTCCCAGTATGACTTTCCATATAGAGAATGAGACGTGCACAATAAACCCAGCTATAGGTTTGCCAAACAGAGACGCTAATTCCATTTTGCGTGATAGTTTCATGCGCATTAACACACCACCAGTTGTTTAAAGGATTTCCCCCTATTGCCAGAGCTTGGAGTAATGCAGATTTGATCCATGCAGTTTAATCAATATCCCTTTCATTAACTGAGAGTTAAGTTTGTAAAATTGCTATAGACAGCATATTCGACACGACATTGTTGAAGATCTGCAGTCTCAGCCTGTGCATGTTTAATTAGAAATAAATCTCACTCAGTCCAGTGTGGCTTATTCCCAAGTCAGTATCCATAGGACTGTAGTCTTAAAAAGATATACTTTTCTTGTTTTAGCATGATAGCTTCAGGTGGGTGTTACATTATGCACTTGACATGAATACATGCGAGGTGTTAGTACCTTTTCTGGCAGGCCTTCTATGCCTTTAACAAGCATTATTGGAAAAGAAAACGGCCAAGTGCAGATTTTTTCCCCATCACCAAGCATCTCCTGTCTTATTTTCTATTGGTCACACAGCTTTTCAAGACACGAGAGCCTTCCCAGAAGGCAGCCCCTAATGCTTCTATCCAGGCATCAATAATGTAAACAGTTAAACCGGAAGAACTTGCTTCAGAACTGAGAGCTCAGGTAACACAACATGGGAGTTTCTTGAAATCAGCCCTTTGGAACAATATCCTTCCCTAGCTTGTGTCTGGCTTCAGGGTAGTACTGGCCATGCTTTCTCCAATTTTTCTCAAACTATTTTTGGTCCTATGATTCCTGCTGATGGGCAGCTGAAACAAGTTTGCCTTCCATGTGGAAGGTCAAATGTTTGCAGGATTTGGGCTACAGTTAACAAACTGCATATATTACCCTAATTGTACCATTCCTTGGTAAAAAAAAAAGTGCATTGTTTGAAATTTCTGTTCAGGGTAGGAGAGAAAGCTATTAACATTTGTTGCTGTTGCCAGAGAAGGCTTTCTCAGCGCGATATGAAGAAACAGTCTTCCGTTTATTTTCTGGAAATCTAAATTTGCTCATAGACGTAAGCTGAGAAAGCATCTGTCAAAGTGCATGTTTCAAAAATAACTATTTGTTATACACAACAAGGAAAGACAATAGATACCCAAATAATTTGATGTATTTTATTATTGGGGAAAAAATGTTACTAGGGCTTACTGAGCTGAGAGAGTTTGAATGCTTTGCATTTCGTGAGGTTTTAGGCACACCTGTGCAAAGAAACTGTAGTGTGTTACTGAAACTGAATTATTTTGATTTGCATTTTTAATCTTTGACTTCATACGCTTTTCAGTGACAGCCAAATGTGTCAGGCAAGAAAGCAAGAGGAATGAGCTTTTGGACCGAAAGCAATAGTGTTATCAGATTTCCAAATTAGTCCTGAATTGGGGTTTGTGTGTGATCATAATGTTTTATCTTTCCCAGCTCCTGGTGCAAATTATGGCTAGCCTTGGTTGTGTGCACTTGGTAATGGGCTCTAGGGACAGACTGGGCATCTTGCTGGTGTACTATCTTGTAAGAAGACTATCAACACATCTCTAGTAGAGTGTGTTGTTCTTGTCTTTTGCCAATGGCAGTAATTCACCTATCGTTTAAAAAGATCTTTGGATAAAGGCTCTTTATCAGCTACAGGTTAATTTCTAATCTGACCTTTTTGGGTACAATGATTTAGCAGGGTATGGCAGAGCAACTCCAGGGTTCTGTTGATGGATCTTCTGCCTTTGATACTTTTATCTTCAGGCCTGGCTGTGGGATGAAATGAGAGCTGGTTGCTCTGGTGGACAAACTCTTTAACAAGTGGATACAGGGAATGCTTCCATTTTAATTTTACTTTGTCTCTCACTCATACACAACCCAGAGAACAGAATAGGGATTAGAGGAATGAGATTCAGCAGGCTTAGGCTGGGCTGCAGAACTTTGTCATGGGAAATTCTGAAACTGTTGCTTGTGATTTGTCTTGTGGGTTGCAGAGTTCTGTTTAACATTTATGTAAGATCTTCGGCCAAGACTGTCTGAAGCACTGGTGTGAGTTGTCATCAATCTGCTGATGAAACCCAGCTATATATCTTTTTTTTTCATTTTGATACGTCTCTAGAAGTTGTTGTCACTGGATGCTTGGGAACAGCAGTTAAGTGGCAGCGGGAGAACAGGCTGAAACTTTATCCAGACAAGACAGAGGTGATGCTGGTTGGCAGGGCTGCTGCTGATGGGAATTGTGCCACTTACCTTGGATAGGCTGAGACCATCTTTGACAGATTTGGTGAAGAGCCTGGGAGTTCTTCTGAATCTAACATTCTTATTGGAAAAATTTAAAAAATATGTTGGCAACGTGTGTGTGTTTTTTCAATTGCATCTAGCACTGGTCCTGTCTTCGTCTCTGGACTCAGCTGATCTAGCTGCTCCGATCCATGCTACAGTAAGTAACCTAAACTACTATATCATGCTGTACATGGAACTGCCCTTCAAAACAACTGAGAACTGCAATTGGTTGAAAATGAAACAGCCTATTTGTTAATTGTTTATGTGGTCCCAACTTCAAAGACCTTGCATTGTCTGCCTGTTTGTTTCCAGGTCCAATTCAAGGTTCTTATCTTTAAAGCACTTCATGACCTGAGAACCTCATGCCTGAAGAATTGTCTTGCGTTATGTGTGGCAGCTCCATTGTTCCTGGCATTTCCCCCACTATTTCTTTCTGCAGATTTCTTAGATCTACCTCTTCCCATTCTCAGGTCTTTACTGTGGCTGCCCAGACACTTTGGAATAGCCTACCAGAGGCAGTTTCGGAGGTACCAAGTCACTTGGCTTTTAGGACTGCAGCACTGAATTGTTTAAAAGAGCTTTTGAGAAGAGTAGAACAGACGGAGTATGGCTTTATTCTTAATGTAGGCCTTTTTTGCACTGTCAATCTTTGCCACATTTGGCCTCATATACCTCTTTGGGTTTTGTTCCAAATTCTGGACGATTAATTCCCCCTTCAGATTTTAATGTGGTATTTCAAGGGTTCTCTTTTGAATTTTCTGCCTGCTCTTTTTGTCTAGAGATATGGGACCAAATGCGGCAAAAATTGCCATGCAAAAAAAGCCATATAGGTTTTTTTTCTTTTCTGAATTTTATATTAGCTGCTTATTCTATTGTTTAACTTTTTGCCAACTGCCTTGAAACTTGTATGTATGTAGCCTTAGGCTGTTCTCTGATAGCTGTAATTTAACATGGCTAACG
Organism: Eublepharis macularius; assembly: GCF_028583425.1. Taxonomy (NCBI): domain Eukaryota; kingdom Metazoa; phylum Chordata; class Lepidosauria; order Squamata; family Eublepharidae; genus Eublepharis; species Eublepharis macularius. The sequence goes on from NC_072790.1 coordinate 51,225,860, forward strand.
ATAGCAGTAGTGATTCTTTGCCATTTAACCATAACTGAAAGAGGAAAGACCTGAGTGCCTTTAGTACTCAGAGGTGAGTCCTGGAACAGGAAACCCAGATTCCACAGAATAGGTTGAGACAGGTTCAGACCAAGGTATCTGACAAACGTAGCCTTGAAGCCTGGGGGTTTCACTTCCTACATGGTGGCAACACAGATGTGAACTTCTCCCATGCTGTTATTCTGGCCTGAAAAGAATGGTTTATTGCACTCCTGTTTTGATCAGCTGAAGTCAAAGCTAGGCCAAGGACCACTGCAGACAAACCCTTGAATTCTTTAGTGTTGTGTAACCTTTCTGCTTTTACATTACATGGACTCTTAAAAGACTTTCTAGATACTTGGAGGCTCTTTACACAAGACGCTCCAGTGCATGTTCGTCATGCACTGGGATGGGCAGTTTATAAATCAAAATAATAAATAAATAAATAAATAAATAAATAAATAATAAATGTGGAAGAAACCAGAGGTTAACGTTCAACATTTTTTAAAAAACTTGTTTCTGAATTACTACACTATGCAGGCATTCAGTTTCTGACAGAGCAAAGTGGAGAGACTTTCACATTCTATACTAACTCATGAGCTGCTTTCAGAGCTGGTACAGGAAAAGGCAGATACTTAATTCTCACCAATATGGTGGTGAAGTTGTACTGTTGTGTGTTTGGGTGTTGGAAACCCAGGTTTAAATTACCACTCAGTAATGAAGCAAATACTGTAGCTTTAGGTAAGTCACCATCACTCAGTTGAACCTACTTCACAGGTTCTTGAGAGGATAAATCTTGATTTGAGAGAATATCCTTAGAAGGATAAAAATGCCATAAGAATGTAACAAACAATAATATGATGGGTTACAGTTCTAGAAACGATGATATTCCGCATATGTTGGATAATGCACTTCCAATCCTCTTTAGAGATCATTTGGAACTGAATTTTTCATGTGTGAAACAAAAAATCCACTTCCAAACGATTGCTAAAGTGCATTGGAAGTGTATTATCCAACGTGTGCAGAATCAGCTGATGGCTTGGATTCTCACTGCAGCACTTTCTGCACAGAGATTTTTGTTCCACCTTTTCTCACCAAGTGCAGGAAGTTTTTATTATGCTTATGTATGTTGTCTGAACATGACACATGTGACTTCCCTTTTGTTCCAGCTGAAAGGGGAAATGGTGGGATAGTAGTGGACAAATGTGTATGTAGACCTGTAGCCAATCCAGAGAGGAGGGTGGAGCTAAGCTCCACATTCAGAATGGCAGAGCTTAACTGCCTTGATCCTTCCTTTCAGTTCTTTAAGGACTTTTAAAATTAATAGAAGAGTAAGATCTGGGTCCAGTAGCACCTAAAAGACCACTGTGTTGCACAATGCTGGTTTCCTCATTCTCCATCCTCAAAGGCTCCCACCCTCCATACTGTCCCAGCTGGCAACCTAGGCCCTAAATCAAGAGTGATGCGAGAAAAACCTTGAGTTGTTGTGTTCACGGTTTGGGAAAGTGGTCAGGTAAGCATTTTATGCCTGGGATCAAAAGGCAAAGAGTTAGGGGAGAAGATGTGGACAGTAAGGCTTGAAGTTTCTAATGTCAGGATGATCCTTCTGGTGCTCCTAAGGCAGGAAGAAATGTAGTCATTTAAAAAGGGAAATATCAGTTTATACACAGAAGCACTGGTTTTACCTAAATGACATTTTAGATCCTGGCATACACATTTGTTTATAGTGGGCAGTATTCTGCTCTGCTCTTATAAGGAAAGCTGGATTAGATCTAGAAGAAGGTGGAGTGAAAATTGGTGGGAGGAACATTAACAATTTGAGATACGCAGATGACACCACATTACTAGCAGAAAATAGTGAAGACTTGAAATGACTACTGACAAAGGTTAAAGGAGAAAGCGCCAAAGCAGGATTACAGCTGAACATCAAGAAGACAAAAGGAATGACTGCTGAGGAATTACACAATTTTAAAGTTGACAATGAGGAAATTGAAGTTGTTCAAGATTTTCTGTTCCTTGGCTCAATCATCAACCAACAGGGAGACAGACTGCAGTGGAGAAATCAGAAGAAGATTGAGAATTGGAAGAGCAGCTGTGAGGGAGCTAGACAAGATCCTTAAAGATAAAGATGTCTCTCTGGGAACCAAGATCAAGGTAATCCGAACTATGGTATTCCCCATTGCCATATATGGATGTGAAAGTTGGATGGTAAAGAAAGCTGAGAGGAAGAAAACTTATTCATTTGAAATGTGGTGCTGGAGAAGAGTTTTGTGAATACTATGGACAGCCAAAAAGGCAGATAAGTGGGTACTAGATCAAATCAAGCCTGAATTCTCCTTAGAAGCTAAAATTACAAGACTAAGGCTATCGTACTTTAATCACGTCATGAGAAGACAAGATTCTCTAGAAAAGTCAATAATGTTTGGAAAAGCGGAAGGCAGCAGGAAAAGAGGAAGACCTTAAACGAGATGGCTTGACTCAATAAAAGAAGCCGCATCCTCCAGTTTGTAGGATCTGAGCAAGTCTGTTAAAGATAGGATGTTTTGGAGGTTTTTCATTCATAGGGTCACCATAGGTCGGAGATGACTTGACGGCACGTAACGCACACATTCTGCTCTAGGCTGGAAGTGGTACTGGATTTGTGCACAAGGCTTTGGGTTATGAGGGATTGCTAAATACAAAATGATTTAAAAAAATCACTGAATTACCTTTTGGAAGTGAAGGTTCTTAAATTTGACATTGCTTAGGACCTCGTCATGGGCTGGGGGATGTTCCCCTAGCATAGGAGCCTTCCTCCAATTTAAGTGGCTCCTCTCTTGGAGAAAGTGCAACTTAAGTTGAATGAAGACTCAGTAGGCTAGGAGAAGGCTTCAGACTTTGCTTAGTGGAATGGTAGAATATAGGCTGCTAAATCTGTAATTTATTTTCACAAGATATTTCAACTACATTGGTGAAGGATGTGGGACTAATACTCATGCTATACCACTCTGATAAATTCTGGGAGTGTTCTGTAGCCTCAAGAGAAGACTGGGCCATAACAAGTTAAATTTACTCACATTTTTTCCTTGGTTCTTTTTTTTTCTTGTACAATTATTTCCTCCCACGTAACAACTGAGCTAAAAACATATAAAGGCAAGCTTCATTACTTAGACAACACCATATGCCCAGACAACTGGACAAAGTCCGATACATTTGCTTTTCAAAAAGTTGTGAAGGTATATAGTTTTAGCATTTTTATCATTCTTTTTTTAAAAAATTCCTCATTAGATTAATGCATTTCCTTCTGCACATTTAAATTAACAGAATAATCTTGCCAAATACATTATTCTACATTGTTGAGCAAGGAATACTACTTTTGCTTACTGTTAGTATATTTTTTTTATTAAAACAGCAGCATGAATGATGAAGAACTGGACGTGGAAAGGATATTGTAGTTTCAATTTGGCCTTGAATTTGTGCTGTGTTCCTTTAACTGCAGCCAGTAATCTGTTATCGTGGCGTTCTCCTCTAAGCCCTATTATCAGGCCTGCAGATTCCTCCACATGACTAGTCTTCAGCAGTGAACAAAAATGGCATCCAAATCCTGAACGACACTCTTAAGCACTTGGCAGCAGACGGGCTCTTCTGAGGAAGATTAAGTGAATGGCAGCATTTGGGGAACATCTGCATGGCTCTCCATCCTAGTAAGGCAAACTCGCCCAGCAGCAACACGTGAGACAGAGAGAGTTTCTCCGGCTATCGCTTAAGGACTGAACTGGCTTCAAGATGATTTTATTACATGGCCATGACCAGCCCCTGAGTGTGTGTGTGTGCAACAAACCTTACACACACTATTCATGCAGTGTATATCTTTGCATTGAATGAGTACATATAAATCTACACTTGCTTCCCCCGCGCCCCCCCCCCCAGAAGGCTAAGGGTGCAACCTGACACCAACCCCATTTCCGATCTGCATACTTGCTCAGCATTTCACACAAGGATGCTGGCAAAAGGCCTTACCATTGTGGCCTGAAACATACCAATTCCACACCCCCCCCTTCTCCCTGCTTTAAGAAATATCCATCCTGATTAAGAGTTCTAGAGAACATGAAAGTTTGCATACTGTTTTCTTTCATTTTGGCATTGCATGGCTTGTTTGGGGATTTTGTTTTGGACCAGCTTGGCTACCTGCAACCTGCATGTTAAATTATTAAGGTAGCATTATTGCTCACGTTTCTATTGCTGAGCAGCACACCATTATAATAAGCAAACAATGCTAAAGTGAAACAAAATGAACATAAGAAGTGCCCTGACATCTAGCCCAGGATCTGGATTCACACAGCAGCCAACTAGTTGCCCTGGAGAGCAACGAACAGGGCATAGAGGCTAGCCTTATGTCACACCGGGTTTCTAAGGTTGGCTGCCTCTGGACATAGAGATTCTGTTAGTTCACCATAGCCAGTAGCCACTGAAAGACTTACCCTCCACGAATTTGTCCAATCCTCTTTTAAAACCATCTATGCAAATAAAAATCAACATCAAAAACAGGCTGAGGTATGTTATAAAAAGGCATGATACATTATTACTTGTAGGAGCAGTCCAAACTAGGGCCCTTTTCACACTGCTTACCTTCACTCGCAATGACGCGGAACATCGCACTAAAAACGCGGACAATCGGGTTTTCTTGCATGAGATTTGCATGATCTTCTGCGTTTTTTGTGCGATGTTCCACGTCGTTGCGAGTAAAGGTAAGCAGTGATGCTTGGGATGGTAGTGGTATTTATGTATCTGTTCTGCTGCTTCTTCACACAAAGTGGCATACAATTCAAAATATAACAGTAGGGTTATCTCTATCACTGTACAGTAGGGTTATTGGCAATAAAACAATGCATTAAAATGTCAGGCAGTCCACAGAATACACAGAACACAAATATGACACAATAAATGTGCATTTCTTACAGTATCAATAAAGAAGTCAATGAGCAAACCAGCCAACTGAGAACATGATAGAAATCAGAGCAGTGTAGTTGCCTGAGCACAAAAGATTTTAGCTGCTGAAAACCTGCTCAACTAAGGTTGTTTTACCAGTGTAGCTAGAAAAGGAGCTCCATGTCTTTTCCCTGGCAGACCATTTCAAAGAACAGAGACCGTCCCCTAGGGATACCACCACCCTGGTGAGGGTGGAGATCCCCCACCATCCACCCCAGCCATGCTCAACTGGCTAGTGGGGGGGGAGAGGGGGAGGCAGGCCAGGATCCACCAGAGCACACGGTGAAATAGCGCATGCACGTGGTACTGAAGCCCTGATGATGCATCACCAGTTGAAAATTGGAAGCTACAGGGTCTCAGCAGGGCCCAATCAGCCCCAAATATAGTAAAATCTACATTTTGGGCCAGTTTTGCTTCTGCTGAGTCCCTGTTGCTTCAGGTTTTCAATCAGAAGTGATGCCATTCGGGAGTTCCTTTGCATCCATGTAGGCGAAGCGTGAGGCTAGTGCCTGGGCATAGAATATACAATACATCATTATGTGGATGAAAACAGGCCACAACGTTATTGACTACAGTCATTGGAGCATTGTCATGGATAGAACACCAGATCCACTACACTGAAGGGCTCCCTACCTCGATGGTATGCATCCCGCAGTCTGCCTTCTGTGGGTTGGCAGGGGTGTAGCACACATCCAGGCATGATCATAGTGGTCCCTGCCACCAAGGGTGAAGCCTGCAGCGACTGGTCCAAGTGTGTACCATATCCCTTAAGTGGACCCCCCAAAAAGGGAAGGTGAGCTGGAGGAAGCTGGATCAGGGTCTGACATCTGCAATGTGACCATCTGTATCCCGCTTGTCCCCCACTTTGGAAGTAAGGGGGGCTGGCAACCCTACTGATAAAGCTGATGCTCTTGGCAAGGCCAAATGCATCTGGCAAAAGTAGGGGATTGCCATTAGAAAATGTTGGGTGGACTCTAGGTGATGGCCAAGTACGTACAGGGAGATGTCATTCTAATATGTGGGTCCCAAAGCATGAAGGGCTCTTAAGACTAGAACCCATTTCCTTGGGTTATGCCACCCTCCACTTTCCTCACGCAGCTTAATAATTAACCACTTCTGCTTTTGCAGCAAACTGTAATTTTACCTTTTTGTCCAAATTGCCAACTGTAATATTTTGCAACGTAAACAACTTTGTATGTTTTATTGCAGCTAATTAGGGTGGGGGGTTGAATGTATGTTTACTGTGGTTAAAAATGCAGGCCTCTAGGAGAAGAAAGGGAGGGGCTGGATGGGTTAGTGAAGTGTGCTGTGATTGGACAGCAGCTGTACCTTAGAGAGTGGAGAGAGCTGCAGGAATAGTATTAAATCTGCCTAGGACAGACAATCTGTGTGGAAGCCTGAGAGAATCTCAGGCTTTTTCCACACTCATCTTGCTCCTGATCTTATTAGAAGTGAAAGGGTTCTGATTGGAAGAATGATCTTCCAACATTGCTTACCTCATTGCACATGTCACTAAAGTGACCAATCGTCAGTGTCCTGTCTGAGAGTCTGCTCCTATCTCCTCCCTCCTGAATGCTGACATTGCATCAGTTTTTTTATTTTGCATGTTACTCGCAACCCGAGAATCTCTCCCGTGCTAATTGGATGGTTCTGTCTACCCAGGCAGCTAATTGGCTGAGTGGTTTTCTTATGACAATTCTTCAGTAATCAGATCTGGGTGAGAATCACCATTAGCTCAGCCCAAAAACAATATGTAAGCTGTAGAAAGAAAGTGGAGCACATGCATTTAGTTATCATTTAAATTCATCAAGAGAAATGTATTTCTAACAAATACTAACAATAAAAATTCTTCCAAATAAATGTTATATTGCAAAGGAATGAGCGATGCCATGGGGTTATTAGTCCGGATTAAGACTACAATCCAAGGCGCACTGACTGAAGACCAAAGTGTGTGTGTCTTATTTCAGAGCAGGCGTGACAGAAAGGACGGAGAGGTTCTCAGAACCTCACTGAAAAGATTAAAAGCCATATTGGAAGGCAGCTCTATTGCAAGTTGCTGGCTGCAGGAATTCCTGCAGTATCTCTCCTGGGCTTTTGACACCCTTAGTTCTTGCTGGGAGACGTCAGCCTTTCCCTTCCCATGCCCTCCAGCTTCATCATTGGGGGATTGATGATGGAGCACCAAACCCTCCTCTTTGTTTCCAAATAGACATTATACTGCAATGGCATGGCAGCGCCATTTCACCACATCCCTGATTTTTTTTTTTAAATGGAGTTGCCACACCAACTAGTCAATCCAAACCTGGATTTCTACCTAGGATAGCTTAATCCAGCAGGTGTGATCTGTGAGCATGCCACCTGCCAATACCCTTCCTGGATTCAGACCCATGTATGGCAGTGGGAGTAGCTTGGGATAGATTTGCCCCACAGCCAGCTCTTGGTGTGAGTCTGTGTCTGAATTAGGTGATAGAATAAATACAATCACAAAAGTGATACAGTACATACTAAGGATCTGACTTGTTCATGGAAGCTAGCAATGACTTTTTGCTTAATATGAAAAAGGCTATCTGTTTTCTGCAGAGAACCATCTCTGCTACTCTTACATAATGAAAATTTCAAATGCACCGACTTCTTACCTTGGTTGACCTGGATTCACATATGGTTCTGGTGCTGAGACAGGGAAAAGTTCACATGAATGCATGATCAAATCTGACATAAAGAATCCCTGAAGTTTAAAGAGACCTTGGAGTACATGTGAACAGGTGAAGATGAGCGTAGGATGAATCTGCACCAGTCATAGAGGGAGGGGGGCAACAGATGCATCGAATGCCCTCTGGCGTGGTCCAGAATGTACCTCTCTTTAGCCTGCACAGATCCAACACAAGGCTACACTGCAAATGCAGCAGTCATGGCAGTTGCAGTAGGAACAGACGGAAGTATCAACAGAGGCTTACACAGACAGGGTTTCTGAGCCACATCAGTCCCATTTCTAGGATGCAACAACTTTTTCTCCTGCTTCTGCTCTGCCCAAAGTGGAAGCAATCAAACCAACACTAGCACCCACAGAAGTACTCAGGGTACATACACAGAAAAGGAAAGCGCTACAATATCCTAGGACATTTTCCTTATCCAAGAACCTATGTTGTCTTTAAGTGCCATTTCTACAAGGCTTATGACTGGGGCCAGCTTAGCTTTTTTTGACCCTTCTATTGTGTTTTCTGGCTGAATCTGGTAGTATGGCTTGCTTGGTTGAACTGATACACCAGCCGCTTTATTCAGTAGTGTCTGTGAGCTTCTCCTGGGGAAGACCATAGAAAAAGTCCCTGGCACGTAAATTAATTTGAGGCCTCAAGCCTGTGGCAATTTAAAGAAGTCCCAGCTGCTGACCTTGCACTCATCCTTTTAGAGCCTGTTTTCTCACAAAGACTAATATTACATTTCAGGAAAAGGTCATTGTTGGGGGCAAGAAGCACCCCCCCCTGACAGAGCAGCCTCAATGAGGTGAAGAGATCAAGTATGTGTGCCCATTGCAGGCACACACATCTGTACCAGTCATCAGAAAAAGAGGGACCTTCCCAGGGTATATCCATTATTCATTTATTCCCCCAAAGCCAGGAAAAAATACCTAATGAAGAGTAAGTTTCCTCCCCCTGTAATAATGCCCCATTGGTCTTTATACGCAGGCAGGCAAAGGCCTCGGCAAGTTTGTCACATAGCAGCCTCTACCAATTGCCAGATACTGCAACTATTTTCTGTTACTGTCATTGCATAATGATTGCACAATATCCAGTGAAGCACCATGGATGCAGTCTGGTTTAGCTGAACTAATAGCAAACACGATCTGTTCACTCATTCTGACAACACTTACGAAGGGAAGAATTCCCCCCCCCCCTGATGTTCTGGGGTCCTGTTGAATTAACACTTCAAATCTACAGAAGTCCTATGGCAGTTCCACAATTTAGAGGTCCTAGCAAAGTGCTTGTTACAATCCTCATTATATAGTTTAAAGGAAAGACAGTATATGCTATTCCATGACACAACTACACATTGACCACAGGTAAAGCTGTGGGGGTGGGGGATCCCCTGTTGCCAGCTTCTGCCCCCTGCCATCACACACCTGGTCGGCGGGAATGGGCCCGGGAAGCAAAAAACCTCCTGGGCCAGGATGCAGCAGGCGCGCTTCCGGAACTGCGCAATGACATCACTTCCCAGTCCACTCAAGCCATATTGTTTTTAGAAAAGAATCCAGTAGCACCTCTGAGTCTTAACAAAATTTGTAGTAGGGTATGAGCTTTTGTGAGCCACAGCTCACTTCTTCAGATACGAAGTATTGTTTTTGTATGCTTCTTGGTTAATTCTCTGTTGTATTTGTTGTTGTAGGAAGCTGCATGGATCCCCTTGGGGAGAAAATTAGGTAAACAAACAAACAAACAAGATCACCAAGTAAGCTGCTGCAGCAGAGTGGTGATTCAAAGCCAGTTCTCCCAAATCCCAGTCCTGCACAGTAAGCACCTCCACTATTAAATATTGAGCCTAGTGCTAAAGTGATGTCAGCCAGGCAGTGACTTCAGCTCATGGTAGTACTTTATTGCAAAAAGGAACAACATGGCTCCCGAGGGAGCCAGATATATACACCTCCAACTCCACCCCATTTCAGTAACTCCCCAATAAGAACATAGGCACTAGGATCCTTCATTTGCATGCACTAAACAAAAAGTAACATGTTTACACAACCGCAGTTGGCTCATATCCAGGGGAAACGATTGGTTGCTGATAACCCTAATTCCCCATAGGATTGGCTACCTGAGGAGCCCTGTTTTCCTTGTAGCTAGCCCTTCCCTCCTAAGATTGGGGCGCCCCGCTCCACACATAGTCCCCAAGAAAAGCCGGCAGCTGGCGAACCTTCTGTGCTTGGGGTCCCTGCCCCAATGTCTGTAGCTGGCTCTGCTGTGGTGGTGGATGGGTCTGCCTCAGTGGTGCCCGTGCTGCTTGATGCTGCCGGCAGGCTTCTGCGGTCCTCGGGTGGCCGGTCCCCGTGGTTCTCGGATGCCGTGGCTTGTTCCAATCTTGCCTTTATAGTGTGAGGGGGCAAGTCCCTGTCGTGTTCCTGCTCCCACGGTGGCCATCGTTGCTGCAGTTGGTCAATGTGCCAGCGGTAAGCCTTACCGGCGGAGTCGGCCACTTCGTAGAATACTGGCCCTGTGGTTCGGGTGATGGTTGCGGGGAAGCAGACCGGCCCGTTCCCAAAGTTCCTGGCATAGACAAGGTAGCCCGGCTGGAACACCCTGGGAGGGTCAGATGCTCCCGTCTCCCGCTTAGTGTCTGGTGCGAAGTCCGGGTGAAGTCAATCCAAAAGGGTGGTCAGCCATCACCCCATGAGCAGCTCTACCGAGCTCCGGCCCGTTGTGGCGTACGAAGTGATATGTTGCCTCAGAAGGAGCTCTATCAGCTGCTGGCTGAAGTCCCTGCGCCAGAGCTTGCGCAGCGAGTCCTTTGCAGATCTCACCATGTGTTCCACTTGCCCATTAGTGGAGGGATGGAAAGGCGCCGATGTGATGTGCCGGATGGCGTTGTTCTCCAAGAATGTTTGGAACTCTTGCGAAGTGAACTGGGCAGCGTTGTCCGACATGATCGTGTCCAGTAGTCCATGTGTGGTGGTTAAGCGCTGCAGGGTGCGGATGATGGTCTCCGATGTTATGGCCGACACGGGGACTACTTCCAGCCACTTGGAGTATGAGTCCACAACAACCAGGAAGGTGTGTCCTTTCGAAGGGGCTGGCAAAGTCTATGTGGAGTCGCGACCATGGTGTTCATGTTGTCTCCCAGACTTGTATCGGTGCCTGTGGCATGTTGGGGCGGGTTTCCTGGCAAGGGTGGCAAGTCCGGACCCATCTCTCCACCTCAGTGTCCATCCCCGGCCACCACACATAGCTGCGAGCCAGGGCCTTCATCTTCACGATTCCTAGGTGCCCAACATGCAGCGCCTCGAGTACCCGCTGGCGCAGCTTGGGGGGAACGACGACTCTGCTCCTCCAAAGTAGGTACCCTTTGTGCACCGACAGCTCATGTTGGCAGGAGCTGTACAGCTGGAACTCTGATTCTGCTCCGCTGGCTGGCCATCCCCTCCACACCCAGTTGAGGACCTGGGAAATGGTGGGGTCCTTGGTGGAGAGTGCCGCTATGTCCGACGCCAGGAGGGGCGGCCGGGGCAGGTCTTCTATCTGCATGACCCCATGCGCAGGGGAGGGGTTGGCAGCAGACTCCGGCAACGGCAGGCGGCTGAGGGCATCAGCGTGCCCAACAGCCTTCCCAGGCCTGTAGGACAGCTGGTAATCATAGGCCGACAGGAACACCGACCAGCGCAGCATCTGTGGCGACATTACATGCGGTGTCTGCCAGTCTGCCACGAAGAGGCCGAGGAGAGGTTTGTGGTTGGTAGCCATCTCGAACAGGCACCCGTAGACGTAGTCATAGAATTTCTTGACTCCCGTGACTAGTGCCAGGCCTCCTTGTCGATCTGCGCGTAGTTCCTCTCAGCTCACAACAGGGATCGTGAAAAATAGGCGATAGGGGCCTCCTGCCCGTCATACTGGCCAGATGATCAGTAAACACGGAGTTGTTGTTGGCTCATTCCAATTGGGGACCTCAGAGTTCATTAGGCACACTGTACACAACATGTATGTTGCATTGCCTCACTGTTTCATGTCTAGAAGGGTCTGGAGAAATGTGTTAGAAAACATCTTCTTAGAGTGGCACGCTGTTGAAATGTTGATTGTGCATTCTGAATCATTGGTGCTCTTACTTTTAAAAGATTCTCTAGCTGTAAAGAAAACCATAAATATCTCTGATGTTTTATTAAACTTGGTCAGCTTTGATTATGTATCCTCCAATGACTGCAGTACCCTTGTGTTCCTAATGATAATATCGATTTACTTGAGTGCAGCTTGAAGCGAGTGCATTAGTGGGATTGGGCATGATTCTGTTTTAGCAGTGACTTGGCCATACAAATCTAAACTGACAGTTTTATAAGATCCTCTCTGGCTCTATTTGAAGGAAATAGGTTACAGCTTGCGATGTAGTAATTTCATTTAACATTGACATCCAGCAATTCAAAAGCATTTGGGGAGGATGAAACATTTGTCAAGGTTTCGCCTGTGATTATGGACAGGGTCCAGTTGTCCTTTTTGGAGGGTCCTGTGTAAGCTTGTAATTCAGGCGGCCTCCCACACAATACCATAATCTCATCACATACATACATACATACATACATACATACATACATACATACATACATACATACATACATACATACATACATACATAACCCGTTTGGTGTAGTGGTTAAGAGTGGCAGGACTCTAATCAGGAGAGCCAGGTTTGATTCCCCGCTCTTCTGCTTGAAGCCAGCTGGTTAACCTTGGGTCAGTCACAGGCTCTCTTAGAGCTCACTCAGCCCCACCCATCTCACAGGGTAATTGTTGTGAGAATAATAATAACACACTTTGTAAACTGCTCTGAGTGGGCGTTAAGTTGTCCTGAAGGACGGTATATATATTGAATGTTGCTGCTGCTGTTGTTGTTGTTATTATACATATAACAGAACACTTTCTGTTTTAATTCTGAAATTATATTTTCTATTTCACAGTGGTCCATACTGGGGATTTTCTACCGTGCCCCAACACTCGCCCCTCCTTTTTTTGCTATTGTGGTTTAATGTAACAAAATATCAAGAAGAATCCTACAAAGCTTGCTAACTATGTTGTAATGTTTTGGTTAGTCTTAATGTATTATCCTGTCAACTTGGCTGCAAATTTTATAAACAGACGACCACTTCAAAGCTTTATTTTTCCATTCCTTTCCATTGTAAAATCATGAATTATCTCCTCCAAGTCAGTTTCTCCTGCCCCCTGATAGACACAATAGCTTGGTGGCTTACCAGTAATTGTGACTGCCCCATAATAGAACACTTGCAGGTTTTGATGAGTGCTAGCTTGCTGAATCTTCTTTTCAGCTTTGCACATTCCCCTGGAAATTAGTTGCTGTTGCCTTTTGTAATTCTCATTTAATAAGAGGTGTCAGTTCATACTTTTTTTTCCAAAATCAGAGTAAGTATATTTTTTTCAGATGTTACTTTTCACAAGGAAAATTCTCAGAAAGATCTGTAGGATACTTGTGAAGTAGACATTTAGAAGCTTCTTATAGTTCCTCAGATTCCAATGTATTTTATGTATTCTATTTGCATTTTATCTCCGAATAGAATGTAAAACAAATGTTACTGGTTGCTTTGAATCTGTGCTCTAATTCACAGATAACATTGTCCAAAACTGCTTTAAAATATTCCTTCTGAACAAAGACTGGTTCATTTTCAGATATGATAGAGCATGATTCCTAAGGATCAGGTGTGCTCGGTTGACAATATCTTGAGATCTGCTCTCTTGTTGGAAGACTTCGATTTAAGAAGAAGTTCAAGAAAAGTATAACCACTCATATCTTTTGCAGGTGATGTTAATAGTTTCTGCATTTCTTCAGGAGTCAAGGCAGAACAAAAGTCAAGGCAGAACAATTTTTTTTGTTGATAGAATCTCTTACGGTTTTAGATTACAAGCCTGAATCTCGGGGGCGCGGGGAGAACCATGAGTGAGATAGTAGAACACTACTCTCACTTCTCTTTTCTGCTTCTTGTAAACCCAGTTTCTGAGAATGTGATGGTGCTAAAGGTGATATTACCTGGTTGTCTTTTGAATACATTAGATTGGGGTCACATGATGGACCTGACAGCCCTTCTTCCTCTTCAGTGGCCAAAGAGACAGCCTCTATACTGAGATAATCTTAGTCTTATTTTTGTTTCTCTACTTCCCTAGCTAGTATAGTGTCTGACCCAGTCTGCAGAAAGGTCTTCTTTGTTTTGAACACATTGGAGGGCTGATTGGTGCCACTGAGCTGCTTTGGGTTCCTTTTGTTTAACCTCCTTACAAACACCCAGCGTTCTCAAAGGGATTGTTCCTTTATACCTATGATTTTGTTGCAGTATTGGCAATGGGCACAGAGAAGCTTTCCAAGTCACCCTCTTTAAACTGTCAGGCAGTGGAGTTGAGGATTCCATTATGCCCTTTATCAGCTGCAACTCTACTGCTGGATATATTGGGGATATGATACAGGGCCACCTTACAGTTGTGTTAAGGAAGACTGCAACTGCGGCTCAGGTCATGCATAAATCAAAAGCAAGGTTAGTATGGCTAGACATGCTTTCAGAATCCTGGCTTGTTCTTGCGGCACTCTTCCCAATTACAGAGAAGCCTGGCCAGGCTGCAGGTGATGAAACCAGCATTTGCGGAGGCAAACCAGGATTTAAGGGATTGACTGAAAGCCAAATCCTGGTTTCACAAAGTAACCATAGTTAAAATAAGCCATGAATTTACTTTATGTCTGAACTGAACCTATATGCATCTTCTCACCCTTAGGGAGAAATGCTACTTAAATGTTTAAGTTTTCTTTTTATGACCATTACATTTAATGTTCCTAAGAAAGGGAAATAAACAGAGGAAGGGTTTGTGTTTATATTTGTACATAGTAGGAATGATTGTGTGCGGTGCAGCGGGATGGGGAGTTTGGTAACAAGGAGTAGACGTCATGGCTGGAAGGCATGTGAGGATGCCACATCATTGAAGCGAAGCAGGTCTGGATCTGGTCCGTACCGGGATGGGAAGTCTCCTAAGAAACCTGTACAAGTTACCTTGAATTTCATGATGGGTATAAATGTACTAGACAAACACTGGCCAGTAGTATAAAATGCTGTTTAGGACAGCGCATCGGTGAGGCATTGTTCACAGTGTGATGGGGGAAGGGGTTGAGTTGCTCTGGATCCGAGCCTGTGAATAGCAGGCTTTAATTGTTAAAAAAGAGAGGAGACTGAGAGTCTATCCTCAGCATATTTCAAAGAGTCTTTGTTTCCCAGCATGCAGGAACAGTGACTGTAATTCTATGGACTAGACTCAACATTTGATCTTTGTTGTAACTTTTGCATAGCTTGATATCAAATCATATTTTCCATACAATTTGCAAAGATTTTGCAGGGGGAAAAATGTGGTGTGAATTATTAGGCTTTCTTCCCCAGCTTTGGGAAGGCAAAACACAGCTGGAATTGTTTCTTTAGAATGTTCTATCTCTTCAGGACTCATTTAACTGGTTTAATTATAAAGCAACGATTAACAAAAGACATCAAATACAATAGTCCCCCAAAATTTCTCTGCGTAGTCTGCTGGCCCTGATGGATTTTCTCCCCTGTATTGTTTTATGTTCCCTCCTCTTGAAGCAGTGGGATGTGTACAGTGGCCTTTACAATGCACATTGAAAACTCTGAGGATAGATGGTATCTTTGACAGATGGAGCAGATGCTGCAGGAGTGCAGAGGCAAGCATGCAAACCAGGGAGGCTCATTCCAGCAGAGCACCAGTACTGTCCTTGAAAATCCCAATGCACACACTGCTGCTACTCACTGGTAAATGCACACACCTTTCTCAGCCTCTTCCCAAAGGTGTGACTCACATAATGGCTGCCAGTCCATTGACACCCAACAACAATGACACTTTGTTGAATCAAGGGCAGCTCAGTCTCACATTGCTCAATGCTGCAGGAGGGGGCACAGCAATATCCTTATGAGGGTATTCTTCCTTTCTTCCCTGCAGACATGCTGGACATCTCTGTGCTCAGTTCTAGAGGTTGGAACTGCATTTGGCAGAAGGCACTGGTGATCAACCAAGCAAGGACACCCTCCTACGACAGACCCAGCCAAGCGAGAAACTTCATATTGCAGATGCCTAAGCACAAGAAGCTTTATTCAGTGCTATGCCTGAGGAAGGCTATGAAGCCTGAGCATGTGCAGAATTTACTGCTCTAGACTTACAGTGCAATCCTAAACTGTATCCTTCTGAGCACTGAAGTCAATGTGCTTAGGATTGCACTGTTGAATTCATTCAAGGTTTTTTTGGGAGTGTGCGTGCGACTTTAAGACCTGATTATAAAATATGGGGATCGTGCAGTATCATGCATGGTGGCTGTGTTGTGTGAAATGGGAAATGTAGGTACAGCTTCCTGTCACACAAACCAGGACCTTGATTTTTGAAGGTTCTGGTTTGAAAAGACGGAAGCTGTATCTAATGGGAAATCGACATCTGAGCAGTTCTGGCCATCCACACTAGAACAACTTGAAATCAAAAAGCCATGGATCACTGACAGGCGGTGCTTCTCAAACTGCAGGTTATGGCCGAGAAGCGATTCTTAGCTCTTTTACAGGTGAGTCACAAGGTCAGGAGAGAAGAGGAGGAACAAGATGTAGTAAGAGGAGGCTTAGTGACTACACGCAAGAAGTATCGCTTTCCTACATTCCTTTCTGTTTTAACTGTAACCCCCCTCCAATGATGTAACTAATGGAGTGACAGCTCTTTTGGTTGATTTTTTACAATTCTGAATAAAGTTTTTAAAAAATCAAATAGTGCAACAGAAATAGAGGAAAGGTTTTCTGTAACTTATAGAATGTCGTCTTTCTTGGAGGTAAGCCCCATCAAACGAAACTACACATTTATTTCGTCATTTAAAATATTTATATTCTGCCTTATCGCCTTGCAGTCAACAAAGCGACAACCAGTTGCAAATGCATCAAAACAATATAAGCATCAACCAGCAACAGAAAAACACATGATAAAAAAAAGTACAGTCAGCCTGCCAAAACAATTTACTCTCTACCAAATGCTCTTTGAATGTATAGGATCAGCCTGTTAAGTAGACAATTGGAATGTAAGACATATGAAGTTTCACAAATCTCCAATGCAACCTTTCAAATCATTTTTCCCCTCTGTACCTTGTCCCTCCTGACTAAATTTGGGATAATAGCACGTTTTATTGTGAGGAATAATGTATACTAACATTTTAGAGATGACTGTGTGCACTAGAAAATGGGAAATGAGGGTGGAGGAGCAAAAAGGATGACAGATCAGTGCGAGAGACCTTGCAAGTGATGGAAGGAGGCTGAAGTGACGTCTGAGATTATGAAGTGGTGTTTTGGGTTTTGAAGTACAGTCAGCTCTCTTCCTTGTCCATGAAGAAGAAAACAAAGATCACCGTGGGTGGGTAGGACAGATGTCCGTGTGAATAAGACAGATACTTTCTAAGATGATACAGCTTCTAAATATCAAGTTGTTTTCAGTAAAATTTCAAGCCCACTTGAACACTCTGACGTTCACTTGTGAGTAAAAATCTTCCATACTGCTCAAATATGGGGTGGCCTGATACATTGTCAACGCAAGAAGTTGTCTCCTGCTGAGTCAGACATTTGGTCTATCAAGGTCTACTCTGACTGGCAGCAACCCTCCAGGGTCTCAGGCCAAAGTCTTTCACATCAACCACTACTACCCAATCCTTTTTTAATTGTGGATGTCAGGGGCTGAACCCAAGACCTCCTGCATGCAAAGCTGATGTTCCACTACTGAGCTTTAGCCAGAGGTTGAACCTGGGACCTTCTGCCTGGGACCTTCTACCAATAAGCTATGGCTCCCACCATATTGTAGTTCAGCGCTGGTGTCAGGCAGTTTATTGCTACTTTAGAGCCCTTTAGGTTCTGAAGGCATGAGACTTAGATGTGGTTCTATGAACCATCTAGATTTTCTCGCTGCACCATATGCGATAGATTCTTGTCTCAGCATAATTGCCAAGCCTGAATAGCAGACTTGCCATCTATTTTCTCACCAGCATTCTTGGTCAACAGCCTGGTTTTTCAGGGTCATTGAAAGTTCAAGGCAGAATCATGTGGTCTGTATACCTGCCAAAGCCAATATCCTCTTGCAGAGTTCAGTATGAGGTGGTTTTAAACAGATTACTGAATACCGCACCTGACATTTGGTGGCATGGAGGCAGAGTTGGCTGTGTGTACCATATAGGAATTGCTGCATTGCAGAACCCTGCATCTTGTTGCAAGTCTCTCTATCTGGATGCGGCCGATTGATTTTTAAAAAAAACGAAACAAGCATTTTTGTAGTTCTGTGAAGGAAAACAAGTTGGACAACAGGAATCTTAAATATTTAAGCATCAGGAAAGTCAAAAACCATTAACTGAAAAGATCAAGAGTCAACTAGTCAGATTATCTCTTGGAGGAAAGCAATTATCTAGGCCCAGTTTAATTGGGTTCCAGGCGCAGTTTGGAAGAGAAACAGCTTTGGTTGCCCTTATTAATGACCTTCACTGGCAATACAGCAGGAGTCCAATGGCACTTCAGAGTCTAACAAAACTTATTCCAGCATAAGCTTTCAAGAGACAGAACTCAATTCACCAGATTGCACGCACCCAACATCTAATGAAGTAAGCTCTGACTCACAAACACTCATGCTGAAATGCAACTTTAAGGTGCCACTCGAGTCCTGTTCAAGTCTGCTGCTACAGACTAAATCTGGAATTATCTTCACTGGGAATGTGACACAGAGAGTTTTGCTGAACGTCTCAGTGCCAACCAAGAAGTCCTTCAGGATTGTTTGACCTGGATGAGTATTGGGGGAGCCATGCTCTGGTGGTTCCATTACTACCTAGTTAATTGCTTCCAGAAGAGAGGGTTGGGGAGTTCTGTTTGGTACCATGGCAGTTAAATCCCCCTCTCCCCTCTGCTATTTAAACACGAAACAAAACTGGCAAGAGGGTCTACCCAGAGATTTGGAGTTCAGTGCCATCAGTGCACCAATGACCCACATCTCTTAACTCTCATTCCATCTGAATCAGGTGACCTTGTTGATGTACAGGATCACCACTGGGCCTAACTACACATTCCCAGAACCACTCTGGGGTCCACTCAAGTGGATGTGTGTTGTGTCTCTCTGATTGGAACTTGATTCTTCGGTGTGCAGGGACCTAGTTTTGGTCGGGACTACAGTGCCCAGGGGAAAGACTTTAAGCCCTCACCCATGCACCACATTCCTAACCTGAAATGCCCCTAGGTGAAGAACTTTTTTTGGGTTCCAGTTTGATTTTGGTTCATTTTTCTCCTCCATTGATTGTTAAAATTATTTCTTGTTTCATTTATTCAATCTTTGCTTTTATGCTACTGCCGTCTTTTTGACCATATTAGTGGTTTAGCGAGACTTGTCACTTCATATACTTAGACTTTAGATACTTAGATAAGAAAGACTTTATATACTTCGAAATGTTGTCCTTCTACCAGAATATGAACTTTGCTATCATCCTCATCCATTGGGAGGGCGAAGGACTTGCTTCCAGTGGACCTGCCACAAGAAAGAAACCTGTCAATCTGCAAAATCACACTGGTATCCCCCCTCTCCACCCTTCTTCTCAGTTACCATCAGGATATTTACAGATTCAGTCCACAGAGGTCATGAATTCATTAGCTAGTGGCTCCTACAACAGAAAAGGATGGAAAGCAGCAGCATGACGATGGGAGCAGGGGGTGGGGGGAGAAGGGGGAGAAGGAATCCAGTCCCATCTTACAGCAGTAGCTGAGGACTGCAGGTGGCTGGCTCCAATTAATCAGAGCTCTAGTTTGAACTGTGATAAAAACATTAATCACTTAATCTCAGTGAGTAATTAATGCTTCCAGGCCTTTTTAGCATTTAACCTTAAGCCTGATCTCCTGCTTCTTGGATGGCCCTGAGTCATAATTTCTACATGTTGGGGACTGGCAAATGGCAATATAGAAATTGCCCTAGCACAGGCTAGGGAGTACCTAAGGTTGGTACACCTTTAAAGAATTCTGTATTCCTCATGTAAATAGCAGTGTGCATCAGTGGGAGTTGGGGAGGTCTGTCTATGCACCCCCATTTGTTGCACTCTACTACTGCTTCTGCTTTTGCTTCTTTGCTTACATTTACTGCCAATGGGCCTTTTCTTCATAACATGTAGCAGCAACTGATTAGCAGTGATTCTTAACTAGGGCCAATAGCAAGCAAGAACAATGTCCAAAATCTTGGTTGGGTGTGTGTCCAGAACTTGGGCGGGGTTTTTTGGGGGGGGATTTTAGGCTGTTCATTCTTCCTGCTTCCAGTTCGTTAGTTCGTTCGTTCGTTCGTTCGTTCGTTCGTTCATTCAGCTGTTTATACCTCACTTTTCTCCCCAATGGGTACTCAAAACAGACTAGAACATCCTCCTCCTCCATTTTATCCTCACAACAACAGCCCTGTCAGGTAGGTTAAATTGAGAGAGAATGACTGGCCCAAGGTCACCAAGTGAGCTTTTGTGGCATTTGAACCTACTCCTAACAAGCACATCACGCTGGTTTGGCTTCTGACTGCCGTCAGAGGAAACATGTTATATTCTGCTCACTGCGCTTTGATGATAAAACCCCAAATTTCTCCCCAGGCCCTTTACAAAGTGGCACACAGCAAACAAGAATCAAAGCTAACATGAAAGAGTTGGCTGATGGCCTCATTGCATGTATGCCTGATATCTATTATTGCATGCCTATAGGTTTTTATATGGATAATGACAACTTTATTTTAATTGTAAGCCATTATGAGCTGGATTCTAATGAGGCAGCACAGACATTTCCTAAATAAATAAATCATTATACCTATATAAAGCTGCTCTGACTGACTACACATTTTTTAAAAAGCCTGGAAATGCTGTACACACAGCTGCAGGACTATTAAGGATTAATCCTTCACAGACACAGAGAGTTTTGAATGGCAGGCTACCCCAAGGAATCTGATTGGATAGCGCGAGGTGGAAAGAGGAGGGTCTGTTTTTCAGTCCTAGCAGAGAAGAATGGAGTGTGAAGAGCTGGGAGTCCCAACTGAAAGCAGTTTAACACTGACAGGAGAACTGAGGAAAAGATGGCAGGGAAGTTTGGGAAGAAGGTGCAGACTCCCGAGCAGGGCAAAGAAAGAGGATAGATCTTCTAAGGAGATGAGACTTTCCTTACCCAGTCAAACAGGGAGGTAGCTCTGGGGAGTGAAGAGATCCCTGGTCAGATGTGGTTGGAAACTGCCTGTGGAGACGTTCAGATTCAGTTAGTGACTGAAAGAAAGCACCAGAGAGAAGGAGATTGGGGTACTAGAAAGTGGGTACCAGCATTCCTAACTCCAAAGTGACAGAGAATACTAAAAGAAAGTGCATTAGAGCGTTTGGGGAAAATCAAGGGAAGAAAAGCCTCAAAACATACGCATTTAAGCATCTGTGGAGAACACAAGAACTGAAATCTGTGTACTGATTTACCTCAGAAATATATATGTCGAATCACTTGGCTTCAACTGACCTTTCCCCTCTAAAATAAATAAACCAGTTATTTTTGAATTTTAAAAACACCTTTGGTGCCATTTCTGCTGTCTACGAATGAGGAAACGTCATAGCTGCCTTGTCTAGAGTGTTGTTTTATATCCTAACTCTTTTACTTGTAGATTGGATGTTTTTGTTATTAATGTGGGCTAGCTGGATGGTTGTGGATTAAAGGTTAAAAACCATTGGACTTGAATTTAGAATCTACGGCAGATTGACAAGCGAGAGATGTCTGTAGATGGAAGAGTTAACAGGATACAAAGAAAGTTAAAAGCAGGTGATTTATAGCCTGGAGGGAGTGAGAATGGAAGGGCAAAGGAGGAAATGTAAGTTGGGATGGAAGAAATTGAGTGTTTCTGACAGTCAATACTAGAGATGTGAGGCTGACGCAGACTGTGACAAAGAAAATTTCGCAGAGGAAACCTTAGTTGCCTTTAGAGGACTACTTTGGCTAGAGAATATGGTAGAAAGAGAAAAAAAACCCATTTTCATACAAATGCTAAGGCCAATGCCAAAACAAAACAAAACAAAACAAAAAGTTCCAGAATCTTTACTAAAATTCCAAAAATTAAAACTATATGATTAAAACAGTAGCACGCTTGTTCCATATGCGTAAGAACTTTCCCCTAGGGTAGAAGTTCTTAATCCATTTCACCCATACATATGGGATGTCAGACATTTACATAGATGCAGAGGAGTTAGCCATGTTAGTCCGTAGTAGCAAAATCAAAAAGAGTCCAGTAGCACCTTTAAGACTAACCAACTTTATTTTAGCATAAGCTTTCGAGAATCACAGTTCTCTTCATCAGATGCATGGAGGGCGAGAAGAAACTGGTCAGATATATAGGTGGAGAGGGGAGGGAGTAGATTTACAGGCCTCTTGAAAAATGACCAAATACTGTTACAATCATCTTTATACACATGTATGCTATTGGCTTGCTTGTGGCTATACACACTATTCTTGATATGATTTATACACATCTTAGAAATCTACTGAAAAACCATGTCTTCCGTAGTCCTCCTGTTCCATTTGAATGGGGAAGTTGGACCTACTCACTCCCTGAGTAGCTAGTAGCTACATCTTTTTGTGTTTATTTATTGCTTGGCCACACACCCTAGAATATATGGTATGTATAAAATAAATAAAAATCATGGAGGAAGGCCAAACATTCGGGTTCATGTATATAAAGATGACTGTAACAGTACCTGGTCGTTTTTTAAGATGCCTGTAATAGTTTGACATCCCCATGTGTATGGATGCAATATTTTTTTGTGTTTTTGGCTTTGGTCTTGGCACTTGTATGAAAAAGATTTTCCCTTCAACCTTTTTTTTACATGGTTCTTTGGGGGGTTGAAATGTCTCCCCCGCCCTTCCCCCCCCCTTTGCTGGCAGGAGAATGAGCCAGTATGATGAAGATCACAGTAGTCTGGACAAGAAGTGATCAAAACATGGACAAGCAGGTACAGCAAAGAAAGGGTGAATCCTGGCAACAATGACACTGAAGAGCCAAAGGCTTTGTATAGACAAAGATTTTTTGAAGAATGATGGGAGTCATGGTGGAGGTGAATTCTCCCTCACAGCTGCCGTGGCCCTGTTTCCGATCCAACCCTGGAAGTTTGACAACTGCACAAAACATCATGTCTGGGATGAGTTGGGGATGTAGTGATGGGGAGTCAAGCAAAGTTATTCACTGTTTTTCTGTTTCCTAGTTAGATTGGTGGAAGTCAATGACATATTAACTTGGGTGAATCATAAACAGCTTCTGGTCTAAAGGAAAAAAAAGACCCACAGAGAGAACGAATAAAAGACTTTGAATGGGACAAACTTGCCATGAGATGTAGCCTTGATTTTCCTTTTCTTTTTTGTAAAGGGCTGATTGGGTCAACGGGCATAAGTTCTTACCTTTTCATGCACTTGCAAAAAAGTATATGCATCCTATAAATATATATATATAAAAACTGTTTAACTGCTCCCGGTGATGGTAGGGTGTATGTGTTGCTTGGTACTGGTACTATCCAATCTGTATTTGTGCCAGTCAGGCCAAAGTGTACTCAGTACAGCCGTTGGGAGTTAGTTTAGGCCTTTTCCCTTGGTACTGCTTGAAGTACGACATAAATCTGCAAGCCAGTTAAACTAGAGAATATGGAGGGATAGAAAAAAAATGACTGCATGTAACTTGATAGGTGACAGCTTCAACAATATTGGCTCAAACTTTCCGAAAGCGTATTGCCTGTACGCAGCCAAAGATTACTCAGGGGAGATTAACAGTATCTGCAGCAGTGACAGAGAAATGTGTGAGGGGGTTTGGAAGGATTAGAAGTTATTTATTTACCACATTCAACTGGAGACACCAGCAGGGAAGCCAAGAAGTATCTTTGTCTTGCTGGAGTCACAGCACCAAGGAGATTGAAACTACTAAGCTTGTAGTCTAACTCCCTCCTTGCTGTGTCAATTTGCCATGTGCTGATATTTTGAACAAGTAAGGCACTGTTTAGACATACAGCTACAATCTAAAGTGGTATAATCCTATCAGGGCTGTACCATGTGACTCATTCTGAATGTGGAGATGGGCTCTTAGGATGGTAGGAAATGAATCAGGAGGGAGACCAATGAAATGTATCCAACAGTAAAGCATCCGAGTGTCAGCAGATGAACCTTAGTGCGCAAATGTGTTTCTCGTGGCACTATCCAGTGCCATTCCTCTGAAGAAGGCATACTGGATTCTTTGCCATCCCCTTTCCTGTTTTTCTTGGGCTGATGATGAAAGTCAGGGCTTGTTTTGTGTTGGTTGCCATTTTAAAATCTTGAGTTAGAATCTTTGGTGCCAGAATAAATGTTAGTCATATTAGGGAATCAATCCAATAGATACTGGTTTCAATGCAAAACATAATTCCAGTTGTAATGCACTACCCAAAATGGGACGAAATTTTCAAGGACTGCACATATCGCCCAAGAGATCTTCCCTCCCAAGTTGTAGGCAGATAAGAGAAAGCGTCACTGCTTGAAAAACAATTAAAACTATTGCCTGTACAGCGGGACACAGAGAGGCATGAGATGGCATGTGAGTGGTCTTTCTCCTTCTTTCCCGTCATCTCAAGTGAGGGGTGGATGGGGACATGTGCTTGTTAACAAAAATGAAGCGCATTGATGAAAGGAGCCATGCTCAGTCCTTTCTTGTGCTTTTTTACTGTTTCAGGGTTTTTCTCCCACCGTGGCTGATTTCAGTACTAAAGCACAGTTAGGAGGAAAAATAGGCTTAAGATAGTGCAGCGTAGCAAGGTAAGGGGGTAGTGTTTGCTTTGGTCAGGGCCGGTTCCAAGTTTGGGGGGGGTCCTGTTCCTTGCATGTGCCTCCTTCCTGCCCTCCCACCTGCAGGTCCCTCATCCACTGCCTGCTCATGTCTCCTTCCCCACCAGCTTATTAGCAAGCCCTCCCATGACCCATGCTTCCAGCAGCACAAATACCCTTCCCTCAGTGGTGCTGAGTAGCATGGGTGATGGGAAGCCTTGCCAATAAGCTGATGGTGTGGGGGAGTATGTAGACTGGAGAGCAGTGGCACTGGCCCCCGCCTGAATCACTGGCCCTTGGCAGGTACCCCGTCTCAGGGTCTGCTGAGGCCTGCCCTGGCTCTGGTTTTATTTTAAAATAAATTTTGTGCTCAGAAAAGCACAAACAAATTCTAACACATACAAACTATCTCCTCCCTCTGAATAGTGTCATAACCCCCCCCCCTTTTTTCTCTTGTTGCTCTTTTGTGCATGCTTTGAGGATATACGGAGAAAATTGCTCTGTGTTTTATTTATACACTGCAAGAAAAAAAATGTATTCCTGTTCCCAAAGAGGGAACTTCTGCTCTGCAGGTGCCCATGAATGATGTTTTCCTCTTTTTGTCATGAGATTCTCAAAGGGGAATTCAACAGAATCCTGTACTTCCTCAAACTATTCGGCATCGTTCAAAGGAGAGATGGGTGCAACTGTCTGCTGAGCAATGCCTGTGCTGAGATTATTTGTCTTTCCTCCAGTATATTTTAAACACCTTACACAAGCAATTGTAATTCTGAGGTTTGGGGTCATCTGTTGATTTACGCTTGTTAAGGAATTGTGTATTTTGTTAGTTCACTGAATATACAAGAAGAAGCCAGTGTGACACAAAGATCTAAAGCAGGAGCTTTGCACGGATTAATCAAATAGGCAGGCTGGATAATTTGAGTAAACAAAGTGATTGGTCAGTAAGTTTGGACACTTTGACCCCCCCCCCCCCGCTCCCAAAGCTGAAGAGACAACCTTAACTCTACGGTTCCTGCTTTCTCTGATTCTTTTATTACAGCCTCTCAAAGCCCTGTTCATGTAACATTCCATGTAGACTGAGAGCAGAACCACAAGTGACAAAAGGCACAGATTGGACACTTGTCTGCTTCCCTCAAGTTTTGATGGGAAATGTGGGCATCCTGGTCTCGCAGCTTCGCTCTCTGACTGCTGTCCAATGGACTTTTCAACTGTCACTTGTCCAACATTCCGCCAAGCTGCCTACATTTCCCATCAAAACTTGAGGGAAGCAGACAAGTGTCCAATCTGTGCCTTTTGTCACTTGTGGTTCTGCTCTATCTGGTCCTTTGGGGAACATCAGCATGGTGGAGGTATGTTCTGCTCTTCGACTTGTGTTTGTGGAAGGTGTACAAAGGTCCTACGTATGCACAACTGTCAGTCGCTGTAGTTCTCTCTAGCACTCCTAGGTCAGGATACTGGAAAGTAGGAGTAGATTGTCATCTTATTTGGGAATGGGGTAAATTCTATGACTGCTTCAACTTTCAATCATCAGCTCTGAGGAAATTTTATAAATGTCATAAAATAAAAATAATTTAAAAATTGATAAGTCTTCTCAGTGAGTAATTGCGTACATTTATGGCCGGCATACTTTCTCTTTTATCTCCAAAGTAAAAGGGACACTTACATTTTTCATAATGAAAGCGGAACGTTCAGGGATGAGTCCTACAATATCCCTGAGGGGGTCAGCCCCCACATGGTGCTCTCTGTAGCCCTGCATGACCTACCAAATGGGGTGGGACAGAATTTTAGAAAGAGATAGTTCCAGTTGTTTTTCAGGCAGTGACCAATGTAATACTCCACTTGTATGGCTCACTTTTCATCTTTCATTATTTATCTACATTCTACTTCAAAAACTGATTCAGGATGTTCACAGACCTGTAGTGTTTGTCCAGGATCTAGCTTTTACTGCAGGAAGGTAGGGTTGCCAGGTCCCCAGAGCCCACACTGGGGGACTGGAGGGTGAGGGGGCGCATACTCTGGGAGGACTCACCTTCACGCACACAGTGCGTGTTCACTCTGGAGGACTTTCTTGTTGCACAAGGAATGACATCTCTCCTGGAGCAAGTAGGAAATCCTCCGGAGTGTGTAGGAGCACTCTGTGGGCTCCTGCGGCTGTTCCCCACACTCCCCCCCACCAGTCAGGTGAGAAGTGGTGAGGGGTGGAGGCTGGGAGAGGGAATCCTCCGGCCCCACTTGGGGACTGGTAACCCTACAAGAAGGATAGAACTGCCTGTCACAAAGAGCCCATATGGTGTAGTGGTTAGAATAGATTTGGATCTGGGAGACCAGGTTTGCATCTCTGCTCTGCCATAGAAGCTCACTGCGTGGGCTAGTCAATCTTTCTCAGCCTAACCTACCTCAAAAGGTTGTTGTTATGATAAAACAGAGGATGGGAGAATAATGTTGTAAGCCACTTTGGGTCCCCATTAGGGGAAAAAAGTGGTAAGCTTCAGTACTGCAGCCCAAACTATGGTCACGACCTGAGTTTGATCCTGGTGGAAGCCGAGTTCAAGTAGCCGGCTCAAGGTTGACTCAGCCTTCTATCCTTCCGAGGTCAGTAAAATGAGTACCCAGTTTCCTGGGGGTAAAGTGTAGATGGCTGGGGAAGGCAATGGCAAACCACCCTGTAAAAAGTCTGCCAAGAAACCGTCGTGATGTGATGTCCCCCCCATGGGTCAGTAATGACTCGATGCTTGCCCAGGGGACGATCATTACCTATATATCTAAATAAATAAGTAATTCTGAAGCAAGGGAAAAGGAGCTGCATAAAATCTCAGTAGTTCCTGTTTGCCCCCCAGATTTGTAAACTGACCTTTGGAAGGCCTTCTGGCCCCAGCTAAAAACCGCTGCTGACCTCTGTTGCTGCTACATGTTATGCACATAGATAGGCATGCTGATTGAATGCTTATGCCACGTCTGGCACTATTCAGCCTAAAAGTGGCATGCAGTTAAATATGGGCACAGTTTCAGAATAATGGCCTGTATCCAACTGTGCATGCACAAAAACACTGATTTTGCTGTGTTGCTTGCCATTCCTGCAGCCCTAATCCAGGGCACTTCAGTGAAGATAGAGAAAGTGAGTAATATCAGTCCTACAAGGAGGAAGGTGATTTTATCCCCCATCCTCAGGTCTGTTCCTCCATGTATCTCACAACTCCAGAAATCATTGGGGGGTCACACGGGGCAGCAGGAATGGGAAGAAATGCAGGAAACCTCTGCATGCCTTCTGTGCTTGCCTGTTTGATACAGGAGGAGTTTTTTCTTTGCATGCATGCATGCATGCAAAGTAGTGTGTGTGTCCCATTATGTGTCCAGCCTCCAGGGCTCAGAATTTCAAAATACAAGTAGAAAGGCTTTGGGTGGACCTCCCTTCTTCTGCACGTATTAGCTTTCCACTTGCAAGTCCCCCATCTGCAATGTGAAGTGATGAGGTACTCTGTGATATTTTTGAGCATGCTGTCAGGCTCTTAATGATCCAAGGTTTAAAGCAATAAAGGCCTTAAGCATGTTGTGTGGATAATTTTCCTTCTAAAATATATTACTTTACTTAGGCTTATGGAGTCTCTTTGATGTAAGTGGGACTGTTTTGCTTTGAGTCAAGCATATTCTTAAAAAAAAAAAGTGCCAAATTTATAATTCATGTTATTCTCAGTGAATCATTTGATTGACACTTGTCTACAAATATTGCTTTATACATATGCTGCGTATATGCTTATATCACATACTATAAAGAGAGTTAGATTTATTTAATGCAAACATAAATTTGGAAGGGGGAGACATTTTATGGGATACGGTAAATATTTGTTCCAGGGAAAAGGAAGGAGGGGAGAAGAAGCCACAGGAAAATAAAGCATATTCTTTGCTAGAACACAGGAAACATTGTTCAAGGACAGTTTATCCTTGTAGAAAATGCGCCTTTTCCATCTTTGCAGTGCTCACGAGTGTGTTTGCAAATCATTTCAGAATATTGAGTTTGCTCTTGCCATTTAATTTTACTGTGTTTTGGCTGCTGGTGTTTCAAATGACATTCCTAACAAATGGCACGAATTGCTTGTTCCATTATTTCTATAATGTTTCTCAGAGGAATGTGGTTATCTTGCTCTGGAGTCAGGCGTGTTAGTGCTAAACTGCATTGAGGCTCTTATAAAGAGAATGCTGAAGGTCTGACATTGAACTGGGACTTCGTGTATCGCAGCCACAGATTCTTAAGGCAGAAAGTGCTTTCAGTTTCAAAGGAAGAGGAAAGATTGTCAGTGCTTGTGTGTGTGTGTATTCTTGTACACACCACTTGACCCTCATGAAATCCACAACCTTCTTCAGTTCACAGATGTACGTCGTAATCTTCCCAGCTTTGGTGGTGCTAATGGGAGGCACCTTCATCTACTAGGGTTGCCAACTCTGGGTTGGGAAATACCTGGAGATTTTGGGGGGTGGAGCCTGTGGAGGATGGAGTTTCCTCAGCGGGGTATAAGGCTATACACTCCATCTTCCAGAGCAGCCATTTTTCCTAGGGAAATTGAATTCTCTTTTTGGGAAATCAGTTGTAATTCCAGGAGATTTCCAGCCCTCACCTTGAGGTTGGCAACCATCAACTAATGTGGTGTCTATGACTGCAACTAAGCCAATGCTGTGTGTTGAAGTGCTTTGCTTTTATCCCAGCCCACCCCTGCATTACAAACCTATTGTCCATAAACATGAAAGAATCAAGGTCAGTCATATTGATTTATGGCCAAGTCCTACTTTTTGGTATTGTTTTCGTTGGGATAATGTGTTTTGTTTTATTTTCAAAAATGTAAATACTACAATTATTGTGCTTGGAAGTATGGGGCTAGGGAAGCTGCATCCATAAACCTTCCGCTTCCCAGCACCTTTGAAAACTTTCTTTAGGATTACATTGTGGCCAACATTATACTACATTTTTAAAAATAACTGTAATTGTCACGGCTCTCTCCCCACCCCAAAGTATCTGAGAATTGGTCTGGCAAGGTACTGAACCACAATCCTCAAGACTCTTTAGGAACAGAGAACGACTAAAAATCCCAGAAGTCTCCAATGTAGATATGCCCAAATTGGTTGTTTCCCTTCCCCTTCTCTTCTGGACATTTCAGTACTTAGAAACTGCTTTGTGCTGTGAATGTACATATTGATGGTGGCAGATTCCTGAAAATGAAATGGGGTGCAGAAGCCACACCAGCCCCTCCTCCATCTCAGCTATCAAATCCCTGTTATCAGTAGCAAGCACATTTATACCTGGTTCTCTTGATCTGCAGTAGAATTGTATTCTTTATTTGCATTCATTAAGTTATTCTGGATCAAAGAATAACTCCATCATTTATTTTCCAAGTCAGTATTTTGGGGAGGATTATCTTCCTGTCATGGGAACTTATACTTGTGTGTTGAATTTGTGGGCTTCCAAGAGTTTGCAAAGAATGTTTAGATTTGTGGGCAATTATAGCCACATACACTGTAGTGCAGTGGTTAAGTGGTTCGGCTGTGAATCAGCACTCTACTGGTTTGAATTCCACTACTGCCATGAGGTCAGTAGGTGGCCTTGGGTGAGCCACTCCTCTCAGTCCCAGTTCCCCAGCTGTATTGTGGGGATAATAATAACGCTAACTTGTTCATCGCTCTGGGTAAGGCTCTAATCTGTCTAGAAAAGTGGTATATAAGCACAGTTGTTGTTATTATTATTAACACTTGCCAACAAGCTACTAACAAAACACTGTGGCAAGTAAAAGGAAGTCTTAATTTTTGGGGGAAAGGATGCTATAACTTGGCTGTCAGCGAGTTTAGTAGAATCGTATGGGTGGTTGGGGAAGTTCATAAGGCCACACTGGAGATCTGTTTGCAATGTTCAAAAGTTTCATTTTGTGGGATAGGATTCCCTTTTGCACATGTTTTAGAAAGTGCAATGAGTTGTGGCAGGGAAACTTGCCCTTCTTCAAAGTAAAGTTTTCCATATATCCAAATTCCCAAATATATACAGTACAGCCATGTGGTTAAAATGCACATAGAATGTGCCTACAAATGGCCCACAGTACGAAGTGGAACAGTGACAAAGCCTAATAACAACAGCAGGGATCCATTGGTCTTTCCAGACTGGTTCATGGGAATTAATTGGGCTATTAAGTCTGACAGTAATGTTAATGACCCACCTTGTACTTAGTCAAAGCACTGTTGATATTTTCTGTTTTCTTTGGGCAACATATTTACTCCTATCCATCTCTCCCATACACCCGTTCTTTACTGAAAGTTAGACATGGTTTTTTTTAAAAGTCTTACTGGAGTGTGCATGTGTGTGAGAGAGATGTTGCCCTGAATTACTATCCAGCAAGTTAAAAAATTTTATCATGTGACACTGGGGAAAACTTTAATTGCGATACTGAATAATCACTTTTTTTGAGCGTAACCTTTAGTTAATATTTTATCCCTGGAAAGGTTAGGAGAAGGCCAAATTTTATTGCTTGTCCCCTCTGCCTTTTAATATTTTTGAACCATGAGACTCTTAGCTTGTCTGCACTTATTTCTAGCTTGACTATAAAAGTGTAACAAGAAGCGGCGGGAAACCAAATATTACAGATTGCAAATGACATACATTTACTTGTGGCTGTAATGCATATGTTTATTATTTTATTTATTTAAAGTTACAGGGTATTTTAAAACTGCTTTCTCTGCCTTGGGCACTTGCAGGAACATACCGTTAAAATATGCAGAACAATACAGCAATATGCAACACACCAGTTATTGAAAATGTAATAACGTAACCATTTCTAGACTGTCTACTTAGACTGGCGGGCCAAGTTCCAATCTGTATAGAAGAATGTTTTCTGCATGATCAAAGGTGACAATAGCTGCATTACAGGCTTTTCCTGAATTTTCTGTTGGTGGATTTTCTCCAAAGTATTATTTAAGGCGCTATAGATATGGTGTTTGGCTGTACAAAATTTTTACTTTGCCTCTCCTGTGGATTGGCCTTTCCTCCCTCCTCTTTATGTTTTCGTTTGTTGATTGGTGGTTTACCATCCTTCCACCTCACCCTCCTTCCTTCTTTCTCATCCCCTTTTTGTTGAAATGAATTAGATATAGTCAGGGCTCATTTCAAGGAACGCAGTTCCGGCAGTTCCCCAAAGAGGCCACATGGTAGGTGGTCCCGCCCACTGACTCTCGGCCATTTTGGGCCCGTTTCTGCCAGGATTGGGGCCGAAATGGCCTGGATCAAGCCTCTGACACGTGGTGGATCAGTCTCCCGCTCACCAGCAGCCTGATCTTGACCATTTTGGGCCCCTTTTCAGCCATTTTCAGCCCCTTTTTGCCATTTTGAGCCCAATTTCAGCCCTGAATAGCCAGGATTGCGTCCAAAACAGCCAGAATAGGTGATGTCGGGGTGTGGCATATGCAAATCAGTTATACTAATGACACACTTCCGGTGATGGCAAGGGGTGTGGCATATACTAATGTGTTATGCTAATGAGTTCCTCCAGCTTTTTTTCTACGAAATGACCCCTGGATATAATGTCACTATATCTAATTCATTTCAATTCAATTCAGATTGAATGTTGTGTAGTGCATGCAGTTGGATCTTCTTTCTTTTGATCATAATATTTTTTTCAGGGGTGTTGGGGCATTGAATTCAGGGGTGCTGGGTAGAATTTATTTTTTTAAATAAAACCATCAACAGTGCAAGAATGCATAAATTAATCTTTTAATACTAGCCCAATTTCATCTTTCTAATGTTTCCTTAAAAAAAACAAAGCATAATTGCGTAAGAGATCCATGTAACACTGAGTGCCTGTACGATTTTCTGTACTACTCCTACATTAGCTTACGATTGGCTCTCCAAGCCTTCTATGAACATTATCTATGCATGTGATCTGATCTGACCAAACACTACACTTTCTTTTTTTTTTGCCCGAAATTTGAAAACACTGCAATGCCACAGTAGTAGCCTTTCCTACTTTTCCAGGTTGTACTCCTGACAAATATTCAACAATATCACATTTATATATAGGCTGAAAAGCAAAGGAGCCAAAATACAACCCTGGAACACAACTGGGTCAGACAATTAACCATAAATACTTAATCTGATTTTAAGAGCGGTATTAGTATAAAGAGCTTTGATTCATTACAATAGCCTACCATCAATATTCAGAATGCTTGATTTATCCCATAGGTGCTGCTTTAAGATCAATAAACACAACATATAATTGCTTAGATAAGTCATTCACATATTTATTAATAAAAATTTGTAATAAAAAGCAGTAGTCTAAAGTAGAGTGTTCTGGCCTAAATCTAATTTGTTCAGGGACCCTCAAATCATTTTCAAACACCTACTCTTTTAATTTCACTAAGAGGTTCCTTGAGTAAAGTTTTCCTATGACATCAAAACTGATCTATAATCTTTTCATTCCTCTTTATTGTAGATAGGTATAACAATGGAAGAAGTCCACTCCTGGTGGAACATACCACTTCTGTATGAGGAAACAAATTGGCTAGAAATGGTGCCCACCAGTCCTGAGAAGCTCTAAGAATATTGAGGAGATAAAATTTTCCCCAAGAGCCTCATTATTCTTAATTACAGATATAAAGGACTTTATTTCACGGGAGGCCAAGGAGGTGAAAAGAAATTAGATTTCCCCGCCTTTCCCCAGGCCAGGTATGTGCTGGTGGGGAGTGGAGGGTGGGAGCAGGGAATCCCCCGCCCCGAGCAGGGGACTGGTAACCCTATAAATAAATAAAGCATAATGAACACTGGGTCACAAATACAAAAAAAATCTAGGCCTCTAGAATCAATGTGTGATATTAGGTCTAACTTTCTTCAAGGTCTAACTGTGGCTATGCTATGGGCATATAGAGAATCTTCCGCTAGCCGGATGTCAGACTATTTTATATGCAGGCTGTAAAAAGCAGGAACTATTTTCCTGTAAAGATGTTAGGTTTGCTCCCATTACACTGTATTAAAAAAGGTAAAGGTAGTCCCCTATGCAAGCACCGAGTCATTACTGACCCATGGGGGGACGTCGCATCACGACGTTTTGGCAGAATTTTTACGGGGTGGTTTGCCATTGCCTTCCCCAGTCATCTACGCTTTACCCCCAGGAAACTGGGTACTCATTTTACCGACCTCGGAAGGATGGAAGGCTGAGTCAACCTTGAGCCGGCTACCTGAACCCGGCTTCCGCCAGGATTGAACTCAGGTCGTGAGCAGAGCTTGGGCTGCAGTACTGCAGCTTACCACTCTGCGCCACACTGTATTAACATTTCATTTTATGGGATAGTTTACTCAGCAAATCAATCACACACTCTACAGGAGATTTTGAGATTAATTGAACCATTCTACAAATCTGGTAACAATTCCACCCAAGGGGCACAAGACGTGTATATATGTGGCTATTGGTTCAAGACCTGAACCCAGAGCAGAACCAGAATTTGTTCCCTTGTTATAAATTGGGAACTGTTATTTTCTTCTGGTGCTATCTGAACCTTACTAAATAACCATTGCCGAACTCTAATTTCTTTTTCTCATCAGTCTTATTCAGACATCCTATGTAACCTTGGTTTGGGTCCCTTGAGCTACATCTAAACAGAGGGGAAAATGTGGTACAATGGTTAATGCACTGGACTAGAGCTGGAAAGTCCTGTATTCTGATTCCCTCTCAGCCTTGAACCCTGGTGGATGACTTTAGAGAGCCAGTTTGGTGTAGTGGTTAAGAGCACGGGTCTCTAATCTGGAGAACCAGGTTTGATTCCTCACTCCTCCACTTGAAGCCAGCTGGGTGACCTTGGGTCAGTCACAGCTTCTAGCTCTCTCAGCCCCACTCACCTCACAGGGTGTTTTGTTGTGGGGATAATAATGGCATACTTTGTAAACCACTCTGAGTGGATGTTAAGTCATCCTGAAGGGCGGTATATAAATCAAATGTTATTATTATTATTATCTCTCAGTTTAACATACCTCAGGGGCTTGTTATGACAATAAAATGGAGGAGAGAAAACTTGTCATGTGTTTTTTGGGGGAAGGATGATAACATACATAAAAACTTAAACCATGGTTAAGGATTAACTAAAAATGGCATGTAATCCAAGTTTTTAGTTTGCATTAATCATAGTAAAATGTTCTATCTATACTAACAAACCATGGTTATGGCAGCTTTTCTGCCTCTGAACCTTCTCTGCTTGGAAGGTTACTTGTGGGTTTTGCTGGTATCATATTTGCTCGCTAGCTGCTGGATTTACCTCAGCAAACCATTGTTTTTCATTGTATGTTTGGAGTCTTAGCCAGGGTTAGTCATGGCTAGTTTTAATCATGGTTCAGCATTATTGCTGCACTCAACCATTGTAGTGGTCAGAAGGCTCAAGGCAAACAAATAGGAGACAGTGTTCTGACTCTGAACTTCTAGCACAGCAATAGGTTTATAAATAGACAGAAAGATATTAAGTGCTAGAAAAAAATAATCAGAACCTTGCGCAGTAATTGTGCCAAAAGAAAATGTTAAATTGTAGTAACTGTTGAAAGGAATGATTATTGTTCCTATGGTTTCCTGTCAGCAGAGATCCTTCTTGCTAAAAGAGGGTTGTGATTCTATAGGAAGTTCTCCATGTTGTAGATGTTCCAAATTTCAGTGGCATATTGGTATTTTCTTTTCAACAATACTTTCTATTTCATCAAGATACAGAAATACATATCTGTCCAGATAAGAGGCAGGGGATTTGGAAGAAAACGTTTTGAGACCAGATAGTCGACTTAACCGGATTGCTTTCTCTTCCAAATTAAGAGTCTCAGCAGGGAAGGAATGAGACATTGTGAGAGCGGCAGCAGCAGCAGAAGCAACAGCTCCTTGTTTGTTTCACTCCTTTTCTTCACAATATCTAGTTTAACACAACACATGGTGAGAAATTGTGGTCCTGTCAGCCAGTGATCTGAGGTGGGACTGGAACAAGATAACAGTACGACGATATCACACTGTACATGGTGTTAATTTAATTTTATTTATTTTATGTATTAAAATTTTAGTCCAGTCACTCTGCAAGCAGGCTCTAACATTACTAGACATTACTAGAAAAAGGGGAGAAGAAGAAACACAAGGCGACAACAGTGGTGGTGAGAGGCTGTGATTCAGTGGCAGAAGATCTGCTTTGCATGTAGAAGGTCCAGGTTCGGTGTCTCCAAGACTCCCAGTTAGAAGGATCAGATGATGCGAAGGACTTCTACGAGATTCCCTGGAAGAGCTGCTATACAGTAGACGATATTGATCTTGACAGACTAATGGTCTGACTTAGTATGGCAGTTTTCCTGTGTTCAGCCCTGTGTTGCTCGTAATATCTAATTCTATCCCTAGGACTTCAGGAAAAGTATTTTGCATGAAACACACATCTTTTAAAGCTACGCTCACTCATCATCGTTTTAAACTCTTGCTTCTTGTGTCAACACATTTACTTCCTGTCATATAATGGGATGCCAAGTAAAGCAATTTTTTTTTCAGAAACAGGAATCAGATTCCCTGCCTGAAGGTGTGTGTGTGTATGTGTGAATGCCTTTCATGAATGTAGGTAGCATTAACTACCTTAGGACTATTTAGTAATTGATGAGTAATTCCTGATGCAAATTTGGCTCTTAACACTTGAAAAGGTGCAAAGCAATTTCCAGATATCAAACTGCAAGATTAAATCAAAAAATAATACACGATTATTTTCACTTTAGTTAAGCCATTCATCTTGTGCTGGTTACTTCAGATGTGGATGTGGCTTCTGGCTCTTTGCCCCACATTGTAGGCATTGCTTTCAAAAGAAAAAGCAAGCCTCTGCCAAATGAATTGTGTCACCTACATGGAGAGCATTTGTCCTTCTGAAGTGACAGATGATTTGTGTTCCTTGACAACTGGCACAGTCTCATATAATACTGATGCAACTAGATCTCTCTTAAATGCCTTTGTGTTCCAAGGATAGGTGAAATGTAACTCAGTCGGTGATATATTTTACACTGTAAAGACGTCATGTGAATAAAAGGAACATAAACAAGAGTGGTCCTACAAAGGCAAATCTGCATTACAAACATACATTAGTTTCATACCAGTTTAACTGTCATGGCTTCTCTCAAAGAATGCTAGGAATTGTTGCTGGTCTGGATGCTGAGAAATTTGTGGAAAAAACTTGCTGTACAATAAATGTGATAGACATAAAATAAGCAAGACTAGCAGATTTGACCTGTAAAAATATCAGAGTAATGTATTTACTAGGGGTGCATGCTGGAAAAAAAAAGTTTCAGTTTCAAACCCGGGTTTTCTGAACAAATTATGTACCATTAATGTTTTTTTCTGGATGGGGTATTGCTGGTTCAAATCCAATCCATTTGATTTTTTTGGTTGAGTTTTGCCCATTCTTTGCAGTGAGGGCTTCTAGGCTCCTTGGGGCAGCTGTTTTTGCGCTTAATGGCACTAAGTCACAGACCACCGTCGTCCTTCTAAACATCAATCCACTGAGTTTTTCCTCAGCGATACCACACACACAACAGACCCTGAAGAATGTGAGTGTCGGTGGTGGGTGCTCACTATGGCAGAAAACTGGCTGGTAAAGTAGTTGGTCGTCATCGGCATTAAAAATAATCCTTTATGTTCACTTCTTTCTTTTTCTGTGGTGCCAAACCTTGGTATCTTGCTGTAGTCTACTGGTGCCATGTTTGCGTGTGCTTTGCAGTTCTGTTCCCATGAACAAATCCTTCCTTTTGATGCTCAGTGTTCTGTAGCAAAATGCATCTTGCTGCAGTCTCCATCACCCAGGTGCAGGCAGGCAGGCAGGCAGGATGATTGCCTGACACCATAAGTTTTCCTTTTGCTGTGTGCAGGCAGGATTGTTTTTGAAATGGTAGAATAGGCGAATGGCTCACGGGGAGCTTGACTTAAGCTTGATGTGGAGTATTTGTTTTTAAATAATGTCTGGTGGATGCTGGATGAGGAAGATGCAATCCAAAAGAAGACTACTCAGATGTAAGTCCCATGTTATTCAACAGTGCTTACTCCCTGGGAAATGTCTTTAGAATTGCAGTCTATGATTGAAGTCTGCACATTCTGCCTTTCAAACATTTCCAAAGCCAATAGGTGAGGAGAGGGGGGGTCTCCTTGCAAGGTCCTGATCTGCAGGTAGCCTGAGTAGTGACAGAAAAAAAAGATGCACTCATATGCGGTGCACACATGCCCCCTTCCTGCTAACAGAATTAATTAGTAACATAAGGGTTCTCTCCCCTTGAGATCCAGTTGGTAAATGCTGTTAAGGAAAACAAGATACTTATTGCTGTTGCCACTGCTGTGAGGTAAGAACTGGAGTGAAATATACTAACATTTTGGTAGGAGGGTGTCATTATAATTTGGTTTCCCAGATTTTGTTCACTGTTCCTGAAGTTGCTTTAACAAAATGAAACAGCAATTTCCAAGTGTTTTTCCAGTGCATTTGTTTCATTTTGCACACGCAGTGGTTTAAGTAAAAACTAGGAGTGTGCAAAATGAAACAAATGCACTGGAAAAACACTTGGAAACTGCTATATCAAAATATTAATAACATGAGAGGGGAGTCTGACTGACCAGAGCTCAGCATCAGAATTGCTTCAGAATAACCAAAGGAAAACTATTAAAAAAGAGATGTAAGAATAAAGAATTGCACTGAGAATGTGCAGTGACTTTCTGATGCCGATGAGAAGCCATAGCCACCTGGAGTTAGGCCAGATGGCTTCTTGAAGGCTTGAGTTCCAGAACCATCACCATCACCTTAACAGAAAAACATTTCCGTCCTCACTTTTACTTTTAATTAAAACAAAATAATGATTTTATCATTTTACTAATAATTATATTAATTATATTAATAATTATATTAATTGATAATATATAAATTATTGGATGGTCCAGGCTAGCCCGATCTTGTCAGATCTCAGAAGCTAAGCAGGGTCAGCTCTGGTTAATACTTGGATGGGAAACCACCAAGGAAGTCCATAGGTGTGTGGACAATACAGAATGCTAAATACAGAATGCAATAAATGTGCCACTCAGGAATCATTCCCAGGAACAGGTTACGGATGGTTTAGTCACAGCTGAAGCTTGTAGATTTCCAGAAATGCTTTAAAGTGTCCAAGATAAAGTGCAAATAGATACACGAGTAAATGCAAGTCAAATCTATTTATAATGAATTGTCCATATGATCATGTCTCCAATTAGGGTGTCAACAGGTAAGCCTATTATTAATTTCCTTGCTGGATGCTTTATATTGTTCTAATTTGTTTCCTATTCCTTTTTTCACAGGAGAGGATATGCTGTCCCCGCAGTGCTGCCTGATGAGGAGCCTGGCTTGCTTACTCTTTTCCAAGTCCCTTTTTTTCAAGAGTGCGCCGCAAATTACTTCCAATCATCTGAAGCTGAAAGGAATTAACATTCACAAGTATAGCCTTCACAATGCAAATCAATATAATAAACACATAACATGTACCCAGAGACTCACATGTATTCTTTGACTGCAACTAATGAAGTGCTGGAGATGGATATTTAAACTTGGGTTGTTCAGGAAACCACCACCAGGTGGTCTTGATGAGAAATCTGTATATGGAAGAATTGCGATCAATGAGTATACGCGAGTCCTCCTTTATTTGTTGGTGCATAATTGTACGGAGACCAGCAATGGTAAACCACCTCTTGCCTTGAGAACCTCAGCTGGTGGCGCAATAAGTTGGCTGTGACTTGATGGCACTTTCCACCACCACCATATAAAACACAGATTTCTCGCTTCCACATTCCAGTAATTCCAACATTAAACACATGAAATTATAATAATTCTAACTGTAGTTATTAAACCAATGATAGCCAACTTCTAGCCTGCTGAAGTGCTCAGTCATGCTAATGGACTTCTGATCGAATCATTATTGAACTCTCAATAACTATTTTGGCTTATTGGGGAACAATGGACTTTCCCCATAGCTGGCAAAAACTGTCCTTGCTGCTGTCAACATATTTATCATTGTTCCATATGGAACGTGTACCATATCAATACAGTTTAAGGGGCAAAAAATTCCAGACTCTTTGGGAAGTCAGTCCCCCAAACAGTAGATTTTGCCATGAAACATCCCCGCCATATATGTTCAAATTCAACGTTAGAAAAACATTTTAAATTGATAGGTGTCTTTTCAAAAGGAATTCTTAACTGCATTATTTCTCTCTCCTTTCAGTGGTCTGGGCAAACTTAATAATAAACATTTCTCACCTCATATTTAAGATTATTAATAGATGGTTAATGGAAGAGTCACGCACACATCATCTCTGAAACCTTAAGCTGTATTGGGCAATGTAAAAACACCAGGTGTCTAGCTAGCGGTTAGAGTTTCCATTGATTTTACCTGGGACTTTTTTGCAACTGCTGATGTCATATGTAGGTAGAGGGTTCTTTCCAAACCACATTCACCAAAGGAATGTATGTATGTGCGTGAGAGAAAAGGAAAGAGCTAGTGAGCAGGGTGTTCATACTGTCAAACGGCAAGTGAAAATGTTACCTTATTAAGAAAAAAACTCCAGGTGCAGGTGCGTTTCACAGGCAACTCAGGTAGTGAGGGAGCTGAATAAGCCATTTCAGCTGTGACGTGTGCAAATTGTGCATCAGCTGTTGTTTCCCTCAATGGCATTTGTTGTTCATTTGCCCTTGTTAATCTTTAATGGAGAATTCTATGTTTAAAGAATGATGACCATAAAAAACTAATCAGTCTTCTTCACTCCCAGTCCCAGTGCCTCAGGTCGGCAGTGCTGAACCCTTGCGGAATTTTATTTATGCCGTCTGGTTTACTTTGAGTGAAAATTGGAGCACACTTCTCTTACACTCCCAAAGAGATTTTTTTCATATTTTCTTGATCAAAACCATGGGCAGACACCCTCCCTGCGTTTGCTGGTTAGATGCTAATATCTTGCATAACTATTCACCCTTCACAGATGTTAATTAGTTCAAACATACCTATTGTATCTGCTTATCTTATTTCATCCTGCACTAGATTTTATTTAATCCTTTGCCTATCTAACAATAGTTAGGAGTGGCCTCCATCCACTTTAAGTGATTAATCTTTTGAGTGGATCTTGTTTTAAATTGGACTCTTTCTATAACATCTCCTCCCCTGCATCTTTCTAGTGTGAATATAAATACATTCATATTATGGATATAAGATGCATACATCTGATGAAGTAAGCTTATGTACAATAAATTCTGTTTGTCTTTTAATTGCCATTAGACTACTGATTTATTTTGTAGTTACAGACTAACCCATCTGAAATTATCCCTAAATATTATTGTCTCCATGGATTTAGTTTTCTCCATAATTTCTGATAATGATGGTAGTTCTGGGATCTCCTGTGCCTGTTAGCAATTGCATGGATTCTATCATGAGTTCCCAGTGCATTCTTATTCTCTTTCTTAGGATGATATCACCGCATATATATTAACGGAGAAAGGCAGAGAACCTTTGCTCTCTGAGTCACATAGCTCTGATAAGCTTACTTCAGTCTTTCTAGCAGTACAAAAGTCTGTGGCCCATAATTATGGAATCATGTATAGACATGGGCACGAACGAAAAAAACCCCTTGAACACCCTGTTCGTCGTTCGGTGCCATCCACGAACAACAACAAACATGGATGAACATGAACTGTTCCCGGACATGTTCGTTGTTCATGGGGGCCAGAACCCCCCCCCACTTAGCCCCCCTCCCTTCAAACCCACTTACCTGGCCCTTTAAAGATCCCTTTAAACTATCAGCTGGCAGGTGGCAGGGGGGATTTCCCCCTGCTGCCTGCCAGCTGATAGTTTAAAGGGCCCTTTCCTGCCACGTGCAAGGGGCAGGACCCTTTAAACACCCCACAAACTGACCTTCCCAATGTCCAATATCCACCAAATTTGCACGGGACATAGTCCTCACTGTCCTCTGAAGACCTCCCAAGTTTCAGAGAGATTGCACCCTGGGAAAGGCATGATCCATGGGTCTCCCCGTTGGCTGTCATTTTCTCTTCACAGTGGCAAAAACAGGACTCTCTGCTGGAAGTACTTTGAAGGGTTAAAGCCAGAAGGAAAGCCAGAAGGACTTCAGACAGAGCTCAGTCCCTCCTTGCCTCTGGTTGCCAAGGGGATTGATTGCAGCAGGTGCCAGACTGTCTGGCTTGTCTAATGGCTGCCGAAGGAGGCTTTTAACGACCACCTGTTCATTTAGGATGGGGCCTCACCAAAAGCTTGTTCGAGAACAGCAGATTAGGCTGTTCGTTGGTTTTTTCTGTTCGTAATGCTGTTCATGCCCATGTCTAATCATGTATATTGTCACTTGTTCCCCATTTTTCTGACAGTGAGAAGACTGGGAGCAGTGGAAGAAGGGTTAATATTCATTGGATGAGACAGCACTGAAAACTTATAGCTTCTTTGTTCTATCTGTTTTATATATAAATATACAAGCAGAATGTACTGGAGGCTAACAGACGCTTACAGTAAGCAGCAAAACTGCTGATTCTAGATCAGGTTTCTAAAAAACAAAGATGTGGACCTCATAAACCTTCAACTGCTTTTAATTTAGCAAAAGTTACAGCTCTCTCTTACTTTCTCACTCTTTGTTAAAACAGGAACTGTTGTAAACTGTTTTGCTGCCCTACCCACTAAGTGAAATGTATTACCTTCCAAGGATAGGGGAGAGCGATTTTCAGCTTTCAAAGAATACTAATACTGTTTTAACACTGACCACCTCCTCTTTAAAAAAGAAATAGTCACCAGACAAGTTCTAGACAAGGATGATGGATCACCTCCGGATTTGGTTCACAAATACAGCCACAGTTTGTGATCAGCATGATCTAATTTTAAAAAAAATACTCATTTGTGGTTGAGGAATTTTGCTCATGCGAGAAAAAAAGAAAAAGCGCTTATTACACATATAAATTCTTGTATTGTTCTTCTGTGGTTTCCGTCCTTCCCATCCATTGCTGCTATCTC
Source organism: Eublepharis macularius (assembly GCF_028583425.1). NCBI lineage: Eukaryota > Metazoa > Chordata > Lepidosauria > Squamata > Eublepharidae > Eublepharis > Eublepharis macularius. The sequence continues at coordinate 51,268,417 of NC_072790.1, forward strand.
GCTTCCAAATCTGCTGCGCTTTAAGTACTCAAATATTAACATTTCATAGATGTGCAGTTCCTCCTCTGTTCCTTATGGCTAGCAAAGGCAGGCAAACTTCTTGAATCTGGCCCAGTTCTCACATTCTTGCACTTTATCATGAGAATTATAGATCATTCACTTCCCCCCACAGGTCATTTAAATGATGTCTGAGGATTGCACACACATGAACTGTGAGTAACCTATATTCAACAAGCAAGTCATTTTAATGACCCAACCACAACCATCTATTTATTTATTAAAATAGCTCCATACCACTTTTCTTTACTGAGAGTCAAGCTACAAGTGACTTTTTCCACGCGTAGAACACTTGATCATTTTCGCAAGTCTTCCTGGGAACTGAAGTCCCAGTGTCCTTCCCCTCTCTGTTAGAATCGCTGCCTGAAGAGCCAGAGAAAGCTGGCTGCAGCAGCAGCTTTTGTAAATCGTTCCTCCAGTCACAAGCCTGCTCTCGATCTTTGTGGGCGGGCAGCTGCAGCTTTCTCCCTGGGCATCTTGCTCCCAGGGAGCTGCTCTGGATTTGCAAAAGCTGCTGCTGCAGCAGGCTTTCTCTGGCTCTTCAGGCAGTGATTCTAACAGAGAGGGGAAGGACACTGGGACTTCAGTTCCCAGGAAAACTTGCGAAAACGATCAAGTGTTCTACGCGTGAAAAAAGTTACTTGTAGCTTGGCTCTGAGAGACAATTCAAGGTGATCCAGTGAGGTGCTCTACTCGCTTGTTAATGTTCCATACACATCAGTTAAAAATCTAAAATTATAAAGGTTGACTGTCATCAGCCAGACCAATAAAAACAACCTAACCTAACCAGTAAATCTGTTCAAAAGCCGTCATAAACACGATCTTTTGCATAGGCTGCAAAAAAGAGAAGTTGGTGTACCTCGGACCTGTGTTAGAAGCCCAGGCAATTACAATCACTGGTGATCATGAAGGTTCTATCAGCTGAATGCACAGGCACAAAAGATGCCAAAAGCTGCAACCCCACAATTTACAAACTATAGCTCATTTAGCAACGAATAACTTACAAAATAAGTTATGCCTTCAAATGTGGTCACTATGCAGGCACAAAGCTGCTTACCGTTACACCCCATTCAAATATTGAACAAAATATCAAGGCTATCCTGTGAGAGCCTCAACTCACATATAAATGAGAAATTCAATTGCAGAAAGTTCAAATATATATCACGTTTTTGGAATCTTCGCAGCATCTCTGGTTTCGGTAAACAGCAACTATTTTCATTCAGGCCATCACCAGAGAGAAAACATAAAACCTGAGGTTAGATCCAAAGGTTCTATTTCACCAGCAGTGTAATCTTCTTGCAGTGCTAGAAACCTTCCACTGATGGAACACACTTCTTTTCTTGGAGCAAGGCCCTTTACATGTGAATTAAGCCTTTGGGTCCAACCCATATTTATACTCCACTGTCACTGTGTCTTGTGGCCTCAGACCAGCACTGTGTGTCTGCACATCAGTCTGGCCTCTGGGGAATTGTTTTTCTTTTAGTTTTCGCTTTGGTTTTTTGGTTTTCCATTCCTTCTGAGAATACTTTTACTGCGATCTTTTTTGGGAAGCCAATTTTGAATCAATTTTTTTCTTTGTGCGTAATTTTTTTTTGTCCCCTCCACTGCCACCCACCTCCAACCCACTTTTCAATGATTGGCTGTTCATCACTATCAAACCACTTATCCCTCTTTCCTTTCCCTTCTTCCTGATTTTTTTAAAAAAACCTTCCATTTTCATAGCTGTCAGGCTCCTCAATGAGGATGTTGGAGCCTGGGGGAGGTGCACCCTCTAGACTGGCACCACCTTCCACCGTTGCTGCAGGATGGGCCTCAGACTGGGAGAGGAAGGGTGTTTATAGCACCCTCATACCCTCTCTCTCCATTTATGGTGTTGGTTGCCTGGCTCTCTCTCTTTCTCTTTGTTCCTCTACAACATTCACCACACTCTCCTCATCGGCCCTTCCTGCAACTGGCCTTTATAGGGGCCATCCTGGCTGGTCCCTGCCCCTTTCCCCAAGCTCTATCACTTGCACCCTCCTCTCTGCCCCATTGGGGCTGCCCTGCCCAACCAGGAGCCATGGATCCTCTCCTCCCTCTGCCCCTGCTCTCCTCTGGCCCAGTCAGGCCACTGCTGCAGGGAGGGGAAGACCGACCCCTTCCAGGATCCCCTCCCACAGGCCTGTGCAATGAGTGGCATGGTCAAGGGTGGCTGCAGGCAATGACTTTGGTACCGGAGCTGGATCAACTTGCTGATGCCTCCTGGGCTCTGTCTGGGTGGGCCCTGCTCTTCCAGACACTCCTCCCCTTGGCAGAAACAACAGCTGGGCCAGGTCCTTCAAGTTATGCATAGATGCTTCAAACACAGGCCTAGGGGCATGCTCGCCCAGGAGTGGGATGGTACGAAAGTCCCCGTCCTCTTCCTTAGCTGGAAGCTGCAGGCCCCTGAATGACATTACACGACAGTGGAGGAAGAGGCCCTAACAGTTAAGTTGGCCGTGGGAGCCCTGCAGTATTACCTCATCAACAATCCCTTCATTCTGGTCACCATTCATGCACTCCTGCGTTTTGGTAGTGTTATCAGTGTCTTTTTAAAAACATAGTAAATAAGATGGGGCGGTGGGGATTTTGCCTCCCAAAATGTCACAAATAACAAAATTAAATATGACACAATACTGTAAATAAACTTAACCTCTTCATTTACTATTTTTATTTTTGTATCATGTGCTGGTGCTCTTTATACATATGCGCTTACAGTAAGTCAAATCAAAAGCCTAAAAACACATTAACTCTGTTCAGAGACAGCTAGGCCCCAATACCTCCCTTGAGGCATGCAAGCTTTACTACTAGGGCTGCCAACATTCAAGTGAGGCCTGGCGAGGTCTGAAATTACAACTGATCTCCAGACTACAGAGATCAGTTCTCCTGGAGAAAATAGCATTGGAGTGTAGACATGGCATTATTACTCCCTGCTGGGGTCCCTCCCCTCTTCAATTTCCCAACCCAGAGTTGGCAATCTAATTTACTATTCCAAGCCTGTTTATTCCCAGAATTCCCTATATGTGAGCAGCAGTGTTTCTTTAGCTGAAACAAACAGCAGTCCAGCATGACTGGTCTGCAATCCCCCAAAACACTCTGTAAGCTTTAGCACTGCAACTGATTGGCTCCTTGCAGGTGATTTTTAACTTCTAATTGTTTCACTTAACTCAAGTGATTGATCTATTTTGTATTGCAAAATATAACTAGTAAATGTGGTTCAGCGTGCACAGTTAGTTATGTACAGTTTAATTTTGGATTTTATAGGCTTGCCAAACCCCACGTGGTACCTGTAGTTCTCCTGGAATTACAACTGATCTCCAGACTATGAAATTGGTTTCCTTGAGGAAAATGGTAGAGGTAGGGTTTCCAGGTACCTTCGCCTGCCAATCTGCTAGTGATTGGCAGGAGGTGGAAAGCCCCCTGGAGGTCGCCCACCACCAGCAGGCACCCCAGGAACACATGTGATGCATGCACACTCCCAGCCAGCACGATGACATCACCCCTGGGAGTAATATTATCGGGCTGGCCACAGGAGCGCTCCTGTGACTAGAGATGGATACGAACAGAAAAAGAACCACGAACATGATGTTCATTGTTCGTTGCCATCCACGAATAGGGACTCACAAACAACCATGAACATGGCTCTGTTCATAAACATGTTTGTGGTTGGCTGTTTGTGGGGGCCAGCAGGCTCTATTCCAGCCATCATCCAAGTCAAGACCCCTACTGCTCCACTCCCAGAAACCTGACCTGAGCAGGCAGCAAGAAAGGTACCAATAATAAATAATAGCTTGGCCCAGAGCCTGGCAGCAGTCCTGGAACCTGAAGGTGTAGATCCCTATCCCACCACACACAAAGAAAATTCAAGCTACAATGCACTCTCCCTGTCTCTATCAAAATGCCAACAGCAACTGTCTCTCCCTCTCCACTGTCTGCAAACTAAGCCAGAGCTGGGAGCCCCCCTCCCCCCTGCTCTTTGCTCCCTTGTAAGAAATTTGGAGCTCCACACTTGAAAGGAAGACCTGCCTATCAAGATAAATTGGTCTTAGATTGGGGTTTCCAGGGCAACAGCAGGAGTTCAGACAGAGTTCAGACAATCCCTGCCTAAGTTGCCAAGGGAATTGATTGCAGGTGCCAGGCTGTCTGGCTTGAGGAACAGCAACAAACGAGGCTTGAAATGATCACCTGTTCGTTTAGAATGGGGCCTCACAAATAGCTTGTTTGCGAACAGCAGATTGGGCTGTTCGTGGCTTTTTTTTTGTTCGTATTGCTGTTTGTGCCCATCTCTACCCGTGACTTGTTCGGGGATGATTTTGGCCTCAAACAGGCTGAAACAGCCGTGCACAGAGTGCAAGAACACTCATGTGGCCAGCGTGATGACATCATTTCTGGGAGTGATGTCATTGCACAGATGCCAGAGTACACGTGCACACGTTGCATGCATGAGAACACAGACCATGCTGCCAGCATGAGGTAAGTGCCTGGAAGGAATAGGGATCTGGCAACCCTATTTGGAGGGGAGTCTATATGGCATCACATTCCCATTGAGCTCCTTCCTTTCCCCCATATTCTTTCCCAGGCTCCACCCCAAATGACCAGGAATTTCCCAGCCTGGAGAGCTGGCATCCCTAGTTTTGATGATACCTATCTGGCATATTGTTCCTCCCAGTGAAAACTAGCCCTGACTTTAATATAGTTGTAATTAATGTGTTTTGTACAAAATATGCATAAATGGGTTGTTGAATGTCAAACCACTTCCTTTTCACTACCCTGTGCCTTTTCTGAGCAAGCTTTGTGTATTGGTTAGAGTACTAGACTAGAAGGATCTGGGAGACCCAGGTTTGAATCCCCACTCTGCCATTGAAGTTCAGTTGGTGACCTTGTGCTAGTTGCTCTTTCTCAATCTAACAGTGTGCTTGTTATGAGGATAAAAGAAGATAACAATGTAATTAGCTGTTTTGGGTTCCCGTTGGGGGATAGATAGTCTGTGTTCACTATGCAGACTTCAGTCACCGTTGTCTGGACTCGGAGTGTTTCATAATTAGGCCTAGGATTGCTAGAGAGAGGTCCAATTCAAGAGACTTATTTTGTATTTCAGTCATTCTGTTAGCCTTCTGGCTTTAGAGCCTGAGAAACGTTCTACTGTTTTCCTCAGCAACACAAGTTTATAGAAAATGAAAGCTGAGATACTGACGTAAAGGAAGAAGTTTGTGGCAGGATATTTTTTTTTTAAAAAGTCCCTTCAGACACATCACATAGGACTGTGAAGGATGTCAGGTTTTATGACAACCATTCAAGGATATGGCATAGTTCAGTATTTAGGCTAATAACCTACAATCTGAGGTGTGTGGGAGTCCAAAGAATCATGTCAAAGAGTTTACCTTGTCTTGGGTCATAGCTAGAAGAATAACAAACAATATTCTGAAGCCAGATAATACACTTCTGTGGATAAAACTAAGCAGGACTGGCTCTATGTACTCTCTGTACTGGAGACTGTATAGAAATCATATATAAGCTGTATTTTGGAGGAAGAACAGGGTATGAATGTAATAAATACATTAAAAGTTGCTAGAAAAATCATGGTGGGACTTTGCTAGGTACAACTATTTTTATTTTTTTTATCAGATCGCATGCCTTGAGAACTCTGCACCAAAGTCCCCGCAAGACATGCTGCTCAGCTGAGATTAGGTACTGAATTTCATACTTATTTTAATTTACTTTATTTGCTAATATTTACTTGCCCAGAAAAAGCACAGTTCAGATGCAGCATCTGATTTTCTACTTTCTTTAAATAGTCATTAGGAGGAAGAAGGAAGGAATATGAGATTATTACTTGTAAATATTTACACTCTGTTCCTCTGTGCTAATGAGCCTCTGCAAAGGATAGCAAGAGATAATATTTTTGTTCCTTAAGCCCTCTGAGTGGTGTGATAGGGGGAGCAGGCCACATAGGCAGTAGACCGATGTTCTCCTATAGCAGGGCTGCCGCTTCCCGAGGAAGACACCCTCTCCAGCCATTGTTCATTAGTATGTGCTCATGCATCTTAACAGGCGACTGTTCTACAAATGGCTATTACCTAACGATGGAACTAAGCCAAATAAATATATATACAATGGAACTGAGCCAAATAAATATATAAACCACCTCTGGGAGGCAATAAATCTAGTATTCACACAGATTGTACAAAGAAACACTGGCCTATAAAAATTCACCTCAGAATGTAAAAAGAACCCAATGGCCTATCATGTTTGGCATTTTCTCTTGGACAATGACTAGTCAGATGATTCCAGGAAGCCCTCATGAAGGCAGTTCTCTGCCACTTTTAGTCCGTGAGCACCTGGTATTTAGAGGCTCTTCTGTCTTTGAATGTGATGGTTCAATTATTAGATTATGAATTTGTTTAATCCTTTTTTTAAAAAACTGCCCACACTAATGAATTCCCCCCCCCTTGATGTGTTTCCCGCTTTTCATTGCACTCATGATAGCTCACAGCATACGAAAGATCCATTCTGATATAGGGTTGAATCTACGGTACTAATAATTCCCTCATATGGAAGGGATTTCTTTTAACAAAATGGGACTTTACCGCTTCCAGTCACTGCAGCCCAAATGTTCCCCCGAATGTTGCTTGTAGGAGATAAGGGACTGTAAGGAACAACATGAGAAACAAATTGAGGGTCTGAGATGGGTGGAAGGAACTGGCGAAAATCACCCTCCCCTTCTTGTTAGCAGAAATTTACTGCCAGATTCAACCCTAAAACACAACAATTTAGAGTGTCTACACGAGACGTACATGAGGACACTCACGTTTAGGGAGATGCAATGTTAGCTGGGATGCGTAGGTTAAAAAGAGATGGCGTAGATCATTTCTCACAGGGTTTTTTAATTTGATCTTCCCCTCCTGAAAGGGGACCTTTCGGGGAGGCAAAGATTAAATTAACGAACCCTCTGAGGAGCTCTCTCTGCCGGCTCTGGTTTTTAAAACTGCCCTCTTGTAGAGTGGTGAAATGGACAGAGCCTTTGTCTTTGCTTCCTGGCTAAGATTGTGTCTCCCTACACTTGAACATTCCCGTGCAAGATGTCTCATTTAGAGACATTCTTAGAACTAAGCAGTAACTAAATATCAGTATTTACAAAAGCACAGAAGTTTGTAAAAGCTCACTTTTAAAAAAAGGTTTAATTTAGTTTAGCAAACTAGTTTAGTTTAGAAAACCAAATAGCAAAGTTGTTCACCTGCCTGCCTGCCCAGCTACCCCAACTTGGCTGGTTCTGTAAGGGACGTGCAGCTGCCATAGAAGTGCTATTTCTCACACTTGTTTGTTTTGACTGTCAATAATCACTGATGAGCTTGAAAGTTGTGTGGGGTCAAATGCAGACAGCCAGTCCCTTCAGGTACGTTGGTCCCAGGTTGTTAATGCTAGCGCTTGAAACTGAATCCAGAAGCAGCCAGTAGGTGCAAAGGCAATCTTAGTAATTCTGGGCCCTGGGTGACAGTGGGGCCCCAGAATCACTGCCCTACTAATGGGAGCAGGATGTGGGCATGGTTTTATGGGAAACAAGTGACAAATGCTGGCCTGAATCTGTCCAAGATCAAGACTCTTATGTTGTCTTCACTAAGGACAGTTCCCGCTTGCAGCTGAGGGCTTCAAGGCTGAGCTTGGTCTATGTATCTACTTCAAAGTAAGTCCTACCACGTTCAATGGGGCTTACTTCCAGGAAATTGTGCATAGGCTTGCAGTCTTGGTCTGTTGAATAGCTTTGGGTTGCCACCTTCCTATGGCTGCATTTGTGGTGTCTGGTGCTTACTATATTCAACAGGGGACAGATCAAAATTAAATAGGGCTGTCCTCTACAAAATATGCCCGATGACTGCCCTAGCCCATGCAGCTGCTAGAACAAGGTAAGGCAGGCAGATACATTCTACGCTGGCTGCAACTTTTGAGTTGTCTTTAAGGACAACCCCCTGCTGAAGTCAAGTTTGGAGGTCAGCGTGGCAAAGTCAGTTCTATCTGCGCAAGGTGAAGATGAAACAGCACCCATAGTTATCTGTTTTTCAAAAAGCAGGCCCTGGCCCCTGGACCCCTGTACTTGCATTGACAAAGACAGTGCATGTCTTTGGCAGTAATTTCCATAGGTTAACTATGCATTCTGTGAAACAGCTTCTTTCATTTGACCTGAATCTACCACCAGCCAGTTTAATTGGATGACCCTATGTTTGATTATTCATAAAAGGTTGAACCTTTTCCTCTATCATCACCCTCCAAACTGTTCATAACATTATGATTCTGTGTCACGTCTCTACTAAGAGTCACCTTTATACTAAATTAATTTTTTCCTCACAGAAGCATCTTCCCAACTCCTTGAACAAATGCCCTTTTATGTAAATCTTCTAGTTCCATTTTTTAAAAATATGGTCAACTTGAACTGAACAGAGTATTCCTAATGTAATTATTGCGCTATAGACTTATATAAAGACATTATACTACTGGCTGTTTTATTTTCCATACCTTTCCAAATAACATCTAACACTTATTATGAGGAGGCTATTCCTCGTCACGTTCTCTGTGGCCAATGTAAAGTGTGCACTGGCCCTGGAACCATGGGTGGTGGTGGATGCCAAGCGACCATTATGGCATTCCAACATCCTGAGTGCTCCTCCTCCTCCTCCTTGAAAATGGGTGGGGCAGTGATTCAAAGTTATCATATCTCTTTGCTTTGTGCTGTGGTTTTATAGACATGAAGTCTTACTGACATGTATAAGAAAAGGAATCCCCCCCTTTTCCTTCCACCAAGGAAATCCAAATGCTTCTGTCCCTTAAGATACACAAATCTAGAGGCCCGTCACTACTAACAATAGTGTGGCTAAATTATATGTTATCCCAGCACATCCCAGTAGTGTGATACAGATAATATAATTGTACTGAGACACTTTTTGGCATACTTCCTTTTTCCTTGTTGTTTACTAAATTATATGTTAAACAAGAGAGTTTACTATGCCTTGCAGTCCCAGAAAAAAATCCATGATTTCCACCTTCCATTCAGGTATCTTGAAGATACTCTTGAAGTACTCTATCCTGAGCAGCAGTTATGGAATCCCTATAATTCAATTGTCTCTCTAAACTGAGAACATCCATAACTGACTTCCTTTCAATCTTAGGTTCATAAAGATGGTCTCACATTGTTAGAACATGAACTCACAAGTTAGCAATGGGTTGTGAACCTCCAGGTAGGGCCTAGATTTCTTCCACAACTGGATATCAGTTTCCCCGAACAAAATGACAACTTCGGAGGGTAGACTCTATGGCCGCACACCCCTGCTGAGCTCCCTCCCACCACCAAACTCCACCCTCCACAGGCCCTGCTTCCAAATCTCCAGGAATTTCCCAACTCAGAGTTAGAAACCACATGCCAATGATGCAAAAATTCACTCCCTGGAGCCATTTCAGATTAAGAAAATAGCCAAGGTTGCCAACTCAGACCTGGGAAATTCTTGGAAATTTTGTGGTAGAGTCTGGGAAGGGTGGAGTTTGGGGAAGGAGGGAACTCAGTGAGGTATAGCGCCATACAGTCCATCCTCCAAAGCAGCTATTTTGCCCAGGCAAAACTATCTTTGTTATCTTGAAATCAGTTATAATTCTGGGAGATCTTCAGGCCCCAACTGGAGGTTGGCAAGCCTAAAATGGCATGGGGAAGGCTTAAACCCCCTCCCCAGCACTACAGTTCCAATCCAAATTGAGGCCCTTCATGCCAGAAAATTAAGTTATAAGACAACAAAACTGGGAGCTCTGTCCATGGATTTACCAGTTTCACTTTTAGCTCTTAGATGTGTCCTTCCAGTCCCTGTGGTCTGTATGCTTTGATGATGAGACCAAAGCCCAACATTCTTTCTAAATGTTTGTAGAGGAAAGGTATACTTTATCAGGGCCTGGGTCCAATCTCTAATCAGGGCTACCTGTCAACAAAAAGCACTGATGCCTGCAGATGTTTCACTTATGTCTGTCTGTCTAATCATCTCCCTTTCTCAGTGAGTCAATATGAACTATAGTGGGAATATCAAATAAATAATGCAAGTAGGTTACAGCAACAGTCAATACACGACTCTGCAGTCCCTATCACCTTTCCAAACTCTCTGAACCATTCTGAATACAGTACAGCCCCCCTGCTCCTTCCCTCCCCACATCCAGCCATTTCTGAACCCAGGAAAATGTATGGGGTGTAGGATCCACATGGAGCAAATTGCCTTGTTGATAGGTAAATGGGTTGGTGCTATTGGTACAAGAGCCTTCTGTCAATTATATCTAGTCCATGCTACATATAACCCCAGTGCTGTATCAGTTTCACTGGTTATCTATTTTCTTCTGGCCTAATTCAAAGTACTGGTTAGCATGTTTAAAGCCCTTCATGGCCTAGCGTCCTCATACATATTGAACTGCATTCCTGATATCTTCTCACACACCAGTTACACTGGCATCTACCTACGGTACCCTCTTTTAGGGCTGTCCATTTGGCAACGGCTAGATCAAGTGTTTCTTAATGGAAGGCCAAGTCCCCTGTAACGGTTTACCAGAGTGGGTATCTTCATTGGCTGCATTTATGAAGGCCTGCAAGACAGATGTATTTCATAGGGCTTTTGGTGGAGGGTAAATTGCTTTGGCAGATTTGTTTGTGGTTTTAATCTAAATGTTCTTTTTTAATCTGTGCATTTGTGTTTAATGTGCATTTTAATCTTTGTTTTTACTTTGAATTGGTTTTTGATTTTTTGATTTTACTTTGCACATGTGCTTTTATCTCAATCATTTATGTTTTTTTGTTCTTGCAACCTGTTGCTATATAACTTGTTGTTTCTGTAACCTCATGGCTGGATTATTGCAACACATTCTACATTGGTCTGCCCTTAAAGACAATGCAGAAACTGCAGGTGGTCCAGAATGCAGCAGCCTGATTATTGTCGGGGCTAGGTGATGGGAGCACATGCTGCCCATTTTGATGCAACCCTCAAACTGCAATCTTATGCACATTTATTAGGGAGTAAGTTCCATTGAAGATAGTGGAATTTATTCGCAGTAACTATGCATGTGACAGAATATCTTTATTTTTTTTTACAAAATGAGCCAGATCCTTCATAGCAATCTACATTCAGGGCACAAATAGTATGTTAGTCTATTGCTGGAATGTGTCAAAAGCATTTTAGTTGATATGACAAAGGCCCATATTTCCAAACCAACAAAGCTCTGATCCAGTTTGAATTAAAGTCAACAGGAGAGTTTTTGTTGGATTTAGATAGACTTGTGAGATCATTTGTGGTTAACATTTTAAAGATGTAGTGCCCCTTGAAATGATTAGAAGTAGACAAAACAAAGGGAACATTTCTTTATTGGTAAAGAGAACTTGTCCAAATGACCTAATGGAGCTCCAAGATAGCTGCATTTACAGGATTTGGAATTCATTTGCTAAATTTTATAGGATATATTTTCCACATACAGGGGTAAGCCAAAGCCCAGTATTTTCTGGAGGGAGGATTACAACCTCAAGTTACCAAGTATGCCATAATCTCTTCTCCCTAAGTGATACATCAAATTGAGTTGTTTATAGCAAAATTATGACAATATTTATTTAATACTTTTTAATACTGCCCTTCCACCAGGGTGCTCAGGGTGGCAATAAACACATTTTTAAAACCTTGCACATATTTATTAGGCAGCTCAGGTTGCCGTTTCCACTCCAGTTGTAGATTTAGGACACTCTGATGTGCAGAGATTGTAAATGGTACTTGTCCCTATGGTGGTCAAAATACAAGAAGAGAGGCAGTGTTGTGTAGTGATTAAAATGCCAGACCTGGACTGGGGACAGCCAATAAAGCTCCCTTTGGGCCAGTCACCTTCTCACAGCCTCATGGAGTGGCTGTGAGGATAAAATTAAGGAGAGGAGACACTGCATGCTACCTTGAACTCCATGGAGAAAGGTCATATAGCTTATTATTATTGATGCTATGCTCCCCCTGCAAATGGTAAGCCAGATTCTGCCACTGGAGGTAAGCGGTATTACTCTGCCTAATGATAATCCATCCCTGTTAAGTGCAGCCTTAGACCAAAGTACTTATTTGCTGGTGTGGTGATCACCTTTTCTTTGTCTGCCCCAAAGAGTGCAAATCCACACATTCCCAGTTAAACCCAGATGATTCTGAGACCACGATAGTGGCTAGGACTGGGAAAGATGAGAAAGGAGGATGATAAATAATGTAAATAACATACAAACAAACACCTGCTTCCAACCCCTGAAAGTGAATGGAGAGCCACCTGGAAGAGTCCTAAATATACAAATACGGTACACTGAGTATAAGGAATACCATATCACATCCTAGGCAAAGATAATGGATCAAAAAGTTGGAATAATCCAAGGAACACAAGGCCTGGACTATGGAAAAAACTATGGCTTCCCAGTTGTGGATTTTCCTGTTGATTTGGATATCTATGTATACACAAATATCTGCCAATCTCCAGGAAATACGAAAAAATGAAACTGATTTGTCTGAAGTTGCGTTGTCTGCTGTTTTTCTAAATACAATAAAAGAGAGGGAATATGAAAAAAAATCTTTGCGATTGTGGAACCAACCCTTCTTCCCTGCTAGTCATGCAGAAAATAAAACTTACTGAAGCCTACCCAGGAAATAGGAACCTTCAGATGCTATCAACTTTTTGCCCAGTACTTGGGGAGGTGTCCCAGCATCTTGGCTTGCTGCCTGCTAGCACCTCAGGTGCTAGCGGGAAGAAATGAGGGAAAGAAGCTTATGCCAGCACTGTGAAACCCAACCAGGAGGCACCTCCACTATCAGAACCTAACAACTCGGTGGGAAATCCACAAATGGAGGGAAAATGGAACATCAACATTTATAATAATAAATATGGAGTGTATTCATGTGCAAAGTGCTCATAAATACTTATGTTCATCTAATAAATATTCATACAAATATTTATTTATTTATTTAATTCAAATTTGTATTCCGCCCTCCCCGTGAGCGGGCTCAGGGTGGATAACAACATATTAAAAATACAATTAAAATACAATTAAAAATTCATGTTCATATAAATTTCCAATATACAAATTCGATACTCATAAATACAATAATAACTACAGCCACGTGAGTAAAGTTCATAGATTCTCTAATATGAAGTAAATATCTTTTCTTATCACAGCTGAAGCCGAGAAAAAGACTGTAATCCAACTAGAATTCCACAGGTAAGTATACTTCAATAGTCTGTTCTAAAAAATTCTTTTAGGCAAAGGAAGTACACAAGGACCTCCTGTCTGAAGTAAGGTAGGTGTTCAACAGGTGTTCAATAGGTGTATCTTCTACCGTTCCTTCCTGTAACTATTTTATATCCTTCTCACAAAAGTAGAGATGCTATGAAGAACCAAATAACTCTTGAGGAAATCACTCACAGGTAAAGCTCTCAAGGTGTATAAATTTTCCAATAACAAACCACCTTATTTTGTCGGTGGAGACAAGAAAATGGAAGGGGACCCAAAGGATCCCAGAGCCCAACAAGTGGCCAGCTAGATATTCCAACTTGTTTCATACATATGACATCATCAGGGGCTGGAGAGTCATACCACCCATATACACAATGTCTTCTAATAACAATATTCAGTGCATTATCTTGGTGTGCCTAGCAGATACAGCTGCCACCTGCGTTGTGGCAGTGTGCTTACACCATTTCTGGTAGAAACTGGAAATGGCGTGGTGGATGTTTTAGAATCATAGAGTTTTTGTAAATGCTAAAGTGACATTACTTCCATTTTTCTCCCAGGGGTTGCTGGTTGTGGCCTGGCAACCCTACCAGTACTGTACGGGCAAGCTTCCTAATGGATTCATCCTTCATCACCCCATACTTCGAAGAACATGGTCCGGTGTTTGGCATAATATGGCCTAGCTGCTGACGAGCCATTAACATCACTACCATGCCTTCCTATAGTCCTTCAATATATACTTAATCCTTGAAATCAAATGCTGGGGTGGGGGTGGGGGGTAGAAAAGAGGCTCATTCACACTTACTGCTTGTAGAGTGGGAGCTGCTTCCTTGTGATGATCTGGTAGGAGGTAACCATGCAGTTGGTATCACACAGGGGACTCCTGTAGTTAAACATTTCCCGGTGTAGTGTGGGAAGATGCCATGAGGAAGATGTTCACTCATCACCAAATATAATTGCACCGGCTGTTTGAGATTGTTTTGAGGTATTCTTTAATGGATTTGATTGTGATTCTGGCTTTGTACATAGGAGGACTGGAGGATGCTACAGGTCATATTTGGGTGTAGGAGTAATTAATTTTTAAGAGAAAGGAATGAGCATATGGTTTTCAGATGCAGCTTATAGTGTATGGTTTGCTCATGCCAGCCTGTGGAAAAGCCATGTTTGAGACATGCAGCATGAAGCTGGTTCCACACTTGCCATTTGATCTACAACGGCCATGTTTTGTTCATTTAATTTTTATCAGCCATCCGGGTAATGTCATGATCACCCTGCTGCATTCCATTATTATCTGAAGAGCTCATTTGTGTTGATTTTTTTTTCTTACTTAAAATTCAGTCGCAGTGCTAGGTGCTCCCGTCTGGACCATCAGAGTGATATTGCGGTTTCCCCCAGGTCTAATGTCTGTTAAAACATTTTATGGCTTTAGTTTCTCCTGGCACCCTGATTAATTGATTCCTGTTTTCTCTGGACTCGTTCTCATGATTAACTTTTCTTATTGTGATGGAGAGAGACGGAGTTTAAGAAGGTTTTTAAAAAACAAATTTACTCTGCTGCAAGCTATGCCACTGACCTTTTTGTTCAGTTGTTAATAACCACTATCTTATAATAGTATTATAATGCTAATAAACAATAACAAAATTAGTGGGGTGAGGGATTCAGTGGTAATTTACATTAATGAAAGCAGGTGAGCCGTTTTTGCTGATTCTCCCTTGCACTGCAGACTTCAGACTTGGGGCCAAGCTACAAGTGACAAATGACACTTGAATGGCAAGTGGATTGAGTGGAGGGCAAGTGAACAGGGAGAAATACACTTGCCATTCAAGTGTCATCCGTCACTTGTAGCTTGGCCCTTGCCCTTTATGCTCTTTGTGGGAGTTCCTGATCCCCGAGGGACAGCATTTGGGGCTGCAGCAGAACAGGAGAAGTGAGCGTGTCCTGTCCTGTTCACAGAAACCCATCACTGGATCTGACCTACTGAGCCTGGTTTGTTACCGAGTAAAAAAAAAGTACTTAAGCCCACTCCCCGCACCCCCAGCTGATTTATTCATGGCAACAGGAAACGCTGGAAAACAGGAAGTAATTAATAAGCCTGGAAACAACAGAACAAGACGGAAATTGCAGGAAGAATCACAACATTGCTACTTCCAAGGAGACATAGGCCGTTTTCACACAGCCACGTGCCCGCAAGGTCGCGCAAAACTCACGGCATAAAAGTGTCTTCCTAGCGTGATTTCCCAGCACGATCCCGTTTAATGGCGCTTTTTCTGACGTCATCGGGTCATTAAAGGGGATCATGCCGGGAGATCGTGCTAGGAAGACGCTTCATGCTGTGAGTTTGCACAATCTCCCGAGGCGCGTGTGAAAAAGACCATATAGTAGCATCTTGCCCATAAGGATTTTCTTAAATGGGGAATGTGGCACTTTATAAGGTGCTATGTGGAACCCGTTTCAATTCTTTTTGCAACAGAATGCAGAAAACCAAGAACTGAACAGCACAAAAAGGTCATAGTGTGGACTCATACTCAATATGTGGCAAGTGCAGCGGTGTGCGTGTATGAGTGCCTTACAAAAAGCCCCAGTGGTGGGTGATGTGCATTTCTTTTTAGTTTGCAATTCATGCCAGTATTCAGCATCTTCACCCAATGCTCACTTGACCTTAAGCTATTTTGTAACTAGATACTGATTTCTTTTCCTGCCATATCCTCTTTTGCTTGACAGCAAAATCTCTCACTAACAGTAGGCTTATAACATTCGAACAGAAGTCATTACTGCTGCCCAAACATGCGAAATAGGAGACTTAATGAAAGGCATATTTTTTTTAACTTATAGCATCATTCTAAATGTGTTCATTTGGATCTAATGGAGTTTGTTTTCGAGTGAGCATGCTTAGTATTGCAGGCTAAGTTATGAATATACAGTTAAACATCTGAATTTTACACCTATGTGGACAGCTAACACTGGAACACTAACACTACACATGCTCACTCTAGTGTACATCACAGGGACCTGTAAATGTTTTTTGTCTCTGTAGGGATTGCACATGTGCAGAAGAGATTTTGGTAGCAACCACAGATGGGAACTAACATCTACATTAGCCTGAGATGCAAACGTCTTTCTACTTCCCCGTTTTATGTTGCTTTTATATAAATGCTTCCGTGGAAAAACCAAGTAAGAAACTCCGTATTGTTATAAATACTAATTAGGTGATCTCTATCTAATACAGCCTCTAGTTCAGTGGTCCTCACCTTTTTCAAGCCTGCAGGCACCTTTTGGAATTCTGTCACAGGTCGGTAGGCATAAACACCAATGGCTGTAATGTCAGGAAGTGAGGCATGCATAACTCTAATAATAACTGTTCAGCATTTCAGGAACAAGTTCTGCTTCAGCATGCCTTTTAAAATGAACATATTGTTTAAAAATACTGTGCAGTACACACAGCTTACCTTTAGTCATGCAGTGAAGATCCTTATAGCTGCTGCTGTTGAAGTGATTTTTGAAAACTACACAGCCAGTCAGATCAATTAGAAACACTGCTGGGCAAAATCTCCACCTGTCCCTGCCCACTTTCTAAAAGTATTCGGTGAAAGCCAGGAAAGGTGTCAGTGGGTGCCATTGCACCCACGGGAACCATACTGGGGACACCTGCTCCATTTGTTTAAAACCAGTCAGCTTTCATTTTGTTTATGTGATCGAGAGATGGATAGCAGAGTGAAAAGGGAGAGATTAACACTGAAAGAACCAGCTCTTTCCTTTCCTAGATTTCCATCTTGTGGGGATGCATGCTGCCAAAGTATACATTGAATGCGCAGGTGTGGATTGGGTCTTTTAACTCCCTTGGATGGTTCTTGGGAGGTTTGCTGGAGGCACGCAGGAAGTCCAAGCTGAGTTCTGGTAGTAATTACAGACAGACATTAACTTGCTTACAGCTTCTTCTCTTGCTGCCACTGGCTGAATCGGGTTTGGATGTCGGGAGGAAACAAGGGGCAGGTGACTGTTGCCTGTTTCTGGACTGGCTCCAAGCCAAGCGGCCCTGGCTTGCTGCTGAGCTGTTAATAATAAAATCTGCCCCTTTACATGCAAATAGATGTGCATTGCCTTTTGATATGGAGAAGCTTCTTCAGGAGGGCGTGGATGTGTTGGAAACTGCATAGGGGGATTACTTGGAGCAGAGAAATGGGCCGGGTAAAGGTGAACCATAATAATAATAAGTTTATGACCTAAAAATCAGTGTTTATGTATAACATATAGGCATGGGGCCCTGGAGAATTTTTGTGCATGCAAAGGATGACATTTTTCACCTCCTTTCTCCTATACGAGACCTTCAGTTCCGTCCTCTTGCTGTTCTGGGGGGTGGTCCCGTCCCCAGAGAAGCAGCGTTGGGGGGCATTGTGGACTGGTGTAGGGAAGGGAAGTCGCACTCTTCAGAATGAAATCCCTTCTGTCCATGGAAACTTTCTGGTGGATCCAAGCCCTTGTTTGACCTTATGCACAAACCAATACCGTAGTCATTTCCTGTATGCTGTGGAGACATTCTGAGGTCGGAAACATTACAGTAGGGTTTATGAGAGATTTTTCAAAGCAGTGGGTGAGGGGGGGGTCACATCCCATGATGCATATACATTGTGTTTGGCCCGCTGCTCGCTTGGGCCAAATCGGATTGGTGGGTTATTTTAAGCACTACAAATATCAGAGGTGAAAGTAGAAATATACACACTAGGAGCAATGATTCCCCCAGTACCCTGAAAGAAACGATTATCTGCCTTGAACTGGATCCTCCTTTCTGCATATTTATGTTCAGTGGATGGACAGCAAACCTCTGAAAGGAGACAGAGACAAGGAAGAGCTGGCCGGGGCCTACCTCTTCGGGTGGAGGAAGTCAGGCCTGGTGGATGTGTGCAACACATGAGGCAATAGAATGAGCTGCAGCACTTCAAACTACAAGTGGGATTTTAATGCTCCCGTGCATTAAAAAGTTTAGAGTAAAAAGAAAACTAGTAAAGCAGGGAGAGCAATGAGCTAGAATGGCATTTTACTCGATAAGACTAGGTTTAGGTTCATTGGGCCACTTTCTCTGACAGGAATGCAGGAATATTGACCTGAGACAAGGCTTCTGATTTTGCCAGCACATCCTTGACCCAATTGAGTCTAAAGGGCTTCCGGGATGGCATACTTGTCTGAGTCAGAGGCTCATCAGATTGCCTCAGACTCTCCCTACTGACTGCCAAGGGCCGGTCAAACAGACCATGCCTCAGTTTGAACCAAAGCCCCTGTGCAGCAGCAGCAGCAGCAGCAGCTGCTGCTGCATGCTTCTTCGTGTGACAAGCGTTTGCACATTTCCCCATTCAGCTGATTGTGGGTGCTCTTCTATTTTAAACCCACATGGAAGTATGATTTTTTTTAGGCCCATCTGCTACCGGCCCTAACCCAGATGATACAAAGCCTACCCACCGCATCCTTTCCTCCTTCAGACAGTTCCAGGAACAAGCAGTGAGTCAGCGCTGCAGCTGAGCTTGTATTTAGCTAACCCTGCTGTCCTGCCCTCACGGATACCGGCTGCAGCTCAGCAACAGCTTCGTTCCAGGTGTGAAGTGCTGTCATTTTTCATTTTGGAAACGGGACCTCGCTTGGAAGGAGATGACTTGGGCAAAAGTCACAGCCGCGCACCAACTGTTCTGGTCACAGGGAATGTTGTGAAATCAAAACCGGCTTGGCAGCAGCTTGCAGCTTTCTTTTTCTTTTTTTTAAACTCAGGGTCATAAGGCTTCCCTTTCACTGAGCAACAAAAGCAAAGCTCTGGTGAGAACTGTGTCCCTCTCCCGAAACAGCCTTTTATGCAAGCAGGAACAGTGCTAACTATTCGATATCACTGTGAGGACCTCCTGTATAAAATGCGTGGCTGAGTTCAGCCATGCAACTGAGTTCACGGTCCCTTTGTCTCTGTTACATTAATATTATTAAAGTATTGGCTACCATTACAGGGTGGTTGTGTTTGACAAGGATGTTGATCAGAGACAGCCAGATTCGAATCCCTTTTTAGTCAGGAAACTCACTGGGTGACTTTGGGCCTGACAGAGTCTCTTAGCATAAATGTGACAAGTTTTATTGCTGACTTGCTTCCTGCTAAGGGTATGTGAACGACACAGTCTTATCACTGAAGGTCACCTTTGAACCTTTGGAGAGTGGGTTGTTTTCTAGAATAGCATTAACAGCAGTTTTCAGGCTTGTCATATATTCACAGCCAAAATGGAGACGCTTCCTTTCATCTGTCTACCTTTCTGGTCCAAAAATCTTGATAGTATTCAGAGAAGCTGTGTCTTTGATTAAAGGCCGGCTGCTGCTTCAGGCATTTCTGTTGCAGGAAGGCGGCTCTTATTCTGACCATTTACACTCTTGGATTGGTTCAGTGCCATGGAAAACTGTGGTTTAGTGCCGGGGCTTTTTTTCAGCTGGAACGTGGTGGAACGGAGTTCCAGAACCTCTTGAAAATGGTCACATGGCTGGTGGCCCCGCCCCCTGATCTCCAGACAGAGGGGAGTTTAGATTGCCCTCCACATGGAGGGCAATCTAAACTCCCCTCTATCTGGAGATCAGGGGTCAGGGCCACCAGCCATGTGATCATTTTCTCCAAGGGCAACCCACTAAGTTCCACCACCTCTTTTTCTAGAAAAAAGCCCTGTTTAGTGCTATGTGAGTGAAGGTTTTGCTTGCACTCCCTTCCCTCATGTGCTACAGTTCAGTGAGCTGTAGTTTATATTTGCCCTTCAAACCAGCTTCTAACCATGGCTTACAAGCTCGGTTTGGATAGGAAGTGCAAACTAGCATTTGCTGGCAAACTATGGTTTGTGCTACAGCTGAAATACCTAACTGACTCTTTGTACTTGGACAGAGAAAACTGTCATTTGTTGCAGTGGATTTCATGGAGATGGTCTTACGCTGACTAAAATCCTTCAAGCAAATTAAAAGATGTACAAGCATTCCAATAACAACGCTAT
Organism: Eublepharis macularius; assembly: GCF_028583425.1. NCBI lineage: Eukaryota > Metazoa > Chordata > Lepidosauria > Squamata > Eublepharidae > Eublepharis > Eublepharis macularius. The sequence continues at coordinate 51,288,736 of NC_072790.1, forward strand.
GAGTCCAGGGGCTGTTGCAGCCAGGCTCTCTACGATTCTGTACTCACGACACTTTATTCCTTATTAAGTTTATAACATAATTCATTAGTGTAGGAAAAGGCCAGTCTAGGAATCCATAATGGCTCCCTTCGACCATTCGCTTAACTGAAAAACATAGCAAGTGCATGCTGCAGGAGAGCACCCGCTATGATTTCCAGCCAACTAACAGGTTAAAATGAATGATTATGGATTGCCAGAGCAGCTTCTTTGTTGCAGAAGTACCAGAATTGCAGGCATCATGCTTGCCGAGAGGATGACTGCCGGATGAGAGAGGTGGGCTGCCTCTGAGGAACCAGGGACTGTGGGCTTTTGTACTTCTAGACCCCCATCTGTCTCTGATCCTACCTGCAGGCATGGTGAGGCAGCCGTGGAAACATGGGACCTGCTGGGTCAGCACCGTGCGGGCACTGATTTGACAGCAACACCCAACACAGGCTGCTGAAGTGAGCACCTGCAACTGCACCAGATGTCGTTCCACTGTTGGCAGATATTGCCTGTTCATTGTTGACATTGCAGTGCTGACGGGTAAGGGCACTGGGCTCCATTCCCCTTTTGCTGCTGCTGCAGCCTGTCCTCCAGCCCACTGTCTCTGCAGCCGTCCTTAAAGAAGAGTAGATGCTTGACTGAATTGCCTGTCGTGCCAATACAGAAGAACACCTGAGGAGGATTAGGGATGGTGTTGTCAGGTGACCCTTATTCTGGCTTCCAGCATGTTGGCAGCTAGAGTCCAGAATTGTAAGAAGTTACAGGATTACCTCTTCCTGTAAACATTCAGCCTTCCAATGAAGGGTTAAGGGAGCTCCAGGTGCAGACCTTAGCCCCAGGCTGGCATGACCTAGCAGGTTGGCAGGTGTTGCTTGGGAAGCCACATCTGATAAGTGGAGGAGGCCAGTATAAAGGAGAAGGAGGAAGAGACAGGAAGAAGAGGAGCCTTCACTGGAGAGGTGGGGCGTGTATGCTTGTTGCGTGCCAGGAACGTTTAGGGAATGCTGTTTTGTTTCCCCTCTATTGAGGACTGTCCGTTTCTCCTCAATTAAAGCCCTGTTTATCTTGCAAAAGTATCTTGTTTCCGTGGGTTTCCTTGACCTTCTAAATCCCTTAAGGTGTCTCAGGCAGAACATTACCCCAGATATGAGTGTACAGGAATGGGGCCTACATGCCTGAGCATGAAAAGTGCAAGGGATGCAAAAGGGTCTGCAGCGGCACTGTCACGGTGATTGTGTGATTGAGAGGTGGATCTCTCCTGATCGGTTCAGTGGCTCTTTCCTACTGCAAAAGATACTAGAGTCTGTTCCCGGCGGGTATTTGGCAAAATGTCAGGGTGTCTGTTTGGGAAGCTTCTGTAGCCCATTGCAGAATGCTTTGGGGAGCTTTTCACAGGCCTCTGAGAACTCTGTTGTGCGGATTTCATTGAAAGTAGCAAAGCCCTAATCGGCTGTGGGTCAGCCAGAGTACCAACACTGTTGTTACCCTGCAGCACTTTGGCTGACACAGAGCAAACCCAGATCGGTTGGTTTTGTGCTGAAAGTGCAATGCAGCAGCTCATTTGGAAAGCTGTTTGCAAACTGCTTCTGAGCACAGTGACTCTCAGACTTCAGCAAGCATATTTCAATGGATCCTGCGAGAACCACATTTCTCTTGGATTACACTTAGCGTTATCTTGTGATGGTTGCTTCCTAGTAGGGTTTGGCTCTCTTGTTACACTCTTTCATTAAAATGCAATCCCATTACTGAGTTGTGAGGTTGATACAGTAGAACATTTCAGACTGGATTCAGGCCAGCCTATGGGACAGAGATGGCTCTGGTGGCTTTAGTTGATGAACTCTGCCTGAATGTAGACAAAGGCTGTGCTTCTTTGTTGCTTCTGCACAGCCTTCGATACAGTCAACCATGCCATCTTGCTGAGGCATTTGGAGGTAGACGTGGGTCTCGAAAGATGTTCCTTGGACTGGTTTAAACCGTTTCTTGTGGAATGGACTCAAAGGGTTGCTCTTGGAGACCAGCTATCTCCAAAGTGGGAATTATCTTGTGGGGTTCCGCAGGGTGCAATCTTATCCTTTTAAAAAACTTTTTAAAAATGCCGAGACCACCAGACTGTGCTGGGGACAGTGGTGCAGGAGAATGAGAGTCTCCTGCCTCCATCACACACACTGCTTTCAAGAGCCAAAGCACTCGAATGGCCTTCCATGCTGCAATCCTCAGCAGTGTTTTAAAAAGTTAAAACCCAAGCTCTAAAATGGCACTGCGTGCCCCTGGCAGACTGGGAGGCGTGGTATCTCTTCTTAGCCAAGTAATATGTTGTCGCCACTCATTTTAAAGGGATCGAGGAGGAATTTTAACATACTGGCCTGATAGCCTACCACTCCAGCCTCAAAAACTCTCCTCCAACTTGTGTGGCTCCTCTGCTGGAGGAAGACCCTCTTAAGATGGAGGCAGACTTCGAACTGTGCAGAAGGAACTGGCAGGATACAGGCCACAGTTACACAAGGAAAAACGTCCTAGGAGCCTGGAAAGCTGACTTCTCATGTAACAGGCCTGAGGAGGAGGAGGATCTAAGCAATGCCGGAGGAGCATATTGCACTGCTTTCTAGCCTGCCTAAAAACAACCCGGCTCTTGCCCCAGAGTGTTTCGTGCGTGCCCCGTCTTCATCAGTGGGGGATTTCAGCAAGCATTTTGAGCCCTTGCTTAATAATGGTCGGCTCTCACATGAGACAGAGCTGGCTGCAGCCCTTTTGTGACAGGCAGCCTTTATCCTCCTTAACAGAAACATCCGCAGCTGTACCACAGCAAGCGCTGGGCTTCTGGGAGTTACTTCATCACAGCCTGACAGCTGTGTCCCCTGACCATTATCTGGTGGCTGCATACTTCAATCGCCGGGTGAGTGTGCGGCATGCACTCCACTCTGAAGCAGCCTGACACTGCCGCTTCCTCTCCCAGAGTCTATCTTCTACTGCTACTCAGCGTCCTACAGTTTATCTGTGGTCAGCTTTCTTACCCGTTTCCTGCCAGCTGCTACTGGTCTTTCAGTTGCACAGCTTAGGCATGTAGGCATTAAGGTTTTGACTGCACCATTTATTTACTGAAACAGCAGAAATGCCCAGGATTTCCTACCGTTGAACACACACTGTCCATGGAGGGATTTTCTGCATAAACACATTTGCTTCGTCGGATCAATTTTATTCAAGTGTAGGAGAGGCTTTTACATTGCACGTGATCTGAAGCTTTTAAGCAGGGACTGACGTGGGGAACCTCTGTGTGCCAAGCTGGCACCCTACCTCCATGCCACACCTCTCCCTGAGGGTGCTCAGTCTTAGGCTTGCCAACTCCTGGTTGGGAAATTCCTGGGGTTTGATGGGGGGAGCTGGGGAGAGAGCTCAGTGGGGTATAATGCTATAGAGTCCGTCCTCTGAGGCTGTCATTTTTTCCAGGGGAATTGACCTCTCTTGTTTGTAGATCAATTGTAATTCTGGGAGAACTCCAGCCCCCACTTGGACCCCATCACTCTTTCCAAGCATAATATAGCATTGTGATCTCTTCTCTCTTGCCTTCAGATTCTGGTGCCCCAGCCCTCTTCTTCATGGGATGAGTTTAAGGGTCTCTACTGGAGATACCAGACAATGATGAGGTTTGCGGTGCCCGGGACACTTGCATGGGGTTCAGTTCCTTACTCTGCAAGAAACATTTGTTTTTGGAGAAAGCTTCTGATTCAGAGTTCACCTGCTCATTTAGAATGAGTAGGAAGGTGGGTAGCAAACAGGTACTACATGCCCTTCTCTTAGGGTTGCCAGCATTTGAAATACCTCTTGTAGCTGTTCCTCCCTTTAAAATTCAGTTTGATCTGCAGTAATGAATGGGTGATATTGTTTAGCCCCACCCTGTAAAACTTCACCTGCTGGTGTTTGATTCCTCAGTTGAAATCTATTTGCAACTTTACTGTTCAGCTTGTTTATAACTGATACCTGCAAATGTGTGCATTTATCTGAAACACAAGCTCTTCACTCCTCAGTTAAAACCCAAGCTCTAAAATGGCACTGCATGCCCCTGGCAGACTGGGGGCTCTTCACTCCTCAGTATGGACAGCTATTGAGGTGCATAAAGATAAAATGACTAGTAACAAAACTTGTTGTGGGAAAAAATACAATGGGCTCTGGAAAGGAGAGGGTGGGCAGGTGGGCATTGCCTCCTCATGACTGATCCCAGCTGGGTGAAGGGCGGGCGGGCATTGCCCCCTGCTCCACTCCTAGCCCCAGCTGAGTGAAGGCGGGGGGCCGGCATTGCTGCCTGCTCCGCACCTGCTCCTGGTCCTGGTCTGGGTTTCCCTCCACGGCGCACTCTTGGGAGGGACATGCTGCCTCTTCTGGGCTTTCCTCCACGGCAGCACCCTCTGGAGGTGCACCAGGGTAGGAAGTGAGTTGTCTGGAACATGGTTAGCCTTTTATATAGTAGCGTAACATTAAGAGACCAATTAAACATGGAATTTAAAAGAAAGCACAAAGCAATTAAGTACTTTGCAAGGATCAACAGCAGTAAAAATTATCAATGAAACATTGTGACATTAAAAACAACCACCTCACTTACTCACACACACATGCACACAGACACATTCACCTACCTCTGAATAGGGTTGCCAACAAGCCTGGAGAAAAATGTCCTGTCCCTCCAACGGGACAGGACAGCATGGGGGCACTCCTGGGTTGCCCTTTAACCTGTGCAAAGATGTCACTTCCTGCAAGTGATGTCATTGTGCAAGCCAGGCGCACGCGTGCTGTGCGTACATGCAAAGCAACAACCCTGGAGCGCATCAAGGTAGGTGCCAGGCTCCCATTCTCCCACTGGGGGAGTCAAGGGACTTGGCAAACCTAGGTGAGGCCAAGTTTCCTTGGATGATCCTTGGCCAGTCAGGCAACTGTTGGGAGCACAGGAGGCTTGCCAGGAAGAATGAGGAACCCCTTCAAGGGTTTGTTATTATGCACCAGGTCTAAGTGACCATTAATTGGCCTGTGTAGTAAACTGGGCAAATTTATTTGTAGCGTTGTGGCTGCAGCTGGGAAAACACCATAAGCCCAGCGTGCCTTCATTCCCTCTTCCTTAGTAATATTCTTTGATTTGCAGTGGTTCATTCCCCTCCCAAGTCTGCTTTTTGTAGATAACATAAAGCACTTGCCAGAGTGGCTGATAACTGAATATATGAAGCGTGACATTTTCCCAGATATGCTGTGCACTACAAGAACACTTTCCTTTCCTATCAGAAACCAGAAACTAGAGTTGAGTCAGGGCAAATAACTCGCAAGGTCCTTAATAAAGACAACCAATGAAACCTTCTGCTGCAGCGAAGGCATTTCAGTGGTGCCTGCCATATGTGTTATAGGAATACATGGAACAAGCCTAAGGAGCTAGCAAGAAAATGTACCACCATTCAGCTTCTCCTGATATGTTCTGCTGACTCGCTGCTCATCTGAGAGCCAAGCTACAAGTGATGAATTACACTTGCCTGGCAAGTGAAGAGACTCGCGTCACGTGTATTCCTCCCCGTTTACTTGCCCTCCAATTGCGCTCCAAGTGGAGAGCAAATGAATGGCAAGTGATCAGGGAGGACTACACGTGAGTCTGTTCACTTGCCGGTAAAGCAAAATTGAAATACAGCTATTCCAATGAGCTCACTTTCCATAAAAATCAGCAGTGGCTGAACATAGCCTAACTCAAACAGGGCACAGTATCTTATTCCAGGACACCAAAATACTGGACAACACTTCCAACTACTTTGTCAGACTGCACAGGGAAGCCATTGAAATTCACAAGCATAAGCAAAACTTCAACAGGAAAGAAGAAACCTTAAGAATGAACAGAGCATGGGCTCCAGTTCTGAAAAACACCAGGCCAACAAAACACTCCACACCCGACAATAGCCCTGCAGAGAAGATTAGCACATCAAGCACCAATCCATATGCAAAAGAACCTCCTCAGGATTCAGTGAAGCCTCCCGCCATTAGCATTCCACACCCTGGGAAACTTTCTCTTTCCATCCCAATAAACCTCGCCATTAGATCAACAGATGTTTATTGCACTCTATAAGCAAATTGGTTTTAAATAAAAAATAACATTATCAGATATTGAATATTTGAAGTTAACGTATGTCCCTTGAATAGGGACATAAATGGAATAAATGCAAAAATGAAATGTTTTAGAACAACAGTTCTCAGACTGGCTGATGGGCTGGGTTTTGGGAGATGTGGGCAATGGCTTTTCCCCCTGTCTATAATATGGGGGTGACTGGTCCTGAGCTCTTCTTAATCCAGATGATATCTAGAGTGAAAAGTGGTACTGGTGGTGTTACAAAGAGATTTGGGTAGAAAGTGTAAGATTTCTCAGGCAAATTCCAAGGCCTTCTCTTCGGCACAGTAAGGATTAAATGGCAAAAAGACGTGCATTTTAAGTAGGTATGTCATCAAGATTGCACAAGCTTGCTGTTTGACTATTTTATTTTAATATTCCAGAATAATTTTTCTGCATGGAAAGTGAGCTCATTGGAATAGCTGTATTTCAATTTTGCTTTACCGGTGAACAAATTGAATCAGTGAGTTTTCATTCTCATGTAATATTTGATTTCCTTACACAGAATCTCCTCTCCTGATAAAATGTATGCTTTTCCAGTGTTACCTCTGTGTCAATACATCAGCTTTAAGAAGGACTGTAAGGCCAAATAGACCTACACTTCATGCTGAAATGAAGAAGTTTTCCAACTTCAGCCATCTTTGCATCAGCATACATTCTATAATTCTGGGTTACTATTTGTTCAAAAAGGGTCTTTACAGACATAGCCTGTAAATACATCAAAGCATTGGGCTTTATGGCCATGCTATTTGGTTATTCTATTTATACAATGCTTAATTAAATATCTGAAAACGTTGAACATAAAGGTTGTCCAAATTGCAACCCTTTAGAGGAGAGGATAGCACTGTGCCACTACCATTACGACTGCCAGTTTCTCTGTCTTTAACAGTAACTTGAGAGAGCTACTTTAGCACTGTGGTTAAGTGGTTCAGCTGCGAATCAGCACTCTACTGGTTCAAATCCCACTACTGCCATGAGCTCAGTAGGTGGCCTTGGGTAAGCCACTCCTCTTAGCCCCAGCTCCCCAGCTGTATTGTGGGGATAATAATAACACTAACTTTTTCACTGCTCTGGTGAGACACTAATCTGTCTAGAAGAGCGGTATATAACGTATTATTATATTCAACCAGATACTGTTTGCTGCATGCCATGAACATTTTCATAGCTGGGTTACCAACGTCCAAGTGGCGCCTGGAGATCTCCTGAAATTACAACTGATTTTCAGACTACCCAGATTTTCAGACTACCCTTGAAGAAAATGGCAGCTTTGGAGGGCAGACTCTGTGACATCACTTCCCTTCTGAGCTCCCTCCCCTCCCCAAACCCTACCCTCCCCATTCTGTACTCTCAAATCTTTGGGAATTTCTCAAACTGGAGTTGGGAACCCTAATGGCAAGTATAAACAAATGAAGTAAGGAAAATGGATTAAGTCTCAGTGAAAAGTGCTATATGATCTAAGACTATTTCTATGGTTGGTAAACAGAGGTTGCAATCCTAAGAACACTTACCTGGCCCCAATCAATAAAATGAGACTTAGTTCTGAGTAGACCTGCTTATGATTGCCCCAAAAGATTATTGCAACTAGGATAGCCAGCCACTGTTTTCTAGCAGAATTCCCGTGACTTTAACAAGTGCAAATTTGGTGCAAAGCTAATAAGTAAAGTTTTTGGCAATTCCGAGGAAGGATAGATTTCTGTCTGCTTGCTGCTGTTTATGGCACAGGAGCGTTACCACAAAAAAGGTGGCGACTGTATGTACATCCAGAAATTTTGGGAATATTTGATTACCTACGATAATGATTTATTGAATGGATCCACAAATTGCTATTTTTGTCAGGACCTATTAATTGAGTCTGGAAGAGTTACAGGGAGAACTAATTGCAGTCTAAAATTTCCACGAAGAGGCACCCAAATGATTGATTTCAAAACTCTGTCCATGAATTCTGAACATTGATAGAAATTGCACTATATGATTTAACTTTTATATCAAAAAAAGGAACTTGCATCCATACCATCAGTAGGAAAAAAAGTAGTTGTAGTTGTGTTGTATATTGTATTTTGTTTTCGCATAGTATGGCTTAACCGTGCTATTTAGTTTGCATGTGAACAAGATGAAAATAATTGAATGTTGCTGGAGTACAGAGAGTTCTAAGAACTTTGGTTGAAACTAAACTAAATTTTCCCCTGGAGGATTCTGAAGTAGACACACAAAAGCCGCAGCGAGGAAGTAGTGGGAAGTGCAAATGGCATTATGGGACAGATATAGAAAAATGAAATGAACTTATGGTCATGGTGAATGATTTTGACAATATACAGTGCTAAACCTTTAGGACTGGTTGCCTAATTGGCTACTGTAAAGGGTGCAGAGCCTTTCCTGTACATTCAAACAAATGTTTCACAGATGTTAAACTGTCAACATGTGTTACTGGGATCCTTTCAAAACCAGAAGAATATCATAAGTTCAGTGACTTTGCTAACAGTTGTTAGGGTACAATATCTCATAGTAGCCTGGGGAATAATTGGGGGTGATTCTCGTTTCTGTACTCGCTGATACAGGCTTGGATCCTATGCCTTCTTTCTGCTTGCGCTCCTTTTTATCCATTGTGAAGGTGAACCTGTGTTGCCGAGTGTGTGTCCTCTTCTGCTGATGGGCACTTCTACTCCCACAAGACTTTCCAAGAATCAAACAGCTCCTAGCATGAAAAGAACATGCTCTGCAGTGGAGGATTGCTTCCATGATAGATGAAGAGGATCATAAGTAGAAAGAAGGTATACGATCCAAGCCATGGTGTTTAGATAGAAACGGTTGGTTTCTGTCTGCTAGTCACATAAGTGTCAAGAAGCAGAATTTCTGAGGATTAACACCTAAAAGGACGGAGAGCTATCAGAATACGTAAGACCACACCTAACAGATTCATACTTATTGGGAAATAAGAGTTACACAAAGAAGACACATTACTTGTTCATCACAATTAATCACCCACAATAAATAGCATCAATTTATATAAATATATAATATACTAGCTTGATGCCCATGCTTCGCTACGGTATTTAACTACTTTAAATCCAGTTATATTACTTAAGGGTATGTAACATTTTTTGGTTGGGGGGGGGTTGAGTTGGTTTTGTAGTATAATAGCATAGTACCTGAGCTTCACAAAAGTGTTTAAATAAAGCGAAGGGTGTTGATGCCTAAAACTGATGAAGTGAATTTCAAAATGTAACATTTATTGAAGAGATTTTTTAAAAGGAAAAGATTGTAGTGCAATAAATAAAGTGAAAAATACATACAACCTTTTTTTTTTTCTACTGAAGGACCTCTATAGACTTCATTGATGATTTTTCCCTTCAGGATCACCAGGCTGCTGGGTGAGCTCACTCTAGAGCAGGCCACATAGAACTGCCCATTTGAAAAGCAGTCCTCCCTCAAGTCAATTCCTGCCACCTTCAGTATCTGCCCCTGGGACTTGTTGATCGTCATAGCAAAGCAGACCTTGAGGGGAAACTGCAGTCTCTTGAACTCGAAGAGGTTATCTGATGGCATGAAAGGTATGCATGGTATGAACACTGACTCCCCCCTCCCCCCCCCCCCGAGCACTGCCGGTGAACAATGTGGCCACGATGATGTTCCTGTGGAGGGTTTTCACTTGTAGTCTGGTACCATTGCAGAGTTTGGGTGAGCTGCGGTTCTGGACCGGCATCACTGTAGCACCCACTTTGAGGAGAAGCTTGTGGGCTGGGAAGCCAGGAGGGTTGAGCATGTTGAGGAACTCCACAGAGTAGTGGACCACATAATCCATTTGTGCCACTGAGTCAACAGATCTGTACTCTATTTCTGCCCCATCAAGGAAGTTAAGTTGTGTTTCATTAATGATGGCAGCCTTGTTGTTCTTGGGGGTCGGAATGGCATGCTTGCACAGCTCGTCCATGGACTACTCCCTGATAGTGGCGATATCAGGGTATATCGTGGCTGTTAGGTCTGCTAGGGTCGTCACTACTGTGCCCAGGCCTGCAGGGATGGTCACCTTTCCCTTGGACTCGGGACTTGCTGGTACTTGGCCACTGCTGCTCAGTGCACTGCAGGAGTACGATGTGCATATTTCTTTGCTGCATCTCTAAGTTGCTTCCTCCTTTTTGCATCGGTATATCTTGCACAACGTCTGCCAGGAGGCTTCTTGGGGGCAGTAAGAGATGATGGCTGCAAGAGGTGTGAGGTGGAGTTGGACTGAGGGAGGGATGGTGTGGTGGGCACTTTGGCAGGTTCATGTGAGAGGTTCGCATTGAAATGGCTCCTAGAAAGGTTGTGGGGGGAGGCATTGCCTCTTGCACTGCTCCTGATCTCAGCTGGGGGCAGGCATTTCTAGCGCCCATTGTATTTTTTCCACAATGGGCTTTTTTGCTAGTATTATATATTTATATAGATTGATGCAATTTATTGTGGATGATTATTTATTGTGATTGATTATTTATTAATTCATTATGATCGTTACCCTGTCGGGAGCTGGTTCCCCTCCTTTTTTGCTTGTTACCTTCCTCTTTGTTTGTTCAGTCCTCTGACTAGCTTGTTAGCTTACCAAGCCTTCTCTTCTCTTTGCAAGCCTTCCACTGAAATTATGTTGATTATTGGCTGCTTGGATGCTCAGACCCTTACCCAGGAAACTACACTTGAGTGGATAGGTAGTTATAAGTCCTTTCTTTACTCTTTTGCTCTGTCTCTTTGGCATTATGTGTTAGAGATGTGTAGTGAAAAAAATTCTGTTTCAGTTTCAAATCCAGAGCTTCCGAACGAACTATGTATCATTATTGATTTTATCTACCTGAAGAGTTTCCAGTTCAGATCTAATCCATTTGGGGTTTTTTTGGTATCATGTTTCAGTCCCATTCTTTACAATGAGGCCAAAACTGCTGATTCTTCTGGGCTTTGGGGGGCAGTCATTCTTGCAGTTAATAGCATCAAAATTGCACAGAAAACAGTCCTCCCTCTAAAGTATCAGCTCACCAAGTTTGAGCACACACAACAACAGGGTTCAGTGTGTCTGGACCCTGAAGAAGGTATCAAGGCAAGTGTTGACTGAGCGTACATGCACACTCTGTTCTTTTCAAGGGGAAGGTTGGAGAAATGAGGCTCTGGGGCAATTATTTTTGCTCTTAACCCAAACCGCATCAACCATTACTCCCTCATCCTCTGAACCATTGATCCACCATGTTTTTCCTCAATTATATCACACATAGATACACTCAACAATGGACCTCAAAGAAGGTCCAGCGGTGCTCACTATGGAGGGAAACTGGTTGGCAATGTGGTAGCAGAGTGGCAGCCGCATTAAAAACAATCCTGATTTGTGTTCTTCTCCCCTTTTTCTAAGTGATGATAGTGCCAATACATCATTACCTTTGCATCCTCCAGTTGCTGCTATGTTTCCTTGTGCTTTGCATTTTCACTCCCAGAATGAGGGGGAAAGCCTTCCGTTTAATGCTCAGCATTGGGGTGCAAAATGGGGTGTTCTCACATTAATTGCCACCAGTCTCTATTGCCCGAGTGCAGACAGGCAGACAGCATGATTGTCTGAACCACTTCCCTGCCTAAATGCTCCTCTGCTTTTCCCATAAGTTTTCCTTTTGCTGTTGGCTGGTAGGATTATTTTCGAAAAGGGCAGCATAACTGAATGGCATGCAGGGAGGTTAACTTAAGCTTGATTTGGAGAATTTATTTTTAAATAATGTTTTGGCATATGCTGGATGGGGAAGCAATCCTAAACACATGTTATTAGATAGTTTTTACTCCCAAGGAAGTGTCTTTAGAATTGCAGCCTATGAATGAAGTCTTCCCGAGCTTTTATCAAGTTTGATTGAACTGACTACCTGTCCCCCCACCCCAGGGGCACTTTTCCTCTCAGTGACTACCTTCCAAGATCTCTGATGGGGGTACAGGAGACAAACCAGTGACTGTGTAGTGCCACAAAACAAAACAGACAACTCCTCCCCACATAGGGTTGCCAGGCCCCCTCAACGTCCGGGCGGGGGATAGGGACCTGGCACTTACCTTGGGGGAGAGGGGGTGCAGAGAGGGGGCACCTCCCACAGGCGCGATGATGTCACTTCAGAAGTGATGTCATTGCTCAGCCTCTGGGAGCATGTCCAGGCTCCTCAGGGGCTCAAAATGGGCCTGATCCGCACTGAAATGTTCCTCTACCCCCCTGCGCTCTGCAGCGCCTGAAAACGGGCCCATTCTGCTGTGGATCGGGCCCATTTTCAGGCGCTGTGGAGCACAGGAGCGCTCCCGTGTTCCACAGCGGCCCTGATCTGGGCCAAAATGGGCCCGATTCCAGTGGCTGCTGTGCATGGGAGTGCACAGCGCCACGGGAGAGCCTGCAGGGAAGGTGTGCACCCCCTGCCAGTTAGGTAAGTGGGGGCAGGGTAGGGGGAGCAGGGGCAGGGGATCCCCCGCCCCCACTGGGGGTCTGGGATCCCTACCCCCACAAAATGCATATTCCCCCTTCCAAATGTTTCCAAAGCAGATGGGCATGGAGGCATCTCCCCTTGTGAAGATTTGATTGGCGGGGAGACAATATACACTCATGTGCATTGTGCATATTCCTTCTTCCAGCCAACCGAGTTAATTAATAACATAAAGGTTCTCTTCCTTTGGGATCTGATTGGTGATTGCTGTCAAGGAAAACAAGATTCTACCATACCGGCCTAGGTCTTGCCTGCTGCAGCCAGTGCAAAATAGGAGCCTAACCTACCTCACAGGGTTGTTGTGAGGATAAAATGGAGGCACAGAGAACAATGTAAGCTGCTATGGGTTCCCCTTGGGGAAAAAGGTGGGATATAAATGAAGTAAAATAAAATAAATTATTGGTAAAGACTAAAATGAAACACACACACTTTTCAGTGGGAAGGTGTTATAATTTGGTTTTCTTAATTTTGGTTCACTGTTCCAGAAGCCACTTTAACAAAACAAAACAGCAATTTCTGGATGTATTTCTGGCTCAGTTATTTACTTTTACATACCCCTATTGTCCATCACCTTTCTTAAGTAGAATATGTTTCACAGTGTGTGGAGGCTGCTTAGAATATTGGCAGTTTAATGTGAGCATGCTGGTATGTTATTGCTGTATGATTGATATTACTGTGAGTCTTGCTAATTCTCCATTCCAGACACTTGTGTTATTCTCTTAATGAACTGCCAGTTCAGTTCTCAGCAATGTTACACCCTTCTAAGCCCAATGACTACAAGGATTTAGAAGCCTATACCTCAGTATAGGATTGCACGGTTAACTTCTGAGTTCCCTCTGTTCTGATTTTCTGTATTCCTTTCAAAGTTTACAGAGGAGCTGCATCACTTTGTCAGCAGATCTTTTTTGCTGTTTGTTAGCCAGATTGGGATGTGTGCATCCTTAACTCGGTGTAAAAGACAAGTGCTCCATTAGCATAGGAGTAAGAGGTGCTGGAAGGAAGGGCTTCTTCCTTACATTTAGGCTATCGGAGTGTGAACTTGGACCAGATTGCAAATTGGACCACATCCACCCAGGCATGTACATAAGGTACCTGTGTCTCCCTAAATACACATGATAATTCCAGTGATTATAAAATAAGATGCCTTTAGATTGGGGTGCCTCAAGATGATTTTTAGTCTTTCTGAGCCCTGTCTCTGTAGATAGGAATTGCAATATCTAAACAAAGCACCATGTAAAGTAAGCCAGTTACATTAAAACAAATGTGTAATCATGGCTTTTTTTCAGCTGGAACGTGGTGGAACGGAGTTCTGGAACCTCTTGAAAATGGTCACATGGCCGGTCGCCTTGCCCCCTGATTTCCAGGCAGAGGGGAGTTTAGATTGCCCTCCGCGCTGCTCAGCGGTGAGGAGGGCAGTCTAAACTCCCCTCTGTCTGGAGATCAGGGGGCGGGGCCACTGGCCAAGTGACCATTTTCTCTGAGGGCGATTTAAACTTAAAAAAAATCGCCCCTTGTTCCAACTGACCCAAAGTTACATCATTGTGTGGTCCTGAAATCCACCGCTGAGTTCCACCACCTCTTTTCCCAGAAAAAAAGCCCTGTGTATAATTGTATAAAAATTGCAAAAGTAATGTTGGTACCTATTAACTAGGTGATTAACTAGGATAATCAGCAGGAGCTGTACTTGTGTATGAGATTTTTATTTTTGCCCTTTCCCCAAGGAGCTCAAAATAGCATACATTTTATCCTCACAAGGAAGTGATAGTGGGATAGATCAAAAGAGCTGCACATGTAACTTGCTCACCGAATGGATCTTTCCCACTTCCTCTTGCAGTCTTGATTCCTGAGATTTGGCAGAACTTTTGGTATGGCATGGGAGGCTGTGCTTTTGGGGGTGGGGGTGGGGTTGAAGCCAGTACTTGCCTTCTGGCTTGTTTTTTTGTGCTTTAGTGTCTCTGAGTTTTACCAAATATATAGGTGATAAAAGTGTGCCCATCCTGCACAGCAGAAGAACTCTTATGCCGATCATGTGGAAATGAGATATTTCTTTACTCGATTAGTAGTGCACTGGGCTGGGGCTAAGGAAAACGTTAAAAGGGGGAAAGTTAATGCATCATCCTGAAAGGCCCTTCAGCGGTGTTTTTCACATTTCACACACAGAACGCAAATGTAAGAAATGAAAGAGAGAATGTATACAAGTGCAATATATTAGAGCGATTCCGTCAAAGATCTGCTTCTGGGCTTATCCTGACAAAACCATTGCGGTAGACAGTTCTGAAAATTCTGTTCTGTGGCATAATAGGAACAAAAGTTGAGCCTGAGGTTTTGACAGTGCCTTTACATTGCATTCTGGATTTTGGAGGTTTGATAAGGCTGGGAATAGGGAAGAAGACTTATACAGCAGATGGGAATGAAGGGAGCATAAAGGCAGAGATGCTGCTATATGGACTTTCACACTTGGGCTTGATTAGAGTTGAGTAACAACAACGAGCTGAAAGAATTCAGAGTAAACCAATTTAAAGTGTAATTATGAAAGGTTTGAGATAGAGTGTGTGTAATTATTTTCTCTTGCTCATGTGTACTATACTTCGAGTGATTTGTTCTACAGAACATCAGAGGGGGAGGAAGGAAAACTGGAGAAGAATGGAAAGGAACTGCTTGAAGTGTGTGTTTTCTGAAAGATAGGATCCTTTTGTATATGGTTTCCCCCTATACTGAAGAGTTGTCAAAGGCATGTGCAATATTTTTTTCCTCCTGGACATTTTTCATGAATATTGAGCAGGAAGAAATACTGCAAGGAACAAAAACGATTGGAGATCTTGTATTTCAATACTGCACGATTGACCATTTGGAGAAGGCAGGGCTTTTTTTCAGAGGGAACGTGGAGGAACGGAGTTCTGGAACCTCTTGAAAATGGTCACATGGCTGGTGGCCCCACCCCCTGATCTCCAGGCAGAGGGGAGTTTAGATTGCCCTCCGTGCTGAGCGGCGTGCTGGGCAATCTAAACTCCCCTCTGTCTGGAGATCAGGGAGCGGGGCCACCAGCTATGTGACCATTTTCTCTGAGGGCAACCCACTGAGTTCCACCACCTCTTTTCCCAGAAAAAAGCCCTGGGAGAAGGTAAATGTAAACCTTTGCTAGAAGAGGTATCTTGAAGCTGGTGGGAAACCCCTGTGGTAGAGCTAGATTCAGAGGCACAGAGGACTCAATAATAGGTGGTGAGAAGCATTAACAAGGAGCATCATGCACTTCTGCTGTGAACAGGATACCGCAACTTTCAACTCACATCCAATGAGGAACTAACAGAGTCCCCAAAAGAAGTTGCTCCTGTCTTGCATGTTCTCAGGCTGTTAGTTTTGAACAGAGTTTAAGATCGTGAGATAGAGGTGCCCTTTCCCCTTATACTAGTATTATCTCTGATAAACAGGTTTTAAAGCACTATAAAAAACCCACCAATTCACTAGAAATTGTCAATGGAATGAATGTATACACCACAGATGATAACTGTCTGGGAAAGAGCGCCCGCCCTTGCCTCACATGTTGCACAATTTTGTTTCAACTTCCATTGCCTTAACTACTAATTAACAAGTTTCCAGTTGATGGACTTTTTGGTTATCTTGTTTCCTGAGCTATTGCTAGGACATAGTGCTTTAAAAAAGAAATATTAGCTGAAGTTTCAAAGATAAACTGGAAAGGAAAATGAATGATCCACTAAGATAAGACCTTGAAATTTGCATCTGTTTGAACTAAGGTTGCCAACCTCCAGGTGGAGCCTGGAGTTCTCCCAGAATTACTACTGATCTCTAGACTACAGAGATCAGTCACCCTGAAAGACATGGCAGCTTCAGTGGATAGACCCCATGGTATTATTGCTAAGCTCCCTCCCCTCCCCAAACTGCCTTCCCCAAACAGTGCCTTCAAATCTCCAGGAATTTTGCAATCTGGGGTTGGCCACCCTAATTTGAATAACTGAACCAAACCAGACAATGGAGACGTTGCTGGGCTATAGATTTTCATATAGCAAGTAAGGGATTCAATGTTAGAATTCTTGCCCACATAAATACTCCCCATTATCAGGTCTTGGAGAAGGTTCTGGGGTAGCCATGACTTTTGTATCTGTAAAGATGGCTTGCTGGGAGAATTAGAAACATCCAAACATTCAGTCCCTGACGCTAAAGGTGAAATGCACAACTTGCTCCTCTGTTTTAGCACAGCATGAGGTGACATGAGGTAACAAAGCTAAAATCAGGAATATTCTGGTACAAATGGGAACCCATGAGAAACCCACAGGGAAGTTCTCCTCTGGCTTCTAACATCCCCTACACCTTTATCTACCCTTTGTCCCACTGCTATCACCTCCTCTCATCTTTTTCCTTCCACACTTTCTTTCTCCCACCCCTTACCCCCAGTGCTGGTCCTCACCTCCTCGGTGCCCTGTCTTACAGTGTGCCCTCCCTGCCACCACCCCCTTGCCAGTAGGAGGAAGGAAGTGGCAGCTGGAGGAGGCAGGTGCTGAGCACTGGCCATGTTTGTGCTCAGTGTAGGGGGAGGGGGTTTGGAAGCTGCTGTTGCTGCCTCCCCCAGGCTCCCCCAGGCTACCTGACAATTGATATCCATTTCGGAACTAGAGGAGAGACTGCAGCCTTGTGGAACTGCACAACCACCAGTATATAGCGCTCTTGACAAAGAAGATACGAAACAGGAGTTCAGCTTGCACCCTGTTGAGTGCACGGTGGCTTTCTGTCCTCCCTGCAGGTTGGCGTCCTTCTTGCGGAATCTCCTGACTGGGGGCTGGTCATTGGAATGTGTTCATCATCTGACCACCGTGATTAAGAAGAAAGGATTGACTCGCTTCATTAAGAGACAATTTTGGGACGTCTTCCCCAGAGGGGAGTGTGGATTTTTTGTTGTTCAGTCCTTGTGTTCATTTTGTATTGAAAAGGAACAGGCTAGTGGCCTTTGCGATTAATATTGTTCATAAAAGTGGTCAGTAACTTACACCATAATCGTGTGTTGTACTTTGTAGACTTTATGTTAAGTTGCTAGTCCTTACTGTTGTGGGTCTTTTGATTCGTTACCTTCTTTCCATGGCAGAGTCAGGTAGGGAAGGAAGAACAGAGAAAGGAGTACTGACCTTGCTCATCTTCTCTCCATTGCAGAGGAGAAAAATAAGCAGTAGTGCCTCTGCTTTTACTACCTTCTGCCTTCAAACATCACCTGGAAGTTTCCCCTCCACCCTGTTTAGAATTTCTTGATTAGATTGTCTTGTCTGTACATGGCCCTGGACTGTAAATTTAAGTATCCGCAGATGGGGCCATCTTGACTATTAGATATATTGATGCGAAGGGATTGCTTCTTCACTTCCCAGTAATTTGACACCTTTCATAACAGTTATAAGAAGATGAAATGATGTTAAAGGGTTATCAGTGCTTGTGTTATTACTTGGATGAGAAAGAACTGAACGTTTGTGAAAGGCATGCACTTTGCCATGTCCTCAAGGGCTTGGGAAGGAAGCTTTTACAAGTATGAGGGCATCAGGACGTCCCACTGGTCTTTCATTATGCATAATAAAGATATTTTACCTGCAGTTTTTTTTTCTTCCTGGTGTACCACTGGTTGTTAATTAAATATAATGTGAGAGAAAAGCATACGTAGAACATCGGATTGCTTTAGATGAGTATGGGGGAAATTATACAACACCACTGAGCTTGGCTTCCTTGCCATCCCTTCCCTACTTGGCATTCACAAAGGCCTGTTCTGAATGGGTACTAAAAGGACAATTGTTGCCTAATGTTTGCACATTCCAGTTTTTTTTAATAAGCTTGTTTGTATGTGTTCATTAACCACAGCCTCCATTGTAGATTGACATGTCTGAATCAGCTACTATAGATCTAACAATAATTGCAAATAGAAATTTCATCTCATCTTATCTCAGATGCTTTTCAATACAGTACATTAACTAGTAGGTTTGGTGAACTGTCAAGTAGCGCCCAATACAGAAGCATTGCTGAAGGTGATATGAAGATCAGATGATGTGAAATACATTCATTTCTCACATGGAACTGCCAGCAGCCAAGTGATATGGATGGTTGTGTGAACTCGTTCAATGACATAGCTGAAAATATGCACCTAACAGAACCGAGTCCTAAAAGAGGAACCTGGCTTGTGGTTAGGCATTTACAGTTCTCTAAAACTGAGGGAACAAACAATAGATATCAAGTAGCTGAAAGGAATGGACTTCTCAAGTGCTGTACCTCTAGTTGTCTATACATTTTTGGAGCCAAGTGTTCTTCTTGTAGGAGAAACGCAGGAAGTGAGAAAGGGGATCTTGTTTGCTTCTGGTACAAGGTGGGAGTGCCAAGTACCGATAATACTTTTCCCTACTGACCCATATTCCTGGCTCCGCTCCAGGCAGCAGGCCAGTGCTGCTGAAAATGGAGGTGATTAATCAGCTCAGCTGTGAGCCAATAGCACCATAGCGAAGCACAGCTAATGCACCTGTTATTTCAATATCGAGAGCTTTAGCTGTTCCACTTTAAAAACTAATGAAGCAAACTATGATATGACACAGATGTAGGCAGCAAAAATATGACAGGGAAAGGCAATTAACCTCTGTACTAATGAAGTCTTTGCAACATTAATGTAGTATTTTTTCTTTTGTATAGTGCTCCAGTCTTACAAATACCTTGGGAACAACGGTTGTTCATAGCATCAAAACTGGCATTGTCTTTCCTAAAGTCCCAGCCTGCCTCAACAATGTCACTTGCTCCTTACAAACCTCTCCGACCAGTTGCCCCCGTGGAGATATTCTTTACATTTCATTGCTAACTCAGGCAATGAAAGTCACAGGTTCATCTGTTTGTCCCTTTGAGTTGCCCTTACCTTATCTAGGATCCTGTACTATGGATGGGTGAGTTTAGGGCCCAAGCATCATTTTCCTGGGGCCTGGTACAAACTTGTAAGATGAGCTCTTCCATATACACAGTGGAAAAGAGCAAGAGTCCAGTAGCACCTCTAAGACTAACAAAATTTGGGGTAGGGTATGAGCTTTCATGAGTCACAGACACACAAAAGCTCATACCCTACCACAAATTTTGTTTGTCTTATGGGCACTACTGGACTCTTGCTCTTTTCTACTGCTACAGACAGATGAACATGGCTACCCATCTTGATCTACATAGCACAGTGCTATTCTATAAAGGGGCTTGCAGACTCATTGGCGGGTAATATTGCAGCTGGGAGGCGAGGCTGAGGTAGAGGGCAGGCTCCTTGTCTATGGCGAGGCAGTGCATACTGGTGGGAGTATGGAAGGAGTGTAGGAAGTGCCTGAAGCCTCTCCAGTAGCCCCTCGTGGCCCATGCTGCCATTCTTGTCCCTCCTTCCCTGCAGCTGGGGTGTTTGTCATGATTTGGTAGCGTATTTGAAGTACTGGGCTGGATCCACTGGAATGAGGTGTACAGGGCAAATCACTCCCCTATTCGGGGTCCCTTAAGGGGTTTGGGGGAAGTTGAAGGGCATGCACCTGGGCTGGCTGTTGTAGGCTTCACCCTGGGTGGCAGGGACCACCAGGGTTATGCTTGGATGGATGCTATACTCCTTGCTGTCCCATAGTGCCCAGCTGGTGTGCTGGGGAATGCATGCCATCAAGTGGCAAGGGGCTGTTTGATGTACCGTTGCCCTATACTGTGCCAGTGCTCCAATGGCTGTAATCAATGAAGTTGTGGCCTTTTTCCTTCCAAAGATGGTGTTGTGTATTCTTTGCCCTTGTCACCAGCTTCGCAATTAACCTATACAGATGCAAATACAATCCCATGAATCATGAAACAGAAAATTCTGTTTCACTGCTGAAACTTTGTTAAATAGATCTTACCACTGTAATGGCCCTGCAATTTGGGCTAGGATTCTCCTCGGTCATCTGCACTAACCATTCTGCCTATGGTTGTTGTGGGTTTTCCGGGCTGTATTGCCGTGGTCTTGGCATTGTAGTTCCTGATGTTTCACCAGCAGCTGAGACTGGCATCTTCAGAGGCGTAGCACAAAAAGACGGAGATCTCTCAGTGTCTCAGTTTGACATAAGCAAAAAACTCTTTCTTTATATGTCACCGTACCCAATAGAGCTGTGGAGGTAATTTTTTATTCAATTTTATTTTATTCAGTTTTACAGAGCTATCTTTCCAAGGCCAATATTAAAAGTTATTTATTGGCAGGGATACTAAATCACCTTCTTAAAGGAGCAAGTATGTGTCACAAGTTTAGATTGCTTGGGGAGTACTAAAGTGGTGTTCTTGGGAGATTTTTATGTGGCCTGGCTTTAATAGCTGGGGCTCATCTAGATAGCTGGGGTCAGTAGTAATTTAATAGTTCATTCTGCTTTTCATTATTATTTGCTGTGTTTTTTAGTCAATTAGTTGAAAATGTTTTGATCAACTTGAGGAATCGCTATGATTAATCAGTCACAGATTTTTTACTGTATTGTAGTAGAGGTCTTTATAAAAACTGTAAACAGCAGGTACCATCTTAGAACAGGTCTTTGTTCTTGTGTGTATGAGAAAAGGAAAAGGTCAGTTCTAAGATGATGTCTCTGTCTAAAAACAAAGTCATTGTTTTTCTTTA
Source organism: Eublepharis macularius (assembly GCF_028583425.1). Lineage (NCBI taxonomy): Eukaryota > Metazoa > Chordata > Lepidosauria > Squamata > Eublepharidae > Eublepharis > Eublepharis macularius. The sequence goes on from NC_072790.1 coordinate 51,309,959, forward strand.
GGATCATTTTTCTCCCATACCAATATATGCAGAGTTAGTTAATTGATTAAAATTCATGCAATCTACCATGATTTCTTGAACTGGATAACAGCCCTGTTTGATAGACATATTTGTAACTTGCTCTATTGTACCTTGCAATATTGTAACTTGCTCTGAGCTAGGGACGTGTCACATCCTTTCCCTCCTCTGGGAAATTTCATCGGATTCATGAAAACATTTTTAGCTCTCTTCAAAATGCTTCAGATGCCTTGTTGGAGGAAGAACTTAACAATTCCTTACAAATTTTACTTTAGAAGAAATCAGGAGACAATCCCTATGGATGTGTAGAGGACCTCTGAGAACATGAACTAGTTTCTTTTGGTCTCCCTTAAAATCTCTCTGATGTTTTATTTGAAGAAGGACCCAACATTTATTTCAAATGTAATTAGAAGACAGTTTTCAGCAGCAACTGTGCTCTGAGCTCCGAAGGTGGAAAGTCCTTGCATGAGATCTCTCTTCAACTATCTTGGATCCCATGACTCCCTTCCACCGTATCTTTCTGCAACAGAAAGAGAGACTTCCTTCAACAAAACATTTCTTTCCCCAAAGCCTTTCTCTGTCAGAAAATAGCCCTATGCAAACAACCTGTCCATGCGCTGACTCACCATGTGGGCATGGGGAGCATGCCTGAAACACTGCCTTCCCCCATCCCTACATTCTGTGAGGTCACAGAATTGTGCAAAGGTGCAGAGGAAGTGCCCGCACACATGGCCCCTCCTCGTGATTAGCAGGATCACAGGGAGGGGGCATAGGCACGGACACATTCACCATGTCTTCACACTATATAGAAAACTCAGAGCTAAGCTACAAGTGATGAATTACACTTGCATGGCAAGTGAAAAGACTCAGAAAAGGCATGGGCTCTGGTAGGTGTCAGGCAGGGTACTCTAAATGGAGGGACAAATAGCAAGTACCATGAGCAGGCCAAATCATTAGCCGCTTCCCACACTCAGAGCCAAGCTACAAGTGATGAGTTACACTTGCCTGGCAAGTGAACAGTCTCATGTGTATTCCTCCCTGTTCACTTGATCAAGTGGAGCGCAAGTGAATGGCAAGTGAACAGGGAGGAATACACGTGAGTCTGTTCACTTGCCATGCAAGTGTAATTCGTCACTTGTAGCTTGGCTCTCAGTAATCATGTGGAGGTAGATGGAAGATCCAGAGTGCTCTGGCCTGCTCTCCCTCCACGGGCAGTGAGAGACCCGTGGGACAGGTCATCCGCACAGGGCTAATGCAATTCTCTGTTGGAGAACATGTTTCTCTCTTGCGGGAAGAGTCTGCAAAAAAAAAATATCCCCATATGATCCAGCTTAACTGAGGGGAGCCATAGGATCCAGCCCTTGGTGTTCGTCAGACTTGACTGGCTCTGTATCACTTCCCCATTGCTGAGAGAGAAGGGCACGGCCTTAAACACAATAGGCTCACACTTAAAATCCACGTTATAGTAAGGGTAGGTGGGCAAGATGGTGACGGAGTAAAAGCATTGCTCAGAGCCCCTCCCACTTTTCAGGATTTCCTTTCATGGAAAACTTTTCACGGTTTTCTTTCTTGTTTTAACACTCAGAACACACAGGATTTGCCGAGCCTCGTGGACAGTTGTTTAGAGATTACAGCTGGAAGTGGGATGTTCTTTTAGCCTTGAAGTATGGCAGAGTTTTGAAAATACAGGTACGACTTGGCAGCCTGAGAGTATCTTGGCGTTTCAGCGCTCAGTGTTTAGTGTCTTCAAGCCAGGTGTGAGGTGTTGGCAATTGGATGGTGAGAGTTTCACTATTATTATTATTATTATTATTATTATTATTATTATTATTATTATCTCTCATCACTCTATCACTTACTATGTTATAAGTTGTAGTAAGTCATTGATCTAATTGATCATCCTTTCAGTCATGCACTAATGGGACATACTAAACGCAACAATGTGTTGCTGGCATCTGCTGCGTCTTTCCCAACGCTTCTCCTGTTTAAAGTTCCATTCAAAACACTGAATGCATTGTAAATAAATAGTATCACAAACAAACAAATTAACTCTCTAATAGAAAGTCACACGAAGGGCCAGGGTACCTGTGCCTTTAAAAAAAATCCCAGGGTATTCGTTTCCAAGTCTTTGTTCTTCTTGAGCAAGGAATCCAATTGATTGACAGGCTTATTGTTTTTAGCACCTTTAAACAAATCTTTACGTTGGTTATTTTTAAAATTCTGAGCTAGGCAGGTTAGTGGTTTGGAAAATGTGTTTGGCAGTCTGTTAATTAAAGAACGAAATTGAAATAAAAAATGAGTAATTTTGCACTCCTCATTTGTGGATTTCAAAGTTCTTTGCAAATATTAATTAAACCTCATACCATCCTGCAGAGGTAGTACGTTAAATGTTGTTATCTACAAGCTGCAGGTGTGGGGGGCCTAAGAAGCAAAATGGGCAGGCCAGCCTGAGCCTGCTCATAACACTAGCTAAGAGTTAAGAATATTCAGCGGTCTCCGAATATGATAGGACTGGATGCCTGGGATAAAATTTTTTCTCAGCCATGATGCTTATGGGACAGTCACAGATGAATCATAGTCTCTTGGCTGTTTTTTTTCCCATGCAGACATTCTAATGATATATTGTAACTGCATTTGACATGTGCAGACCCGCAAAAATTCTCTAGGTGTAGTGCAGAAAGGAAGATTCTGCCCCGTGTATCATCTCCTATTACTGCTGCACTCTAATAGGGAAAAAGTGCAACCGATACCATGCTTCCTTTCTGAAATTCCCTCAATACAGACTCTGGACCTGACAGTTCAGACTGAAATCCAGCTTGAACTTAAACGGAGAATGGGAACGCCATTTTAAATATTCACGCTGAAGAACGGTCCTCTATAAGCTTGCTCAGTATTGCATGCCAGTAGGGGACTCTCCCCTTTAGGATCTTACACTTAGGGGACTTGTGGGGAAGCGAAAATACCACCCCCTGCATCTTCCTCTCTTGCTCTGTCTAACTTCTCATTCTCCTCCTCCTCCCTCCCCAACCAACCCAATAGGCTAAATCCCCCCTTTCAGCTACTCCTTACCTTTATCTTCCTGTTTGCATACTGGTTTGTTCATGCAGTGTTTGCACTCGAGCAGATGTTGCACTATATTTTAATGTGTTTAATATACATTGCCCTTGTATGTTAAATCATCCTTGGCTGTACTTGTTCAGCCAAGTTCAGACTTGTTTAGATAGAATTCTGAACTGTTTGCCCTACTGCATGCTGGAGAAGATGGTACATTAATGTTACATGGTCATTTGTAGGGTTCCCAGGTCCCTATTCCCTCTCGACAGTAGGTTGGGGACCTGGGACTTACCTTTAGAAATCTCCTCCCACATGTTCCTGGAGAGGCATGATGACATCACTTCCAGGATATGACATCATCACATCAGCCACAGGTGTGCACCTGTGCTTTGCATGGGGCTAATTCTGGCCCATTTGGGGCCAAAATTGGCCCCAACAAAGTGCAAGAGCATGCCTGTGGCCAGCACAACAATGACACTTCAGGAAGTGACATCATCACGCCCTCAGGAGCGCTCTCACCAGGCATGTTTCCAGGGTGCCTGCTGGTGGCAGGCGATCTTTGGGTGGCCCAAAGCCTCCCACCGGTCACGATCAACTGGTGAGCAAGCAGGCAAACCACCGGGACATTGCCCACCACCAGCGGGCACCTGGGATCCCTAGTCATTTGTATTGAGATGCAACAGAACTTAAATCAAGAAAACATAAATTTCTAGATACTGTTTTCCTCTTTCAGCCAGCGATTTGCTCTGATGATCGTGCTGTAAAAACAAAGCAGATATTACAGTTAGATCTCAAGCTTTCTGGATGTAGACATGCACCCTTGTACACCATCCTGAGCTATAGTAACTCTCATTAATGGAATTTGCAATTAAGAGTGTGTGCCCCTATAACCTAAACACTGTATTGTTGAGCTAGAAAAATGTTACATAGGCTCAGATGCCCTTTGGCTGGCATAAGATCATGCTAAGCTGGAGAACCCATTGATGAGTCAGACCTAGAGTTGCCATTTCCCTGCCAAGGGTGGGGCATCCCCAACTCTCATTTCCTGCCATCTTTCCTGTGGCTGGCAGGAGAGAAATAATTTTTAAAAAAATCACTGTTGGGTGACACTCACCCAATGTGATGTCACTTTGGGGGAAATATCCAGAAGTAATGTCAGTTTGCTCTAAGAATTGTGAGAAACTATAGTTTTGCCATAGAGTTTCTGGTGATTCCTAGAGAGGCATAATGCCACTTTTGGGGTTTTCCTGCAAATGACATCATGCCATCGCCTGATGGTGCCTGCCCCCACATGCTCATGCTCCCCCAGGACTCTTGCTAGCCAGACCTGAAGCCGGCTTGGAAGTCAGTGCAAAACTGACAGTATTGCTGCAAAAAAGGGCCAGAAATACCTCCTTCTGATCATCACAAAAACTTCCCACTATTTTCTTTATACTGGCCACCCATGAACAGATTTTAAACAATGTTCTTCAAATTGCACAAAACCCTTAAGACCCACAATGAAAAAAATAAGTCTGGGATAAAGGAGGTATTTTTTTTTAATTGATGAAAACCTAAAGGGAGAAAACACTCTGTAACTTTAAAGAAGCATTTCCTCCCACCCAGAAAATATGCAGGAGAAACCTGCCTATGGAAGGTCCATGAATTGCTATATCTCTGCACCATCTTCTAAATAGCCAGTGAACAGAGAAACTACTTTTTGACCAAACTGACACCACTTCACAACAAAGAACTCTTCACTGAAGGGTTTGTAGCTCAAGATGGATACTTCAGCTTTGCTCTTCTTCCTCCTTTACCACCATATCCAAAGTTTAATTTGAGTCAGGGCCTTCTGGTTTTTATCCCCCCCAAATTAAAGGCAAAACTACAACCATTGCACACTGTTGTATTTGCCAGACATCATTATTAGTGGAGTTGATCCAAAACACCTGGAGAGGAGTGAGGCCTGCAGAAACTTGTGTGGAGTTTTCCTTTTCTGCAGCCCTCGGAAATTCACTTTCTGGGGTTCAGGGGATCATAATGAGCCTCAAGTAGGGGTCTGCAACAATGGTAGTGCTGTTGCTCCGACAGGAGCAGACAAGTAGGCACAAATGGCCCTGGAAAGGGCTCTGACCCCTAGCCTGCCCCCCTCAATGGAGTGGGGAAAGGAAGGAGAGCAGATTTTATGGGACTGGGGCTGGTGGTCGCTCATGCCACCTTCCTGCTCACGGTGGTGGCTTCTCGTGCTTGCTTCACACCAGGCAAAGGCTGCCCTATGTTTGGGCAGGGTGGCTCCAGTGGGAGGAGGCATTCCAAGCCACTGGCCCACAGAATTATTCCCAGTGACCTTAAAGGCCAATCGGCCACTGTGCTCTGGTAGAAGACCATTAATTAATTAAGAAATAAGTAGTTAATTAAGAAATTAAGTAGTAATTAAGAAATAAGTAGAAAGAGTTAAAGGAAAGTATTTGACGCTTAAATAAACTCAAGTGCTGTGTGTGTATCAGAGTGACGGAGAATGAGAATGAATGATTTTTTTTAAAAAAATGTATGTATTTACGTCATGTATGAATACAGGTACATAGATGGCTGGTTTAGCCATGAAGTGATCTATGACATTCATAGACAGCACAGAGATCAACCTTATGATTTTTATTCTTTCACCCTGTGTATTACAATGTGTAATTTCAGTCATTCTTGCATGAAATGTAACAGTATAGCATTGGTGGGAGCTACAAGTATAATTTTCATATTTCTGATGCTACTATTGTTATAGAATGTAGTACTCTGTTCCTTTAGCTGGATCGCCATTTGTCTCTGTCTCTAGAGTTTAATGACATAGTTCTTGATATATTTGTCTAGATGGGAGCTGCCTTGCATGAGAATTAATATTTATGCACAGGAAATTTGACTTTCCGCATCCTAGACTAAAATTGCACATGTGATATAAAGCACAAGAAGAAAAGTGGTCATACATCAACCTTATGCATGCCCATCAATAGATTTAAAAACCCTGTACAAGCACATTCCAACAACGTTTCTGTCTTTCTCACATGCACGTGCATCAACAGGGCTAAACGTCCCTTTAAGTGGCATGTATGAATTCTGCCCTAAAGAGCAGGAGTTCAGTTGATGATTTCTGCCATAATCTATAATCTTTTATTTACAGGATTTGAATGTTTGTGAAAAAGCTCTCTTCTTCACTCAGCTGTACTCTAAATGATCTCCCTTTCCTATTCTTTCCCTCTCACTTCTTGTCCTTTGTGCGGTGATTTAGGATAAAAACAAAGTGGCCTGTTTTTTGGGGGGGTATTCATACAACCCAAGACTGTGGAAGTGGGAAAGGAAGTGTAATTTTTAAAATTCTTTTTCTTGCATCATTTCCCCCTTGTCTCGATTCCCCCCCTATTTGTTATTTGCCCTCTAAGCCAGTTTGGTGTAGTGGTTAAGAGCAGCAGGACTCGACGAGAACCGGGTTTGATTCCCCTCTGCTTGAAGCCAGCTGGGTGACTTTGGGTCAGTCACAGCTCTCCAGAGCTCTCTCAGCCCCACCCACCTCACAGGGGGATTATTGTGGGGATAATAATAACATACTTTGTAAACCGCTCTGAGTGGATGTTAAGTTGTCCTCAAGGGCAGTATATACATCAGTTATTCTTGTTGTTGTTGTTGTTGTTATTGTTAAGGAAAACATATACACAGGGTAGTTATATGTTTTCTACTGTGAGGAAAATATCAGTTTCCTCAGCATACCCACTCAGAGTTGCATTTAGCTTTTAAAAAAAAACCTTGCGAGAGGTCTTAATTATTGCTCTCTTGGGTCACCTATAGTATGGCCCTGAAACCAAGCATGCAGGCAGAATACCTCCTTCAAATTCAATTTCAAGTTGATAATTACTACATGGCAGTGTGCGCATTCCTCCATTTTATCCTCACAATAATCCTGTGAGGTAGGTTAGGCTGAGAGAGTGTGACTCGGCCAAGGTTAGTAGTCAAACGTTCTAACCACTATACTGGATCTTTACCTTTGGAAGTTAGTCCTCATCGTGAGATACCAAAAGCTTCCTGGGCCAGTTTCACTCACCAAACAATAGTGCTTACTCACTTGTCTAAATAATAATAGAACCGCAAGGAATTTCTCAGTTCACCTTTTCTCGCTTTTTGCAAGGCGGGCTTTGCTTCTCTCTTCCTGTCAAGTTGATCCTGCATATCTTATGAAACTGCCAATAAAGGAAGTTGCGCAACGGGTTAGACACTGTGGTTGATAGCCCAAATGTGTTTTCTATTGTTGTTGTTAAGAAGCTATCCTGCAAGCAAACTAACAGCCTGATCCTTTTGAAGAGTGATGACTGTGGTGTGTACTGGTTCAGCAACCGCAGCGTGGTCTCTGAGGGAAGGCCGAGGGACTCTTTCTCAGTGGCTCCGATGGGCCTGCAATGTGAAAGTTCCAAGAACAGCACTACCTTCTCTATGTGTCTATTGGTCCAAAATCATATGGACTATCAGTGTTCTTGTTGATGGGAGCTGAACATAAGAACGTCTTATATTTTACGTATTTATTTACTACATTTATACCCTGCCTTTCTCCCTAGTGGGCTTACATTAGTCTCTCTTCCATTTATCCTCACAACAACTCTATGAGGTAGGTTAGGCTAAGGAAGTGACTGGCCCAAGGTCACCCACTCCCACAAGTCTGTTTAGATTTTTCTCTTCGTGACACCACCGGGAGAGGAAAACGCCCTGATAGTAGGGTGTCTTGGAATATTCCTGGAGATTTGGGGGCAGTGCCGGGGAGGGCTAAGTTTGTGGCGGGAAGGATGCTCAATGGGGAAGTGATGTCATTCTTGGACTTCAGTTTCTGCCTGCATAAGCAGCAATTTGCTCCAGGGGAACTGATCTCTGTAATCTGGAATTCAGTTATAATTCTGGAAGAACTCCGGGCACCACCTTGAGGTTGGTAACCTTACGTAATAGACAGTGGCCATCTCTGCTTGCAGACTTGGCTTTCTAATGACCCTTTTGGACATCTGAATTCTGTTTGGCGGGTCTGGTCTTTAAGCCTCTCAACGTTGTTCATAGACTGAAGACCGTAGGATGGCACTGATACTTGGTAATGTGTGTAACTCAAAACAATACCCCGTTATGCCATTTTCTGGGTTGACAGGGGGAATGGATGATGTGAGCGAGATGATGCTGTAGGTGAGATGGATGGCTAATGATAATTTTATTTATTTATTGAAAATGTTTATAAGCCCAACTTTCTCCTTAAAAACTGAGATTCAGGGTGGGGGGCAACCAAAAAAACCAATACATCATTTTAAAAACCCAACGGAACCACTGACATAGACAGTAATAACAAGTTTTTAAACGCCCGTCAAAGACAGAGTGTTGAAAATCACTAATCCTATGAGCCAAAAAGTTCAGACTTACACCCCCTCTGAAACTGCAGAAGGAATGAGGATCTTCTAGTGTCTTCTGGAAAACTCTTGCATAGCATTGAAGTGGCTACCAAGAAGGACTCCCCAACGAATAGCCATTGTTCATTAGTCGAAAGGGCACTCACTCTTAGCACCCTTTCAAGGCTGGAACTGCTAGACGGCATTGCTGTGCCAAATGGAGTTGTCCCACGGGGTTGTGCCAGCAGAGATGGTCTTTAAAGCATGATCACATTTTTGTCCACCACTTGTACGGAATGAGCTTGCATACTAGGGTTGTAATAGGGTGGGGAATTGCTTTTTCTGAAACTCACTTACTTAGATATAGCCATTGATCCCTCTTACTCCCTTTTTTCTCTTTCATGTCTTTTCAAGGTGCCCTTTTGTATCTTCAGCCCTGGCAGTAGCTTTATGTTATGCTCCCCAGGGGTGGTGCTCTAGCAGGAAGGCTTGGAAAGACATTGCCTGTCTCTGAGCATCTACAGAGTAAAATTCTGAAATCTTGCAGAACCTCCTTTCCTTTCCCACTTCTTTTCAAATTTCCTTTTGATCAAAAAGTTTTGGGTAGGTAGCCGTGTTGGTCTGCAGCAGAACAGCAGGACTGGAGTCCAGTGGCACCTTAAAGGCCCCAAATATTTTCAGGGTATAAGCTTTCGAGAGTCAAAGCTCCCTTTTTTCAGATAACATTTGATCAAAAAGGAATTGTTTAGAAAGTGACTCCTAAAAAAGGGACAGGCAAAAAGTTGTTGGATTTCAGGGAGAACCTGGGTAAAGAGGAATTAAGAGAATTTCTCTTAACAACCCTGCTACATACTAATAAAGCCTCTGTCTGTCTAATCTGTACTGTATGCTTTTTGAACTGTCCCTTCTCCCCAAGCGACATCTCTATGAACACAAGAGGCAAGAGGACACCTGGATTGGTCTTTCCCTGCTTTGTTTCTCTTGTTCTGTAAGGCAGGACCTTCGTGGCAACCACCCGCTAAGCAACCAATATGCTGCCATGGAAGCAGAGTGTATTGAAGAGCAGGGAATCTGTTCTGCACCTGTTTAAGCACCAGAACAAAAAGCACAGGAGGTACTTAGCAAATGAGGAGCACACCTGTGTGTGTTTGTTTGTGTCGTGTGTGTGTGTATATTAATAAAACCTCTTATATTTAATCATGTGCTATAAGTCATTTTGGAACTGTCAAGCTGTTTTTCAGCTTCTTGTCACCGTTGCCTGATGCATTTAATTAGTCCCGTCCTCCAGGTGACAAATATCAGTGGCTCCTTAGGAAAAGACGGCTTCCCCCTTAAGTACATCCCTCTGGTAAAGGGAAATACTAATTATTCCCTCCCTACCTTTTTGCCAGAATTATTCACGGGTGCAAATGTCATCACAGGATGGGACTCATAAGTCACTGTCATAAAGGTCTTCCAGGCAGGGTTTCAGAACCAAACTGCTTCATACCAGACAGGCTGAAGGCAAAGAGGTAAGGCTGAATTGTAGTTTAAAGAGCAATGATTAAATCTGTATTTACATAGTAAAGTATGCAGTGTGGCCAGGCATTCCCTGAACTCATATGGACCTATATTGGGGATCGGTAGCTAACCTATCAATGTGACTTCTTGAGTAGAAATGTACGCCTGTCATCCATGTTTACTGTGAGAAACAAGCATGGTATATGAAATCGGATTGCTCTATAGAAAATAACTAAAGTCAGCTGTCATTCATGATGACCCATGCTAGAGTCTAGAAATCTGAATTTCAAAACCCTCTGCCAGTATGGTGTAGTGGTCAGAGAACTGGACTAGAATCTGAGTGACCCAGATTTGAATCACCACTCTGCCATTCATTCATTCATTCACTCTCTCTCTCCCCCCCTCTCTCTCACATATCTCACAGGTAAAATGGAGGAGAGGAGAATGATATAAACTGCTTTTGGTCTCCTTTGTTGGGCAAAGCAAAGTATAAATATCAAAATTAAATAAATAAATAAAGCACCTCACATTCTGTTAGTAGATGTACCATGTATAATATGCTCATAATTTTAATAAATTTCTATATCTATAATATTGCTGGACAGAATTTGGACACGGATTCCCCCCCCCCCCCGGCCCCATTTTGCAGTATTTATTCTCAGGAGAATAAGACAGGCGATAGTGGGCTAAGAGAAATAACTGAGGACTGCAGTCCCAGTGCTATTTTTATTTTTTGGAAGGGTTTGGGAGAGAATGATTGAGAGCAAAGATGCATCAGAGGCCTCTGACCCTCTACAATTTCCCTGCTTCAGATCCATTCCTGAGGCGTCCTTCTCAAATATGCATGCAGTGGAAATTCAATGGGGCAAGGAGTTTTGATTGGGGGTGGTGGTGATATAAAATAGGAAAATAGAGGGTAAGGAAAGGGTTAAGGAACCCCCCCTTCTCTGCTCTCATTTACCCAAAGCTCAAAGTTGATTGGCTTAAAGGAAAACAGCATTGGGGATCTATTGCATATGTTTGCATATAACATGTAGTTAGCCCTTTAAAAGCTGGGGGAAGAACACATACCTCACCACAACTGTAACATTTAGCCATCCTGGACATTCAATGCAACTGTTCAGTGTTCTGGTTCATGAGGTAATAACTAAAGTTGTCACATGATAAAAGAAGTTTTACCTGATTAACTAACTGCATTTTTACTAATTATTTGATTACACCTACATATCCTGAACCCTTTTAGGGTTGCCAGGTGGAACGTGGAGATCTCCCAGAACTATAGCTGATCTCCAGACGACAGAGATCAGTTCCCCATGAGAAAATGGCTGCTTTGGAGGATCAACTGTATGGTACTGTACCCCACTGAGGTCCCTCACCTAACCCAAACCTCATCATTTCCATGCTCCACACCCAAATCTCCAGGATTTTCCCTTCCCAGAATCGGCAAACCTATACCAGTTTGAGGTACTGAAGTAAGTACCAGAGAACTTAAAACATCATAACCGAAAACTAGCATTTGTTATTATAAAGAAAACCAATTGTTAAAATGCGTTCAGACCAAAACCAAAATAGCCTTAAGAATAAACTTGTATCCATGACTGAAGCCTTGCACATTGACATTGACTTTCATTGATTAAAATTAGTCCCACTATTGAAGCTTTAGTTGATTAATCTACTGATTAAACTAATTGGAGCTTGCAGCCCTAATGGAAAACATTGGAAGAAACAACAGGTTTCACAGAATTTGGTGGAAGTTACTGTATTATCCATTAGCAAACCGTTTTCTAATATTGGTATTACGTGGTCAAATCTGAAACTTGTTCACTTCAACCCGTTTCTCAATTGTAACGGCTAATATTTATAATATAAATTTAGGGCTTTTTTCCTGGGAAAGGAGGTGGTGGAACTCACTGGTATCGCATGCACTTGCACAAAGTCCGAACATGCTCCCAAGACCACCCTCGTGCAAAAGAGAAATCCGCTTTCCTTCTGCCTCCCCTTTAGACTCTCACCCAACAACCTCCCTCCATCACTCCTCTTTTCCTCCAAGGGGGGGGGGGAGCTGGAAGGGACTCCCCATCGCCCAGCAAAATGCTACAATGTTAAAAACAAAGTAACCTGCCTGCTAGGGGAACCAGATTTGCATCCTCCTGCTGATCCTTGGGGGATCACTTAGACCCCGGCTTCAGCTGCCTGGCGAGGACTTCCCCCAGGCAGGCAGCCCAAAAAACTGGCAGGTTTTAAATGCCCCTTTCCCTGCCACTGAGCAGCTGGACGGAAAGGAACATTTAAACCCTGGCTTCAGCTGGCCTTCAGGGACCTCCTTGCAGGCCCAGTGAAGCTGGGTTGCAAAGGGCCTCTTTCCCCAGGGCTTGTGCTGGAGCAGGCCAACTGAAAGGAAAGCAGACAGGACACTGCCTTGGGAGGGCAGGAACAAGGACAGGAAGCGGGGACTCACCCTCTGGCTGGCCGGAAATCTCCTGCACCGACTCCCGCTGCTTCGCTGTGCTCTCTGGAGGCTCCCTTCTACCCGGGGGAATGCTCCTGTTTCCAAGCACAGGTTCAGCAGGCAGCTAAAGAGCAGGAAGCCTTCGGCTGCATGCACTGAGGAAACGGAAACAGGTGGGCGGGGCCAGCAGACACATGATGTCTTTGGAGAGCTGCCGGAATGCCGTTCTACTGGGTTTCAGCTGAAAAAAAGCCCGGGCTTTAATAGAGTTTGGTTTGGATATGGAAACACAATTAATGCACAAATACTAGACAGAATCTGCAGATCGGTTGTCTAAAATTTATTACAGTCCAATTGTTCTCATACAGTACTATACCAATGTCACTGTATGGAATTAGCATTTATATGATCTTCTAATTAGGCATGCACTTTGGATGCGTCCCTGGCCACTCAGATGAATAAAATGATAATGGTAATGATTGCCACATTAATTCTGATATTTCTCTTGGGGCTCATTCATGACCATAATTTTTGGACTGGCGAGGTAATTTGGATGATATGTCTTCAATTTCTATTGAGAAAGTTCACATTTAAAATGTTATCAATTATTTTCAGCACTGTAGTATTGGGGATTTGGGAATGGAATGCCTTGACCCAAAGGTGTGGTTGTTGTCTGGTAGAAGCGATTGCTCTCCTGATGTATTCCTCTCAAGGTATATGCATGACCAATAAAGGAAGAAAAAAGTCCCTCTACTAGCATGACTTTCTCCTTAAATCCTGCTGGTACCATGTGTTTTTTAAAAATATTATCTTACTATTTTAAGCATAGCATGATTGCATCATTTAATCTCAAAAGCTCGAGAGGGTAAAGATTTATTTTAAAAAAATTAAACAGTGAGAATCGAATAAATGCTAAAAAGCCCTCACTCAATATCTTTATTTTAACAACAACAGTAACATTCAATTTATATAACACCCTTCAGGACAATTTAACACCCAGTCAAAGTGGTTTATAGAGTGTGTTATTATTATCCTCATGACAACCACCCTGTGAGGTGGATGTGGCTGAGAGAGCTTCAGGAAGCTGTGACTGAAGCCAGCTGGGTGACCTTGGGCCAAGCTACACATGACGAATGACACTTGAACGGCAAGTGGATTAAGTGGAGGGCAAGTGAACAGGGAGAAATACACTTGCCATTCAAGTGTCATTCGTCATGTGTAGCTTGGCCCAAGGTCACCCAGCTGGCTTCAGGTGGGCACTGGCGATTTTGCAGACATTCTGGCGAAGTGCTGATGATTCAAGGCAGTCACCAGGAATGTTCGTAGGACATTCAGTTCAAGCCATAGGAAGGCACTCTAAAGGCTTTTTCACCTTACAGCAAATACTGGCTTTCTACCAAGCTTACATGTAATATAATAGGACATTGCTGCTAATTGGGGCTTCCTGTATATGTGTTTCTAAATGATTTTATCTTAGTCATACATTACATTTCTAGGTGCATATTTCAAGACCGTAATGGCTCCAATCCAGCTAGTCAATGGCTTTATACTCAATTAACTCTGCATAGGATTGTGTTGAGAATCTTCTAATGTTATTTGAACTGCAAAGAGCAATTCAATATATGGATTGAAATTCGGATTAGGTACTTTGCAGCTACAGAGAGTGGGAGTTAAACTCTTCCCCCAATGCCTTTTCTCTGTTAAAAACTGACCTTTAGCAGTTATTAGCTTTAATAACAACAACAACAATGGCAGCAGCAACAACAATAACATTCGATTTATATACCACCCTTCAGGACAACTTAATGCCCACTCAGAGTAGTTTACAAAGTGTAATCAATTTTATTGATTGATGTTTTAATTTGCTACCATGTTTTTACTGTATATTTGTATTTATTACATTTTGTGATCCGCGCTGAACCTGCATGTGGGGAGAGTGGAATATAAATTCAATAAAATAAAAATAAATAAATACTACATCTGCTGATGTAGATACCCTCCTATAGGGTAGATTTACTGTACGTTGCTAAAGATATAATGTTAATCACTTATGCTTTAATTCAAGATTTCATCTATGTGTTTTGGCTTTATGCTACTTTTCAAAGTTGCAGCTACTATACCCTATTGTATTCTATTTTTTATTATAAACAAACAACAACAACAACAATAAACTTGCTGGAGTGGAGTGTGTGTCTTGATTCATATTTTGGGAAACATTTGTGTGAGGTGAAGATCTAAAGGACAAAAAAAATCTTTCATGCATTGTTCGCTATTGTTATTATTGGCTTGTTTGCCATTATGGTCATCCTGAGGATAATCACAAATAAAATTCTATTTTCTTAAAAACATGGTGGCAGTGAAATGTGTCTGACTCATGACTGGATACCTGCCATACAATGACATTGTTGTTATATTACATAATCTTGTGTTATGCTGTGTCCTAAGAGTATAAAACTAATGAGGAACAGAGTGGCACCATTTGACATGGAATATAGAGTGCCTTCCCGCTTCTCCCTTCAAGGGAGGTACCTGCTTAAAATTCAAAGGGGAAGCCTCCAATTGAAAGTTACTGAGGTGAACAGAATCCATGTGAGCGCGAAAGCTTCCAAACTGGCATACGCGGTGGGTATCCAATCATTCTAATTATTTCCAAGTAATTTAGCATATCTCTAATTATAATATGAGGTCATCTTAATTAGAATGACATAAAATAATGTTTAATTAGACACAATCCCCTTTTTCAGATCCTCGTCATGGATTCTAGTGGAGGGGAAAAAAAAAACCTTTGGCTCCTCTTGTGGAGAGCTTTTTATTCTTAATTTACAATTTTTTTGTAATTAATTTCTTTTTAACAAACAAGGCAAATCAAGCCATTTGAATCTAATTAATGTTTCTTCCTTGGCTTGTCATTCTTTGCCTGCTCCTCCTCCCTTTTATGTCTAGGATGTTCTAATTTATTCATGTTTGTTTGCATAATGGCTTCTAGCTGAAGGCTGACTGGAGACACAGTAACTACCACAGTCAGAGCTCTGGGGAGGAAGTGGTAATCTCTGTTCTGCTGCCCTGTACAATTCTCTGCTGCAGGTGTTAATATGGCACTAGTTAAGGCTGACGTTTCTTCTCTTTTCTTTTTGCCAGAAGCCAGAATTTTAAATCAAGAACATAAGAAAAGCCCTGCTGGATCGGACCAGTGGTCCATCTATTCTAGCATACTGTTTCACACAAGGGCCAACGTGGAGGACTAGTGGTATCCAGAGGTTTGCTGCCACTGACTATGTAGGTTCCCTTTGGTCATCATGGCTAGTAGCTGTTGATGGACATATCCTCCATAAATCTGGTCCCCCATCCTTTTAAAGCCAGGTATGCTCATGGCCACCAGTATGTCCGCTGCCAGCAATTTCCACATTTTAATCACCCGTTTGAGTAAAAAATTATTTCCTTTTGTGTCTGTCCTGAATCTTTTGCCCATCAATTTCACTAGATACCCCTAAATACTAATGTTTGGAGAGAGGGAGAAAAAGGTCTCTTTATCCACTCTCTCCCCCCGCATACGTAATATTATAAAGCTCCATCATGTCCTCCCCTTTTTCCAAAACTGAAAACTCCTCCCACCCCTTACATTTTAGAGCACATATATCTGTAGTCACAGAGTACACATTCAATAAAGTGCTTCTGTTCCATTCTTACATTGATGTGCTTGCCTGAATTTTTGCACATGTGCAATACAGCGCAAACGCCAATCTAGATTACAATGCAATTCACCAGTCTGAATACTGCGCAAATAGCATGTTATTTGGGGGCTGGCTGTGTTTCACTGTGGCTCTGCGTAGGTATTCATCCTTTGTACAGTGTACGCATGGGGGTAGGGAAACTGAGATTTTATCCATTGGTCCTGCCCTCACCACAACCCACCTTTATGCATTGCTGACAACCATCTGCACAGGGATTTTGAAAAACAGAAAATGCTTGAAAAATGCTTTTAAAAAGTTTATGTTGTATATGCAGGCACATACCCTAGCAGATATCTCTTCCATTATAGGAAGGTTGGGCATAGTGAGAGGGCAGAGCTGACGCCAACTCTACCTCTATGCATACAGCTGAACATGGCATGAACATGTTCCTAGAATGAGCTAAAAGCAAAATGGAGAGGCAGTTTCTCTTACTGAAACCCTTTAAAAGAGCGGCAGCAGTCCAGGATCTCATGTCTAGTATGCACAGGACTAGTGTACAGTTCAGGCTGTGTGTTGTTCATTGCTCTAGGTAGACTTCGGCAAGCGGGCAAAACTGAGAAGCTGCTGGAAGCAGCATGTGAAGCTTGGCCATTAGAAGATGTTGTGGTCCTTGCCTGCCTTCAACATTTTCTGAACTTGTGCTTATTTTAGGTTAAGTGGCTTTTATTGATTGCAGCTTTAGTCCCTGTTGTGGAAGTAACTTCAGAAATGGGTTAGTTTCGTTGAGTCTCTCAGTTTGAAGGTGAATGAATTAATAGAAGAGACTCTGGGATTGGATCGCCCCAGCATCTTTTAAGGTCCAATTACAATTGCATGCAGCCAGGATTTGGATTGGGGGCACCTGGAAGGGGGGGGGGGAGGAGGATTTAACTCTTTTTCCTCTGTATGATTTTGCAAATAAAAACTGTGTTATTGTTGCCATGGGCAGAAGACCTTATTCCTAGAATGAGCTAAAAGCAGACTGGGGAGGCAGGAGTTTCTATTACTGAAACCCCTTTAAAAGAGCTGCAGCAGTCCAGGATCTCCATCATGTCTACTATGAGTTTGTGTTTCTTCTTTCCCTTTCCTGTCTCAGGGATAGCAGCTTCATAGAGTACAGAACGCTATTTACAAAATGCTTTTTGCATTCCAAAAATGAGCGGCACAATATACGTGAAGTGTAATGATATGTTTTCAGAGTGGTAAGGATTACATAATTGACTCTTAATTACGATGGAATTAAATTTATTTTGTGCTTAACACATTCAGACAGTGTCTCATTTCGAGGGTTTCTGGGAGCTCTACGTACATGTGTGTCTGGAATTACTTGGATAAAGTGAAAATCTGAAAATGGGATTTTAATAAGAAGACTGGAATATATTTTGTCAACAAGATCAGTCAGAACCAGGCAGAACATGCTCATTTCAACAGCTGTCTGTTTGAAGCATGCAGAGGACCAGTAGAATAATAAGGGAGGTGAAATTATCAAATGATCTGAGAAGGACTCGTATTTCACAAGACCGATTGTATGGAACTGTGCAGTTTAAATCAGCAGCTGATCTACTAATGTGTGTCAGTTCAGTAGTTTCTGCTAGAATATTAGTGTTGTCTCTTGTATCCTCAAAAGAACAAAGGTCTGGTGACAAGAGGCTAAACATTTGTGCTAATCACCTGCAGAAAGTTACAAGGGATGAATTTGGGGGGAGGGGCTAATTCACTAATTAAAATTTTAAGAGTTAGATTTTCCTACTTTCCCCTACTGCTACAGTCCCCCCAAACCCCCTTATCTCGCAAGAACAAGGAACAAATTAGTAGAAATCACTGACCCGTGTTCTGCAAACCTAAGTGCTTTCCATCGCAGGCACTATGTGGTTGTATGAATACCATGTGAACTGGATGCTATATATTTAATCATTTTAAATTAGCCTCCTTAATAAAAATTTAGATGGTAGAGATGTATCAGCGTTTTTAAAAAGCGAGAGATCCAAGGGGAGGGGAATCGAAATTGCTTTGGAGAATGTTACAGGTCTGTAGGTAAAGGTAAAGGTAGTCCCCTGTGCAAGCATTACTGACCCATGGGGGGGACATCGCATCATGACGTTTTCTTGGCAGACTCTGTTACGGGGTGGTTTGCCACTGCCTTCCCCAGTCATTTACACTTTACTCCCAGGAAACTGGGTACTCATTTTACCGACCTTGGAAGGATGGAAGGCCGAGTCAGCCTTGAGCTGGCTACCTGAACCTGGCTGTAAATTGGTGGAAAACATTGCTAACACTAGATAAGCCTTACAGTGGAAGAATCAGTACAGTATTTGCAAAGAGAAGTCCTTACTTTAGTCCCATTTTACCAATCTCTTAGAATTTGTGTGTGTGTGTGTGTTGACAAACATTTAGATAGAAATAATATGGTTGGACTTCCAGATGTTTTTGACAAAGGTCTTGCAAAAGGCTCTAAAGTAACCTTAACAGTCATAAGATAAACAGGTCTTCATATAGATTGGTAACCAGGTAATAAACAGGATAGGAATAAATAGTTTTTACCAATGGAGGCAAGAGACATCATCCTATTAATCTACCTAGGTACCTATTTATTAATTTACAATATTTATAACCCTGCCTTTGTCCCAGATAACTGGGACATAAGTTGAGTAACAACAATAAAAACAGTACAAACACAAAAGAACAAAATGAAAGCAACTGTCATAAAAATGTTTTAAATTTCAAAGCACTCACAAAGCTATCATCTCAAGCAGCGAAAGCCTCTTCTAAAGAGTTCTGTTTACAAGCCCTCCTCAGTGAGAAAGAGAGATGTAAAACTTAAAATTTTTATCTGGAAGGCTATTCTATAACATGGCAGCAGCCACAGAAGAAGCCCTCAGGCAGAAGTGGAATGTTACCTGTTCGGGGGTAGGAATGACCAAAAGGCATTACTGCTCTGAATGAAACTTCTGCATGGGCTTATACCAGGAGAGGTGATCCTTAAGGTATTCTCAGAGTCGAACCACACAATACAAATTACATGAGACAGAGCGAGTGTCAGGAGTCCTGTGTTACCCCAAATGCCCATGTCCAGCATTCTATCGATGATCCTGTGTCCTGGTCCAGGCACGCATTCAAAATTTTCTGCTCCGGTGTAGCCATGGCGGCGCGTGTACACGGTCACGATCAGTAACTCAGCAATGCAGAGCGTCCTTATTTCCTATATCTTCCTATCTGTGCAAAGTGGATATGCATGATGGGATATCTTGGAGGTATGCGGAGAAAACCCGTGCCATCACAAACATGAGTTTGATGGAGGTCCTGCAGTCCTGGTGCGTGTAGTTGAAAACAATGTTGGAACACGTGTAAATAAGTTTTTGTGTAATTCGTGTGTAATTTGTATCGTGTGGTTTGGCTCTCAGTTTTCCGCATCTTATCAATGTGCACAGGGGCAAGGAAGCTCTTAACTGGATGTTCTCACATCTAGGGGAAGAGAGGGAGAACCAAGCAAGATATTGTTGGGTTATCATAGGTGGCACTGATAAGCCATTTCACGTAGAGTCTCTCTGCATGAGACATCTGACGTGAAGAACATGTATCAGGAGATGCAATGTTAGCTGGGAAGGGTAGTTGAAAAAGATAGAGCCGGAGGCAGGGCAAAGACTTTGCTATACACTGGAGCTGTGTGAAGGGACTGAGAAATGGCAGAAGGGAAACTTCAGCCAATTATAACCTCTCCAGGTTCAAGTCCAGCTCTGGAAGGCAGCTCCAGCCCATTCCCATTCCTCACTGCCCTCTGGTTGTGATCCCATGCAGTTTTAGACCTGAGAGGTGAAATTGACAGAGCCTTCAGGGAGGCGAAGATGAAATTAACAAACCCTTTGAGGAGCGATCTTTGCTGGCTCTGTCTTTTTAAACTACGCTTCCCGGCTAACCTTGCGTCTCCCTACATTTGACGAACACGCGCCAAGGTGTCTTCTGTAGAGAGATTCATACATAGCAATGAATGTTACTAGCTTGTAGTATATTTTTATTCCAGCCAATATAGAACTGCATCATACATTAAACACAGACTGGGTACATTAATCCTCAAATGTGCAGAACTTCTAGTATGATCATCCCATGAGTGGTAGGTAATATGGTTTTGATTTCCATTACTTCTAGAGACTATGGGAACTAGATCAGGACCTGTGAAGGAAACAGCTGTCACACCATCAGCATTCTTGCTAGCCTAGATACAACTAAGTGGCAGTGCTTGTCCTTTCCAGAGATGATTCAGGTTTTGAAGACTTCTGGCAGAGATGACAGAAATGCAAGCTACTTGCTGGGAGCAGAACTAATGAGTGGTGTCACTCATGTAGCTTATGATTTGACAACAGATGCACACATTGGAAACGGTGGTTACATCACTTTATGCAAGAACATTTAAATTGCACACTTGTCTTGATCCTTGGAATTATTTACAGTCCAAAAATTTACTCAGCAATGGAGGAAAGTAATGACTATTGACAGCAATGGCCAGAGCTACACATGCAATGGATGACTGGTATGCATTGCTTGCATGAGTGTTGATGCCAGTAGCCCATTCTGAGTAAGGGTTCCACTCAGTAGCCAATGGTAACTGGGGAGGGGCCATGGGTCAGTGTAGAACATCTGCTTAGAATGCAGAAGGTCCCAGGTTCAGTCCCTGCCTGTCAGAGTACATAAACACTGGCCCTGATAGGCTAATGGCCTGACTTGGTAGCATTGTAGTTGCATCCTTTGCCTCCACTGCTGCCTTATGACATAGGAATCCCAGGTGCCTGCCAGTGAAGGTTTTGGGCCGTCCGGAGATTGCCTGCCACTGGCAGGCACCTGAGGAACTCGTATGGTGTGCGCACTCCCAGCGGGCATGACGATGTCACTTCTGGAAATTACATTGTTGCATCATAATGTTGCATCATTATGCAAGTGCTAGGAGCACGCTCACAAAAAACCCGCAGAGGGGATGAAGTAAGTGCAAGGTTCCCCCTCCGCCTGGAGGGTATAGGGACCTGACAACCCTATCATGACACCACCTATGAAAGGCCTGAGATTCTCCTCCCTCATTCACTGTTGAATCGAGTCGTCTGCAAGGAAGCACTATATGAATCGCTGCTGGATAATAGAGATCAGAAGGCAGAGAATCAACGGAAGCAAGAAAGGAGGTATTGAAAGAACAGTAACATCAACATGTTTTGAGGAAATGCTTTTCATTAGGGAGGATTTGATTAAAAAATGTTTCCAAAATATGTCTGTATAACTCCATCAAGAGCCATTGCAGGATTTACTGAGCTGTGGGTTTTTTTTAGCTCTCTTGAATCAAACTCTTTGATGAAGAGCATGGATTGAAACATGTTTGTTCTATATGAGAATTCTCTGGGTCTCCAATTGAATCCGTTCTTTCTGTTCCCCAAAGACTACAACAATTCCCAAACCTATTTAAATAATTAACTTTGTTAAGGTAACGATGATGATGATGATGATGATGAATGTAAAATATTTTAGTTAATGATGAAATATGAAATAATATAATTAATTGAATCTTTACATAATTCACTTGTTGCTCAGATTACAAATGAAGATCACACTGAGCGCTTTCAATCCAAAAAGTCAATATACATCCATTAATTCTGAAAGAGTCTATTGAGAGTTTTTGATGTGGAGTCAAGCGTAAGGTCTATAGGTCAACATTTCAAATAGAACTGAAATTAAAGACATTTTCAAATGCAAGTGTTTGTTTTGACACATGCTGTGAGCTTCTTTTTTCCCCCGTATCTGCTTTCTGAGGGAAGCTGCTTACACAACAAAAACTGAAACCTTGATTTAAAAAAAAAGAATAAAAAGGCTACTGTTTATGAAGCAAAGCAGGGCTTTTTTCTGGGAAAAGAGGCAGTGGAACTCAGTGGGCTGCCCTTGGAGAACATGGTCACATGGCTGGTGGCCCCGCCCCCTGATCTCCAGACAGAGGGGAGTTGAGATTGCCCTCCGCGCCGCTCCAGCGGACCAAAGGGCAATCTCAACTCCCCTCTGTCTGGCGATCAGGGGGTGGGGCCACCAGCCATGTGACCATTTTCAAGAGGTTCCGGAACTCCGTTCCACCATGTTCCAGCTGAAAAAAAAAACCTGCAGCAAAGTATGGTCTTGGTGTGCTTGGTGCAAGGTAAGCGCATGCTTTTTGTATTCAAGTGCATGTGCCTGCCCAGGCCAGGGATGTTTATGAGCTGTTACTAAGGGCCAAGCTACAAGTGACGTCTTACACAGGTTGGACACTTGTCAGCTTCCCTCAAGTTTTGATGGGAAATGTAGGCACATCCTGGTCTTGCAGCTGTAATGGAGAACCAAGCTGTAAGACCAGGACGCCTACATTTCCCATCAAAACTTGAGGGAAACTGACAAGTGTCCAACCTGTGTAAGACGTCACTTGTAGCTTGGCTCTAAGTGCTTGAGATAGTTTCCTAGTGTGTTTTTCTCCCCCTGTTCCTGATGGACTGCAACAATATGTCACATTAATGAAGAAGGATAAAATCGTATTATAACTTACTGGGAAAAAAAGATTCATTTCATACTGCAGACTGGTTTGTTTGAATAAAGTAAAATGCCACAGTGCTATATTGCAGCCACTTAAATTTGAATTCCTCCCCCCTCCAGAATAGCAACATTTTCTCTCTATTTCATTGCTTTCCATGTGTCAGAGTCTTCTGGGATGCCATAGGCATACAGGGTTCAAAAGATAGCCAAAAGTTCAAGTTTATGCTGAATATGTAAATAGAAAAGGAGTTGGTATAGGCCATGGTTCATACGTAACAGCCAACCATGGGAAAGCCCTCTGGCTCTCAGACTCCCTTTTCTTCCATTCTTCCCCTTGCATGTGACTCAGAAGTAATTAATTGTCTGCATTCACAGTAAACAATAGTTGTTGGGTGGCCAGTTCCCCGCTGGGGGCAGGAATTCCCCACTCCCTCCCTCTACCTTCGTTTACCTGGCTAGCGAGAGGCAGCCATCATTTATTACTACATGCCTCTCTCACTCTCTATTTGTGAGCCCATTGATATAAGACCAAACAGTACCAGGAGCTCTGAAACAGAAGAGAAGAAGAAAAATCTTGGAATAAAGAATATACTGTATATAATTAAAGGAAGCAGTGGAGGCAAAGACCTTCTATTTGTTTTACTTGAGTTTGTTCTTCTTTTGTTCATTTAGTTTTGTCAGCAGGAGCCATTACAAACAATTACATGAACTGTAATATTCTGTGTGGGATATATTTGTGAGGGGCAGAAATGTGCTCTGCCTTTCCCCATGGCTTTCCTGTACTTGCACAACATAGCAAATCTTCCCTTGCTGCATCAAGTTAATTGGTTGCCAATTAGCTCCTTAATATTGTCACAGTGTCAACATTTCCTAATAGTTGAGGTCAGAATTACACACAGCGTTGCTGCTAATATTTCATTAGCACATTCATCTTTGCAATATCAGCATCGGTAAATGGAAATGGCAGAAAATTTAATAATGACTATGAAGTCTGGAGCAAATGAAAATGGATATGATAGGAAGTAGATATATAAAAGCTGGTATAATGGATGATTCCATCTTTCCTCATGGTGCTCTCAGCGTGAGACAATTCTCCATTGCAGAATGGATCTGAATAACAGTTTCAGTTTTATGCACATATAAAGGTGCCTTATAGGAGTCAAATCACTGGTCTGTCTAGGATTGACTCTTCTGACTGCCACCAGCCCTCCAAGCTCTCAGGGAGACAAGAGGTCTCTCTAGTCCATCTAACTAAGATCTTTTTAAATAAGACATGCCAAGGACTGCCACATGTATGCAAAACAGGTGTTCTGTCACTGAGTGATGGAATATCTCCAGTGGCTTCATAATTAGACTCCTACACGTTACAAAGTCCTCGTGCTTGTTGGGAATGCCACCAGGACTTTGTATCACATACATGATAGGAGTTTGATGACTCCCAGACATCCACTGAAGAAGTGAGCTGTGGCTCACGAACGCTCATACTCCACCACAAATTTTGTTAGTCTTATAGGTGCATATAGGTGCTACTGGACTCTTGCTGTTTTCTACTGCTCAGACAGACTAACATGGCTGCCCATCTTGCTTTGGCTCTTTTCTATTCATTACTACAGCTTGCCAGGAACAGAGGCTTTAGTCTCCCCTTCCATGCTGTTTTTGCATTCTCAAACCATCCCATGGATGTCATTGGCTCCACTGTGAAACTTGCATGTAGCCACATAAGTCACGTGAGTTCCACGCTGGAGCCAACCGCGGCTCTATAGGGCAGTTTGTGAATGTGGAAACAGTAGCGGGGCGGGGGATCCATTTCTCCTTCATGCTGTGGCTGCAAAGAGAAAAGTGCTAGTTTGTGTCTAGGAGGCACAGAAGAACTCCCATCATCTGTGTGATACAACATTCTCATGTTTTCCCCTAACAAACACGAGGACTTTGTAATGTGTGGGTGGAGCCTCAGTGATAGATATTGACTTCATTGGACTTAGATGAGTGTAAGTGTGCTTTAGGACTGCAAATAATCCCTGTTTGGTATTGCTGAGACTGCTAAATTTGTATCTCCCGAACTGTTTTGGTATACTTTCTGGCATAACTAATAACACTGTTATGATTTCATTTGGAACAAAAGGCCATAATGCCTATTGGCAAGGACATTTATAAAGAAGAATCAAACACTTTTTTAAAAAGCTGTGTGTGTTTTTCTCCTTGTCATTCTTGGCATTCTAAAAACAAGATGGGGACAGATGGCAGAAACAGACTCAAATTTCCCATGGGACGAGACGGAATTGCTACAGAAGATCAGGATCAAACCAAATAGGTGATTCTGAAATCAAAGTATTTGAACACTTAATTTGCAACGACTGGTAGAAATGCGGAGCTAGTAAGAAGCATCCCGCAATTTTTGAATGATCTTGCACAAAAAATAAAGTGGGAAGAAGTGAAGAAAATGCTGAGAGACAAGCAGATGAGAATGATTACTAAGAACTGTTTAATATTATCCTTAGGGGCCATGTTCTCACTTCTAGAAACAGGAAGCAGTTTCAGGAGAGAGGACATTAAAACAAGAAGTGTGTATCTGTGTGTGTGTGTGTGTGTGTGTGTGTGTGAGAGAGAGAGAGAGAGCGATTAACCCTTTCCCTCCTACATGTTCTCTGCTCCACACTATATATTTTGCAGCTTTCATTCCTATGTAGGGCTGCCAGTCCCCCAGTGACCCCCTGCTCTCAGCCTCTGGCTGCTGCTGCCACTCACCTGGCCAGTGGGGAGAAGGCCCTGGCAAATGGACCCAAGAGGCAAGAAGCCTCTCAGAGAAGTGTGCAGCAGGTGCGCTTCTGCTGGGCATGATGCCAACCCTTCCGGAAATGGTATCATCACACCTGGTGGCGGGCAAGGGCAAGAGCATGCCTGCTGCTGGGCATGATGACATCACTTCTGGAAGTGATGTCATTGTGCCTGCTGGGATCACAGAGGTAAGTGTTAGATCTTCTTCTGCCCTCCTTCTCGGAGGTTAAGGGGACCTGGCAACCTTGTGATTTCAGTCAGATGTCTGCGTGCATATGTTCCCAGCATGGTTTCTCATTAAAAAAACACACACCCTGAACTGCTTTCAAGGTCTTGTGCTTTAAAGAGGAGAAAAACACATTGTTATTTTGGCACATTTATATCCCTCCCCACTTTCTTCAAAGAACACAAGGTGGCTTGTATTGAATCATCTCAACAGATCCTCATAACAGCCACGTGAAGTAGGATCAGTTGAGAGACAGCCGCTCTTGCAAGGTTTATAGCTTTGGTGGGATTCGAACCTCAGTCCTACTCCCACTAAAAGTAGGGTTCCCATTCTAAACGTTAAAAATGGTATACGCCCTGTGACTGTGTATTATACTGAAGATTTGTTTTATCCTTTCACTGCTAGTTTCCCCACAGTGAAAGCATTGCTTGCCTATGTTTTATGACTGGGAAAAATAATGAGAGCTGAGCCCTCCATGGGGAGGGCGGAATAGAAATCCAAACAAAAATAAAATAAAATATAGGGTACTCGGGCTGAGCCTGGCAACTGATGGGAAGGTTGGGGGCAGAGACATGGTATGTGTTGGGGGGGGGGAGTGTAGTGGGAGTTTCCAGTGATTCCTGAGCTACTAGTAATCAGTTCTAGGTTTTACCTGGAAGTGACATCACACCTGCAACAATGCTGTTTTTTAAAAAAACCTGCAGACACTTGGCGTGGCAGTATGGAATGGGAGCTCTCAGTAGGAGGATCCCTCCACCCTAACCAGGGCTTGGCAATCTTGGCTGAGTATGACATCATTACATTTTGCAATCCTAAGAAGAGTAGCACCCTTCTAAGGATGGCCTTAGGAGAGTATAACACTGCTTAAGATTGCTCATTTCTGCTCATGGCTATGGTGGCTTAGTCCTAAGCAATGTTTTCTGTATCTCACTGATGTCTAACAAGATGACAGTCATCAAATGTTTTTACTGTTCAGTCTGTGATGGTTCCTGTTGACATGTCCAATTGACAGGTTCGATCCAGGAGATGCAAGACTGTACTGAGGCATAAGGAAAAGCTGTCTAGATGAACGGCTAATCAGGCCACTTAAATATTTATGTCTCTTCAAGGGATTTTAAAAAGATATTTCTGGCAAAGATCTACTGTGAGTCGTCAGTGCTGGTTTTGTGAAGAAGACATGGAAGTCTTCTTTCATATGTGGTGGACATGTAAATGTGCCTCCAAATACCGGAAGCAAATGGTGAGGAGGATTATATCAGCCAGTTGGGAAAAACAATTCCCTACAAAACAGAGACATTAATACAAAATTATGGCACCTGATATTCCCAGAGATCTTCAAATGATAGCCTTCTATATTACCGCTGCCAGTCCAGTATTTGTCAAGAAATAGAAGTGAAGAAATCTGCCCAAGATTTAATATTGGCTCTTGAAAATAAAAAAGATCCACATCTTGGTGAAATTAACGGCATACTAAAAAAAAAGTGTTATATTCAGATTGGACTCACTATGGTCAGGAATTGTAGAGAGAAAAGATCTGGCAATAGACTCGCTGGAGGTAGAATTACGATTGCTCAGTCTTCATAGTTTTATTTTTATGCTTATGTGGCTAGTGGGTAAATTCTTTGAGAATATACTTATTTGCTATGTTTTTGTTCCTTTTCTCTTTTTGTCCTTTAATACATTTTAATTAAAATATAGAGATACTTTAATGATCATGTATGAGAAACTTTTGGAATTAGAAATTATGATTCTATACATATCTGCATGTATGTGCAGAATTTTTTTTATATGCATATATAAAAATTCAGTCTCCGTAGAGGAAAACATGTACGCCCCATGGATGTCATACAGGTATTTAAATTGAAAAGAGTCCAGTAGCACCTTTAAGACTAACCAACTTTACTGTAGCATAAGCTTTCAAGAATCACAGTTCTCACTGACTGAGAGATCTCTGTCTTTTGGTGCTACACCTCTGAAGATGCCAGCCACAGCTGCTGGCGAAACGTCAGGAACTACAATGCCAAGACCACGGCAATACAGCCCGGAAAACCCCCAACAACCATCGTTCTCTGGCCGTGAAAGCCTTCGACAATAAATCACAGTTCTCTTCGTCAGATGTGAAGAGAACACATCTGACAAAGAGAACTGTGATTCTCGAAAGCTTATGTTACAGTAAAGTTGGTTAGTCTTAAAGGTGCTACTGGACTCTTTTCGATTTTGCTACTACAGACTAACACGGCTAACTCCTCTGGATCTATGATACAGGTATTTATGCTGTGAAGCTGGTTTGTTGGTTTTTCTGCAGTGATGAACATGTGTTTGCTATTTACTATGGGAAGCAGCCCTTCTTCAATGTACTGATATTTGCATGTTCATCAACTAAAACAATCAACAAAAAAATAGTGACCAAATCAATGCTTTTTGCACAGTAAGTAACCATACTATACAGATTGGTACAGTATGGTTTCTTTGCAAAGTTTAATATATCTGCTATCTGAATAGCACATGTCCATGTGCATTGGAGGGTAAGGAGAAGAGGAACCAAGCCTCCAACATAACACAAATGTTTCTGCTAAAGTTCATTTGAGTCCTTGCCTCGAGATCTCCTCCAAACCATTTGAAGTCAAGAGACCATTGAAGTAAATGAGATTATAAGTATTAGTGAAGATTAGTTGCCTGAATGGAGGTTTGTGGGATCAGATCCTAAATTTACCTCTAATCTGCCTTCGCAGATTGATCTAGTAGGTAACCTCCTTAACTCCTATGATCTTATATCCCTGGGTATTGTTAGCACAAAACAGTTGAGACAACTACATACATCATATCTATGAAGTGCTGCAAACCTCTACTTGGAATAATGTGCCAGATAGGGGTAATAAATAGGAACTAAATTTACATTTCCCCTTTTTTGTTGTTGGAAGCAATTTGCATGTTATGCTGCCGGATCCTAAAGTGAAAGGAAATGTGCTTGACGCTAAAATTGGCTCCGTGGCTCCAGTTTCTTCAGCTCCTCGCCACCTGCCTCTAATCAAACTGTCCAATTACTGGAAACAATTGTTTTCTTGCCTTCTGGGAAGTAAAGACATTCTACCAAGTTAAAAAAAAATCTGCTCTGCAAAATGTTATTTTTCAACCAATTCACTTTCATATATATATATATATATAAAATTAATTATTTTAGGGTAGGATGTGATCACAGGTCTATTGATCCACCGGGTCAGCAGGTGCCCGTGCAAGATGGCACCCATAACGCTTGAAGTGCTTCTAAGCACAAAAATCTTTGGACTATCCTGTCTAAACCAGACAAAAGTTATTTGAGTGTAACAGCAAGATCAAAAGGAGGCTCAAATTACTCCATATGCTAATAGGGCTGATTAACATAGAAGAGAAAGTTTTCGGCTGCCTCTATGTGAAATGATAATCAGAGGCTCTCTTTGTGTTGCAGGTATCACAGTGGAAATTTTACTGAAAATGTGATAAGAGCTTACAAGCAGACTTGTGTAAACTAACCCAACGCTGCACTCTGTGGGTTCCTCAAAGATTTTGTCCCCTTGTCTGATGGTACGAAGAACCTGTTTTGTACTATACCACTAATGGAAAGCAGTGCTGCCATTTTTTTTAAACAAGTGACTAGGCCACACGATTGCAGAGGTAAACTTTGCTGGCAGTTTTCTCTGAATTTCCTGCACAAAGAAATTAATTACTGGCCTTTTGCAGCAAGTATGAGTTAACAAATGCACAGGGCTGCTTCACATGGCAACTGAACAGCCTATCCACCTTTGTATGTGAGGTTTCTTCCTGGTGATGGCGACTATCCACTGCTGAGATTGTATGTTGACAACCACTGCATAGCTTCCAAGTAACAATAACTGTGGAACTGTGGTCAACAGGTAAAGGTAGTGGAATCTACAACAGAACGGAGAGAAATAAAGGCAAAACAGATGAGACGATGGGAGAGCTTTAATTAGAAATTCCCAGCATCTTTCTAAGCTGAACGACAACGGCAGGTCTGATTAAAATCAGGACAATATGGAAAGGACAATGGCACTTTAACCCTTTCCCTCCTGCATGGTTTTGCAATCACAAGTCCTCCAAGCAGATATAGCCTTTTAAAGAAAAGGAGACAAAATATAAAATGGCTAATGGAGTGTCACTTTTTCACTTGTGAAACCATGCAGGATTAGACCTTCCCTCTCTGCACAGTCTCATATCATATTGGTCCCCCACATAGCTGTCGTTCAGCTTAAAATGACTTATGAAGATCTGCGATCTTTGTCAAGTCTCGTTTGACTCATCTATACCTAAAATACAAGGAAGAAGATAGAAAACAAGGACAAACTTTTTTGAAATTTAAAGGCGTATCTAACAAATGTATTTGAAAGCAAGAATGTAAAAGCATGAACAAGATGAACACCTGGCGCTCGTACTTTTAAGGTCATCGCCACAATCTAGAAAAAGCATCCATGAATCCCACTGATTTTTTATAGGGCTTGCCACATTACCCACTTCTTCAGTTATACCTGCTGGGTGGGATAGGATGGATACAAATGCCTTTTGCACAAGTTGAACCAAATGTTACGCTGGCACAATAGATTAATGCTGCCATTTGTGCTCCAGAAATACACAATGCAAGCACTCTTTTGCAAATGCCAAAATTGGGCAGGAAGAGCAAAACTTGGTCAAAATCCGGCAACTGCTCAGAAGTTTGCAGCTGCCCTCAAAGCTGACACAAAGTTACACCAACAAAAGAAAAGGAGTCAATAGAGGGAGCCCATAGCCTCTCTAGGAGCCAAGCTACAAGTGACATCTTACACAGGTTGGACACTTGTCAGCTTCCCTCAAGTTTTGATGGGAAATTTAGGTGTTCTGGTTTTACAGCTTGGCTCTCCATTACAGCTGCAAGACCAGGATGCCTGCATTTCCCATCAAAACTTGAGGGAAGCTGACAAGTGTCCAACCTGTGTCAGG
The DNA here is from genome assembly GCF_028583425.1 of Eublepharis macularius. Classification (NCBI taxonomy): domain Eukaryota; kingdom Metazoa; phylum Chordata; class Lepidosauria; order Squamata; family Eublepharidae; genus Eublepharis; species Eublepharis macularius. The sequence goes on from NC_072790.1 coordinate 51,340,562, forward strand.
CGTCACTTGTAGCTTGGCTCTCAGTTGCATCAGAGGGAAGATTCTAACTTTGTAGCCAATTGCATCATCAGAAGTATATCTGCACTATAAATGTTTTAAATAAATAAATAAATAAAATAAGTAAGGGAACCCAGCAGAAAGAGTAGGAAGCCAGCTGTTTTTATGTGAAGTTGTCATCCTTTCCCACTCCCACCACAGGCTCCGTGTCTTCCAAAAGTGGGTGTTGTGTTACTTATTATAGGCGTGGTTAGACACTGCAGGGACATGTAACGGTGCTGTCAGTATGCAGTGCTCTGAATGTACAGGTGCCCTACAAGAACCCCAAATTTGGCAACCATATGTTTCTGTGGTGTCACATTACAACTGCTGTTGTCCACTGACAGATGTGAACATTTCAGCTATGTTTCATGCTGGTTAATAAACAGGGAACCCCCTTGTTACCATATGTAGCATCTTCATAAAAGGGCACACAGTGGGAGGGAACAGTAGTTTTTTTCCACCGTAGCATTCCACCAGCACTGGGGGTCTATGTCATGTTCATGGCCTTCCATCTGAAAGACCATCAAGGGTCAAGGGATGCTGCCAGCCCAGCACTTGCCTGCCTTACAGCTGCGGTAAGAACCAAAAAGAATAATAACTGTGCTTATAGACTGCTCTGCTAGACAGATTAGTGCCTCACTCAGAGTGCTGAACAAAGTCAGTGTATTATTGCCCCCCCCCAGTTGAAATGAAAGGCAGAGACAAAGCTTGGGATTAAACTGGGCCACTTTATTGATTACAACATAACTTGTCACTACAGCAAAGGATCTAGCTAACTAGCGGTAAAGGTCAAGTGCTGGGGTCACCTCGGACCTCCGCCTTGACCTGTCTGGGCGAGCCCCCACTGCCCCAGGGGTGAGCCATCCTATAAATGGCTGTACCCGGCGGCCAGGCAAATGGTTCCCCTTCCAAGCCTGCAGCACCTCGCTGTACAGCAATAGGGCCTTACTTGTACAGGGGAGCCATGAGGCAGTCTGCCCTCACCCCTGGCTACCGTACAGCCCACCAGCTGCCCCAATTCCTCACCAATGAGGATATGCCGAGGGGGCCACTGGCCTGCTCATTTGCCATCCTATCCTGCAAGTGGCCGAACTATATACAGCACCACCAACCAATTACACAACACAAATCCCACAGTGCAAGGTAGGCAAAAAACCCTTCTCCCCTTTTGTGCCAATTGGGAAAAGAGAAAAAATTCCTACCTGGCCCTGGTAAACAGCGACCGGAAAAGCCTGCACTGTAAAAGGGAGGGTGGGTGGGCAGAGCTGCCAGCGTTCTTCTGCAAAGGGAGGGGGTTAGGAGCAGGCTTATATGCCTTTAGCTCCGCCTTCCCTGCGTACCCGTATGCTGGAGAAGAAGGGAAACTGCCTTCCCTTCCTCCGAGTGGCAAAAGCGGCCCCCACCCTAGCCGCTGCGCTTTCGGGTGGGAAGGGGCCGTCTTATCCCCACAATACAGAGGGGGAGCTGGGGATGAGAGGGGTGGCTTACCCAAGGCCACCGGTTGAGCTCATGGCAGTAGTAGGATTTGAACCAGCAGAGTGCTGATTTGCAGGCTAACCATTTCACCACTATGCTACAGACCCTCTCAACAAATGAACTTTTTGGAGTGTTGGGGGTAGGGACTCATTACAGCTTCAATTCCTGAATTAGGTTCACTGATCTGGAAGCTGCTTTAAGGAAACGAAACGAAATAAAACAGCAAATTCTGAATGTATTTCCAGCATATTTGTTTCATTTTGCCCACCCTACTGTGACTACATATGATGTGTGTTTGCTGTCTGGCTCTTCCCAGCCCTTTTCTCCCAGGCACCAAATATTGAGGTGGACTCTCTTGTGTGGTAAGCTGGTGCTGTATAAATATGGAGCCCCTTCACGACAATTATGGGGTTGACATCCTGGGTTCTATACATGGCTTTGAGCAGGAAGGAAGGGAAGTGGACATTTAATGGGATAGTCCTCTGGGAGTGCTTATCAGGTTAGTATGCTTTCAATTTTGCAACTGTGTGCCAACTCTAGCTTGATAAATTCCTGGAATGGGTGGAATTTGGGGAGGGAAGATTGTTCAGGAGGGATATGATGCCATAGAGTCCACCCGCCAAAGCTGCCATTTCCTCCAGTGGAACTGACCTCTGAAGTCATAAGATATAATTCTGGAAGAACTCCAGGCCTCATCTGGAGGTTGGCAAGCCTATGCATAGTGGTGTGAGTTTGAAGCCTAGCAACCATCGACTTGGCCTTAGGCGGCATGCTTGAGGGGAACCAAGGTCCCTAACAAAAGGAAAGATAATGTTTCTTAAGGAATAGTTCATATCATCTCAATTGGGCTTAAATGGCCAAAAAAAAAAAAAGGTGAAGAGGGGCAGATGTCTGTGTGAAGAAAAAGGTTTTGATTCTGACTGAAACTGAGGAGCAGACAGGCATTGCTACTAGTTGGCTGATGAAGCTTGGGGGCACCGTATCTCCCTTCCTTTCCATTTGTGGGGATCTTATGTGAGGTAGCAGTTCTGTTGCCCCCTTGGCTGCCTCCTTATCTTCCCCTGGACGGTTCTATTGTTTTTCTTTTAGTCTCTCAAAACAACTCAAAGAAAACTAAGAGGTAAACAATTTGTACCTCTGTTTTTTTCATATCCTGAAGTGTATGAACTCTGTCTGGAGGACATACCACTTGCAGTAATGGTGCTAGAAATATCAACAGACCAAGATAAATTTGAGTCTGTAAGGGAGCCCTGGCTGCCTCACACAATAACAAAAAAAGGTTGAAAATTATGTGCATTGTATTCCATGAGGTTTATCCTCATGACAATTCCTCCCCCACAGATCCATCCTTTTGAAAATCTAAAATTGTACAGCAACCATACTAGGGATTGTGTGTTTGTGCGAGTGTGCGTGTTGACATGTACTATTTAGCAACTTTTGTTTAGCTCTTGAAAGCTGGGGACTGGGAGAGCTCTCCATTTTTCCTTGTATTATCTAAGCTTGTTTTATTTACACTTGACTGGCTAGTTTTAACTTTTTAAGAACAAAGGGGGGTTTATTTTTGGTTAAGGACTGAACATTTTCACATTTTAACAATAAGAAGTAACAATAAAAAAAACCCAACCAAAATAATGAAAGCAGCAGCACTCATAATAAGGGGAAAATAAATAATAGCTAAAAAACACATTAGATGTTATGCAAAATATGTAATAGACTGAGGGCCAAATTTGCTGAGGGATCCATGAATACATCTCCCATGTGTTTCATCCTAATTGGTAAATAGCAACCCCAGAGTGGGGGCATAAAATAGGGAAGGGGACATTAGCCATCCCCTCATGTAATTTCCCCAACTTCATATGCAAACTCAGAGCTGCTTTTTGGACCTGATGAGAGACAGAGTATTTTATTTTATTTACAACCTGCCTTTCTCATCAAGACTCAAGGTGGATTACACAGTGAAAGTCAGTGCAATCAACAAAATAAGACATTTAATAAGCAAAGTAATAGGACTAGGATTTCAGAATTCTGAAACAAAGCATAAGTGTGCATGTAGGTTGCTTGTATGTTGCAAATACATGCCCTTCCCTTTTGAAATTGGGAAATTGACTCAGGGAGAAAAGATTAACCCTTTCTACCTTCTGCAAGCCCAGTTCAAATTTATTAATGGAAATTTGGTTTAGTTTCTTTAAAACATGCTGAAACATTTTAAAAATATAGAGCCTTCTCATCTGCAACCGGAAGTGGCAGGATCCAGCTTATTTTTCACTCGCCTTACCTCTTCATTCTCCAGGAAAAAAAACCAGCCAGTCTCTCCTGCAAAGGAAAACATCGCTCAACTGCTTTGAATAAGCTCGCCAAGTGTAGAATTGTGCCTTTCGTTTTGCCTTCATGGCGATGTCAACCCCCCCTCCCCACCCCCAAAAATAACACCACGGAGGCCTGTGTTGTGCACCTGATAACTAGATATGCTCTATATGGTGTTAAAATTAAGCTAATTAATGTTAGCCAGCTCTCTCAAGGAATCTCAGCATGGCTGTATTGTGTGGCATTAATACAACGGAGCGCAAAGAGAAGGGAGAGAACTCAAACAGGAGGCTAAACCACAGGGACTCCAGGGCCTTGACAATTAGTGTGGGGAAACTACACGGGGAGGTGTCATCTGCCAGGGCTGGCTCTGAAAGTTTTCTAGCAGAACTAGTTATGTGATGGGGCAGACTGGCTATTAACTTACGGGGAAAGATCCTGGTGGTGGAGCCTGGGGAGGGCAGGTTTGGAGAGGGGAAGGCCCTCTGCATAATCGAATGCCATAGAGTCCACCCTCCAAAGCAGCCTTTTTCTCCCGGGGAGCTGATCTCCGTTGCCTGGAGACTGGCTATAATTCCGAGAGATCTTCAAGTGCCACCTAAAAGCTAGAAGCTGGCAGCCACTTTCCTGGAAGGCCAGGGGCAAGATGAACAAGCTTCAGTAGCTCTGCCAGTGCCAAAGGGGCCACTTGACTTGACTCGGACCCTTCAGGAACAACAGTGACCATTGGTCCTTGCAGGACCATCTCTCGCCTTATGTCCCCCAGAGAATGCTCTGTTCCGCAGAGAAGCAGCTGCTGGTGGTCCCTGGCCCCAAGGAGATCCGTCTCGCCTCGACCAGGGCCAGGGCATTTTTGGCCTTGGCACCCAGCTGGTGGAACTCTCCATCTGGAGACCCGAACCTAGCAGGATTTGCTATTGTTCCATCAGGCTTGCAAGACAGACATGTTCCGCCAGGCTTATAGGGGTTGAGGCGTGTGGGTTTTTCAATCAGCCTCCTGCCAGGGAGGGGAGGGATGTGCCCTTCAGGTTGCCAACGGGTGGATGGCCATCCTGCCACGTGGGCCCTGATGTTTAGAGAATGGGGGGGGGGTGCACTGTTTGTGCTGCTGCATTATGATGATGTTTTAACACACGGTAACTGCTACCATTGTTTTTATCTTTATCTTTTATCCCTGCCCTGGATGGGACACCACTGGCAACTTTGCCAGTGAAAAGTCTGGTGAAGAGTCTGGGCGTGCTCCTGGATGCCTACCTGTCGATGGAGGCCTAGGTCATGGTGGTTGCCAAGTCTGCATTTTTCCATCTCCGTCAGATCAGGCAACTTGCCCCTTACCTGACGCCCCAGGACCTGGCTATAGTGACCCATGCAATGGTCACCTCCAGGCTAGATTATTGTAACTCACTCTACGCTGGGCTACCCCTGGGCCTGATGCAGAAACTAAAACTAGTCCAGAATGTGGCGGCACGTGTCCTGACCGGTATATCCTACTAGTCACAAATCACACCTGTCCTGTGCCAGCTGCACTGGCTTCCGGTTGAATTCCAAATCAGGTTCAAGGTGTTGGTTCTTACCTTTAAAGCCCTGAGCAGGTTAGGACTGGCCTATCTTCAGGACCACCTCTCTCTGTATATTCCCCAGAGACCGCTTTGATCAGCGGATAAATGTATACTGGTGGTCTCCGGCCCAAAGGAAGCCTGCCTTGCTTCAACCAGGGCCAGGGCCTTTTCAGTCCTGGCTCCAGCCTGGTGGAACGCTCTGTCAATGGAGACCCGGGCCCAGCAGGACATATTATCATTCCTCCGGGCCTGTAAGACAGAGCTGTTCTGCCAGGCGTTCGGTGGTTGAAGGGGGCGGTGCCATGTCATCCTCCCACCTTTGGGGCAGGGGTTCTCCCCACCATTGCACTTTAATGTACTTGGTTAATTAATTTTATTATTGCTTATTGTATGTTGATTTTAGAATTATTGTTTTCTTGTTTTTATTGATTATAATTGTTATTAACCACCCAGAGCCCCTGAGGATGGGCAGTTTATAAATCGAAATAATAAATAAATAATAAAAATAAATGTACAATACCATGTTGTACTCCTCTCTGAGCCTGCTCCATGTAGAGAGTGGACTAAAAATCCAATAAACGATTGATTGATTGATTCTCTTCCTTTCTCACTGAGATCCAAGGAGGATTAACAGTGCAAGTAAAAATACAATATAATCAGCAGCTAGGACATTTACTGAGCAAAGTACAATAACGGACAACAGTTAAGACATTCAGAAAAACAGATAGCCAGGTCTGAGCGGTGTAAGAATGACCTCCTGCAGTTCTGGCACACAGAACTGAAGGGTCCCCTCAGCTGGGCTTGGCCCTGGTCATTTTAATTTCCCTGTGGATATATGGGTTGTTCTAAAATCTGGGTTGAGGATGAATCTGGCAAACTTGTTTGGAGATCTGCTACAAGTATAAATGAAAAATGGCCATATGGATAGTGTTTCGGAGCTGATAAAGTCTGAGCAGTGTGTAGCTTTTGTTCTTCATAACCTTGGTTGGGAAGGGTATGATATAAGGAAAAAAATCAATTTGACCTAAACAGGGCTGAAGGCCAGTTAAGGCTCAGCCTCAGGACTTCATTTCATTGCCAAGTTTCATTTTGGCACCATAATACAATGCCTTTTCTTCAACACAGATTGATAAACTTCCTCTCACTTCTGGAATTGGCAATGTTGAGTTTTATGGAGCTTCAGCCACCGCTTTATGATGACAGCTTTGCAGCAGATTGCAACATTCTGAGTCAGTAAAGAAAGACCACTTTCGGATTCAGTTAATTTGATACAATCTTCAGTTATGGTTGCCAACTCCAGTGCTGGAATTTCCTGGAGATTTATGAGCAGTGCCTTGGGAGGGAACTCCATGGAGATGTGATGCTATAGACTCTCCCCACCATTAAAGCTGCCATTTCCTCCAGCAGAATTTCAGGCCCCATCTGGAGGTTGGCAACCTAGGGTTGTGAGCTCTTGATTGGGAAATACCTGGAGATTTGGGGTGAAACCTAGGGAGGGTGGTATTTGGGAAAGGGAGGACACTCAGTGGGGTAAAATGCTATACAGTCAGTCCTCCAAAACAGCCATTTGTTCCCCAGGGAAACTGATCTCTGTAGTCTAGAGATCAGTTGTAATTCTGGGAGACTGCCAGGACTCACCTGGAGTTTGGCAACCTATGACAACTCTCTTTGTATTACTAGTGTGCTAGATCTCAGACCACGTGGGGCATAGGTAAGCACTTGGTTTTCATTACATATACAAGTTTTCTGCCTGATTCTTGCAGTTAGTTTCTTTGGTTAATTGATATTTTATAGTAAAGAGTACTGAAGTGTCCCTTGTTGTGCTGTTCACACAAAGCAACAGGAGGAAAGACTTCAGGCCTAAGGCCTTGACTTTCAAGCCTCTCTTTTTGAAGACACTGATCCCTTATCCTGAACAGCACAACTAGATTTGTCTTATCAGCATTGAAATAAACTTGTTTGTGGACATTTCAGAATGAAATCACCACCACAGTTCAAGGTCACACAAGTTGGGGATTCACCTAGCCAAATGTGACCAGCCAGCCATGTACTGTAGCCTCTGACTTGCTTGACAACCTCCCTAAACAAAGATAAGGTCTGTCTCAGTGATTCTTCACAGGGCTATGCATCCTCTCCTGCACAAGAGACTATCTATAAATTTTGGAGACCATTCAAAACATTTGAAGGAGGGATTCCCTCCCACTTAGGGTTGCCAGCCTCCAGGTGGTAGATGGAGACCTCCTGGAATTACAACTGAACTCCATGAAACAGAGACCAGTTCCCCTTGAGAAAATGGCTGCTCTGAAGGGTGAACTCTATGACAATGTACCCCAATTAGCCCCCCCTCCTCAACCCCCCCCTCTCCAGGCTCCACTCCAAAAATCTCCAGGAATTTCCCAAGCTGGACCTAGCAACCCTTCTCCCACTAGAGATGGCTTCTGAAAACCAGAAAAGGAAAGCTGTTTAAGAGTAGCCCTGCTGGATTAGGCCACTGGTCTGTCTAATCCAGTATCCTGTTTCCAACAGTGGCCAGATGCTACAGAAAAGGCTGCAAGCAGAGCCCACAGAATAGGTTACCAACTCCAGCCCGGGAAATTCCTGGAGATTTGGGGGGAGGTGCAGTTTGGGTAGGGATGGAGTTCACTGGGGATGTGATGCCATAGAGTCTACCCTCTGAACCTGCCCATTTCCTCCGGGGGAACAGATCTCTGAAGACCTCCAGGCCCCACATGGTTAGCAACCCCACCACAGAAAACAGCTCCTGCTTGCTGGCTACTCCACAGCGCTTGACACAGAGGCATTTTTCTTCTGAATCCAAACCCATTTGGCTATCATGGCCACTAGCTCATTCCACCTTGAGGATATAATCCCAGATTCCGTCCCAGGTACTTTTAGAAAGAACACACAGCTTTAAAAAGGCAACAGCAAATTGGAATAAATAGTGCTTCTCTGAATAGCCCAGGTGAACCTGATCTCATCAGCTCTCAGAAACTAAGCAGGGTTGGCCTTGGTTAATAATTGGATGGGAGACCTCCAACGAAGACCAGGACTGTGGAGGCAGACAATGGCAAACCACCTCTGTTAATCTCTTGCCATGAAAACCCCACCAGGGGTCGCCATAAGTTAGCTGACTTGAGGGCACTCTCCACCACACATATATAAGATTGCGTCTATTTCTACCAATTTCCACTTTATCCCACTAGGTTGTTCCTGAGGGTCCACTCTCTCTTCCTCTGGCTGAGGTGGGCCAAAACACGAGGACCAGGACTTGGGAGAGCCCCCCCCCCCCAAACAGGTGCTGCTACTCAGCACCAATGAATACCATCACACATGCGCGCACACACACAAGCCCAGGGTATAAAAATCCACCATCAAGGAGCTGCCTGAGGGCATCAGGGTTTCATTGAATATATGCCTAACAGCCTGTGGCTGAGGGTCAGACTAGGACCTGGAGACTGCTCGGCCGTGGAAGATTGCTGGATGACCTTGGGTCAGTTACACACCCTCAGCCTAACCTACCTCACAGGTTTGTTGTTAGAATAGAATGGAGGAGAAGAGAACAAGGTGAGCAGTGTTGAGTCTCCACTTAGACAAAGGCAGGGTATAAATGAAGTAAATAAATAAAAGATTCCTTTATTATAGGCATCTATCATAAATATTTCTATATAAATAAACTTGCCTCATCTGGAGTTCGGCTTTTATGTATACTTTTTTTACTTGCCTCTGCAAGGGCCCATGGGCAACAGTGGATTAAACCAGTGGATTAAACCTCTGGTCTAGATTTTACACCAAAGAAAACGTATTTTATAATAGATTGGTCTTAGACGTAGAGGAAGCTACGTCTAAGCTATTGGTAGTTAAACAAGTGTTCGAGAAACTTTATATAGGCAAATATGACACAGAGGAAAAGCAAACAGGACGAACTTTATTAAGTAGGCTCTTTGTGGTAACCTGCAGGAAGTGAAACTGTTTTCAGGTTGAAAGCGTTTCTCAATCATTTCATGCACCAGCAATCTTTGTAATAAGGTTTAGGGTTTTTTTCATTTAAATGCGATAAAGTTCTGACACAAGGGAAGAAAAAAAAATTTCCCCTGGAATCCACAAGCTTCTACTTTTCTCTCCCTCTTGCTCAGACTCATAATGAAAGTCTGAAGTATGCTTACTGTCTCTGATCGATTTGTTAGTGCGTACTTTGGTGACATTATCGAGACGAGCTTCATGGCAAGCCGCAAACTAACAGAATGATCATCTCTCCACCTTCTGGTAACACTCATCTGGCTATCAGTGCCTGCCTGGGCTGCTCGCAGATAGTTTGATACAAACCAGAAACATCTGAGTGATATTAAATGTCTATGTGGTGAGAGGATCTACCAGTCTTGCAGACAGTTTGGGGTTTTTTATACGACGCTGCTTAAAAACTCCAGTAACCAAATATCTTATTTAAAACAACTAAGGCCAGCATTATTAATGGTGTGGGAGATTCATGATTTAAGATTAAAATATAGCTGTGTGGTTGAATTTGTCTACAGGCATGGTATTGGGGTGGGGCAGGGGGTAACTGTCCCCTGCTCTCACGGTATTTCTCAGAGAGGAATTGTTTTCCCCTCCTGAGCTTTCATTAGTAGATATGTAGGGCGGAAGGAAAATATGTACAATACAATCCCCAGGGCTGCAGCCCAGATCAAATACAGGACTGCTTTTTACTGCTAGTGAAAAACGTAGGAAGAATTTGTTCACGGACCTCCCGCATAATGTGCAGCTCTTTGCTCTTTAAAGGAAGTATATTGTGGACGAGGGTCATCTGCCTTCAAAGAAAACACACAGAAATATGTGAAAACCATTATAAACTCCTTCCTCAAGTCACACTCAGGATGGAAACATACACTTTTAATGTGACAAGTGTCAAGGAAGGCAAGAACATGCTGGCTGCATTGTCAAGCAGGGAAGACAGGTAAGTGTCAATATCGGCAGCTGCAGGCCTTAAAGATCAGTAGTGCAAAACCTTGTATGGTTGGGCAAAAGAACGTTGGTGGGCTTTTAGAGAGACAGTCCACAAAGATAGGCTTGGCCCATCAGGGAGAGAAAGTGGGAGGGAAAGAATTAAAACAGCTGGTCTATGTAGGAAATACGCAGGAGCATTAAGGAAGGCACGGAGATAAACCGTCTCTCTCTACACGTTGCAAATTACCTGGGAATGCTCAAGTGCAGAATTTTATGTGTGGTCTTCAATTCATGTGCAGGCTGTTCTTGCTCAGTGCATGTGCATGCTGCTTTGACGAAGCTCCCTTTGTGTGATTGCATCTTCGAGTGCAGAGTGCCAATTCAGCTCTGTTTGCCGTGAGAAACAGTATTGTAGGCTCCTTTGACTTGCCAATACACATTTCTTTAAGGTGTGAGAAACTGTCAAGATCTGCATTTCAATGAATGGATGTGGGAGGTGGAGGAAACGGGAGTGTGACTGTGCAAGCTAATGCATGGGAAGTTGGACGGGGGACACATTCACTTGAGGTTCACTTGAGAGTCACCAGGTACTTCCAGAGGAGTTAGCCGTGTTAATCTGTAGTCACAAAATAGTAAAGAGTCCAGTAGCACCTTTAAGACTAACCAACTTTATTGTAGCATAAGCTTTCGAGAACCGCAGTTCTCTTCATCAGATGCATGGAGAGTATGAAGAAACTCAAAATACCAATAGACATAAGCTAGAACCCAGTGGTGTTCAAAGGTAGAGTCTCTAAGAAATAAAGCAAAAAGGGAATAACTAACTTAGACTGGATGATATGTTATCTTGCATTCTTAGCACACACACAATCAGACTTGGATTGAATAGAGACTCTGGATGGTTATCTCATTATTAGAAGTAACTGCCTTTCAGGCATTCCATTCAGATTAATCTATGGAGGGGTCACACACAGCCTGGATTGTGCACTCCACCTCTTTCATGACTTTTGCAACTGATTTGCATCTACTCCCCCCTCCCCTCACACCTATTTATCTCTGGCCAGTTCTTCATACTCTCCATATATCTGACGAAGAGAACTGTGGTTCTTGAAAGCTTATGCTACAATAAAGTTGGTTAGTCTTAAAGGTGCTACTGGACTCTTTATTATTTTCCCAAGTACTTCGTAATGTATAGAGATACAGCTAACAAGCCAATCTTGTTCTTCTGTTGGCTAAAGCCCATCCTTTCCTAAAGGGATGGGTGTGCTAAGAATGCAAGATAATATCATCCAGTCTAAGTTAGTTATTCTCTTTTTGCTTTATTTCTTAGAGACTGTACCTTTGTACACCGATGTGTCCTAGCTTATCTCTGTTGGTAGTTTGAGTAGCATTTATGTTACTTAAATAAACCCTTTCTTAAAGGGTGAGTGAGACTGCATTGGAATTTTTATCCAAGGGGGTTGCCATAAGTCAACTATGACTTGACAGCACTTTCCATCACCACTAGCCAGAGGTCGCTTGGACAAGCTATGTAGATTCTCCTCTAAATGTCCCAAAGTATCTAGAGGAGTTTTGGGGAGACCAGAAATCCTGAGGTGGTGACTGAACCATGAACCCCCAAAGTCTTAGGAAGAGTTTTGGAGAGAGAAAGCGGAAATCGTAAAAGGGGGTTGGTTGAGATTCCTTGCTGGAGAACTCGTCTCTTGCTGTGATGGAGCAAGTAATAGAGGAGGAGAAAATAAGGGATCGGGGTGGCTGTGACAGAGCCTACCTGTCACACGCTAGTTTAACCCAGGCTTTGTTCTCAGAGTAACAAGTGAGGTGGTAAACCTGCACTTCAGACAATAGGTGGGGACTTTTGCTGTTCTCTCCTAGAAATATTATTATGTATTGTGATTTCTGCTCATAGTGATTTCAGCGAAGAGCAACATCTTTATTGAAGATCAGAACAGACAGACCACACAAGCTCGACATGAGCCAAATATATACACACACAAACCCCACCCCGACGATAACCAACAACCAATAGGTACATGAAGCTAGAATCCTTATTTTGCATTAACTATTTACAAAGTAACATATTTAGTGTGCTGTGATTGGATTTTATTGTACAGTATGGATTGGATGCAGCCTGCAGAAAAACAGCCAATAGGAATGAAGGCTTCAGGAGCTCAGTCAAGACACAATAAATATCATACATGAAGCAGCCTGAACACAGCACCTTTGGTCACATGTCCCACGTCCCTCTTCTTACTCATATTTTAAAGTAAACACTTGATTGGCTTTTATATCAATAATACGGCCTCCAAAAAATCCCCCAAAGAAAGTTACTACCATATGTTTCCTACCAAAACACAATCAAGTGACTGAAGAAGAAGAACTCAGCTTCCTAATATTGCCACTATAGTCACAGAAGCAGCGCAAAATATTTAGAACTAGGGTTTAAACAGAATTAAATTGGCCTGGTGTCTACCAAGTATTTACTTCCCTTTGTATTGCGGTGTCATCTACTTGTCATATAAATCTTTTCCCATAAGCCAGTGTCAATATTTCTGCTTGTTTATAACAAGCTTTGAAATGTAGGTCATAAACATCTCACTCAAATTTATTGTTCTGCGCCTTATTTCTTTGGGGGTTGAGAGGAGCTGCTTTACCATGTCTCAGACTACCTCTGGTGATGTCACATTCTATTTCCAAGGAAAAGCTGCTTTTAGTCTTCAGAAAGGCAATCTGTTTAGTTCTCAGATCAGACAGGACAAGATTATGGTTTTCTGGAGCCTCAGCTCGGAGTAAACAACAGGGTAGTGTTTCAGCTGGGGTTGCTAACCTTCAGGTGTGGCCTGGAAATCTCCCAGGAATACAAATGATCTCTAGATGACAGAGATCAGTTCCTCTGGTGAAAATGGCTGCTTTGGTTGGTGGACTCTTTGTCCTAAGGTTCTTGCACTCTCCAAGCTCCACCCCCAAGATCTTCAGGAAATTCCCAACCCAGAGTTGGCAGCCCTAGTCTCAGCACCTCAGGCGACTTTGACTGGATTTGCCATAAGGATATACTCGATAGACTTATCTTCACCTACATAGTTTTAATCTCCACACATTTATTTCTGTAAGAGACAGAGGCCATCTTGCATCACTGGGGGAGCAATCTGGTCTACTCAGAATTAAGTCCTGTTTTAATCAGTGGGGCTTATTCCAAGAAAAGTGTTGTTAGGATTACAGCCTCATTCTGATAGATACAAAATTATTAAGGAGACAGCTGAGGGATGTTGGTCCTTTACTTTCATGTAGTTTGATGTGAAAACAAGGAGCAGAGTGGTACAGTCAAAGTACATTGCTTCCCAAATCCTGCTGTCCACTTGATACTCCGCCATCCTCCCATCTTGGCAAAATGGCACATTGATTGTTGTCATTTTAAGCTTAGGTCGCTTCCACACATCTTTAACGAGACGCCCTGCTAACGGAAATTTGGTGGGTTATCACACTCATTACATACGTCATCGTTTCCCATGTGCGAGCAGGTCGTGATGAGCCCGGTTTTTAAGCGTTTTTTGTGAAACTTGTTTTGTTCCACAGTTTCTGCACAATTTTCTTCTGTTCTAATGCATGTGGATGCTTTTTTGCGGTTTTCAAGTTCCCTCCCTCAATATATTGTCGAAGGCTTTCCCTCCCTCAAGTCTCCAACCCGTCCTCTTGCCACTGACCCTTCCTCAAACCTCACACATTCGTGGCAGGCTCTGCTCCTCACTTGCCACAATAAATTTTTTTTTTGAGCATTGCGTTATTGTGATAATCTGCTGCACTGAAACCAAGGAGATCAACGGTTAACAAATTGGATAGAAAGAAGTTCTGTATCAACATTGAGACGAAGCAACTTTATTGCAGCATAAGCTTTTGAGAACCACAGTTATCTTCATTAGATGCAACTGACAAATCTGACGAGGAGATCCGTGGTTTCCAGAAGCTCATGCTACAGTACTGTTGGTTAGTCTTAATGGTGATATGGGATTTTTTACTATTTTGCAAGTACACACAGCTAATTTCTCTCAAACTGAAAAAGATCACCATGGACAAAGGGGTTACTGCACAAATTGGTTATATATCTAATTTTCAAGAAGGCTGCCAAAACAATCCTTCAATGAAATGGAAGCAACTTTGGGTGGGAATGTTGCCAGCCAATGACGTGGGTCGGATAAGGGTTTCCTTGGGCAGGTCTTCCCACACCATTTATTCAATAACAACAGTATAGTACAATCCCACATGCACTTTAAAAAAAAAGGGAAACTTTGGGCAGGACTATGCTAACGTCATTTGTGACAAGGTGCAGAAAAAAAAAGACTTTTTATTTTTATGTCCCACTTTTCTTCCACTACGAACACACACAAGAAACGCATGAGGACGCTGCGTATAGAAGGTGAGTTATGAAAGTGGGTTGGGAAGACTCGGCTTCGGGACAGAGAAAGCCTGAAAAAAAAGGGAACACGTGGAAGCGACCTTCATCTACGCATGCAATTGCAGTAACAGGTGGGAATGCAGTGAGAATGTTGGCTGCACCACTTCAGCTGACAGGTAGTAGACAATTTTTTTTCAGTGTATAAAAAAAGCAATCCTGTGAGTAGAAAATTAGTGCACCAGCAGGTAGGTTGGGACAGAACCTTCCCTCTTGATCTATTTTGTTTACCTAACCCTTTACTTAGGAAAAAGTATTAAAAGGAAATTGCACCCCTCGCTTGTCGTTTCAAGTGATACAGCCCATTTTGCCACTTTATTGTCCGGCCTTATTTTTGTGCAGTTCCAATGTGTAGAATCTCCTCCCACCCATGTTTTTCATGTTGGACTTGGACTGAATGGTCTGACCAGCAAGGATATCCTTCAGGTGACAGAATTTCTCAGCATCCAATTATACATCTGGAAGTGGGCCCAAATGTTTGTTCCATTTTTACCTCACCCTCCCGTGAGGGTCCTGGGATATCATGCAGGATCCCTGACATTTCATAGATCAACTATAGGATGAAGGTTAAACTGACAGATTGATTGGAACCTTGTTCTAAATTGGCTCTAATCTAATCCATTACTAGGGTTGCCACGTCCCCTCATCCTTTGGGCAGGAGCACGCGCATGCTCCCGTGCTGCATGATAGCATCACTTCTGGGAAGTGACATCATTGGGCAGGGCCTCATGCCACCCCTGGGAGTGCTCCCACACTCTGCAATGGGCTGATTTCAGCCTGTTTGGGGCCAAATCAGGCCCATCTGGGGCCTAAACTGGCCAGTTGTGAAGTGCAGGAGCTCTCCAGGACCCTCCCAGCAGCACTCCTGCACTCCGCAGTGAGCTGAATCAGGCCCATTTGGGGCTAAAATTGGCCTGCTGTGGAGCACGGAAGTGCTGTTGGGGTGGTGTGACATGCCTTGGAGTGCTCCTGTGCTTTGCAATGGGCCCAATTTGGCCTGTTTGGGGCCCAAATCGTCCCACTGTGGAGCACAGGAGCATGCTGTGCCACCCAGGAATGCACCCTGGGCAGCGCATTTCCCTGCCTTCCCCCCCACTGGCCAGGTAAGCAGGTACAGGGGGTGGAGGGTGGGAGCGGGGGATCCCCTGCCACCAGCGGGGGACTGGCAACCCTATATGGCCCAAAGTGCAGGATTAGCTCATACTATGCAATTAACACAGAATGCATAGAGAATAGGTGCCCCACATACACCCCACACAATTCTGTTCAGATATGTTGACTATGGATGGTGCACAAAATATGGGCACTATTTAAACCGTTCCCAGTTTTGTGCAAAGATGACAATGGTATTAAATATGAGCTTTTTTACAACAATTTCCCTTTTTGTTCAGTAATTAATGCTTGCAAAAATGTTTGATAGCTACATGATTGTAATGCCAGCACATGAAAAGAATAATAAGGTGATCCATATGTATGATGTCGTACTCAGTTTACTGCAGATTTTTTAAAAATGAAAAGTTAACTGCATGAACAAAAATGCTTCTGATGCACTAAAATGAAAAGATGGTGATTATTCCTTTGGAGCAGGACTTTCTGGGGTGGGGGGTGGGGGAAATCGCTTTTGTAGTATATTCAATTTTACACCAAGGGACTGTACAGTGACAAAATATTTAAGTTGTGCAAAGAAATCTAGTGGCTATTGCAAGCAGACTTTCTAGGATTCTGGGGAAAATAACGGCGCTTATTAGAAAATCTGGAATTCAAGCGCCCAGTTCAATAATTTTGTTGTAAGTATGCTCTGAATCTCTTGATTGGTTCACACATGTGTGTTCACTGTTTGCTGCAACCTCAAGTGATGGCATGCCTATGTGAATAAACATTACAGTTCTCACGTCACAGATCGAAACTTTATAACACTTTTAAACACAGTACTTACCCATTGAGTTAGTTTGCACATTCTGATGTAAGCCATCAAATATAGAGAAATTAAAGGATTAACTGCATCAGGCCTGGCGCGTCCATGGAGGTGGTGCTGGCAGCTGCCTTGAGCACTGAACTCTGAAGGAGGTGCTGTGCCAGCCCCCCGACACCCCCCCGACCTGGAAGCAGGCCACGTCCCCGCTCACCTCTCCGCCCCTTCACTGCTGCCGCCTGCCACTGCTCAGCTCCTGGTGAGCTGGGCGCCCAGGTGGCACGGCAGCGAGTAGGGAAGCGAGCAGGGATGTGGGCCGCCTCCCTGCCCCTTTGCCGCTGCCGCTTGCCTCAGGTGAGGAGAACACTCCTGCGTGATGATGTCATAAGTGGCGTCATCACGCAGGGCTGGAGCACGTGCGCACGGAGCATGCACGCACGGGGCATGGGGCACAAGTAGGTATCTCACCTCAAGTGCCAGAAACCCTGGCACCGGCCCTGAACTGCATACTTGAACAATATCTTCTTAAAATGAGTCATTATTAGTGACTACCATAAACATTACAAATCAGGCCCTTTCATATGATGAGCTAAGCATAAGCAGTCATGTATGTATGTGAATGAGGTCTGTGGTGACATCCCCCCCCCCCCAACATAGCATGCTGATAGGAAGAACCTGCACATTTGCAACTCTCTCTGCATGACTGGGAACCCTAAAAAAGCTGGGGCTTGCTTGCCCAGGTCTAGTCATCCATTTGCGCCAACCCGGTGATCTCTTACAGGTGCACAGAGCTCAGCTACCGGCAAGTTCTTTTCCATTCTTTTTTAATCTCTTGATTACGCTGATTCTTTGACCTCTACAACTGCTAGAACATGGATACGAAAACTTCAAGGAGTGCACAATAAGATACTCTGTGGTGTCAGGTAAGGGAGCAAAGAGGAATGTTTCAAATTTGCAAACTATAAGGAAATGGGTCAGGAGATCGTTAAACTATTCACATTGATAGAAGAAACCTGTAGGAAAGGTCTGTGTTACAGGGGACAAAGAAATACAGCAGCGACACCTTCTCACAGTTGGAAGCTGAGCATCAAAGGAAAGGTCTTTCAGCACCTGCTTTCCTTATCTAACCTTTGCTAGTTGGCATTAACAAGTTCTTATTTATCCTTCAGTTGCAATCTCTGCTGCTCCTTGAAGAAGCCGATTGTGAGAGGGTTGTTTTTTTTTTTTTAAATAAGCCATTTCTTAACAAATGGGCATTTGGCCCATAGATTTTTATGATGCTAAAGAGCATTTTAAGTAGTTTTTTAAAAAAAAAATTACCGTTGTGGGGATATGTTTGTATAGGAAAGTTGCTAAGTATGATCTAGAATTGACACTGTAGTTAGCCAACCACATTTAGATTAAGCCTAAAACCCCACGGGGCTGGTGTTAGCTCACGCTAGGTAAAGCACAGCACAACAAGAACCCTGGGGGCTTCTTTCGCTTGCTTCACTGGTCTGAGTAGCTTGCTTAGCAAGATCCTAGGGCAACAGGTTGCAAGGGTCAGGAGGAGCTTGGAGCAGAGCCAGGAGGAGTGTTGGGAAGCAAGATTACTAATGACTCCCACTGGTGGCCCAGTTCAGGTAGTGAAACCAACATGTTTCGACATGTTTTGGCATGTGAATTCTGTTCCCCTCCTAGCTGAGAAAAAAAGGCCCATGTAGAACAATGCAAATAGTACAGCAGGTGTGCAAAGAGCAATGTGGGTGTACAAACTCCCCAGTGGCTCTTCCCCGACACTGCTTTGCTTGGAGTGGTTACTCACAGTGAGGTCATTCTTTCTCAGCTGTGCATTTTTAGTAGTGACTTCTGAGAGCGGTTTTTTTGGGGGGGCAAATGAGTGAAATGGCAATTCAGGGGCTGACTCAGGGTGTTTCCTCTGAAAAGCAGTTTGGGAGGGTGAGCAGAGTTTGTTTTGTTTTGAAGACACTGGGGTAATCCAATCTCTTCCCTCGCGTGCAGGTGCACCAGAGATGGCTCACAATGCAGAAAAGAGGAAATTCCTTGTTGACACAGGTGATCCGTGCTAAGTGGCCCAAATTGATAGAATAATATTAGTATGGAGGGCCACGGCTCTCAGGCTGCCAAACTGAACCTACCACAGTGAGTGTGCTTTCTTTAACTGTACATCCCAAGGAACATTTCTTTTGGCAGTTTTGTTTTCAGAAGGATATCTTTGGAGTTCATCTCACACTTTCTGATCTGAATGCAAAGCACTATACGGAGCATTGAAAGAGACAATCCCCTATACCTAAAACAGTAGTTTGATTCCTTGCAACATGCCACTTGACTCAGCTGTGTGTGTATGTATGAAGTGCTGTCAAGTCACTGCAGACTTATGGCAACTCCTGCTGGGGTTTTTAAAGCAAAAGACTACCGGAAGTGGTTTCCCATTGCTTGCCTCTGCATAGAGGTCCTCCTGACTTCCTTGGTAATCTTCCATCCAAGTACTAACCAATGCTGACCCTATTTAGCTTCCATGATCTGATGAGATCAACCTAGCCCAGGCCATATAGGTCACCCTGGGTGAATTCAAGGACCACTTGTTGAAATTTCTCCAGTTAATATAGCATAAGATGAATGCTATTCCAATCCTGTTGTGCTGCTCCAGGTTTCCCACGTTGCTCCTGGAAGTTTTTTTTTAAAAAAAACTTCCACCAACATGGTACAGCTCCAAGTATGAGTTTACAGGACCTTGATTTGTGTGAGCAACTGAGTCAGTCAGTGCTCTGCAACATCTTGCCAAACAGACAAGGAGATTTTAAACTCTCCTTTGGACATCAGGTAAGTATCATACAATTTTATTTAGTTTCAGGTGGATAGATGCATCCTTCCTTTTTCCATTCCTTGTATCTGATGAGGGGAACTTTGACTCAAAAACTCATACCCTGAAATATAGTTGGTCTTTAAGGGGCTACTGGACCCAAATCATACTCAATTTGTTAACCTCTTGGTGGACCTAGGAGAGAAGAAAGGTGGGGTAAAAAAATTGGCAAACAAATATTTCTTCATTAATGGGCAGGATATTATGAGGTCAAAGTATGTCAAATATATGGCTGTCCAGTGAAAATTGTAGCTCTGATTTGGCTTCAGTGATCCATGCTCTGATTACATCTAGGTTAGATTACTGTAATGTAATCTATATGGGCTGTCTTTGAAAATTGTTTGGAAACTGCAGCTGGTTCAAAATTCAGCAGCCAGGCTAGTATTAGGAGTGGGTTACAGAAATTGTATCCACCGCTAGCGGCAGGGTTTCTGGCGCCTGCAGCCACCCTCCCGTGCATGCGCCCCTGGACTGCATGATGACATCATCACTTGGTGATGTCATCATGCAGCAAAGCCAGGGCCTTTGGCTGGCGGGTGGCTGGGGCAGTGCGAGGAGACTGCCCGCGCTCCACACACCGCCCCAGCCGCCTGCCGTGCCTGGCCCACGGCTGCTGTGCCCGGCTGGGGGCATGTGGTGGCAGTGGCGGCAGCGGCAGCGGTGGTGCAGGGCTGGCCAGCTGCAGCAGCACCTGCGGGCCAGGCACGCCAGCTCCGTGGCGTGTGCCTCTGCCCCTGGCACCCCATCCAGCGCCCCCACTGGTCCCGCAGCGCCCACCACACTGCCTCAATGGTGGTGCAAGCCCTGATTGTATCACACTGGTGCTGCAAGATCTGCATTGGCTACCTGTTTATTTCCAGTTACAATTCAAACAGCCGGTTCTTGCCCTTAAGGCCTTATGTAGATTGGGCCCTGAGTATTCATCTCACACTATCTATCCCACATAGGGTGGTCAGGTCTCCTGCCCTTCCTGCTGGCCTGTCACCAAGCTGTTGACCAGTGGAAGAAAAATTAATTTAAAAATTGCTGTGGGTGTGACTGTGTGACTTCTGGGGAAAAACTGGAAGTGATGTCTCACCCCTCTAAAGATCACCAGAAACTTAACATATACCTACTGAAATGCTGTTTCTTGGCATCCTCTTAACCCAATAGCAGCATTTAGGGGAGAATTTTGAGCTGCTGTGGGAGGAGGAAGGAGTCATGCTCCATGGGTGGAATGCTCTCTGTCTATGGAAACATTTTGTTTGCCCCAAGCTGTTGCATGGAATATTGTAAATTTCTTCTTTGTTTTCTTCAGTGAAACCCACAAAGGTGGCACCTTGAAATCTAACCAAATTTCTCATGGTTTCAGTCACAACCCATTTTTTTTCAGATGCATCCTCACTTGGTGATTGTGCATGCACAAAGAAATAATGTTTGTAAACACTAGATCCAGAGGGTCATGAAAATGAAAGCATAGCAGTAGGTGTGCCGTATTTCAATGCTGAGCCCAAAGGTCTATAAATAAGAACAGCATGGCCGTTTTCACACTGCTTACCCGATCACGCAAAACTCCCGGAACGACATGCCTTCCTGGTGCAATTTTCTGATAGCCGATTTCCCGCTTCTGATTTCCCGATTGCCCAAAACTCCGGTTATCGGGGGAAATCATGCCAGGAAGGCGCGTTGTTCTGGGAGTTTTGGGCAATCAGTAAGCAGTGTAAAAACGGCCCATGATTTAGTTTGGTTCTATTGTGCACTAACTTTCGTCTCTGTATCCATGTCTGCCTATGTAACCTTTCTGTCTAATGAAGATAACAGTTTGTTCACCTGACCAATCTACAGAAGTTGATTCCATAATAAACTCACTAGTCTTTAAAGTTCTTCGGGGATCTTTGTTGAATGTAAGGTTGTCCATACTGTTTATGCTGAGAATACATGTTGTGCCCTAGCTGGTTTGCAACAGTGAATTTTCGGCTGAAAATATGTCAACTTTATTTAATGATTTGGATAGGTTAATAAAGTTACTTTGCAGGGGTTTAACTGAGGCGAATGGAGTATTTTACACCTATTAGAGCATGGATTCTCACGCAGATGCCTCCTAAAGGAAAAAGCCCACCAATATAATTAAGACAAAACGAATAATCCCATACATTAGGTTGGGCCTTCATTTGGGACCTAGAGGCTGGTGTAACTTCTCTTTTCATGGGTTCTATGGGGCTTAGGAAGCAACTTTTACACAATTTTAAAAAATAACTTTTTTCTTTTAAACTTTTTAACAATTAATAAATTACAACTTTTTTTAAAAAAAATAACTCTTAAATGCAACCATACAAAATACTCCAAATCAACAATGTCCTTGAAAAGGCAAACAGTTCAACATTCAAGAAGTGATGAGTCCTCTCTCATCCATTTGAAGCAACTGTATCCCAGGCTTCTGACTTCTTGTTGGGGAATTACAGCCCTTATTCAAGGTGACAAGAGCTTATAATTTATTAAACTCCCCAGCAAACAGCCTCCTCCTCAGCAGCCTGCCCTCTAGCTTCTGACTTCACCCCACTGGGCTAAACCAATTAACCTCACAGGGGTTACACTGGCATATCAAAGCAAGGGACATACATATAATTTTAGAAGCCTTTTTTAAAAAAAAAATCAGCCCTAGGGAGCATGCAATTAAAATAAATGGGGCCTGGGGATTAAATTTTTTTTCCCTAATCTGACTGGGTGAATAAGTGTACGTATTCCCATTCCCATATAACAAATTACTGGTTTATACTCTAGCTGGTCTCAAAGTAGCTTCATTGTTACTCATACAGGGCTTGACTCATAATTCAGTCTTTGGAAAGATGATTATCATAGGTTCCCCTTCTCATCACCATACAATGAATTCCCTTGACCTTCGTTCTCTCTTGTGGTTGATGTGAAATGTCCTTTGGGATTGATGAATTACTGTTTTTTATGAGAATTTTTCATGATAAATACCATAATGGAACTTTTAACTGGGAGAGTATATATAAAGATATTTGCTGCCTGATCTTACTTGGGGAAATGAGGGTGGGCGTGTTGTAATATTTCTAGGTCCACAAGTATAGATAGTAAATGAAGACTGAATAAAATCCAGCTTTAATCTAAGTAGTGATGAGACAGCTAATACAACATTTGTTAGGTCCCCCCACTCCAAAATCTAACAGTTCCTGGTGAACATTATTATCACATTACACTTTAAACACTGGGCGGGGGTGGGGGGACCCACAGCTATTTATCCCAATCCAACAACAGATTCCTATCCATAATCAAATTTCTAGGTACACCTTCTCAGGGCTTTTTTTCTGGGAAAAGGGGTGGTGGAACTCAGTGGGTTGCCCTTGGAGAAAATGATCACATGGCTGGTGGCCCCGCCCCCTGATCTCCAGACAGAGGAGAGTTTAGATTGCCCTCCGCGCCACCAAGCAGTGCAGAGGGCAATCTCAACTCCCCTCTGTCTGGAGATCAGGGGGGCGGGGCCACCAGCCATGTGACCATTTTCAAGAGGTTCTGGAACTCCGTTCCACTGTGTTCCAGCTGAAAAAAAGCCCTGCACCTTCTTCTTCGTATTATGATGCCCATTGGGGTCCCCTAAACTATCTATCTTTTGGTGTGGATGTCTGTCCCCATGTAGGGCTGAGAACAGTTGCACACGTCCCTCGAGCTACACTGGGCTAATTGCCTCTAAACTAAGAACAAGGCTGTGCTCTCTTATTCCGGGACTGAGTCACTTAAAGGGAAGCAAAATGCTGCCTCTTGTTTTAATAGTCTCTAAAATTAAATCTGGAGAAAGAAACTGTTCTGCAGTGGTGTGTTGACAGTGTCATTTTATGTGGATTAACTACCTTTGGCATGTTTAACCACTTATTTTAGTTGAAGTGTAATTAAAAAAAGGATCCCCCCCCCCAAATCTTCACAATGCATCTCTATGAGAGCCATGTAACACTTATCTATGTTAATTCATGAATATGGATTAAAAATCACAACTATGGATATATGGATGAATCATTTGCTCTAACTGCATGAACCAAGGGGAAAGGAAAGCATGTATAGGTCTAGGCAGTTAACCTGATGTGATCTTGCGAACAGCTCCTTAGAACAACTTTGTGTTATCTATGTTAATGGCTGCTGAAATGCTTTTGATTGGCAGCATTTTGCACATGCTCAAGAGCACACAAACTTCATAATCTGTGCACTTTAATGACATGACTGAACAGTGATGTGGGGGGAGACGGATGCCCCCTACTGCACAAGTGCAAGAGCAGACTGCACATCATAAAGAAACAAAAGGCAGCAAGCACAGCTATTGTGCAGTTGTGAAGCAGTTCTACTCAACAGCAGGAAGAAAAGGCTTGAAAACTGTATGTCTGCCTCCTGAATATATAATAATAATAATAATAATAATAATAATAATAATAATAATAATAATAATAATAATAATAATAGTGTGCTTATGGACTGTTCCTATAGAATGATTAGTGCCAACTTAGAATGGTGAACATGGTCAGTTTTATTATCCCCACAATACAGTTGGAAGCCAGGGCTGAGAGGAAGGGCAAACTCAAGGCCACTTGCTGAGCTCATGGCAGTAGAGGGATTCAAACCAGCGGAGTGCTGACTCGCAGCCCAACCACCTAACCATTATGCTACACTTCTTAGCCTTTCTAATGGAAATGATTATGGGATTGATTTCCTAATATGCATAGTTTGAAGTCTGAAATGAAATAATTTCCCAAATTTAAAAAACTGCAAATGACCTGAATCAGATCCCAACTTTTTCTTTGGTACACTCCTAGGTCTCCCAGATATTTTTCTTTCTGTAGTTAGCATACATGACCCTAGACTGGGAATTTGGTTTATCACCGATACTGGTTTATATAATTTTGGGGATTATTGGAAGACACCAATGCAGCCTTTTGAGTATAAGTTCTGTTTGCTTCCTTAAATAATAAATACCTATCATATTCTAATAATCAAACCACTGTAAACAGGAATGGTGGGTTGATATCTAAACTGGCAATGTTTTTAGAAGGGGATCCTCTTGTCCAGTCTCCCTAACCTGAGAGCAGATACCCTTGTACCACAAGCATCTCTGACAGATGGTACACTGAACTTTATCTCTAAAAATAATCTTCCGACAGATCCTGTTCAACTTCCCTAGCCCCTGACTTTCTTACCGTTAGGAAATTTTGCTTAACATTCAACTTAAAGTAACGCTGTTGCAATTTAAACCCATTACCTTTTCTCCTTCCTGTCATGTGAGACGGCAGCCATAGTTCTGTCTCCTTTGTGGTAACCTCTGAGGTAGAGAAAGGCTGCACTCATGTTCCTGATAACCTACCTTGCAAAATCAGCCTCATATTTTTGATTCATGCTCTGTTTCCAGCCATGTGTAATAATAACTTGCAGATTCTTTTCAGAGTCTTGACTTCTAAGACTGTCTTGACAATTTTATAATTCTCTTATAAAAATATGGGCTCAACGTGCCATTGCTATTCCTTGGTATAATATTAAAATGTTCGGTCTATTTGTCCAGGATACAAGCGATTCAAATCCAAGTCTGTTCTCCAAAGAGTTTGCAATTCCATACAAATTAAGATTGCCTGCTGATAGATGGTCTGAATTCATCCAGAGAAATGAAGGCAACAAAGATGTACAGAAACCCACCTTTACTGGGATTATGTTAATTTTATTTATTTATTTAATTGTAGTCTGCCTTTCTCGCTGAGACTCAAGGCAGATTACACAATGAAAGTCAATATGACTGACAGCTGGGACCGCTAATATACAATGCAACAGGGTATGCAAATACAAAAATGGCAGAAATTTGAAACAAGCAGAAATCCAATAAAGAGCTGAAGCAATGCTCAACCGAAGCATAAGTAATTCATATATTAAACAGTGTATTAACTACCCAGTAGGAACATAAGCAGTTTGTTTTAATCCACATTTTGTTGTTTTCCAATAACTATCTTGATTTAGGGCTCAGGAAGTTTACAGTTTTGAAATTTAAAAATGACACACATATATGTATATCAGAGGACTGGTTCACATACACAGATGTACATAATTTGATCTTTCATCACTTGATTACTTGGTGATTCTTAAGTCTCAGTACATGAAATGTGCAAGCCAATGGATATGCAATGGCTCATTCACATATGCAAAGCATAATTTAGTGCTCCTGTCAACGCTCAATGAATGTGCATGTGGGAACCAGACTGAGGAGCAAGTTACCCCTACTTACCTGAGGAAGATAAAAGTCATGTGCCATTAAAAAAAAGAGGGAGCCATCTTAAATTCACATACAAGTTACAGTTCACACCTATGTTCTATCAGCCTCACTACATCATGTATTATAGTTAGCTTCTTGACAATCTAATTTGCAATACCTCTTCCACCTTCTACCAGGATTTTAAAGACTCCTGCCCTTTCCCACTCCATGTATCTGATGAAGGGAGCTCTGACTCTCGAAAGCTCACACCCTGGAAATTGAATTGGGTCGAATCCACATTCACCCATTACCCGCATGTTTAATGGATATCTTCCGTTTACCTCCAATCCGCATGTTTATCCTCTTCGTTCACATTCATGCTTCCAATCCGTCTTTCTCGAGCAATCCTCCGGTCACACGGCCACTTGAAAAACTACTTTTGTGGGTGGGACCTTATTTTCCCGCCCATTTTTTTTTTATTTTTTGAGCACATTTTTCCATTATTTCGATTTTACCATATAAGGAAACATCATCAAACCGCAACATTTTTGGGATTTTTCCTCTAAAACTAAAATGTGTCTTATTTTTTAAAGTGCTTTGCGGGGGAAAAAAAGGTTCAGGTTCACTTTCAGGTTCTGTTTCAGGTAAATGTTCGGGTGATTCTTTGATGTTCTCCGCAATAAATTTTTTTGAACATCATCCCAAACAGTATTCAAGCTACTGTGCAGTGTCATAGGGGACTGAGTATACGTGGGGAACGGCGGGAAGCATGATACCTGTACTGCTATGTGATCTTTATTTATACTTCGTAATTTCGCTATCACATTAATCTATAGAAAAATAAAAAATTGAAAAAAAAAAACCAGGGAGCTGCGTGAGGACGGTATCAGGATAGATTGCCCAAAAAAAGATATTACTGTCAATCAGGTATGATTTCAAAGACATCTGAGTTTTGATTCCCACGGAATGAAAGGAAAAATGAGAAACAGGCGTTAACATACTACGAAGCAGTTGATAATAGAATTGGCCAATGGGAACGCAGGGAACGGCAGGGGAGACTTGAATGGGGGTGGTTTAAAAAAATGGCGCGTAAATTTCGCTTGTAGGCATTCACGTCCACCGTGAAACTCCCGCAAGAAACCAGCGACTGAAGATCCAAGATAAATGCGAAAGAAATGCGTGTCATGGATCAGGTAATGTGACCGGCACTCGGGAATGCGGAGAAATGGTGGGGAAAAAAACGTTAAAAAAGGAGTAATGTGGATTCGACCTTGGTCTCTAGGGTGCTACTGGACCCAAATCTTGCTGTAGTTTTTTTTTTAAACTTTTGTATACAACTTATATTTAGGGGGATTGTCTTACGTTCAAAGTCCTTTCAGGTAAATACAGTGCGTGCTACAACATCGTAAGTTTAAAAGCTTAGACTGATCCTGATACAGCGAGACCAATCAAATGATAGCGTTGATTGGGTTTGTGGCTTAGCAAGGACCTATGTATTCCCCAATAGTCTGATTCTATAGAAAATCAAATGATTGCAGAATTATCAGAGATCTACATCTTCAGCTAGCTTTTTCCATGCCCCAGATAGTAAAACAAGACTTCCATGTGCTTGATTGCCTATGGCAAATAAGGATCACTCATCAGGCAACCAAGCATGGGCATCTTTGTAAATTTTTTACTATCTGATCATTTTAAATCACAAATGAGTGTTCCGTTCCATCTTTTTCTGCTTTTCCATGATTTGGCTCTTAATGTACAGAACATAATGTACGTGCTGTTTTCAGCCAACCACTCAGGGAAACATGGATGAAAACACATCACTTCCCATGGCCCTGAATGTCAAGCTCCAACCAAGCATTAAATCTTGTAAACAATGATAAGACAAAGACATCCCTCTTGCTGTTTTTATGGCAGTATTGTCAGGCTACAATTTACTGTCTGCATTGTTACACAAAACAAGTATCTCAAGGCACTTTAATAACATAAATTAATCTAGACCTTTTTCTCAAAAGTTTTGCATGTTGCATTTCACTGTTGGTTGTTAAGGCCCCCTAACCTTCTTGTTTTTTTGTCTTTTGCCCCAGAATCCCACTACAAAAAAACTGTAGCATTGTATTACTAGCATTTTCTTAAAATTTCATTACTTATATAGTCAGTTCTTTCTGTGAGAGTTTCAGCCAGCTCCAGGTTGGGAAGTTCTTGGAGATTTGGGGGGTGGAGCCTGGAGAGGGTGGGGTTTGGACAGGGGAAGGACTTCACCAAGATATAATGCTGTAGTGTTCACCTTCCAAAGCAGCTATTTTCTTCTGATCTCTGTAGCCTGGAGATCTGTTGTAATTCCAGGAGATCTCCAGTCACCACCTGGAGGCTGGCAACCCTAGCCACTTAGTATATCCTGTGCCTGTGCTGGAACCTCACACCAAGCATGAACTAACAACTGATCATGCCTCTTTTCATACCATATGAGCTCATGAAACAGCCTTATACTGTCAGTCCAGTATTGCCTACACTGACTGAGAGTGGCTTTCTAAGGTCTAAAGTAGAGGTCTTTCACATCACCGGATCCTTTTAACTGGAGGTGCTGGGAACTGAAACCGGGACCTTCTTCATGCAAACAGGTGCTCTGTCACTGAGCCACGTCCCTTCCCTGTGCCTTTTTGACACCAGAGAGATATTGGACTGCACATGATCCAGTGCACATGTACAGTATTTTGGAAATTCTGCTCTTTCTGAAAGTAGCTGGGAGCAAGGCAGGAACAGCTGATCCAGCTTCTGGGCTGAGAATATGAGCGGAGGGATCTGCCACAATGCTGCTGCTGTGCTATCAATGTGGTCCTGAGCACAGTTACACTCTTCTACGCTCATTAACTTCAGTGGGTTTAGGAAAGTTGCGCTGTACGTTGAAAGAACTTCCTGCCCTGTTTCCAGAACTCTAGGTCCAAATGGTCTGTGCTTAGGGCACTGCCAGACCAGTACTGCAGATCAGCTGCCAAGGGATGTGTGTAGATGCCAAGGATCTATACTCTATGCTGATGGTGTGGAGGAAAAGTAGGGATCCCATTCCCCCTATGCTCCCACCTTTCAACCTCACTACCACTTACTTGGCTGGTGGTGGGGGGAAAGGCAGGGAATGGGCCTCCTGGGTGTGCTCCCAGGGCCATCATTGTGCCATCCTGAGAGCGTGTCCATGCTTTGCAGCAGGCTGATTTGGGCCCCAAATGGGCTGAATTGGGTCTGTTTGGGGGTGCAAATCGGCCCGCTGTGAAACGTGCGTAAGCTCCCTGCCTTGTGCAATGATATTCACTTCCTAGAAGTGACATCATCATACTGACACAGAATCAAGGGTGCATGATGAGCATGCTGGGAGCAAGAAGGTAAGCGCCGGGTCCAACCCCTCCCGATGGGAGCGTAAGAGGACCTGGAAACCCTAGGGAGACGCTAGTCTTAGCAGCCTGGATCATGCTGATTATTGAGTTCTTTGCAGACTGGCCTTCACAATCACAACCCCTTTCATTACGCTTGGCCTCCTCTCTGGTGCTAACTGGCAATAGGGGCTAGGGTTGCCACCTCTGATTTGGGAATTCCTGGAGATTGGGGAGGTGGAGCCTGGGGAGGGAGTGTTGGAATACAGCAATGTCTAGTCTACAAAGAAGAAGAAAATGCAAAGATCCTGCTGTGGGCAGCAAACTCCAGATAGACAGGACTGCTGGGGGAGTACATTCTTTCTTAAGGACTTTCCCCCTCATCCTTCTAGAGCTCTCCACACTTATGTGCACTCTCCCAAGCTAGCTAGGTAATCTCACCACAATCTTAACCAGTTCTGTCAGTTCTAATAATAAAGCTTTTGTTATACTTTAAGCAGTTTGATGTCCTTCTGCAAAGACATTCTGATAACAGAATGGGAAGAGACCTCAGTGGGGTATAATGACAGAGTTGACCCCAGGGCTTTTTTTCAGCGGGAACGCGGTGGAACGGTGTTCCGGCACCTCTTGAAAATACTCGGCAATAGTGCATGAAAATAATATTATTTCAAATAATCCCGTGTGTTTCTTCCTCATTTCCCTCTTGAGAGTTCCGCCACCTCTTTCCCAGAAAAAAAACCCCTGGTCGACCCTCTAAAGCGACCATTTTATCCAGGGCAACTGTTGTCTGTAGTCTGGTGTAACACTGCGAGATTTCCAGGCCCAGCAGTAGCCCACTCCCAATAACCAGTATGTTCTGCTCTGAGTCCAAAGAGGATTGTGCCCTTTATTTTTTTCACTCACTGCCACTTTGCAAACGACCGAATCCGAGAAGTATTATTTGGAAATGCCTGTTTATGCAAGTGGAACCAGTAAACAAGCTGCTCTTGCAGGCCTTTAAAGTACTAGAAGCGGTTAAAGGAGATTTGGAACAGGTTACTCAGTCAATTGGTGAACTTATTTATACTGGCTCAGCATCCTGCTGTGGGAAGCCTTGTTCCAGGAGGGGTTTGTCTGGGTACGGTCAGCACTGGCATAGAGTTTATATAAAGTGAAGATTCTGGAGATTACTGGGCACAAGAACAGGCTTTAAGGCCATTCTAAATGTTAAAGCACTTAAGAATGTTAAATCGCAAAGATTGCAGTTTGCTGTATGTATCCTAAACACCTCTTTAAAACAGAGCGTTTGGCAGGGGCTGTGGAATGGCCAAGACAGTGTCTCATTGTCCCCAGGGACTGGGCTGAGAGATGGCCGAGAGCCACTGACGATGTGTTAGGCAACAATCACTTTAATTTGCTGAGAGCCGTTGTGTGACAGGGCCTAATGCTGTTGCCACCGTTCAAACTGTGAACCAAAATATGCGAAGACACAAATTCCACATTAACCCCAGAACTGGGACCTCCTTATTGAGCCAAACTGTTCCACATGCCTGTCCTCTGCTGGCCTAGAAGGTGATGTACATTCACAGCAGAGCCTCTTTCCAATACAGTTCATTTTAGGGGCTTTCCTGCCCCCCCAATGCTGTTGCTTACACAATTGTTTTATTTGCAGCACAGTACCCTTATCTTCAGAGGGATCCCCCCTAGTTTCTTTTCTCTTCCCTTGTACGTGGTGCATTTATGGCCAGTTTATACGTTGGGGACTGATGTTAGCAAGCATTCAACAGAAGTTTTGCAAGACTATTTCTAACACTTCAGAATAAAATCACTCTTTTGTATGTATGCCCGTATTCAGAGGTATTTCATCATCTATCTATTGATTAAATTATCTACAGATTAAATTCTAGTTTGCAAAGAAGAAATCACACTGTCCATTGCTACCTTCAGATGTTCAAAAGAGTTAGAATAAATGCAGGGGGGCGGGCAGGTAGGATTGCAACATCTGGTTCACTCTCAGCTCATGCAATCATTTGAACACACCTATTGAGCTCATGCATGTATATAGGAAGGCATGTCTGTTTCTCTGTACAATTCACCTTTATAGGTCAAAGGAACACACAGGGCTCATTTTGAGGGGGAATGCACAGGAACGCAGTTCCGGTAGTTCTCCAAAATGGTTACATGTTAGGTGGCCCTGCTCACTAGATTTTGGGTCCATTTTGGCCTGGATCAGGGCTAAAACGTCCCAATTCGGGCTCAAAATGGCCAGGATCAGGCCCCAAACAGCCAGGATTGGTCCTGAAATGGCCAGGATCAGACCTCTGACGGGTGGTGGATCGCTCTCCCGCTCAGCAGCGGCCCAATCCTGACCATTTTGGGCCCCTTTTCAGCCATTTTTGCCATTTTGGGCCCAATTTCAGCCCTGAATGGCCAGGATTGGGTCCAAAACAGCCAGGATAGGTGGTCAGGGGTGGGACATATGCAAATCAGATATGCTAATGACACTTCCTGTGATTGTCAAGGGGCGTGGCATATGTAAATGAGTTGTGCTAATGAGTTATGCTAATGAGTTCCTGCAGCTCTTTTTCTACGAAATGACCCCTGGGAACACATGTAAGTTGGAGGCAGAGCTTGCTGCCGCAATCCACTTCTGTGTTCTCTGAAGAGTGCTTATATTAATAACGTAGTAATAACAATAGTTTTATATACTACCCTTCAGGACAACTTAATGCCCACTCAGAGCAGTTTACAAAGTGTGTTATTATTATCCTCATGACAATCACCCTGTCTTTGACTTTCAAAAGCTTATACCTTGAAAATCTAGTTGGTCATTAAGGTGACATCGGATTCAAATCTTGCTGTTCTACTGAAGGCCAACACAGCTACTCGCCTGAAATTGTATTAAGCCAGGGTTGCCAGGTCCCCCAACCCCACCCCCCCCAGCGGGAGATCTGGGCTCTGGCTCCTACCTTCCGCTTTTCCTTTTTGTGTATGCATGCAGTATGTGCGAGCTCCCTTTGCATGATGATGTCACTTCCAGGAAGTGATGCCATTGTGTGGGTCACAGACTGCCCTGAGAGTCCTCCCGTGCTCCCCAGGGAGCCAAATTGGGCCTGATTCAGTCCGATTTGTGCCTGAATCAGGCTGCTGCAGAGCATAGCAGCTCTCCCACGCCACGCAATGGCCTGATTCAACCCTATTTGGCTTGAATCCAGGCTGATTCTTGCTGAATCAGGCCAAAGTAAGCCTGAACTAGGCCACTGCAGCACCTAGGAGTGCACCACGCCACCTGGGGGCGTGCCCCGGCAGGCGCGTTCCCCTTACTGGCCAGGTAAGCATGGGTGGAGGGCGGAGAGTTGGAGCGGGGAATCCCCTGTCCCCAGCAGGGGACTGGCATGCTTATATTAAGCACAATTATGGGAACCAAATGAATCATATTAAGCACAGTTATGGGAACCAAATGTAATGGCTGAAACAGTATCCAGATTAGTTAGTTTGATGATTTCTGCCTCTATATTTTTTTTCATTTATGAACCTGTGAAACATGTATTTGTGTCTTATAATTGCAAAACTAAGCTCTAGAAGTGTTTTATTTGGAGCTAGCATTAGAGAATGGATTAGCTCTATCTTTAATTGACTTGCCAACATACACTCACAATTCACGCTCAATTTTGCATCATTTCTGTTGTAAAGTCAGTCTCTGTCCTCTATTTGTTGCAGTTTTACCCAAGGCTACTTAACTTGAAGATATTGTTATATAATTTAGATCAGGAACATTTTAATAATTGAGACTTAAACTTTATCTTGTTATTTATGTTATCCAATTGTTCTTAATTCTGAAGAAATAGTGCAGTAGAGGCATTTGGCGTGTGATCAAACATGCTATCCTGAGTGGGTTAAAGCCACTCCCCCCCCATTTTAAGGAATGGGAACCCCGATCTGAAAATATCCAAAGTTTTTGTTGCTGTTCTGTTAGTGATTTAGCATTTGATTCACCCAAACACATTTTTCTCGCTACTCCATTACAGGTTTATTCATCCATTTGAATAGCTTCTATCCTGCCAAATGCTAATAAAATATGATTTGCTAATGAACAGCCAGATCCTATCTTCTGTTGAAAAGATGGGTGACCATGACAGGGTCAGATACAAAATGCTCAGCGCTTTGTATCGACACAGCTATGTACAACATGCGCAAGGGATTCAGGCAGCATAGATGTGATAGTTGCACAAACGTAACTGTGCAGGGAGGTGGAGGTCACAGTGGCCTGTCATGATTCCATCCCTCTGTCAAGGTCCCCCATTCAACAGTCTGCCAAGGTTTGTGTGTGTGTTCCTGAAAGTGAGTGTCTGGGACAGGGTAGGTCTTCCGCTGGTATACCATCTGCCCCACTGCCCAGCCATCTGAACTAGCCAAGATGGTTTCAGGTGTGCTGGCGGAAGGCCTTCCTGACTGTCCAATTGACTAAAGAAGCCACAAGAAAGGGTCTTTTCAGTGGTAGTCCCACAATTATGAACGGCCTCCCCAGGTAGGTGAGCCTGGCCCCCTCACTATCAATCCTTAGGAGGCAGTTTAGGATGGTGCTATTTCGGACTGCTTTTAGTTAACATGTTTCTTTATTTAAAGCCATAAAGTGTGGTTTATAAATTCTGTGGGGTTTAGTGTATTTTTTATTGTTGTTTATTTATCTTGCAAGCTGCCTGGAATTTCTGTATGGTAGAAAGGTGGCTAATAAATGGTTTAAATACATAAATACAGGGCTTTTTTCCAGCAGGAACGCAGTGGAACGGAGTTCCGGAACCTCTTGAAAATGGTCACATGGCTGGTGGCCCCACCCCCTGATCTCCAGGCAGAGGGGAGTTTAGATTGCCACTGGAGCAGAGGGCAATCTAAACTCCCCTCTGTCTGGAGATCAGGGGGTGGGGCCACCAGCCATGTGACCATTTCCCCCGAGGGCAACCCACTCAGTTCCACCACCTCTTTTCCCAGAAAAAAAGCCCTGCATAAATAAATAAACCTTAAATAAGACAACAGGAAAAAAGAAAAGTGAATGTAATCTCAATGGAAATTCTGATTGATCTCTCATTGACAATAATATAGTAAGATCTCCATTTGATGCTGTGCAATAATAATACACCAACGTACAGCCCCATAGGAAAATGTTGTTACACAGATAGTAACTAAAATATACAGCTCCATGAAACAGTCCTTCAGAATGTTCTTCCAGGCTGCTCACAAGTTACAACTGGGGGAATCAACCAGTAGAAGACCCCTGGTGTATTACTGACTTCATGTCAATTGACATGGCTGCTTAATGACACCTATCAATCAAAGGCAGTACTTGTGCCACTCTCAACAGAGTTACTCCCTTCAAGTCCACTGAAATTAATGTGCCCATAAAGGTGTTAATTGCTCAGGATGATGCTGTAACACTGTTACTTTCCTGCAACAAGTGATCAGCGGATCTGTTGGAATGGTTTATTCATTGCTTTCTTTGGCTGGTATGGATGCTCTGCTGTAGCCAGCTCCACTACTACATTGTTCTTGTTTGTATCCAGAAGAAATAGTGTGCATTGAGACATGTAGCTGGATTTAGTCCAAATTCCACGTATTTTAAACAGAGGCAATTGACACGCAAAAGGGATCAGTCATTCTGACTGTATGTATCGATTCGGAGAGGATGCATCTCTCTATGACACTTTTCCAGCTTTATATGATGGGACCTGCACCCAGGTTTCATTCACCTGCAGATGGATCATTCACCCTTAGGGCAACATGAGATTGGCTTCATTCTCTTTACTTACCTGACTGCTGGGCCCTCCCTTTGCCACTATGTCCTACTGCCGTAGCAGCCCTGATTTTTTTTAAAAAAATCTGTCAATTGTAATAAGATTTCCAGTCAAGCCTGGCCTATCAGGTTTCTTACTCTTAACTTACTTTGCTTGGGAAATACTCTACTGTTAAGATGTCCTGGCTGTCAGAGGAAATGGGTAGCTGAAGCTTTACATGTTGTGGATCTCAATAACATTATGAGATCATTGCTGCAGACAAACTAATGTTAAAGGGACAGTTTAAAAGTTGGCAACCCTCAGCACAGACTGTAGGGCCTTTTCACACTGCCTTTGTAAACTGTTTGGAGGCTGGTTGCTAGTGGAATTTTTGTGCCTTTCCAGACACAACCATTTTAGCTGCCAGTTGCTAACAGATTTTTCTTCCCTTTTCACACAAAGCCATGTGTCCAATTTGCAATATAGGGTTCAGCCTTTTTTTTAAAAAAAATGTTTTCTCCCATTCTCAAATGTTCTGTGTGCTTATCATTCACTGCAGTAGGCTGTGAAATGTCTGTGATGCGTCTGCTAGCACCACATTTTAATCTTCTCACCCATTTCTAGTACATTCTTTTCATTGTTCTTGTTTGAACAGACAGAGATTTGTGCCATAGCACTACAGAGGTGAACCGGTATTGCAGGTAATAGAGCATTGGCTTTTAATGCTATAGCACTAAAGGGTGAACCATTTAAAAAAACCTGTATATCACAACCAGGAAAAGTTGTGCTGTTTAAAATGGCCACAGGGATTCACGAATGGTTCACATACAGTTCATAAACAGATGTAAATGAAACTGCCATCCCCACATCAGTGTACTTGGGGAAGCAATGGATAACTATTGGGTTATAAAGGCTGTGTGAAAAGGTCTTTGCCATACCAAGACTAACACACATTCATGATTTCCTCCACTGACTTTTAACAACAAGAACAACAACAATCGATTTATATACCACCCTTCAGGACAACTTAACGCCCACCCAGAGTGGTTTACAAAGTGGTTTATTAAAGTGGTTTACAAAACCACTTTACAAAGTGGTTTATTATTATCCTCGCAACAATCACCCTGTGAGGTGAGTGTGACTGAGAGAGCTCCAAGAAACTCTGACTGATCCAAGGTCACCCAGCTGGCTTCAAGTGGAGGAGTGAGGAATCAATCCCGGTTCTCCAGATTAGAGTCCTGCTGCTCTTAACCACTATACTAAACTGGTTCAAACTGCAGGTTAAGTTGTTCTTAAAACTAAAGGAATGAACAAGGTATTTTATTTTTTACAGTCAGATGGCAGCCATTTTTCCCTCCTTGAACCTTAGATAACTCTTTCAGTTATACAGATTACTGGTTGTGAGCAAATGTTTAGTCTGATATCATTCTTTTAATTTTGTGATTATTTGGGGTTTTCAACAGCCACCAGTATTCTGATTTGCAAAGGCCTGTCAAGAGAACTTTGGTTTCAAACAGAATACCTCACTTTTCCTGCAAGAGATCCTGATGAGTGACACCAACAGCAAGCAAATTCAGGTATAATGGATCTGAAAAAGAGAACTTGCATCTGAAGAAGAGAACTGTGATTCCCGAAAGCTTATGCTACAGTAAAGTTGGTTAGTCTTAAAGGTGCTACTGGACTCTTTTCTATTTTTGCTACTACAGACTAACATGGCTAACGCCTCTAGGTATAATGGAGTTTCCTCTGGCCAGTTGGCGATTTCATCTGTGCGGATTAAGTTGTTTTTAAAGTAGGAAGGGCTGTAAATCTTACAGAAAACCCTTTATTTTTACATCACACAGGAAGCCGTTTTACTAACAACAGAAGAGCTTTTAACTTGAAAGGTGCTTTCTTCTGTCTTTGTTTTCTATTACAGGCGATAGGACAGTGAAGCAAAAGTTTCCCACAATAAATGTATTATAGCTGAGTTTCATATGCTACCAAGACCTTTATACTTCCACCTGCACATTATGGCTCTAATAAACACATTATCAGGTCATGAAAATGATGGCAAACATGTGACTGGAGGATCTGATAAGTCAGCAACAAAGATTAACAGGTCTTCGATTTTTTTTTTCTCTCAGGGAAAAGCTGCAAGAGATGCCCTGTATTTAAATCTATTGCAGCATGTGAATTTACTGCACTTAAATCATTACTGGCAATTAGTATGTGTCAGAAGGTTGCAGCTGGCTCCAATTACAGGTAAGATTTTAGAGATCTGAACTTAATTGTATGCACGATAGTGGGAGGGGGAAGGGAGAAATGCAAGCCAGGATAAAGGCACTTACATCTCTCTGAAACTGGAATATTATCTTTATTATTTTCATTGGGCTTTCACCTTCATGAGGGCAAAGGGGGGAAAAAGACAAAACAACCGCTGAAGCTGTTTTGTGGTTCCCCCCCCTGCAATAATTCACTTAGTACAGTAGAACACTGAAACTGGCTTTAAATTATGCACAATAATTTGGAACCTGACTGACTTCATTTTAGCTGTCTTGGCTCAGGTTTGCCTATATGTGGCCTTTTAAATGTACTCTAGGCCCATTTCACAGCTAAAAATTGACTCCAGATCTAGAGATTAGGTTCAGACAATGGAATGTATACAGTTTGGAATGTACATACATTTGATTCTACGTTCAGAAGGGTTGCTCACTCTCATCTCCGAAAATTCCTTAAGTGTCATGCCTTGGGAAGGTATGAGCTGCTCAGCCTGACTGTGTGCCTAACCAGGAAGCTTATTGAGGTCTTGAGAGAACCCATCCCCTCCAGAGCGATCTCCCACGGCTCTGGCTTCTCCCCTTCCAGAGCCTTTGCCCTGCCAAGACTCAGGGCCAAGCTACACGTGACGAATGACACTTGAACGGCAAGTGTATTTCTCCCTGTTCACTTGCCCTCCACTCAATCCACTTGCCGTTCAAGTGTCATTCGTCATGTGTAGCTTGGCCCTGAGTTAATTAAAAGTTTTAATCAGTGAGGGTGGCAGTTTGGTGTAGTGGTTAAGAGCACGGGGCTCTAATCTGGAGAATGGGGTTTGATTCCCTCCACTCCTTCACTTGAAGCCAGCTGGGTGACCTTGGGTCAGTCACCAGTTCCAGAGCTCTCTCAGAGTGATTGTTATGAGGATAATAATAACATACTTTGTAAACCGCTCTGAGTGGGCAGTATATAAATCGAATGTTATTATTATATTATGGGCTGCCACCCACCATACTCACATGGATGGTGCAGAAGGTTCATGAAGCTGATCCACTTTATTTTAGCAAGAGCAGATGTTCATAAAAGGGATGCTCTGTGATCATACAATTCATAGACCAATGTAGACAGTATTCAAAGAGAGGTACAGTTAACCCCAAATTGCACCTTTCTGTGTGTATGTGTGGCAGAGATGTGTGGCAGTCCCACACATCTCTGAGGAGCTCATTCGGTGGGCTGCTGTACTGTCTGAATTGCACCCAAGCAGACATTTCCAAAACTTCTGAAGACATCTGTAAAACTTCCTCTTACTTTAACTACATGTTAAAAAGGAGGAATTACAGTTTTGAAATGGGAGGAGTCTTAACGACATAAGAACGTAAGAAGGTCCCTTTTGGATCAGACCAGTTGTCCATCTACTCCGCCATCCAGTCTCACACAGTAGCCAACCATTTACTACGGACAAGGCATAGTGGCCGAGGCCTTCCCCTGAATTTGCCTCCTAGCGCTGGTATTCAGAGGTTCACTGCCTCGGAATGCAGAGATTCCTTTTTGTCACCATGGCTTGTAGCTACTGATAGACCTGAATATATCTAATCCTCTTTTAAAGCAGTCTATGCTTGTGGCCATTATTACATCGTCTGGCAGTGAATACCACATAACTCATTGTGTAAATAAGTATTACCTTTTGTCTGTCCTGAATCTACTGCCCACTGGCTTCATTGGATGTCCTAGTATTTTGGAAGGCAGAAAAAAAGTTCTCTCTGTCCACTCTCTTCTACCCCATGCATAATTTTATGAACCTCTATTATATTCCTCCCCCCTTAGTTGTCTTTACTCTAAAACGCAAAGCCCTAGACTCTTCAGCCTTTCCTCATGGAAAGGCTTTAAACCACCTTTAGGGAATCATCTTTGTTGCCCTCTTCTGTACTTTTTCCAGCTCTGCAATGTCCGTTTTGAAATACAGTGACACTGCACACTGCGATACTGTGGCACTGCACACGTGACTCCATGCCATAAATCTATACAGTCCCTTTCCTAATAATTCCCAGCATAGTTTCCCTTTTCCTCTTCTATGGCACCCTGGGCTGACACTTTCATTGAACTATCCACTGTGATCTCGAGGTCCCTTTCCCACACAGCCTCAGCAAGTGCAGACCCCATGAGCATATACTTGAAGTTGGGATTTTTTTGTTCCAGCGTGCATCCCCTTACACTTGCCTACACTGAACCTCATTTGCCACATTGTTGAACACTCAGCCAATTTGTGAGTCCCATGAGATATTTATCAATTATCTATACATTTTATCACATCTTGGAACAACTCAGTCAAAATTTAGACTACTCAACTGCACAGTCAGTGCCACAGGGATTTGTTGTAGTGATGATACCTTTGAAATAGATATATTTTTTTAAAAAAAGCCCACACAGCTGTTAGCCCACACAGCTAACTTTGAACAAGGAGAACATTTGAAGCTTTTGCATATTTCCTTTTCCCGTGTTTTAAACTCATTTTTATGGTGTTAAAAAGTCCTGCCCAAGTTGACCGATGATATAGTATACAATATTCGTCATGCCATGATTGTGTTCAAGTGCTCAAACCATAAACCAAGGCAGTCAGAAGCAGGAGCTGGCTGTATGTTACTTATTGGGTCTATGCAGACCCCCCAATGGTTCATATCTACATTTGTTTAGGCTCAGGTTTGGGGACGATCACTGTAAACTGTATCTGGGGCTGCTGCTGCTGCTGATGTAATTGCATTTAAAGAACATAAAAGTGCTGCCATGTCTGTTCAGTGGTAGTAGCTATTTTTACACACACCCCAACAGACCATAGACGGCAAGAGATGTCTCTGAGCTGCTCAGACTGACTGTGTGCCTAACCAGGAAGTTTATTGTACAACTGTAAAGACAGTGAATAAATTGTTAGAGAAGGATCTTTGAGATCTGGGTTTAAGTTAGTGTGCAGGTGTTTGTTTTCATTTTTATCCTTATCGTAAAGGTTAGGTAGAAAGATAATGACTGACTCATGGTCACAAGCAATGTTCATAAATCAATGAGAATCTGAACTCAAGTCTCTCTGGCCAACTTCAGTTCATTTCTGCTGTTGCAGTATCCCAGTAGATGTAGGACATACCACAAATTCTTCTATTTCTCCAAGAAGCTTTAAGGAACTAATGGTAAATCCATGTATGTTTATGTGTGAACGTGGCTGGAACTACATGTTCCAATAAACACGAAGCTACATGTTCCAATAAACACAAATCCCTGTGGCACTGACTGTGCAGTTGAGTAGTCTAAATTTTGACTGAGTTGTTTCAAGATGTGATAAAATGTATAGATAATTGATAAACATCATGGGACTCACAAATTGGCTGAGTGTTCAACAATGTGGCGAATGAGGTTCAACG
Source organism: Eublepharis macularius (assembly GCF_028583425.1). Taxonomy (NCBI): domain Eukaryota; kingdom Metazoa; phylum Chordata; class Lepidosauria; order Squamata; family Eublepharidae; genus Eublepharis; species Eublepharis macularius. Next base: position 51,381,071 of record NC_072790.1, read on the forward strand.
TAGACAAGCGTAAGGTGATGCATGCTAGAACATAACACGAATAGCAGCCCCATGTGAAGTTATTTTCTTTCTCTTTCACATGGTATAAATCGTGATATCAGAATTCTGCCCCTGCCAGAAGCAACCAGTAATGTGGAAAATCATGGAGAAATGCAGATTATTGTTATATCAGAACATCAGTAAATTTAACTACATATCAAGAGAGAATCTGTAATGGCCTGTCTTTTTCAATGGCAGCCTTGTGTTATTGTAATATGCAATTCCACCCTGTGTGTGTGTGTGTGTATGTTTCAACAGGAGTATTTCTGAAAGTTGGAGTGAGCATTACGACTAGATTTGATGGATTTGGACTTGAGCCTTAAGCCAGGTTCTAAATTTTCCTAGTTGGGTCTGTCTCTGACTGTTATGCAGCTGTTAACTGTGCATACAGCATCTTGTGCCAGATCTTACAAAAGGCATCCTACCAATCAACAGAATGATTTAACTCAATTATTTTTATTAATTTATTGTATGAAATACTTCAGAGCGCATCCCTTTGATGTACGATACCCTAATCATACCCAGAGGGCATTTTGAATCACAAAGCACATGCGAGTGTCTTTAATTCCCCAGTGGTATGATAATATCTTCATACTAGTAAAAATAAATCAATTATTTAAGTCAGATACTTTGATCACTAGGAACTGTCAGAGAGAGTCTGTGCCATGCAGTTTTCAGGGTGGGGGCTGATGCTTGCCTTTTAGAACAGCCAGGCAGAGTGCTTATAATTTTTCATTTCAAATTGCTTTTATAAATGAGATTAGAAGTCGTTCACCAATATACATATTTATGCTGCGATGGGTGAACCTTCTTTGACTCCAATGAGGAGCTATCACTGCCAAGGGATGCTTTCATCTGTCACAGGTTAAATATGTGCCACTGTTCTCATTAACTAATAGCTATTGTACTGAAACCTGACACAACGATTTCTGCTAATGCACTACGAACCTGGTTTGCACATGCTGTACCACAATAACAATTATTTGCCCATATGGGTAAAAGGGTATTTTGAGTCTCTAGGGATGCAAGGTAAATTAGCATGTTATATCATATTAATGATGTGCTAATTGCTTCATGCAATCTTTTGTGTGAGTATGTGTGTGTGAGACAGAGAGCGAGAGAGTGCACACTAAATAGACCCTGTTTATATTGTCATGGTACAAACAGTATTATCTTGCAGCATTTTCATTCTGATGAAATAATCATAGAAAAAATAGGACTAGTTGTTTCAGTCTAGGGTATTGATACCTTCAGAATTATGCAGGGTAACACTCTGCTCTGCCACCATGTTCTCAGTCCCAATCTCACTATTTCCCCAGCTGCTTTTTAATGTTAAAAGTAAACGTCATATGTAACCTGTAGTTTGAAATGGTAGCACCCTTGATCTGCTGATCAAGCAGGTTTATCAAGCAGTTTGCAAATGGAGTGCCATAAACATAAAATGGAGACGCAAATTAATCTGGTTCTGGAGACTCCACTTGCCTTTTCAGTGCATATCGGGCTCATGGTATACATACCAAGAATCAGGAACCACACTCTGGGATGGACCAAGTGATTAATTTTGCAAACCTGGAAAGAAGTCCTTCAGCACAGCAATAACACAGTGGATGAAAGAAATATTCACATAATCTTTGAGAGTACTCTATACTCATACAGAACTTCTCCCAATTCCTGTAGATCCCCTCCCAATGTACCTTCATTATCACCCCTGTATTTCCTGCCCCATTCAACTTTTTTTCTTATCTTTTGTTACCTGTTCTCTACATTATTATTTCTTACGCCCTTTGTTGTCTGTTATGTTGTTTATGTCACATGTAAAAAAAGGGTTTAAAAAGTTGTATAAAAATTTAATTTAAAGGGGTCATGACACATGAGTTAATGAATTAGAGACTCCAGGGAGCCCAGAGTACACCACCACAAAGGAAACTACCTATTCTGTATCTGTATAAGTTGCTGCTCTGCATCTTTGCAGAAGTTGGTGCCCAGAACAATAACCCCAGAAGAAATACAGGGCAGAGGCTCAAATGAGAGACAGAGTTGTGTATAGTGGTTAGAAGAACATCAGATGAGGATCTGGGAGACCCAGGTTCAAATCCCCACTCTGCCATGGAAGCTTGCTAGGTGACCTTGGGCCAGTCACACATTTTCAGCCTAACCTAGCTAGCAGGTTGTTAATGCGGATAAAACAGAGGAGAGGCAGGGAATAAATGAAATAAATAAGTTAAGAATAATACTTCTATTTTTTTGCCATTTAGTATAATCTTGGTGGAGGAAGGCAGGATCAGATCAGAATGTAAAATATACTTTTGGTTGACTGGGGGGGCGGCGGGGGGGGGGGGCGGCGGATCCTGAACCAAAGCAGTGCTAGTATCACTTCTCCCCTTTCCCTTGGTTGTGCAGTCTTCTATAATTAACATAAATTGCAGAACCCTATTTTTAGGTATAACTTTTATTTCCTATTACAAAAACGTCTTAAAAAGTAATTAGATGCACACGTTTGAGAGCCAGTTTGGTGTAGTGGTTAAGAACAGCAGGACTGTAATCTGGAGCACCAGGTTTGATTCCTTACTCCTCTGCTTGAAGCAAGCTGGGTGACCTTGGGTTAGTCACAGCTCTCTCAGAGCTCTCTCAGCCCCACCCTCCTCACAGAGTGATTGTTGTGGGGATAATAATAACACACTTTGTAAACCGCTCTGAGTGGGCATTAAGTTGTCCTGAAGCGCAGTATCAAAATCGAATGTTGTTGTTATTATTATTATATATAACCAATGAATTAGTTTCAAGGAAAGTGTGAATATACATATGTAGCAGTATTATTCAAGGAGGAAAGTGGGGAAAGGACAAAAACTATAAGGTATAATTAAACACATTAAATGCCTCCTGCTAGAGTATATTCAGTAAATTCCAAAAAGGGTGGTCAAAGTTGTTGATAAAATCATAGTCTTAAAGAATTTTGCTGTCACAGTGACCTGCTCTGCAAGCAAGACAAAAAATATCCTTTACAATGATGCTGTTGAAAAAAGGTTATATTTTGTTAAATTAATTCATTTTATTTACTCATTATAATGGGTGGCATCCTTTACCCTCACATGCTCTAAAATAAACCTTCTCAGGTATAAGAAGAATTGTGTTTTCAATTTTAATTCATTTAGAAATTTGGGAAATTTCCCTCTTTTCAATAGATAAGCCAAATAAATGGTAGATATATAATATATGATAGATACTATTTTATGTCACAGCTGGTAAGGACTCGGAGACAACCATCAAAACACCTATTTTCAGGGCTTTTTTTCTGGGAAAGAGGTGGTGGAACTCAGTGGGTTGCCCTCAGAGAAAATGGTCACATGGCTGGTGGCCCCGCCCCCTGATCTCCAGACAGAGGGGAGTTGAGATTGCCCTCCGCGCCATGCAGCACGGAGGGCAATCTCAACTCCCCTCTGTCTGGAGATCAGGGGGCGGGGCCACCAGCCATGTGACCATTTTCAAGAGGTTCCGGAACTCCGTTCCCCTGCGTTCCCCCTGAAAAAAAGCCCTGCCTATTTTAAATTATCAGGTGTACTAGGGGACTGGGAGAAATATATGGTGCCTCGTGAAATCAGAAAAAATCTTTGACTGATGGAATAATGACAAATAACCACCATTAGTCACAGGTAAAGTTGCATTATTCATCATTCTGAGCAGACTGTAGTGAGTCCTGAAGAGGAGTTAACCAGAAAGAGGAACCCTTCTAGTAAGTGGGGAAGGCTTCCTCTTTCTCTACAGCCACTTCCTGTGTTACACGATCCTGTCTAAATTCCCGTCATTATTTGCAGTCATTTTTGTACTGCATACGGATCAGGAACAAAAGGGATAATATAAATTTCATCTCCTTATTTTCAAAGTCAACCAGTCAATGCCAAAAGTTATTTAAATATACCAGGTGTTCTTATTTGTGTCTTTTGTGCATTCACATATATATATACCTGTACAGAGCACAGATGGGATTGTCTAGAAAGTTCTGCAAGATTAGGAGCTCTTCTGTCCCAGTTGTAGCACTAGCATCTTTTGCGTGGGTTGAGAAGGCAGCATCCTTCTTGCTTTCCGATGACAAAGAGATCGGCTGAGGAAGCGAACCTTTTTTACTCAGTGTTCTGAGAAGGTGACTGCATTCTTTCAAAATTCTTCAGAAACGTCTTGTACTTTGGTATTTCCTGTCCATGTTGGGTCCATTTCCTGCCTCAACATGTCCAGCAAGGCCCTGTTTCAAAAACCAGCTACTGGCCTCTCTGCTACTGCTGAGGAAAGAAGTTTCCCATTTCTCCCTGAATGCTGAGATTACTATCCCAAAACGCTATGAATGAACTTCAAAATCTGAGTCTCAAATCCAATGCTTTTGGCAAATTGGGGTGGGAATGCTACCGTAAATCAACATGGAACATGTTTTGCCATGGTTTGTTAATTTCAAAAAATTCTTTTAAAAGGCTAGCGTTTGTATAGGCGCATAGTGCTGTGAAATCAGAAAGTACAAAGCTAATATATCAGTTATATGGCATGCCGTCAGCTATCCAAGGGAAATGTGATTTGCTTATAATCCTACCATGAGCCTACTATGATTTAATATGTACCTATGATTTAATATGTATCTCTATAGTTCTCTCATGAGACACTGCAGGGCAGGAGACTATGGGGTAGGACTCCAAACTGTGTAGGGAAAGTAGGGGGTGGGAGAAAGATAGCAATGAATCAGTAATTTAATGACTAAAATGGAAGATTCCTGAGTGACACCTGCCCACAAATCACTCCCCCCAAACAACAAATTCATCTCTTAATATCTGGTAGGTAGATGTGTGTGGTTACTCCATAGCAAGCGAGAAGCACTCTGAAGAGGAGACAGTGGTTACACTTTTGGCATTCGGAATAGGGATTATTCTTGGCTCAAATTTATTTAGAGCTTCTAAAATACCTCACCCCCCCAGTGAACAGTAATGGAGTTTAAGACTGCCCAGATAGTATCCCTCCCCTCCCCCCTTTGCCTTTCTGCAAGGAAGTACTTCTTTTTCTGCAGTGAAAAGTTCTGGCATTTAAACTCGTCTGAGCAGTAGGCTTCTTCAGTCCTTCAGCCCTAGATTTTGCGGGACAGGGAGATCAGGAGTTTGACAGCGGGTTATTCATTTGCGAGTAAAACACATGCTGCACATGGTCAGAAGCATGCATTCCTTTATACTGCCAAGTTTCAGCAAGGTAGCTTGCAGTTAATGATGAAAAGCAGATACCAGGCTAAATGAAGCAGAGTGTTCATTTTTCGGTTGACTCCAAGGTTCTCATCAACTCCTAAATATCCCACTGTAAACTTATGAGACAATTTCCAAATAGCAGGACAGTTTTTGTGATAGTACCAAATACTGAAACCTTTATGGGTGGAGGGGGATTTCCCAAGTCCTGATCCTTGTTTACTGGCTTGATCGACAGCCATAGCGAGTGGATCCTTTAGGAACAGTCTACAGTGAGAATGGGAAATGGCGGAAGTCAGCACAACTGTATATATGAATACTGGCACCTTCTTCTTCTTCTTCTTCTTCTTCTTCTTCTTCTTCTTCTTCTTCTTCTTCTTCATCATCATCATCATCATCAAAAAAGTCCTGCCAAAGTATAAATCTCGTGCCATTTTTTGCCCACTGTTCTTACTTATCACTGTGGTCCTTAAGGGGAACAGAAACAAACATGAAAGGAGCAAAGGGCCCAGGCAGAAAAGGGGATGGGACATGACAGAAGAGAATGAAATTGGTCAGGAATGCTTCAGTGACAACCATCTCACAGCTTCATCCCCCCCCTGCCCCCCACCAGGCAGAACAGAAACTACTTGCTCTTTTACTTTTATGTCTCTATAGCAAAAGCAACAACAAAAGGCTGTAGATAATACTTCTTTGAAAATTGAAACCTGGGAATTAAGAGAGGGGACTTGGAAATTTCCTCAGTGCCCTCCTCTAAGGGGCCATGCCTCTTTAGAAATGTACCATTTCAGTTTCAGATCTAGGGCTTCTGAAAGATTTTGTTCCATTGTTGGTTTGTTCCAGGTGGGCCGGTGCCAGTTTGGATCTAATTGGTTTGAGGTTTTTTTGTTATCATGAGTTTTGGCCCATTGTGTACATGCAAGGCAGGTGTTGGCTATGTAGCTATGCATGCTTTTCTTTTCAAGGGGGAGTTGGAGAAATGAGGCAGCTGTTTTTGCATATAATGGCACCAGATTTACATAGAACACAGTCCTCCTTCCAAATCATCCACCCAGCAAGTTTTTAGCACACACTCAAAAACGAGGTTTGGTGTTTATGTACCCTGAAGAATGCTTGGGGAAAGGCATCAAGGTGAGTACTGGGTGGATGCACACGCACACACTGTTCTTTTCGGGGGAGAGATGAGGTGTTATTTGTGCTTAGCCAAAACCCACACCCTTGACTAATCAAAAAACCCATTGATCCAATGATTTTCTCTTCAAGCACAACACACGCATGCACACACACATGCACACAAGCAACAATGAAGTCTGAAGAAGGTTAGTGTTCATGGGCACACACAATAGTGGAAAATTGGCTGGCATAGCAGTGGCAGCGAGCCGGTGCCTAAGCAGGAGAGCGATCCTTTGCCAACCAGTGCAGCAAAGCTAATTTTTTAAAATCCTGTTTTATGATAGTGCCAATAAATTACCTTTGCATCCTGCTGTTGCCTGTTGATGGCATGTTTCCTTCTGCTTTGTAGTTGCCTTCTCATGATGAGGGGCAATTCCTTTCTTTCGATGCTCTGGAAGAGCCACCCACAAGAGTCGATGCTGGTGGATCAGCTCCATCCTCGGCTCTGATCTTTGAATTCCAGAACCAAAAAGACGGGAGAGAGCCCTGTAGAGCTCTTCCCAGGCTTCAAAATTAAGAGCAAAGTGTTCCCAATAAAGGCCCTCATCTTAGCATCAGATTTCTTGTCACAATGGACCTTTTCTCCCCTTGTTCACCCTCGGAGGGCCAGCAAGCAATGAAGAGGAGGCTGGGAGGTCTCCCTAATGCTGAGGCTGAAACATCAGAGCAGGACTCAGATGAGCTCCTGGAAGAGATGGGGGCACTGTTTGAGGCGGATCTGAAGGCTTACAGAACGTCCAGCACCATGGGGGTTCCCTCAGACCCAGAGTTCACGGCTGGTGGGACCACGACCCAAGAGTCTGCAGGCAAGGCCTTGCTAGTGGAACTGCTGAAGCTCTCAGCTCCCAAGGCCATGAGCTGAGCCCTTGCCAATAGGAGACCAAGCAGACTTCCCAGTAGCAGTGGCAGCTATCCTGCAGCCGGACTGGCTGCAGGCTCTGCCCCATCTAGCAAGAGCAGTTGGCCTGTCTAGAAGCAACCTAATGGAGACTCAGTGCCAGACCCATCTCCAGTTCTTGGGCCAGATCTTGGATCCAATGGATGTAATCCTTTACAGGATTCTGACCCCAGCCAACCCTTGACACTTGAGTCCCAGGGGCTGCCTCCAGCGCAGGTGGGGCTGCTTCCCTCTCAGCCTACTTAAGCTTTTGACTGAGAGGACACTTTTGCTGGATTGATCAGTTCACAAAGCTCTGGTTTTTGTATTCTAATGCTTGTACTTCAGATCCAGGTTTTAAGAAGACGCTCTTTGCTGCTGTGCCTAGAGAAAGAACAGCTCCATAGAATAGGCGTAAGCGATTTAGATGTGGAAGTTGTTCTGAAAGGTACCGTTCCCACATGTTTTAGGAATAGGCACATGCAATGCGATGGTTTCTCTCTCCCCTCATCTAAAAAATGATTCTTGCAACTGAATGAATTTCACAGCTGTCAATCACAGTGATTAGGTCCCATGAAATGTTGTTCCCCTAATCTCCCCGCCCCCCCCCCCCCCCCGCTTGGTAACCCTCAGTTTCATCTCCAGTACATGATCCTTGTCATTCTGAACCCCCAAATCAAGGGAGAATTCCAACACAAGATGAATTTTTAAGCATACTTTGTTAATATTATTGTGTTGCTCTCATCTTCTGTAGGTAAGTTTATACCTGTATGCCCCTCAGTGACTACATTTAAGTGGCTGCTGTACAATGTGAAAAAGTTTTTGTTTGCGGTTCTAATAAATCAGCATTGAAATGTGGCCTGTGTCCGTGTTTCTCTTACATTTTTCTTCAGACCGACTGAGAAATGTCATGTTCCAACATTGCTGAGAAAAAAGGAGAGAAATGAAAGACACATACTGTACTGGCTAGAGTAATAACACACATTAAAAACATTTGCAAACCATGTTTACACAGCATAAACCATGTTTATTCTGAAGGGAGATTGATATAGTGATAATTTAAAAATACACGTGAACTGATTTTGAAAGTTGAAAAATCATACATGGAGCAATAAAATGTAATATAGGAGAAAAATAACTACAGATATAAGGAAATGTACCTTGTTGATTATCATAGCAGGAATGAATCTAAGAGAACGTGCTTATACTGAAGTGTGGTTATTTATGCATTTATTTATTTGGACCTCCACCTTTCTCCACAGTAGCTCCGAAAGCAGCTTACATCCTCCTCCTCACCTCCAATTTATCCTTACAACAACCCTGTGAGGTAAGTTAGACTGTGTGTGTGTGACTTGCCCAAGGTCACCCAACAAGCTTCCATGGGAGAATAGGGATTTGAACCTGCATCTCCCAGATCTTAATCGGACACTTTAATGACTACACACCATGCTGGCTGAAGTAATCTTATCCTGAAAAAGTTCAAATGACGGGAAAAATATAGTGGGCATGATGACAACTTTAGACATTCATGAAGTTCATTTCTTTGCAACAAATGCATTCTGTAGCTGAAATAATCATTGATAGTAATCATGTTACAGATTTATCTGGATCTGTTCTCTGGAGTTGGAGCCGGTGGGTTCCCATTGCTTTCTAGACAGCATTGTGGCTTTGACAGTATCTAAAATGCTCTTTGGCCTTCATTAGGCCCTTTCTGCCACCACCACCCCTGGAGAGAAGATTCCATACAGGCCAGAAGAGTTCTGGCTTCATGGACACCTCAGCTGCTGCCATATAGGCATGAAAGGTATCCAGGGATCATGGGAACTACATTTCCTGTTATCCTGGGATGTCTTGTACTCTGTGCATGTGTATGGTTGGCTGCATATGAGGTAGGGTTCCCTGGCATGGCAGGCTGGAATCCCTGTGAGATTATTTGCCATAAGTGGGCACCTGGGTACTCTAATACGAGGATTCCCTAACCTGGATTCCTTAACCCTATCCACCTCCTCTGCCTCAGGTAGTAATGTGAGTGAAGGGTGGTGAAAATAGTTCTAAGTGGTGGAGTGAGGGATGGTGGAAATGGTTTTGCCTAAGCGCAAGAAAAGTGAGTTGTCCAGAAAGCTTCTAGGCCTTAACACAGTCCTAGTAACATAATTAGCATCCTGATTGCTTGGACTTCCTGATTGGTAATTTAACCTTAAAAAATGGATTAATTTAGAATACCTGGCAGACCTTTTGTTACTCATATGTTTTGAAATATTAATTGCAATTTTAAATTGAGGATGCTTGCCTATCATTAATTGGTACCTATATGTCCTATAATAATGTTTTGGTGATACTTAGGGAATAGAGGTGGGCACGAATCACAATATGAAGCAAAAAAATGCACGAACCAGGGCGATTTGTGGTTTGTGAAAATGCAGTTAGTGAGACCACATTGTCCACAAACTCCATGACTTTTTTGACCTAGTTCGTGCGAGTTGTCAGCGGTTTGTAAAGCCAGACAGGCTAGTGCCAGTGATCATGTGTGAAACTGACAGCCCTGTTCGCTTGCCGTTTGGGCTGTCAGTTTCAAAGACCCCGTGTTGGGTTCAGCTGATGGGCTGAAGCCCGTGTGGGGTGAGTGAAGCTGATAGCCCCGCTCTCCTGCTGCCCGGGTGGAAGGGAATGGGGCTTCAGTTTCACACAACCCGCACTGGGCTATCAGTTTCACACAACCCACACTGGGTTCAGCCGATGAGCTGAAGCCAGCGCCAGCGCGGGCTGAGTGAAACTGACAGCTCTCGTTCTCCTGTCACCCTGGGTGGAAGGAGAATGGGGACTGTGAGTTTGACAGACCCCGCGCTGGCTTCAGCCCATGGGCTGAAGCCCATGCAGGGTGAGTGAGGCTGTCATCCCCCGCTGAAGCTTGCACAGGGTCTGTCAAACTGACAGTCCCCATTCTCCTTCCACCCAGGGTGGCAAGAGAACGGGGCTGTCAGTTTCACTCATCCCACGCTGGCTTCAGCTCATCGGCTGAACCCAGTGTGGGTTGTGTGAAACTGATAGCCCCATTCTCCTGCCACCCATCGGTTGAACCCAGTGCAGGGTGAGTGAAGCTGACAGCCCTGTTCTCCTGTCCCCCAAGTGGCAGGAGAACAGGAGCTATCAGTTTGACAGACTCCGCGCCAGGTTCAGCCCATGGACTGAGGCCGGAATGGGGTCTGCCAAACTGACAGCTCTTGTTCTCCTGCCACTTGGGGGACAGGAGAACAGGGCTGTCAGCTTCACTCACCCTGTGCTGGGTTCAGCCAATGGGCTGAAGCAGGTGCAGGGTGAGTGAAGCTGACAGCCCTGTTCTCCTGTCCCCCAAGTGGCTCGAGAACGAAAGCTGCCAGTTTGACAGATCCTGTACCGGGTTCAGCCCATGGGCTGAGGCCAGCATGGAGTCTGTCAAACTGGGCTGAGGCTGGTGCGGGGTCTGTCAAACTGATAGCTCTCGTTCTCCTCCCATTCAGGTGGCAGGAGAACAAGGCTGTCAGTTTCACTCACCCTGTGCTGGGTTCAGCCAATGGGCTGAAACCGGAGCTGGGTGAGTGATGCTGCCAGCCCCATTCTCCTGCCACTCGGGGGACAGGAGAACAGGGCTTTCAGTTTCACATGCCCTGCACCGGCTTCATCCAATCAGATGAAGCCTGCATGGGGTGTTTTGAAACTGACAGACTTCTGCCTCTTCAGCATGACAGGAGAAGGGGGCTGACAGTTTCAGACACCTTTCACTGGCTTCAGAAGCTGGTGCTGGGTGTTTGAATTCCACGAACTATGAACCACAAACCGATTTGTGAACTGGTAAAAGTTCATGGAAGTTCCTGGTTCCTGGTTTGTGGGATAGCAACGAACCACAAATCAGGTGGTTTGGGGTTTTTTCCGGTTCGTGCCCATGTCTATTAGGGAATTCCATCTCTAAAGAACTTACACATTTTGCAATAATGGGGTTGATGCTGCTAAGATGGTTACCCCCAGGGCTTTTTTTCTGGGAAAAGAGGTGGTGGAACTCAGTGGGTTGTCACTCAGCGGCGTGGAGGGCCATCTAAACTCCCCTCTGTCTGGAGATCAGGGGGCGGGGCCACCAGCCATGTGACCATTTTCAAGAGGTTCCAGAACTCCATTCCACCACGTTCCAGCTGAAAAAAAGCCCTGGTTACCCCCTGAAAGGAGAAAAGAGATATCACCGTAGAGGAGGGCTGTGTGTGGAGGGGCTTCAGAAGTAAGCATGGAAAAAATCACTAGCTATTTAAAAATCAGAGAAGTAATGCACACATTTAACTGGAAGTTAATGGAATATGCAACCGTTAAATGACTTGGTATGTACTTTCCATCATGATGATGTCGTTTTGAAGCTTTAAGTTTCTTTGTATAAAATTGTCAAATAAAATGTAAAAGTATTCTAGTGAATGTATTTCCAGAGAAAGGTTGACACCCAAGTAGGATCAAAGGGGCTTATGACCATCGAAGAAGTACATGAGAGGAAATTGAAAACTTCATAGGCTGCTGGCCTTGTGAATGGCTTTTATTAGCTTGCCCAGTGAATTGCTGTTGTGTTAGAATTCAGGGAGAACACCTGAGATACTGCACCTGAGCAAACAATGTTATCCCTGAGTGAAGTCCATACCAACACAGAAGGCCAGCACAAGGTCCTTGCTTCTCTTACATCCCACTTAATCCTGAGTTCAAGGTGTGGGATAGCCAGGTGCATAAATCTCACATTGGCTTTCTCCAGTACAAAAGGCAACTTTATGACTAGTATGGTATGTTTATGACTTTGTTATAATCACTAGAAAGGGTGTATCTTAGCCTTGCAGGATTTTTTTTTCAGGGTTTGGTTGTGTCACAGAGCAGGGAATTTTGTGATAACTAAAGTTAACATTAGAGGTTTGAGAAGCTAGCTCTATTAGAAGATGATTCTGAACTTGAATATTAGAACTCCCTCCCCCACACCTGAGATGCACCAAAGCTTGAGTGTTTTTTAGTGAGGTTTGCAAACCATGTTGGCTGTTCAGGCGGATCTTGGGATATGAGATTCTTCTAAGCAGCTGCTTTGAGAGAGCAAAAGCAGCAGAGCAAGAGCTTCTGGCTCTTTAAAGTCTAATACACTTGCCATGGCATAAGCTTTTGTTGTATGGCAGAATAATATTGAAATATGGTCCTCATTTGGAGATGGGAAGAGAAAGGTAAACAGCGGCATGGAGGGGGGAAGCCATGAAATATAAGATGTATAGGAAGCCTGTGACAATTTATTGCAAAGCCAAATTGGGCAAAAGAGACCAAGTTCTGACATAAAGAATGCTAAAAAAAACCCAGAAGTCTGATGGCACCTTTAAGACTAACAATATTTATTCCAGTATGAGTTTTCATGAGCCAGAGTTCACTTCTTCAGATGCTACTAACTAGTACCATACCAATGGTAGTCTATAGTAGCAGCAGTTGGCATTGCTGCTAGGAGTATCTCTGTTGAGCTTCTATGTAATGCAGCCATGTTATGCAAATAGCTACTTAGGACCATGGTGTGGGATTGGAGGATATGGAGATGAACCAGGGCCAGCCTGAGAGGTGAAAATGGTCCTGGAACAAATCGAGCTGGTCAGTTCTTGCATCACCAGCAATGGGCATTGGCTTACCCATTGCGTCTTCCTGCATCCTGTTAGCTACGCCAAAGGAAGCAATGGATGAACTGGCAGTGGCTGGCACTGATCACCGATGCTGCTGAAGGGTCTGAGCTATTGGCCCCTGAGGCACTAGCAGAGTAGTTCACTGTTTGCTCCTGGCTGTCTGTGGCCCTCCAGGGCAGCAGCCCACCAAGAAATTTCCATCATTGCCAGCAATGCTGAGTCAAGGATTTATAGTTGTAATTTAAAGACTAGAAGTGTTTGACTGTGGAAACAGAAGGTGGAGAAGGCACAGAGTGGCCTTCTTTGCCATGAATGCTACAGCAAATCAAATGATCCCATAATATCAAGCTTCCCACTTGTTAGAAAGCCAAGGAGATTGTTCTCTTTTATGTTTTTACAGTTTAATGAGATTTCAACAAGAGGGGGACCAGAAAGGGCTTGTGGTGTAGTGGTTGGATTGTCAGATCTGCCTAGAGCGGTGGTATATAAACACAATGTTGATGTTGTTATAAGGAAACTGCACAAGACAGGCTTTAACAACAACAACAACATTTGATTTATATACCACCCTTCAGGATGACTTATCACCCACTCAGAGTGGTTTACAAACTATGCTATTATTATCCACACAACAAAACACCCTGTGGGGTGGGTGGGGCTGAGAGAGCTAGAAGCTGTGACAGACCCCAAGGTCACCCAGCTGGTTTCAAGTGGAGGAGTGGGGAATCAAACCCGGGTCTCCAGATTAGAGTCTCACACCGCTCTTAATTACTATACCAAACTGGCTCTCACGAAGGCCAGCACTCTTAACCACTACACACCAAAGTCAATTTATTCATCTGTACTTGCTACAGACCCTGCCCTTTTAATTTTCTGCCCTTCTCTTCCCTCCTTCCTCTCCTCCTTTTTCCAATAAGGAAAGTCTAATCTGCTCAGCAACAGGCTCTGGGCTCTCCTAAGTTTGTCCAAGCACCAACAGTAAAATGAATTACAGTGAATGGAATACAACGTACAACATATGTGCTATGCCCATATGTATGCCTATATATGGACTCCCCGTTTGTTTAAGTAGCCTATGGATACGTCTGGACCATTTTAATGACTGTTTTAAGATTATTGATTTTATAGTTTTATGATTAATTTATTGTATTTTATTAATGTTGTGAGCAGCCCTGAGCCCATTCATGGGGAGGGCGGGGTATAAATAAAATAAATAAATACATAAATAACATTAGAGCAACTGAAGATTTTACAGGACTGGGGACCAAAAATATCATTAAATGGTACAGAAAGTGAAGTATGTTGGTGAGCACTTAAAATTTGTTGGTGGCCAGTGTTTTTCACTGCAGCGCTTTGAGTGTTTTGATGTGCTTGATATGGTCGTCAAGGAATGAAGGAAAAATCTTATGACCCATAGATGAAATAGGGATAGGGGACATAACAATTCTAAACAGGCAAAATGTTGTTAACATTCTTGGGCTAGAGAAATATGTTTCAACACATGACTAAAGCTGTTTCTGCACATTCCTCAACTTGTTTTTAACCAACGATTATCCACCTTTGACTCTGAGTATTGCATCTACAGCCAGTTTGTACACCTCTTGCTAAATATTTTCCTGTTTAGGGGGAAGGATGGTGAAAGGGTTTCACAAGAGCAAAAGCTGTTTGTTTGAGAGATCTCTTATCAAATGGTCTGGTTATACTGATAAGGCATGCCTCAGTATAACGTATAGCTACATATAATGCCTGGAGCAAAATATCTAGAGGAGGAAAGGTAGGAGACTTAATAGAATATGGGCATGAATTTTTTTTTTTTGGTAAAAGAGTCAGCTTTGTGCTGTTTGGGGTCACGCCGTACATACCACATCTTATCTTCTGGCAGCTGCACATATTTTTGGAGGTATAGTGGAATATCTAAAGTAAAATTCCTCAACTGCTTTTAAAATTTACTTAATGAATATAAATTCAGGAGGGGCTTCTGTGCAGAGAAAAAATGGCTCCATTTCTCAGTGAGAAGATTCATTTGTTATCAGCCAGAATGTGTGAGAAGCAGGAAGAGAAGGAGAGCAGTCTACAGAAAGATAGATCTTCTTTCAAAGACTGGCCTGATCTGGTACAGACTAGTTGGTCCTTTAAAAAGTATCTCATGTTTTTAGTCAACTTTAGCTTGTAAGATTCTGGTCTTTGTGAAGTATCTTCTTTTATTAGGGTGTAGTTGCTAGAGTGAATTCCAAGGTGAGATTGAAAAAAGACCCCACTCCCACCCTGACATAATTTAATAGCCTTTGAGAATCAAGAAATTTGCAGCAATATGGTATAGTAGTTAGAGTCTCAGACCAGGATGTGAGAGACCCAAGCTCAAACCTCAACTCTGTCATGGGTTGTTTTCACACGGCCATGCGCTCGGAAGATCGCGCAAAACTCTCGGCATAATAGCATCTTCCTAGCGTGATTTCCCAGCACGATCCCCTTTAATGGCCCTTTTCCTGATGTCATCAGGCCATTAAAGGGGATTGCGCTGGGAGATTGTGCTAGGAAGATGCTTCATGCCTTGAGTTTGCGCAATCTCCCAAGGCGCGTGTGAAAACGGCCATGGAAGCTTGTTGGGTGATAGGCTTACCAGGTTTCCACTTTGAATGGGAGATCTACCCCTACACAGCCCTTCCTGTCTCTGCTCAGCTGGGTGGCAGGAGAAAAATGGGAGGGGACCATTACAGACACCCTGATGTAATGACATCATTTCCAATGCAACCATAGTGTTTGGGCTGAATGCTAGAGAGTCCCTCCAGCAATATCGTTAGCGAACTCACCAGCACACATACTCCCAGCCCAATTTACTTCACAGAGCTGTTGCAAAGCTACAGTAGAGGAGAGTAGAACAATGAATGCTACTTTGGGTCCCCATTGTGGGGAAAGGCAGGGTATAAATGAAGTAAGTAAATACATTTTCCAGGGATGTAGCTGCTCAATTTAAAGTTACAATATATTTCTCTCACTACAGTATGAGACCATCTGCACAAAGCCACAGTCTGATTATTATGTCAGCTACTTTTTGCATAATTTGAGGTAGATCTGTCATTTAATTTGGGAAATCTTAGTGGATTTTAGTTGATTATATTTAGGTTTGTATAAAAACAACTGACTTGTATCCCGCCACACATTCCTGCTGATGTAGAGATTTCCATCCATGTTTTCTGACTTACTCTTTCTTGCTTCAGCCCAGAATACCTCCCCCATGCTGCATCATCTGTCCACAGAAATCCTTCGTGGGATCCAAACTACCATAAAGCAAAAATCCCACATTTTGTTTTGCCAACAGCGAATGCGCATAGCCTAGCCATCATCACTTTAGAAGAGGCATTTTGTTGTCTCTGACGGGAATGTCTCTTCTAAGATATCTGCAGTTGCTATACTTAAAACTATTACTTTTAATAGTGGCTACTCAAGTAATTCATTAACCCAACACACTGATTTAAAAAATCAGCACTTTTATTTTTAGGTTGCTATATATAATTTAACAATAGAAGTAGGGTTGCCAGGTATCTGGTTTTCACCCAGACAGTCCAGTGTTTTCTTTGACTGTCCAGGGGAAATAGAGTGAAAATACCAGACACCTGGCTCCCACTCCTCGTTCTTGGATTGTCTCTCCAAGGGAACCTTTTTGTCTCTGCCTCACCAGTCGGCCCAGCCTACTATGGTGGCTCCCCCACCAAATTCTTTAGTTGTCCCTCCAAGGGCGCCTTTCCCCCTCTACTGCTGGGCTGCAATGAGGTTGACTGGCTGGGTCAATCCTTCCCCCTCTCTCTCCTTCCCCCACATGGGCAGGAGGAGGAGGAGACCAAATTGAGGCTCCCCCACCACTTTCTTTCTCCCTCCTCCCTTGTTGCCAGCCCAGGTCAGCTTTACCCCTGTTGCCTCAAAAGGGCGGTGAATGGGAGCTCCCTGCCTACACCTCGAGTTCAGCCTGATCTGATGCACCGTTGCTGGGAAAGGAAATGTAGAGGGCCTGATTCAAAGGCAGGCCCACTGAGGTGAATGAGGGTTTCCTGACTAGGAAACCTGAATTTGGGTATCTGCAGTATCAGTGAGAAAACGGTGTGGCTTGGTGCAGGCTCAGTGCACACTGCTGATGTCTTTGTGCACGTATATCAGGTGGGGGAGAAGAAGAGCTCTGTTGATAGTTGTGGGCGGCATGATGCTGTCACTTCAGGAAGTGATATCATCTACCAGGGCCAGGAGCACATGCATTGCACGTGCACGAAGATTGTTCCTCTTGTGACTACCTGGGACCCCTTCTCCTCTGCATCTGGTATTTTTGTGGAGACCATCGGGCAACCCTAAATAGAGGAGATCTGGATGCTGTGGCACTGGGAGTAAGAAACATTCACTGCCGTCTGTAGTCAGTAGAATAAGGAAAGCCCTTATTTTGTGTATAACTGGAAGGAGACAGGACAATCCTCTCAAATTAGGAACAGCTCTTAATTCAATATTTCAGACACAGCTTACTCTATTCTAAATTTGGGGAGGGGAGTTGTTTGCCAAATTAAATTTTATTATGTTTTGCCCGGGGAAGGAAAAAATAAATAATTAACCAGTTGATTTAAATTTCCTCATCCTCACCCATCCACCTCAAGTTAAAACACAGGATACAAAGATCTGTTTTAGGAGCACCTCAGGTTTTGGGTATAGCCCAAATTGAAATTGCAAAGGGATACTGTTGCTGAAACTTCCATCGGTCTGACTTGAGGATGACTTGAGCAGTGGGAAAATACCTTGAAAAATGAAAGCAAACGGAAGGGGCAAGCTTGGCCATTAAACTGACATTTATAGGTATGAGAAAGCATTCACTCTTATGTGTGAAAAACTGTGCGTGTGCTTGAAAGAGAGAGTAACTTCTATAATACTTTAAGTTCTATGTAAATATCAGAAACAAGATAACTATTATGGAATTCACTGTGCAGTTATTTCTACTGGACAGAGTGCAAGAATGTTTTATCTCATGGAATTTCCAGTCAAGAATGGAATTATTTTTCA